>NW_027460423.1:1211375-1817063 GCF_050947875.1 Dermacentor variabilis | reverse complement strand
CATGCTGCTTTTGGGAGAGCGCGCACGTGGATTTCTGCCAAACGAAGTGCCAAACACGCCCATGCTGCTCTTTTCAGCACACGCGCATCAATTTGTGCCAAACCACTTGTTAAGCATGCACATGCATCTTTCGGTAGACGCTCACGTTGTTTTCTGCCAAACCGCAAGCTAAGCATGCACATGCTGCTTTTGACAGAGCGCGCAGCTGCATTTCTACCAAACCACATGCCAACCACCCTTATGCTGCTCTTTTCAACACACGCGCATGGATTTGTGCCAAACCACTTGTTAAGCATGCACATGCATCTTTCGGTAGACGCGCACGTTGTTTTCTGCCAAACCACAAGTTATGCATGCACATGCTGCTTTTGGGAGAGCGCGCACGTGGATTTCTGCCAAACGAAGTGCCAAACACGCCCATGCTGCTCTTTTCAGCACACGCGCATCAATTTGTGCCAAACCACTTGTTAAGCATGCACATGCATCTTTCGGTAGACGCTCACGTTGTTTTCTGCCAAACCGCAAGCTAAGCATGCACATCCTGCTTTTGACAGAGCGCGCACGTGCATTTCTACCAAACCATGTGCCAGCACCCTCATGCTGCTCTTTTCAACACGCGCGCATGGATTTGTGCCAAATCACTTGTTAAGCATGCACCTGCATCTTTCCATAGAAGGGCACGTTGTTTTCTGCCGAACCACAAGTTAAGCATGCACATGCTGCTTTTGGCAGAGCGCGCATGTGGATTTCTACCAAACCACGTGCAACGCACGCCCATGCTGCTCTTTTCAGCACACGCGCATCAATTTGTGCCAAACCACTTGTTAAGCATGCACATGCATCTTTCGGTAGACGCTCACGTTGTTTTCTGCTAAACCGCAAGCTAACCATGCACATGCTGCTTTTGACAGAGCGCGCACGTGCATTTCTACCAAACCATGTGCCAAGCACCCTCATGCTGCTCTTTTCAACACGCGCGCATGGATTTGTGCCAAACCACTTGTTAAGCATGCACATGCATCTTTCCGTAGAAGGGCACGTTGTTTTCTGCCGAACCACAAGTTAAGCATGCACATGCTGCTTTTGGCAGAGCGCGAATGTGGATTTCTACCAAACCACGTGCTACGCACGCCCATGCTGCTCTTTTCAGCACACGCGCATCGATTTGTGCCAAACCACTTGATAAGCATGCACATGCATCTTTCGGTAGACGTGCACCTTGTTTTCTGCCATACCACAAGCTAAGCATGCACATGCTGCTTTTGACAGAGCGCGCACCTGCATTTCTACCAAACCACTTGCCAAGCACCCTCATGGTGCTCTTTTCAACACGCGTGCATGGATTTGTGCCAAACCACTTCTTAAGCATGCACATGCATCTTTCGGTAGACGCGCACGTTGTTTTCTGCCAAACCACAAGTTATGCATGCACATGCTGCTTTTGGGAGAGCGCGCACGTGGATTTCTGCCAAACGAAGTGCCAAACACGCCCATCCTGCTCTTTTCAGCACACGCGCATCAATTTGTGCCAAACCACTTGTTAAGCATGCACATGCGTCTTTCGGTAGACGCTCACGTTGTTTTCTGCCAAACCGCAAGCTAAGCATGCACATGCTGCTTTTGACAGAGTGCGCACGTGCCTTTCTACCAAACCATGTGCCAAGCACCCTCATGCTGCTCTTTTCAACACACGCGCATGGATTTGCGCCAAACCACTTGTTAAGCATGCACATGCATCTTTCCGTAGAAGGGCACGTTGTTTTCTGCCGAACCACAAGTTAAGCATGCGCATGCTGCTTTGGCAGAGCGCGAATGTGGATTTCTACCAAACCACGTGCTGCGCACGCCCATGCTGCTCCTTTCAGCACACGCGCATCGATTTATGCCAAACCACTTGATAAGCATGCACATGCATCTTTCGGTAGACGCGCACTTTGTTTTCTGCCAAACCACAAGCTAACCATGTACATGCTGCTTTTGACAGAGCGCGCACCTGCATTTCTACCAAACCACATGCCAAGCACCCTCATGCTGCTCTTTTCAACACACGCGCATCCATTTGTTGTAAACCACTTGTTAAGCATGCACACTCATCTTTTGGTAGACGCGCACGTTGTTTTCTGCAAACCACAAGTTATGCATGCACATGCTGCTTTTGGCAGAGCGCGCATGTGGATTTCTACCAAACCACCTGCTAAGCACGCCCATGCTGTTCTTTTCAGCACACGCGCATCAATTTGTGCCAAACAGCTTGTTAAGCATGCACATGCATCTTTCGGTAGACGCCCACGTTGTTTTCTGCCAAACCACAACCTAAGCATGCACATCCTGCTTTTGGCAGAGCGCACATGTGGATTTCTACCAAACCACGTGCTAAGCCCGCCCCTGCTGCTCTTTTCAGCACACGCGCATCGACTTGTGCCAAACCACTTGATAAGCATGCACATGCATCTTCCGGTAGACGCGCACGTTGTTTTCTGCCAAACCGCAAGCTAAGCATGCACATGCTGCTTTTGACAGAGCGCGCACGTGCCTTTCTACCAAACCATGTGCCAAGCACCCTCATGCTGCTCTTTTGAACACACGCGCATGGATTTGTGCCAAACCACTTGTTAAGCATGCACATGCATCTTTCCGTAGAAGGGCACGTTGTTTTCTGCCGAACCACAAGTTAAGCATGCACCTGGTGCTTTTCGCAGAGCGCGCACGTGCATTTCTACCAAACGATGTGCCAAGCACCCTCATGCTGCTCTTTTCAACACACGCGCATGGATTTGTGCCAAACCACTTGTTTAGCATGCACATGCATCTTTCCGTAGAAGGGCACGTTGTTTTCTGCCGAACCACAAGTTAAGCATGCACATGCTGCTTTTGGCAGAGTGCGCATGTGGATTTCTACCAAACCACGTGCTACGCACGCCCATGCTGCTCTTTTCAGCACACGCGCATCGATTTGCGCCAAACCACTTGATAAGCATGCACATGCATCTTTCGGTAGACGCGCACGTTGTTTTCTGCCAAACCACAAGCTAAGCATGCACATCCTGCTTTTGACAGAGCGCGCAACTGCATTTCTACCAAACCACATGCCAAGCACCCTCATGCTGCTCTTTTCAACACACGCGCATCGATTTGTTTTAAACCACTTGTTAAGCATGCACATGCACCTTTCGGTAGACGCGCACGTTGTTTTCTGCCAAACCACAAGTTATGCATCCACATGCTGCTTTTGGCAGAGGGCGCATGTGGAGTTCCACCAAACCATGTGCTAAGCACGCCCATGCTGCTCTTTTCAGCACACGCGCATCGATTTGTGCCAAGCCACTTCTTAAGCATGCACATGCATCTTTCGGTAGACGAGCACGTTGTTTTCTGCCAAACCACAAGCTAAGCATGCACATGGTGCTTTTGACAGAGCGCGCACGTGCATTTCTACCAAACCATGTGCCAAGCACCCTCATGCTGCTCTTTTCAACACGCGCGCATGGATTTGTGCCAAACCACTTCTTAAGCATGCACCTGCATCTTTCGGTAGACGCGCACGTTGTTTTCTGCCAAACCACAAGTTATGCTTGCACATGCTGCTTTTGGGAGAGCGCACACGTGGATTTCTGCCAAACGAAGTGCCAAACACGCCCATGCTGCTCTTTTCAGCACACGCGCATCAATTTGTGCCAAACCACTTGTTAAGCATGCACATGCATCTTTCGGTAGACGCTCACGTAGTTTTCTGCCAAACCGCAAGCTAAGCATGCACATGCTGCTTTTGACAGAGCGCGCAGCTGCATTTCTACCAAACCACATGCCAAGCACCCTTATGCTGCTCTTTTCAACACACGCGCATCGATTTGTGCCAAAACACTTGTTAAGCATGCACACTCATCTTTTTGTAGACGCGCACGTTGTTTTCTGCCAAACCACAAGTTATGCATGCACATGCTGCTTTTGGGAGAGCGCGCACATGGATTTCTACCAAACCACTTGCCAAGCACCCTCATGGTGCTCTTTTCAGCACACGCGCATCGATTTGTTGTAAACCACTTGTTAAGCATGCACACTCATCTTTTGGTAGACGCGCACGTTGTTTTCTGCCAAACCACAAGTTATGCATCCACATGCTGCTTTTCGCAGAGCGCGCATGTGGAGTTCCACCAAACCATGTGCTAAGCACGCCCATGCTGCTCTTTTCAGCACACGCGCATCGATTTGTGCCAAACCACTTGTTAAGCATGCACCTGCATCTTTCGGTAGACGCGCACGTTGTTTTCTGCCAAACCACAAGTTATGCTTGCACATGCTGCTTTTGGGAGAGCGCGCACGTGGATTTCTGCCAAACGAAGTGCCAAACACGCCCATGCTGCTCTTTTCAGCACACGCGCATCAATTTGTGCCAAACCACTTGTTAAGCATGCACATGCAACTTTCGGTAGACGCTCACGTTGTTTTCTGCCAAACCGCAAGCTAAGCATGCACATGCTGCTTTTGACAGAGCGCGCAGCTGCATTTCTACCAAACCACATGCCAACCACCCTTATGCTGCTCTTTTCAACACACGCGCATGGATTTGTGCCAAACCACTTGTTAAGCGTGCACATGCATCTTTCGGTAGACGCGCACGTTGTTTTCTGCCAAACCACAAGTTATGCATGCACATGCTGCTTTTGGGAGAGCGCGCACGTGGATTTCTGCCAAACGAAGTGCCAAACACGCCCATGCTGCTCTTTTCAGCACACGCGCATCAATTTGTGCCAAACCACTTGTTAAGCATGCACATGCATCTTTCGGTAGACGCTCACGTTGTTTTCAGCCAAACCGCAAGCTAAGCATGCACATCCTGCTTTTGACAGAGCGCGCACGTGCATTTCTACCAAACCATGTGCCAGCACCCTCATGCTGCTCTTTTCAACACGCGCGCATGGATTTGTGCCAAATCACTTGTTAAGCATGCACCTGCATCTTTCCATAGAAGGGCACGTTGTTTTCTGCCGAACCACAAGTTAAGCATGCACATGCTGCTTTTGGCAGAGCGCGCATGTGGATTTCTACCAAACCACGTGCAACGCACGCCCATGCTGCTCTTTTCAGCACACGCGCATCGATTTGTGCCAAACCACTTGGTAAGCATGCACATGCATCTTTCGGTAGACGCTCACGTTGTTTTCTGCTAAACCGCAAGCTAAGCATGCACATGCTGCTTTTGACAGAGCGCGCACGTGCATTTCTACTAAACCATGTGCCAAGCACCCTCATGCTGCTCTTTTCAACACGCGCGCATGGATTTGTGCCAAACCACTTGTTAAGCATGCACATGCATCTTTCCGTAGAAGGGCACGTTGTTTTCTGCCGAACCACAAGTTAAGCATGCACATGCTGCTTTGGCAGAGCGCGAATGTGGATTTCTACCAAACCACGTGCTAAGCACGCCCCTGCTGCTCTTTTCAGCACACGCGCATCGATTTGTTGTAAACCACTTGTTAAGCATGCACACTCATCTTTTGGTAGACGCGCACGTTGTTTTCTGCCAAACCACAAGTTATGCATGCACATGCTGCTTTTGGCAGAGCGCGCATGTGGATTTCTACGAAACCACCTGCTAAGCACGCCCATGCTGCTCTTTTCAGCACACGCGCATCAATTTGTGCCAAACCGCTTGTTAAGCATGCACATGCATCTTTCGGTAGACGCGCACGTTGTTTTCTGCCAAACCACAAGCTAAGCATGCACAACCTGCTTTTGGCAGAGCGCACAAGTGGATTTCTACCAAACCACGTGCTAAGCACGCCCCTGCTGCTCTTTTCAGCACACGCGCATCGATTTGTGCCAAACCACTTGATAAGCATGCACATGCATCTTTCGGTAGACGCGCACGTTGATTTCTGCCAAACCGCAAGCTAAGCATGCACATGCTGGTTTTGACAGAGCGCGCACGTGCCTTTCTACCAAACCATTTGCCAAGCACCCTCATGCTGCTCTTTTCAACACACGCGC
The DNA here is from genome assembly GCF_050947875.1 of Dermacentor variabilis. Lineage (NCBI taxonomy): Eukaryota > Metazoa > Arthropoda > Arachnida > Ixodida > Ixodidae > Dermacentor > Dermacentor variabilis. Next base: position 1,811,075 of record NW_027460423.1, on the reverse strand, counting down.
ATGGATTTGTGCCAAACCACTTGTTTAGCATGCACATGCATCTTTCCGTAGAAGGGAACGTTGTTTTCTGCCGAACCACAAGTTAAGCATGCTCATGCTGCTTTTGGCAGAGCGCGCATGTGGATTTCTACCAAACCACGTGCTACGTACGCCCATGCTGCTCTTTTCAGCACACGCGCATCGATTTGCGCCAAACCACTTGATAAGCATGCACATGCATCTTTTGGTAGACGCGCACGTTGTTTTCTGCCAAACCACAAGCTAAGCATGCACATCCTGCTTTTGACAGAGCGCGCAACTGCATTTCTACCAAACCACATGCCAAGCACCCTCATGCTGCTCTTTTCAACACACGCGCATCGATTTGTTGTAAACCACTTGTTAAGCATGCACACTCATCTTTTGGTAGACGCGCACGTTGTTTTCTGCCAAACCACAAGTTATGCATCCACATGCTGCTTTTCGCAGAGCGCGCATGTGGAGTTCCACCAAACCATGTGCTAAGCACGCCCATGCTGCTCTTTTCAGCACACGCGCATCGATTTGTGCCAAACCACTTGTTAAGCATGCACCTGCATCTTTCGGTAGACGCGCACGTTGTTTTCTGCCAAACCACAAGTTATGCTTGCACATGCTGCTTTTGGGAGAGCGCGCACGTGGATTTCTGCCAAACGAAGTGCCAAACACGCCCATGCTGCTCTTTTCAGCACACGCGCATCAATTTGTGCCAAACCACTTGTTAAGCATGCACATGCATCTTTCGGTAGACGCTCACGTTGTTTTCTGCCAAACCGCAAGCTAAGCATGCACATGCTGCTTTTGACAGAGCGCGCAGCTGCATTTCTACCAAACCACATGCCAACCACCCTTATGCTGCTCTTTTCAACACACGCGCATGGATTTGTGCCAAACCACTTGTTAAGCATGCACATGCATCTTTCGGTAGACGCGCACGTTGTTTTCTGCCAAACCACAAGTTATGCATGCACATGCTGCTTTTGGGAGAGCGCGCACGTGGATTTCTGCCAAACGAAGTGCCAAACACGCCCATGCTGCTCTTTTCAGCACACGCGCATCAATTTGTGCCAAACCACTTGTTAAGCATGCACATGCATCTTTCGGTAGACGCTCACGTTGTTTTCTGCCAAACCGCAAGCTAAGCATGCACATCCTGCTTTTGACAGAGCGCGCACGTGCATTTCTACCAAACCATGTGCCAGCACCCTCATGCTGCTCTTTTCAACACGCGCGCATGGATTTGTGCCAAATCACTTGTTAAGCATGCACCTGCATCTTTCCATAGAAGGGCACGTTGTTTTCTGCCGAACCACAAGTTAAGCATGCACATGCTGCTTTTGGCAGAGCGCGCATGTGGATTTCTACCAAACCACGTGCAACGCACGCCCATGCTGCTCTTTTCAGCACACGCGCATCGATTTGTGCCAAACCACTTGGTAAGCATGCACATGCATCTTACGGTAGACGCTCACGTTGTTTTCTTCTAAACCGCAAACTAAGCATGCACATGCTGCTTTTGACAGAGCGCGCACGTGCATTTCTACCAAACCATGTGCCAAGCACCCTCATGCTGCTCTTTTCAACACGCGCGCATGGATTTGTGCCAAACCACTTGTTAAGCATGCACATGCATCTTTCCGTAGAAGGGCACGTTGTTTTCTGCCGAACCACAAGTTAAGCATGCACATGCTGCTTTGGCAGAGCGCGAATGTGGATTTCTACCAAACCACGTGCTAAGCACGCCCCTGCTGCTCTTTTCAGCACACGCGCATCGATTTGTTGTAAACCACTTGTTAAGCATGCACACTCATCTTTTGGTAGACGCGCACGTTGTTTTCTGCCAAACCACAAGTTATGCATGCACATGCTGCTTTTGGCAGAGCGCGCATGTGGATTTCTACGAAACCACCTGCTAAGCACGCCCATGCTGCTCTTTTCAGCACACGCGCATCAATTTGTGCCAAACCGCTTGTTAAGCATGCACATGCATCTTTCGGTAGACGCGCACGTTGTTTTCTGCCAAACCACAAGCTAAGCATGCACAACCTGCTTTTGGCAGAGCGCACAAGTGGATTTCTACCAAACCACGTGCTAAGCACGCCCCTGCTGCTCTTTTCAGCACACGCGCATCGATTTGTGCCAAACCACTTGATAAGCATGCACATGCATCTTTCGGTAGACGCGCACGTTGATTTCTGCCAAACCGCAAGCTAAGCATGCACATGCTGGTTTTGACAGAGCGCGCACGTGCCTTTCTACCAAACCATTTGCCAAGCACCCTCATGCTGCTCTTTTCAACACACGCGCATGGATTTGTGCCAAACCACTTGTTTAGCATGCACATGCATCTTTCCGTAGAAGGGAACGTTGTTTTCTGCCGAACCACAAGTTAAGCATGCTCATGCTGCTTTTGGCAGAGCGCGCATGTGGATTTCTACCAAACCACGTGCTACGTACGCCCATGCTGCTCTTTTCAGCACACGCGCATCGATTTGCGCCAAACCACTTGATAAGCATGCACATGCATCTTTTGGTAGACGCGCACGTTGTTTTCTGCCAAACCACAAGCTAAGCATGCACATCCTGCTTTTGACAGAGCGCGCAACTGCATTTCTACCAAACCACATGCCAAGCACCCTCATGCTGCTCTTTTCAACACACGCGCATCGATTTGTTGTAAACCACTTGTTAAGCATGCACACTCATCTTTTGGTAGACGCGCACGTTGTTTTCTGCCAAACCACAAGTTATGCATCCACATGCTGCTTTTCGCAGAGCGCGCATGTGGAGTTCCACCAAACCATGTGCTAAGCACGCCCATGCTGCTCTTTTCAGCACACGCGCATCGATTTGTGCCAAACCACTTGTTAAGCATGCACCTGCATCTTTCGGTAGACGCGCACGTTGTTTTCTGCCAAACCACAAGTTATGCTTGCACATGCTGCTTTTGGGAGAGCGCGCACGTGGATTTCTGCCAAACGAAGTGCCAAACACGCCCATGCTGCTCTTTTCAGCACACGCGCATCAATTTGTGCCAAACCACTTGTTAAGCATGCACATGCATCTTTCGGTAGACGCTCACGTTGTTTTCTGCCAAACCGCAAGCTAAGCATGCACATGCTGCTTTTGACAGAGCGCGCAGCTGCATTTCTACCAAACCACATGCCAACCACCCTTATGCTGCTCTTTTCAACACACGCGCATGGATTTGTGCCAAACCACTTGTTAAGCATGCACATGCATCTTTCGGTAGACGCGCACGTTGTTTTCTGCCAAACCACAAGTTATGCATGCACATGCTGCTTTTGGGAGAGCGCGCACGTGGATTTCTGCCAAACGAAGTGCCAAACACGCCCATGCTGCTCTTTTCAGCACACGCGCATCAATTTGTGCCAAACCACTTGTTAAGCATGCACATGCATCTTTCGGTAGACGCTCACGTTGTTTTCTGCCAAACCGCAAGCTAAGCATGCACATCCTGCTTTTGACAGAGCGCGCACGTGCATTTCTACCAAACCATGTGCCAGCACCCTCATGCTGCTCTTTTCAACACGCGCGCATGGATTTGTGCCAAATCACTTGTTAAGCATGCACCTGCATCTTTCCATAGAAGGGCACGTTGTTTTCTGCCGAACCACAAGTTAAGCATGCACATGCTGCTTTTGGCAGAGCGCGCATGTGGATTTCTACCAAACCACGTGCAACGCACGCCCATGCTGCTCTTTTCAGCACACGCGCATCGATTTGTGCCAAACCACTTGGTAAGCATGCACATGCATCTTACGGTAGACGCTCACGTTGTTTTCTTCTAAACCGCAAGCTAAGCATGCACATGCTGCTTTTGACAGAGCGCGCACGTGCATTTCTACCAAACCATGTGCCAAGCACCCTCATGCTGCTCTTTTCAACACGCGCGCATGGATTTGTGCCAAACCACTTGTTAAGCATGCACATGCATCTTTCCGTAGAAGGGCACGTTGTTTTCTGCCGAACCACAAGTTAAGCATGCACATGCTGCTTTGGCAGAGCGCGAATGTGGATTTCTACCAAACCACGTGCTAAGCACGCCCCTGCTGCTCTTTTCAGCACACGCGCATCGATTTGTTGTAAACCACTTGTTAAGCATGCACACTCATCTTTTGGTAGACGCGCACGTTGTTTTCTGCCAAACCACAAGTTATGCATGCACATGCTGCTTTTGGCAGAGCGCGCATGTGGATTTCTACGAAACCACCTGCTAAGCACGCCCATGCTGCTCTTTTCAGCACACGCGCATCAATTTGTGCCAAACCGCTTGTTAAGCATGCACATGCATCTTTCGGTAGACGCGCACGTTGTTTTCTGCCAAACCACAAGCTAAGCATGCACAACCTGCTTTTGGCAGAGCGCACAAGTGGATTTCTACCAAACCACGTGCTAAGCACGCCCCTGCTGCTCTTTTCAGCACACGCGCATCGATTTGTGCCAAACCACTTGATAAGCATGCACATGCATCTTTCGGTAGACGCGCACGTTGATTTCTGCCAAACCGTAAGCTAAGCATGCACATGCTGGTTTTGACAGAGCGCGCACGTGCCTTTCTACCAAACCATTTGCCAAGCACCCTCATGCTGCTCTTTTCAACACACGCGCATGGATTTGTGCCAAACCACTTGTTTAGCATGCACATGCATCTTTCCGTAGAAGGGAACGTTGTTTTCTGCCGAACCACAAGTTAAGCATGCTCATGCTGCTTTTGGCAGAGCGCGCATGTGGATTTCTACCAAACCACGTGCTACGCACGCCCATGCTGCTCTTTTCAGCACACGCGCATCGATTTGCGCCAAACCACTTGATAAGCATGCACATGCATCTTTTGGTAGACGCGCACGTTGTTTTCTGCCAAACCACAAGCTAAGCATGCACATCCTGCTTTTGACAGAGCGCGCAACTGCATTTCTACCAAACCACATGCCAAGCACCCTCATGCTGCTCTTTTCAACACACGCGCATCGATTTGTTGTAAACCACTTGTTAAGCATGCACACTCATCTTTTGGTAGACGCGCACGTTGTTTTCTGCCAAACCACAAGTTATGCATCCACATGCTGCTTTTCGCAGAGCGCGCATGTGGAGTTCCACCAAACCATGTGCTAAGCACGCCCATGCTGCTCTTTTCAGCACACGCGCATCGATTTGTGCCAAACCACTTGTTAAGCATGCACCTGCATCTTTCGGTAGACGCGCACGTTGTTTTCTGCCAAACCACAAGTTATGCTTGCACATGCTGCTTTTGGGAGAGCGCGCACGTGGATTTCTGCCAAACGAAGTGCCAAACACGCCCATGCTGCTCTTTTCAGCACACGCGCATCAATTTGTGCCAAACCACTTGTTAAGCATGCACATGCATCTTTCGGTAGACGCTCACGTTGTTTTCTGCCAAACCGCAAGCTAAGCATGCACATGCTGCTTTTGACAGAGCGCGCAGCTGCATTTCTACCAAACCACATGCCAACCACCCTTATGCTGCTCTTTTCAACACACGCGCATGGATTTGTGCCAAACCACTTGTTAAGCATGCACCTGCATCTTTCGGTAGACGCGCACGTTGTTTTCTGCCAAACCACAAGTTATGCATGCACATGCTGCTTTTGGGAGAGCGCGCACGTGGATTTCTGCCAAACGAAGTGCCAAACACGCCCATGCTGCTCTTTTCAGCACACGCGCATCAATTTGTGCCAAACCACTTGTTAAGCATGCACATGCATCTTTCGGTAGACGCTCACGTTGTTTTCTGCCAAACCGCAAGCTAAGCATGCACATCCTGCTTTTGACAGAGCGCGCACGTGCATTTCTACCAAACCATGTGCCAGCACCCTCATGCTGCTCTTTTCAACACGCGCGCATGGATTTGTGCCAAATCACTTGTTAAGCATGCACATGCATCTTTCGGTAGACGCGCACGTTGTTTTCTGCCAAACCACAAGCTAAGCATGCACAACCTGCTTTTGGCAGAGCGCACAAGTGGATTTCTACCAAACCACGTGCTAAGCACGCCCCTGCTGCTCTTTTCAGCACACGCGCATCGATTTGTGCCAAACCACTTGATAAGCATGCACATGCATCTTTCGGTAGACGCGCACGTTGATTTCTGCCAAACCGCAAACTAAGCATGCACATGCTGGTTTTGACAGAGCGCGCACGTGCCTTTCTACCAAACCATTTGCCAAGCACCCTCATGCTGCTCTTTTCAACACACGCGCATGGATTTGTGCCAAACCACTTGTTTAGCATGCACATGCATCTTTCCGTAGAAGGGAACGTTGTTTTCTGCCGAACCACAAGTTAAGCATGCTCATGCTGCTTTTGGCAGAGCGCGCATGTGGATTTCTACCAAACCACGTGCTACGCACGCCCATGCTGCTCTTTTCAGCACACGCGCATCGATTTGCGCCAAACCACTTGATAAGCATACACATGCATCTTTTGGTAGACGCGCACGTTGTTTTCTGCCAAACCACAAGCTAAGCATGCACATCCTGCTTTTGACAGAGCGCGCAACTGCATTTCTACCAAACCACATGCCAAGCACCCTCATGCTGCTCTTTTCAACACACGCGCATCGATTTGTTGTAAACCACTTGTTAAGCATGCACACTCATCTTTTGGTAGACGCGCACGTTGTTTTCTGCCAAACCACAAGTTATGCATCCACATGCTGCTTTTGGCAGAGCGCGCATGTGGAGTTCTACCAAACCATGTGCTAAGCACGCCCATGCTGCTCTTTTCAGCACACGCGCATCGATTTGTGCCAAACCACTTGTTAAGCATGCACATGCATCTTTCGGTAGACGTGCACGTTGTTTTCTGCCAAACCACAAGCTAAGCATGCACATGGTGCTTTTGACAGAGCGCGCACGTGCATTTCTACCAAACCACGTGCCAAGCACCCTTATGCTGCTCTTTTCAACACACGCGCATGGATTTGTGCCAAACCACTTGTTAAGCATGCACATGCATCTTTCGGTAGACGCGCACGTTGTTTTCTGCCAAACCACAAGTTATGCATGCACATGCTGCTTTTGGGAGAGCGCGCACGTGGATTTCTGCCAAACGAAGTGCCAAACACGCCCATGCTGCTCTTTTCAGCACACGCGCATCAATTTGTGCCAAACCACTTGTTAAGCATGCACATGCATCTTTCGGTAGACGCTCACGTTGTTTTCTGCCAAACCGCAAGCTAAGCATGCACATGCTGCTTTTGACAGAGCGCGCACGTGCATTTCTACCAAACCATGTGCCAAGCACCCTCATGCTGCTCTTTTCAACACGCGCGCATGGATTTGTGCCAAACCACTTGTTAAGCATGCACCTGCATCTTTCCATAGAAGGGCACGTTGTTTTCTGCCGAACCACAAGTTAAGCATGCACATGCTGCTTTTGGCAGAGCGCGCATGTGGATTTCTACCAAACCACGTGCTACGCACGCCCATGCTGCTCTTTTCAGCACACGCGCATCGATTTGTGTCAAACCACTTGGTAAGCATGCACATGCATCTTTCGGTAGACGCGGACGTTGTTTTCAGCCAAACCACAAGCTAAGCATCCACATGCTGCTTTTGACAGAGCGCGCACGTGCATTTCTACCAAACCACGTGCCGAGCACCCTCATGCTGCTCTTTTCAACACACGCGCATCGATTTGTTGTAAACAATTTGTTAAGCATGCACACTGATCTTTTGGTAGACGCGCACGTTGTTTTCTGCCAAACCACAAGTTATGCATGCACATGCTGCTTTTGGCAGAGCGCGCATGTGGAGTTCTACCAAACTACGTGCTAAGCACGCCCACGGTGCTCATTTCAGCACACGCGCATCGATTTGTGCCAAACCACTTGTTAAGCATGCACATGCATCTTTCCGTAGAAGGGCACGTTGTTTTCTGCCAAACCACAAATTATGCATGCACATGCTTCTTTTGGGAGAGCGCGCACGTGGATTTCTACCAAACCGCTTGCCAAGTACCCTCATGCTGCTCTTTTCAACACGCGCGCATGGATTTGTGCCAAACCACTTGTTAAGCATGCACATGCATCTTTCGGTAGACGCGCACGTTGTTTTCTGCCAAACCACAAGTTATGCATGCACATGCTGCTCTTGGGAGAGCGCGCACGTGGATTTCTGCCAAACGACGTGCCAAACACGCCCATGCTGCTCTTTTCAGCACACGCGCATCAATTTGTGCCAAGCCACATGTTAAGCATGCACATGCATCTTTCGGTAGACGCTCACGTGGTTTTCTGCTAAACCGCAAGCTAAGCATGCACATGCTGCTTTTGACAGAGCGCGCACGTGCATTTCTACCAAACCACGTGCCGAGCACCCTCATGCTGCTCTTTTCAACACACGCGCATCGATTTGTTGTAAACAACTTGTTAAGCAAGCACACTGATCTTTTGGTAGACGCGCACGTTGTTTTCTGCCAAACCACAAGTTATGCATGCACATGCTGCTTTTGGCAGAGCGCGCATGTGGAGTTCTACCAAACCACGTGCTAAGCACGCCCATGCTGCTCATTTCAGCACACGCGCATCGATTTGTGCCAAACCACTTGTTAAGCATGCAGATGCATCTTTCCGTAGAAGGGCACGTTGTTTTCTGCCAAACCACAAGTTATGCATGCACATGCTGCTTTTGGGAGAGCGCGCACGTGGATTTCTACCAAACCACTTGCCAAGCACCGTCATGCTGCTCTTTTCAACACGCGCGCATGGATTTGTGCCAAACCACTTGTTAAGCCTGCACATGCATCTTTCGGTAGACGCGCACGTTGTTTTCTGCCAAACCACAAGTTATGCATGCACATGCTGCTTTTGGGAGAGCGCGCACGTGGATTTCTGCCAAACGAAGTGCCAAACACGCCCATGCTGCTCTTTTCAGCACACGCGCATCAATTTGTGCCAAACCACTTGTTAAGCATGCACATGCATCTTTCGGTAGACGCTCACGTTGTTTTCTGCCAAACCACAAGCTAAGCATGCACATGCTGCTTTTGACAGAGCGCGCACATGCATTTCTACCAAACCATGTGCCGAGCACCCTCATGCTGCTCTTTTCAGCACACGCGCATCGATTTGTGCCAAACCACTTGATAAGCATGCACATGCATCTTTCGGTAGACGCGCACGTTGTTTGCTGCCAAACCACATGCCAAGCATGCACATGCTGCTTTTGACAGAGCGCGCACCTGCATTTCTACCAAACCACATGCCAAGCACCCTCATGCTGCTCTTTTCAACACACGCGCATCGATTTGTTGTAAACCACTTGTTAAGCATGCACACTCATCTTTTGGTAGACGCGCACGTTGTTTTCTGCCAAACCACAAGTTATATATGCACATGCTGCTTTTGACAGAGCGCACACGTGCATTTCTACCAAACCACGTTCCAAGCACCCTCATGCTGCTCTTTTAAACACACGCGCATGGATTTGTGCCAAACCACTTCTTAAGCATGCACATGCATCTTTCCGTAGAAGGGCACGTTGTTTTCTGCCGAACCACAAGTTAAGCATGCACCTGCTGCTTTTGGCAGAGCGCGCATGTGGATTTCTACCAAACCACGTGCTACGCACGCCCATGCTGCTCTTTTCAGCACACGCGCATCGATTTGTGCCAAACCACTTTATAAGCATGCACATGCATCTTTCGGTAGACGCGCACGTTGTTTTCTGCCAAACCACAAGCTACGCATGTACATCCTGCTTTTGACAGAGCGCGCAACTGCATTTCTACCAAACCACATGCCAAGCACCCTCATGCTGCTCTTTTCAACACACGCGCATCGATTTGTTGTAAACCACTTGTTAAGCATGCACACTCATCTTTTGGTAGACGCGCACGTTGTTTTCTGCCAAACCACAAGTTATGCATCCACATGCTGCTTTTGGCAGAGCGCACATGTGGAGTTCTACCAAAATATGTGCTAAGCACGCCCATGCTGCTCTTTTCAGCACACGCGCATCGATTTGTGCCAAACCACTTGTTAAGCATGCACATCCATCTTTCGGTAGACGCGCACGTTGTTTTCTGCCAAACCACAAGCTAAGCATGCACATGGTGCTTTTGACAGAGCGCGCACGTGCATTTCTACCAAACCACGTGCCAAGCACCCTCATGCTGCTCTTTTCAACACACGCGCATGGATTTGTGCCAAACCACCTCTTAAGCATTCACATGCATCTTTCCGTAGAAGGGCACGTTGTTTTCTGCCAAACCACAAGTTATGCATGCACACGCTGCTTTTGAGAGAGCGCGCACATGGATTTCTGCCAAACGACGTGCCAAACACGCCCATGCTGCTCTTTTCAGCACACGCACATCAATTTGTGCCAAACCACTTGTTAAGCATGCACATGCATCTTTCGGAAGACTCTCACGTTGTTTTCTGCCAAACCGCAAGCTAAGCATGCACATGCTGCTTTTGACAGAGCGCACACGTGCATTTCTACCAAACCATGTGCCAAGCACCCTCATGCTGCTCTTTTCAACACGCGCGCATGGATTTGTGCCAAACCACTTGTTAAGCATGCACATGCATCTTTCCGTAGAAGGGCACGTTGTTTTCTGCCGAACCACAAGGTAAGCATGCACATGCTGCTTTTGGCAGAGCGCGCATGTGGATTTCTACCAAACCACGTGCTACGTACGCCCATGCTGCTCTTTTCAGCACACGCGCATCGATTTGTGCCAAACCACTTGGTAAGCATGCACATGCATCTTTCGGTAGACGCGCACGTTGTTTTCTCCCAAACCACAAGCTAAGCATGCACATGCTGCTTTTGACAGAGCGCGCACGTGCATTTCTACCAAACCACGTGCCGAGCACCCTCATGCTGCTCTTTTCAACCCACGCGCATCGATTTGTTGTAAACCACTTGTTAAGCATGCACACTGATCTTTCCGTAGACGCGCACGTTGTTTTCTGCCAAATCACAAGTTATGCATGCACATGCTGCTTTTGACAGAGCGCGAACGTGCATTTCTACCAAACCACGTGCCAAGCACCCTCATGCTGCTCTTTTCAACACACGCGCATGGATTTGTGCCAAACCACTTCTTAACCCTTTGTTGCATGCGGAATAATTACGTGCGCGAACTGTGATTTTTTTCTCGTTTCGTGTCTTTCTGCATCAGAAAAAACGTGAAAAATTTTTTTCATTTCTTCCAAATGTTTATTTTGGAAGATACAGAATGTCCACTACAGTGGACAACATGAATACCAGCTCCGGTAGGGGAAAGTAAAAATGTTTATGTTTGCCTTTTCCACCAGGCAAAGTTCTTCCAATAACAAAAGGGCACTTTACTCTTCATTATGAAATAAAAAAAAAACAGTCACTTTTGCCGTCAATGCACAAGAACACTTTCCACTTCCCGCAGAGGTATGTTGTCTTCCGCTTGCAGCCATTCATTTTGCACCTTTGTGCTGCACACGTTTGCTGGCGGGGGAAGTGGCTTGCGCTGTCGTACCGCACGTCTGCGGACACCGAGCTTGCTTTCGCAGGCGGCCTTGGTTTCGCTGCGGCTGAGCATGCTAGTGCATTAGAAAAATCAGCTTAATCAACAGTGGTCCTTGATTCTGCCTTGATCAGTGCTATCGACACCGATAACTTGAAGTGGCTTAGCTGCATCTTACACTCTGCTGCAACACAGCGGTATAGCAGCCATGCGTTTACGACAGCCAAATCGGTCAGGTGAAAAATTACTGTTTCGTACCATTCTTTTGTCTTGAGGTGGGTCTGGTACATAGAAAGCAGCATGTCACACTTGTCGACGCCGCCCATATTTTCATTGTACTTTGCGATTAGTGCAGGGCTTTCGACCTCAACGTGTTTTTTTTTGTTTTCGGTCAAACCGCCTCACATTTACAAGTGGGTTGACACCATGCACATTTGAGGCCACCATTACAAGCCTGTTATCGTACCACTCACAAACAATGATGCCATGCTCTCTATCGACTTCGTAGTCGAACGAGCCCCTGCCTTGTTTTCTCAGCTCTTTTTCAGGCATCAACGGGCATTTAGCTGCCCTGTTTCTGCGCAGGGTGCATGTCGCATGCAGTCCCTCATCCTTTAGGTGTGCCAGGAGCTCTGGGGACGCAAAGAAATTGTCAAAAAAAGGAACGTACTTGGAGGTACAGCTCTGGCAAGGCGCAGCACTACGCGTCCTGACGGGCCAATAGTCTGGGGTGCGTCAGGCGGGTCGGACTTCAGGTTGTCTCCGTGAAACTCTATTTCGTGAACATACCCGGACTGACCGGCCCTTACCCAGACTTTGTATCCCCATTTTTTTGTCTTGTTTGCCATGTACACCTTTAGCGAGTGCCTTCCTTTGAAGGGGATGATCTCCTCATCTATTGCCTGGCAAGACTCTGGTACAGCCAAATTCTTGAATGAAGCATTCAGTTGGTCGATCATTGGACGAACTTTCTGGAGGCGATCGAAGCCTTCCTCAGAACTCTTCTTTTCTAAAGCAGCATCGTTGAGGTGAAGAACTGATAATATTTCCTCTCATCTGTTCACCGTCATTGCGTCAGCAACCATGTCCTGCCTAGTGTTTGAGGACCAGTACGAACGCCTAAAGGAGATGTCGACTATTGACATGTACATGCATATGCCCAAAAAAACCTCCATTTCATTCTTTGTTATCACCTTCATTTTTGGACGATTAGATATTCTGTGCCTGTTAGATTCAAATGTTAGCAGCTCAATGAGATCCTCACCATACATGAGCTTGAACAATTTCAGTGCAGTTTTGCCTACAGCAGCTGCAGCCTTAGGCTTCAGCTCGTTGTGCACTTTGGTGCAATGAGGAATATCTCTCTTATCCCAACGCCATACCTTCGGCTTTTCCTTCTGAATGCGACGCTGTTTTGGTGCGCCGTCGCTTTCAGCATCGCTGTCAACGTCTTCCTCCTCACTCGCACTGCTATCGATTATATCACTCCATCTGTCCACTTCTACTTCGTTCTGGCTATCATCTTCACTGTCAAGGCGATCATCGTCACTACCAGATGGCAAGTCTTCTCCAAGTAGCGCATTCACCTGGTCCCGTGGCAACGGGACATCCAATAGTTTATCGATTTCCGCATCGGTTAATTTCTTCTTTGAAGCCGCAATCCTCCTAATGAGAACAAAGTAAAGCTGCGTTAAAAACTATATAGCACATAATAAATAATGCACTCAAATCTGAGCAGCAGCAGTAAACCCTTACGAAAAGCCTCACATGGGCATGTCGTTTTCCCGCCATGCATGGTGTCCACCACAGTGGACATTTGAAAGAAGTTGTTCGGAAAACTAACCTATGTTTTACTCAGTCGTAATATCAATGGCGTGTACCTAACAGTATCTCTTTTCTTGTTTCCGCATAATTATACATCGCAAATTAGGGAAATGTGCGAATGGTAAGCCAAAAAGTGAAGACAAACGTCACTTACCTGCTCGAGCAGGGGGCAGCCATCTTCGTAGCAAAATTTCGAGGCAGCCGCAGTATGGTGGAGCCATCTAGCGCATCGAAAACGCACCTTTATTGTCCACTGTAGTGACCAGCATGCACAGGAGCACCTGGCGTACACTGAACTTGCTCTAAAAATCGCAGAAATTTGTCCACTACAGTGGACACCATGCAACAAAGGGTTAAGCATGCACACGCATCTTTCCGTAGAAGGGCACGTTGTTTTCTGCCAAACCACAAGTTATGCATGCACATGCTGCTTTTGGAATAGCGCGCACGTGGATTTCTGCCAAACGACGTGCGAAACACGCCAATGCTGCTCTTTTCAGCACACGCGCATCAATTTGTGCCAAACCACTTGTTAAGCATGCACATGCATCTTTCGGTAGACGCTCACGTTGTTTTCTGCCAAACCGCAAGCTAAGCATGCACATGCTGCTTTTGACAGAGCGCGCACGTGCATTTCTACCAAACCATGTGCCAAGCACCCTCATGCTGATCTTTTCAACACGCGCGCATGGATTTGTGCCAAGCCACTTGTTAAGCATGCACATGCATCTTTCCGTAGAAGCGCACGTTGTTTTCTGCCGAACCACAAGTTAAGCATGCACATGCTGCTTTGGCAGAGCGCGAATGTGGATTTCTACCAAACCACGTGCTACGCACGCCCATGCTGCTCTTTTCAGCACACGCGCATCGATTTGTGCGAAAGCACTTGATAAGCATGCACATGCATCTTTCGGTAGACGCGCACGTTGTTTTCTGCCAAACCACAAGCTAAGCATGCACATGCTGCTTTTGGCAGAGCGCGCACCTGCATTTCTACCAAACCACATGCCAAGCACCCTCATGCTGCTCTTTTCAACACACGCGCATCCATTTGTTGTAAACCACTTGTTAAGCATGCACACTCATCTTTTGGTAGACGCGCACGTTGTTTTCTGCCAAACCACAAGTTATGCATGCACATGCTGCTTTTGGCAGAGCGCGCATGTGGAGTTCTACCAAACCACGTGCTAAGCACGCCCATGCTGCTCATTTCAGCACACGCGCATCGATTTGTGCCAAACCACTTGTTAAGCATGCAGATGCATCTTTCCGTAGAAGGGCACGTTGTTTTCTGCCAAACCACAAGTTATGCATGCACATGCTGCTTTTGGGAGAGCGCGCACGTGGATTTCTACCAAACCACTTGCCAAGCACCGTCATGCTGCTCTTTTCAACACGCGCGCATGGATTTGTGCCAAACCACTTGTTAAGCATGCACATGCATCTTTCGGTAGACGCGCACGTTGTTTTCTGCCAAACCACAAGTTATGCATGCACATGCTGCTTTTGGGAGAGCGCGCACGTGGATTTCTGCCAAACGAAGTGCCAAACACGCCCATGCTGCTCTTTTCAGCACACGCGCATCAATTTGTGCCAAACCACTTGTTAAGCATGCACATGCATCTTTCGGTAGACGCTCACGTTGTTTTCTGCCAAACCACAAGCTAAGCATGCACATGCTGCTTTTGACAGAGCGCGCACATGCATTTCTACCAAACCATGTGCCGAGCACCCTCATGCTGCTCTTTTCAGCACACGCGCATCGATTTGTGCCAAACCACTTGATAAGCATGCACATGCATCTTTCGGTAGACGCGCACGTTGTTTGCTGCCAAACCACATGCCAAGCATGCACATGCTGCTTTTGACAGAGCGCGCACCTGCATTTCTACCAAACCACATGCCAAGCACCCTCATGCTGCTCTTTTCAACACACGCGCATCGATTTGTTGTAAACCACTTGTTAAGCATGCACACTCATCTTTTGGTAGACGCGCACGTTGTTTTCTGCCAAACCACAAGTTATATATGCACATGCTGCTTTTGACAGAGCGCACACGTGCATTTCTACCAAACCATGTGCCAAGCACCCTCATGCTGCTCTTTTCAACACGCGCGCATGGATTTGTGCCAAACCACTTGTTAAGCATGCACATGCATCTTTCCGTAGAAGGGCACGTTGTTTTCTGCCGAACCACAAGGTAAGCATGCACATGCTGCTTTTGGCAGAGCGCGCATGTGGATTTCTACCAAACCACGTGCTACGTACGCCCATGCTGCTCTTTTCAGCACACGCGCATCGATTTGTGCCAAACCACTTGGTAAGCATGCACATGCATCTTTCGGTAGACGCGCACGTTGTTTTCTCCCAAACCACAAGCTAAGCATGCACATGCTGCTTTTGACAGAGCGCGCACGTGCATTTCTACCAAACCACGTGCCGAGCACCCTCATGCTGCTCTTTTCAACCCACGCGCATCGATTTGTTGTAAACCACTTGTTAAGCATGCACACTGATCTTTCCGTAGACGCGCACGTTGTTTTCTGCCAAATCACAAGTTATGCATGCACATGCTGCTTTTGACAGAGCGCGAACGTGCATTTCTACCAAACCACGTGCCAAGCACCCTCATGCTGCTCTTTTCAACACACGCGCATGGATTTGTGCCAAACCACTTCTTAACCCTTTGTTGCATGCGGAATAATTACGTGCGCGAACTGTGATTTTTTTCTCGTTTCGTGTCTTTCTGCATCAGAAAAAACGTGAAAAATTTTTTCATTTCTTCCAAATGTTTATTTTGGAAGATACAGAATGTCCACTACAGTGGACAACATGAATACCAGCTCCGGTAGGGGAAAGTAAAAATGTTTATGTTTGCCTTTTCCACCAGGCAAAGTTCTTCCAATAACAAAAGGGCACTTTACTCTTCATTATGAAATAAAAAAAAACAGTCACTTTTGCCGTCAATGCACAAGAACACTTTCCACTTCCCGCAGAGGTATGTTGTCTTCCGCTTGCAGCCATTCATTTTGCACCTTTGTGCTGCACACGTTTGCTGGCGGGGGAAGTGGCTTGCGCTGTCGTACCGCACGTCTGCGGACACCGAGCTTGCTTTCGCAGGCGGCCTTGGTTTCGCTGCGGCTGAGCATGCTAGTGCATTAGAAAAATCAGCTTAATCAACAGTGGTCCTTGATTCTGCCTTGATCAGTGCTATCGACACCGATAACTTGAAGTGGCTTAGCTGCATCTTACACTCTGCTGCAACACAGCGGTATAGCAGCCATGCGTTTACGACAGCCAAATCGGTCAGGTGAAAAATTACTGTTTTGTACCATTCTTTTGTCTTGAGGTGGGTCTGGTACATAGAAAGCAGCATGTCACACTTGTCGACGCCGCCCATATTTTCATTGTACTTTGCGATTAGTGCAGGGCTTTCGACCTCAACGTGTTTTTTTTTGTTTTCGGTCAAACCGCCTTACATTTACAAGTGGGTTGACACCATGCACATTTGAGGCCACCATTACAAGCCTGTTATCGTACCACTCACAAACAATGATGCCATGCTCTCTATCGACTTCGTAGTCGAACGAGCCCCTGCCTTGTTTTCTCAGCTCTTTTTCAGGCATCAACGGGCATTTAGCTGCCCTGTTTCTGCGCAGGGTGCATGTCGCATGCAGTCCCTCATCCTTTAGGTGTGCCAGGAGCTCTGGGGACGCAAAGAAATTGTCAAAAAAAGGAACGTACTTGGAGGTACAGCTCTGGCAAGGCGCAGCACTACGCGTCCTGACGGGCCAATAGTCTGGGGTGCGTCAGGCGGGTCGGACTTCAGGTTGTCTCCGTGAAACTCTATTTCGTGAACATACCCGGACTGACCGGCCCTTACCCAGACTTTGTATCCCCATTTTTTTGTCTTGTTTGCCATGTACACCTTTAGCGAGTGCCTTCCTTTGAAGGGGATGATCTCCTCATCTATTGCCTGGCAAGACTCTGGTACAGCCAAATTCTTGAATGAAGCATTCAGTTGGTCGATCATTGGACGAACTTTCTGGAGGCGATCGAAGCCTTCCTCAGAACTCTTCTTTTCTAAAGCAGCATCGTTGAGGTGAAGAACTGATAATATTTCCTCTCATCTGTTCACCGTCATTGCGTCAGCAACCATGTCCTGCCTAGTGTTTGAGGACCAGTACGAACGCCTAAAGGAGATGTCGACTATTGACATGTACATGCATATGCCCAAAAAAACCTCCATTTCATTCTTTGTTATCACCTTCATTTTTGGACGATTAGATATTCTGTGCCTGTTAGATTCAAATGTTAGCAGCTCAATGAGATCCTCACCATACATGAGCTTGAACAATTTCAGTGCAGTTTTGCCTACAGCAGCTGCAGCCTTAGGCTTCAGCTCGTTGTGCACTTTGGTGCAATGAGGAATATCTCTCTTATCCCAACGCCATACCTTCGGCTTTTCCTTCTGAATGCGACGCTGTTTTGGTGCGCCGTCGCTTTCAGCATCGCTGTCAACGTCTTCCTCCTCACTCGCACTGCTATCGATTATATCACTCCATCTGTCCACTTCTACTTCGTTCTGGCTATCATCTTCACTGTCAAGGCGATCATCGTCACTACCAGATGGCAAGTCTTCTCCAAGTAGCGCATTCACCTGGTCCCGTGGCAACGGGACATCCAATAGTTTATCGATTTCCGCATCGGTTAATTTCTTCTTTGAAGCCGCAATCCTCCTAATGAGAACAAAGTAAAGCTGCGTTAAAAACTATATAGCACATAATAAATAATGCACTCAAATCTGAGCAGCAGCAGTAAACCCTTACGAAAAGCCTCACATGGGCATGTCGTTTTCCCGCCATGCATGGTGTCCACCACAGTGGACATTTGAAAGAAGTTGTTCGGAAAACTAACCTATGTTTTACTCAGTCGTAATATCAATGGCGTGTACCTAACAGTATCTCTTTTCTTGTTTCCGCATAATTATACATCGCAAATTAGGGAAATGTGCGAATGGTAAGCCAAAAAGTGAAGACAAACGTCACTTACCTGCTCGAGCAGGGGGCAGCCATCTTCGTAGCAAAATTTCGAGGCAGCCGCAGTATGGTGGAGCCATCTAGCGCATCGAAAACGCACCTTTATTGTCCACTGTAGTGACCAGCATGCACAGGAGCACCTGGCGTACACTGAACTTGCTCTAAAAATCGCAGAAATTTGTCCACTACAGTGGACACCATGCAACAAAGGGTTAAGCATGCACACGCATCTTTCCGTAGAAGGGCACGTTGTTTTCTGCCAAACCACAAGTTATGCATGCACATGCTGCTTTTGGAATAGCGCGCACGTGGATTTCTGCCAAACGACGTGCGAAACACGCCAATGCTGCTCTTTTCAGCACACGCGCATCAATTTGTGCCAAACCACTTGTTAAGCATGCACATGCATCTTTCGGTAGACGCTCACGTTGTTTTCTGCCAAACCGCAAGCTAAGCGTGCACATGCTGCTTTTGACAGAGCGCGCACGTGCATTTCTACCAAACCATGTGCCAAGCACCCTCATGCTGATCTTTTCAACACGCGCGCATGGATTTGTGCCAAGCCACTTGTTAAGCATGCACATGCATCTTTCCGTAGAAGCGCACGTTGTTTTCTGCCGAACCACAAGTTAAGCATGCACATGCTGCTTTGGCAGAGCGCGAATGTGGATTTCTACCAAACCACGTGCTACGCACGCCCATGCTGCTCTTTTCAGCACACGCGCATCGATTTGTGCCAAAGCACTTGATAAGCATGCACATGCATCTTTCGGTAGACGCGCACGTTGTTTTCTGCCAAACCACAAGCTAAGCATGCACATGCTGCTTTTGGCAGAGCGCGCACCTGCATTTCTACCAAACCACATGCCAAGCACCCTCATGCTGCTCTTTTCAACACACGCGCATCCATTTGTTGTAAACCACTTGTTAAGCATGCACACTCATCTTTTGGTAGACGCGCACGTTGTTTTCTGCCAAACCACAAGTTATGCATGCACATGCTGCTTTTGGCAGAGCGCGCATGTGGATTTCTACCAAACCACCTGCTAAGCACGCCCATGCTGCTCTTTTCAGCACACGCGCATCAATTTGTGCCAAACCGCTTGTTAAGCATGCACATGCATCTTTCCGTAGAAGGGCACGTTGTTTTCTGCCAAACCACAAATTATGCATGCACATGCTGCTTTTGGGAGAGCGCGCACGTGGATTTCTACCAAACCGCTTGCCAAGCACCCTCATGCTGCTCTTTTCAACACGCGCGCATGGATTTGTGCCAAACCACTTGTTAAGCATGCACATGCATCTTTCGGTAGACGCGCACGTTGTTTTCTGCCAAACCACAAGTTATGCATGCACATGCTGCTTTTGGGAGAGCGCGCACGTGGATTTCTGCCAAACGAAGTGCCAAACACGCCCATGCTGCTCTTTTCAGCACACGCGCATCAATTTGTGCCAAACCACTTGTTAAGCATGCACATGCATCTTTCGGTAGACGCTCACGTTGTTTTCTGCTAAACCGCAAGCTAAGCATGCACATGCTGCTTTTGACCGAGCGCGCACGTGCATTTCTACCAAACCATGTGCCAAGCACCCTCATGCTGCTCTTTTCAACACCCGCGCATGGATTTGTGCCAAACCACTTGTTAAGCATGCACATGCATCTTTCCGTAGAAGGGCACGTTGTTTTCTGCAGAACCACAAGTTAAGCATGCACATGCTGCTTTGGCAGAGCGCGAATGTGGATTTCTACCAAACCACGTGCTACGCACGCCCATGCTGCTCTTTTCAGCACACGTGCATCGATTTGTGCCAAAGCACTTGATAAGCATGCACATGCATCTTTCGGTAGACGCGCACGTTGTTTTCTGCCAAACCACAAGCTAAGCATGCACATGCTGCTTTTGGCAGAGCGCGCACCTGCATTTCTACCAAACCACATGCCAAGCACCCTCATGCTGCTCTTTTCAACACACGCGCATCCATTTGTTGTAAACCACTTGTTAAGCATGCACACTCATCTTTTGGTAGACGCGCACGTTGTTTTCTGCCAAACCACAAGTTATGCATGCACATGCTGCTTTTGGCAGAGCGCGCATGTGGATTTCTACCAAACCACCTGCTAAGCACGCCCATGCTGCTCTTTTCAGCACACGCGCATCAATTTGTGCCAAACCGCTTGTTAAGCATGCACATGCATCTTTCGGTAGACGCGCACGTTGTTTTCTGCCAAACCACAAGCTAAGCATGCACATCCTGCTTTTGGCAGAGCGCACATGTGGATTTCTACCAAACCACGTGCTAAGCACGCCCCTGCTGCTCTTTTCAGCACACGCGCATAGATTTGTGCCAAACCACTTGATAAGCATGCACATGCATCTTTCGGTAGACGCGCACGTTGTTTTCTGCCAAACCGCAAGCTAAGCATGCACATGCTGCTTTTGACAGAGCGCGCACGTGCCTTTCTACCAAACCATGTGCCAAGCACCCTCATGCTGCTCTTTTCAACACGCGCGCATGGATTTGTGCCAAACCACTTGTTAAGCATGCACATGCATCTTTCCGTAGAAGGGCACGTTGTTTTCTGCCGAACCACAAGTTAAGCATGCACATGCTGCTTTGGCAGAGCGCGAATGTGGATTTCTACCAAACCACGTGCTACGCACGCCCATGCTGCTCTTTTCAGCACACGCGCATCGATTTGTGCCAAACCACTTGATAAGCATGCACATGCATCTTTCGGTAGACGCGCACGTTGTTTTCTGCCAAACCACAAGCTAAGCATGCACATGCTGCTTTTGGCAGAGCGCGCACCTGCATTTCTACCAAACCACATGCCAAGCACCCTCATGCTGCTCTTTTCAACACACGCGCATCGATTTGTTGTAAACCACTTGTTAAGCATGCACACTCATCTTTTGGTAGACGCGCACGTTGTTTTCTGCCAAACCACAAGTTATGCATGCACATGCTGCTTTTGGCAGAGCGCGCAAGTGGATTTCTACCAAACCACCTGCTAAGCACGCCCATGCTGCTCTTTTCAGCACACGCGCATCAATTTGTGCCAAACCGCTTGTTAAGCATGCACATGCATCTTTCGGTAGACGCGCACGTTGTTTTCTGCCAAACCACAAGCTAAGCATGCACATCCTGCTTTTGGCAGAGCGCACATGTGGATTTCTACCAAACCACGTGCTAAGCACGCCCCTGCTGCTCTTTTCAGCACACGCGCATAGATTTGTGCCAAACCACTTGATAAGCATGCACATGGATCTTTCCGTAGAAGGGCACGTTGTTTTCTGCCGAACCACAAGTTAAGCATGCACCTGCTGCTTTTGGCAGAGCGCCATGTGGATTTCTACCAAACCACGTGCTACGCACGCCAATGCTGCTCTTTTCAGCACACGCGCATCAATTTGTGCCAAACCACTTGTTAAGCATGCACATGCATCTTTCGGTAGACGGTCACGTTGTTTTCTGCCAGACCACAAGCTAAGCATGCACATGCTGCTTTTGACAGAGCGCGCACGTGCATTTCTACCAAACCTTGTGCCAAGCACCCTCATGCTCCTCTTTTCAACACGCGCGCATGGATTTGTGCCAAACCACAAGGTAAGCATGCACATGCTGCTTTTGGCAGAGCGCGCATGTGGATTTCTACCAAACCACGTGCTACGCACGCCCATGCTGCTCTTTTCAGCACACGCGCATCGATTTGGGCCAAACCACTTGGTAAGCATGCACATGCATCTTTCGGTAGACGCGCACGTTGCTTTCTGCCAAACCAAGAGCTAAGCATGCACATGCTGCTTTTGGGAGAGCGCGCACGTGGATTTCTACCAAATCACTTGCCAAGCACCCTCATGCTTCTCTTTTCAACACGCGCGCATGGATTTGTGCCAAACCACTTGTTAAGCATGCACTTCCAACTTTCGTTGAAGCGCACGTTGTTTTCTGCCAAACCACAAGTTATGCATGCACATGCTGCTTTTGGGAGAGGGCACATGTGAATTTCTACCAAACCAAGTGCTAAGCACGCCCATGCTGCTCTTTTCAACACACGCGCATTGATTTGTTGTAAACCACTTGTTAAGCATGCACACTCATCTTTTGGTAGTCGCGCACGTTGTTTTCTGCCAAACCACAAGTTATGCATCCACATGCTGCTTTTGGCAGAGCGCGCATGTGAATTTCTACCAAACCACGTGCTAAGCACGCCCATGCTGCTCTTTTCAGCACACGCGCATCGATTTGTGCCAAACCACTTGTTAAGCATGCACATGCATCTTTCGGTAGACGCGCACGTTGTTTTCTGCCAAACCACAAGTTATGCATGCACATGCTGCTCTTGGGAGAGCGCGCACGTGGATTTCTGCCAAACGACGTGCCAAACACGCCCATGCTGCTCTTTTCAGCACACGCGCATCAATTTGTGCCAAGCCACATGTTAAGCATGCACATGCATCTTTCGGTAGACGCTCACGTGGTTTTCTGCTAAACCGCAAGCTAAGCATGCACATGCTGCTTTTGACAGAGCGCGCACGTGCATTTCTACCAAACCACGTGCCGAGCACCCTCATGCTGCTCTTTTCAACACACGCGCATCGATTTGTTGTAAACAACTTGTTAAGCAAGCACACTGATCTTTTGGTAGACGCGCACGTTGTTTTCTGCCAAACCACAAGTTATGCATGCACATGCTGCTTTTGGCAGAGCGCGCATGTGGAGTTCTACCAAACCACGTGCTAAGCACGCCCATGCTGCTCATTTCAGCACACGCGCATCGATTTGTGCCAAACCACTTGTTAAGCATGCAGATGCATCTTTCCGTAGAAGGGCACGTTGTTTTCTGCCAAACCACAAGTTATGCATGCACATGCTGCTTTTGGGAGAGCGCGCACGTGGATTTCTACCAAACCACTTGCCAAGCACCGTCATGCTGCTCTTTTCAACACGCGCGCATGGATTTTTGCCAAACCACTTGTTAAGCATGCACATGCATCTTTCGGTAGACGCGCAC
This sequence comes from Dermacentor variabilis, assembly GCF_050947875.1. Lineage (NCBI taxonomy): Eukaryota > Metazoa > Arthropoda > Arachnida > Ixodida > Ixodidae > Dermacentor > Dermacentor variabilis. The sequence goes on along the minus strand of NW_027460423.1, from coordinate 1,787,680 downwards.
GTTGTTTTCTGCCAAACCACAAGTTATGCATGCACATGCTGCTTTTGGGAGAGCGCGCACGTGGATTTCTGCCAAACGAAGTGCCAAACACGCCCATGCTGCTCTTTTCAGCACACGCGCATCAATTTGTGCCAAACCACTTGTTAAGCATGCACATGCATCTTTCGGTAGACGCTCACGTTGTTTTCTGCCAAACCACAAGCTAAGCATGCACATGCTGCTTTTGACAGAGCGCGCACATGCATTTCTACCAAACCATGTGCCGAGCACCCTCATGCTGCTCTTTTCAGCACACGCGCATCGATTTGTGCCAAACCACTTGATAAGCATGCACATGCATCTTTCGGTAGACGCGCACGTTGTTTGCTGCCAAACCACATGCCAAGCATGCACATGCTGCTTTTGACAGAGCGCGCACCTGCATTTCTACCAAACCACATGCCAAGCACCCTCATGCTGCTCTTTTCAACACACGCGCATCGATATGTTGTAAACCACTTGTTAAGCATGCACACTCATCTTTGGTAGACGCGCACGTTGTTTTCTGCCAAACCACAAGTTATGCATGCACATGCTGCTTTTGACAGAGCGCACACGTGCATTTCTACCAAACCACGTGCCAAGCACCCTCATGCTGCTCTTTTAAACACACGCGCATGGATTTGTGCCAAACCACTTCTTAAGCATGCACTTGCATCTTTCCGTAGAAGGGCACGTTGTTTTCTGCCGAACCACAAGTTAAGCATGCACCTGCTGCTTTTGGCAGAGCGCGCATGTGGATTTCTACCAAACCACGTGCTACGCACGCCCATGCTGCTCTTTTCAGCACACGCGCATCGATTTGTGCCAAACCACTTTATAAGCATGCACATGCATCTTTCGGTAGACGCGCACGTTGTTTTCTGCCAAACCACAAGCTACGCATGCACATCCTGCTTTTGACAGAGCGCGCAACTGCATTTCTACCAAACCACATGCCAAGCACCCTCATGCTGCTCTTTTCAACACACGCGCATCGATTTGTTGTAAACCACTTGTTAAGCATGCACACTCATCTTTTGGTAGACGCGCACGTTGTTTTCTGCCAAACCACAAGTTATGCATCCACATGCTGCTTTTGGCAGAGCGCACATGTGGAGTTCTACCAAAATATGTGCTAAGCACGCCCATGCTGCTCTTTTCAGCACACGCGCATCGATTTGTGCCAAACCACTTGTTAAGCATGCACATCCATCTTTCGGTAGACGCGCACGTTGTTTTCTGCCAAACCACAAGCTAAGCATGCACATGGTGCTTTTGACAGAGCGCGCACGTGCATTTCTACCAAACCACGTGCCAAGCACCATCATGCTGCTCTTTTCAACACACGCGCATGGATTTGTGCCAAACCACCTCTTAAGCATTCACATGCATCTTTCCGTAGAAGGGCACGTTGTTTTCTGCCAAACCACAAGTTATGCATGCACACGCTGCTTTTGAGAGAGCGCGCACATGGATTTCTGCCAAACGACGTGCCAAACACGCCCATGCTGCTCTTTTCAGCACACGCACATCAATTTGTGCCAAACCACTTGTTAAGCATGCACATGCATCTTTCGGAAGACGCTCACGTTGTTTTCTGCCAAACCGCAAGCTAAGCATGCACATGCTGCTTTTGACAGAGCGCACACGTGCATTTCTACCAAACCATGTGCCAAGCACCCTCATGCTGCTCTTTTCAACACGCGCGCATGGATTTGTGCCAAACCACTTGTTAAGCATGCACATGCATCTTTCCGTAGAAGGGCACGTTGTTTTCTGCCGAACCACAAGGTAAGCATGCACATGCTGCTTTTGGCAGAGCGCGCATGTGGATTTCTACCAAACCACGTGCTACGTACGCCCATGCTGCTCTTTTCAGCACACGCGCATCGATTTGTGCCAAACCACTTGGTAAGCATGCACATGCATCTTTCGGTAGACGCGCACGTTGTTTTCTCCCAAACCACAAGCTAAGCATGCACATGCTGCTTTTGACAGAGCGCGCACGTGCATTTCTACCAAACCACGTGCCGAGCACCCTCATGCTGCTCTTTTCAACCCACGCGCATCGATTTGTTGTAAACCACTTGTTAAGCATGCACACTGATCTTTCCGTAGACGCGCACGTTGTTTTCTGCCAAATCACAAGTTATGCATGCACATGCTGCTTTTGACAGAGCGCGAACGTGCATTTCTACCAAACCACGTGCCAAGCACCCTCATGCTGCTCTTTTCAACACACGCGCATGGATTTGTGCCAAACCACTTCTTAACCCTTTGTTGCATGCGGAATAATTACGTGCGCGAACTGTGATTTTTTTCTCGTTTCGTGTCTTTCTGCATCAGAAAAAACGTGAAAAATTTTTTCATTTCTTCCAAATGTTTATTTTGGAAGATACAGAATGTCCACTACAGTGGACAACATGAATACCAGCTCCGGTAGGGGAAAGTAAAAATGTTTATGTTTGCCTTTTCCACCAGGCAAAGTTCTTCCAATAACAAAAGGGCACTTTACTCTTCATTATGAAAAAAAAAAGACAGTCACTTTTGCCGTCAATGCACAAGAACACTTTCCACTTCCCGCAGAGGTATGTTGTCTTCCGCTTGCAGCCATTCATTTTGCACCTTTGTGCTGCACACGTTTGCTGGCGGGGGAAGTGGCTTGCGCTGTCGTACCGCACGTCTACGGACACCGAGCTTGCTTTCGCAGGCGGCCTTGGTTTCGCTGCGGCTGAGCATGCTAGTGCATTAGAAAAATCAGCTTAATCAGCAGTGGTCCTTGATTCTGCCTTGATCAGTGCTATCGACACCGATAACTTGAAGTGGCTTAGCTGCATCTTACACTCTGCTGCAACACAGCGGTATAGCAGCCATGCGTTTACGACAGCCAAATCGGTCAGGTGAAAAATTACTGTTTTGTACCATTCTTTTGTCTTGAGGTGGGTCTGGTACATAGAAAGCAGCATGTCACACTTGTCGACGCCGCCCATATTTTCATTGTACTTTGCGATTAGTGCAGGGCTTTCGACCTCAACGTGTTTTTTTTTTTGTTTTCGGTCAAACCGCCTCACATTTACAAGTGGGTTGACACCATGCACATTTGAGGCCACCATTACAAGCCTGTTATCGTACCACTCACAAACAATGATGCCATGCTCTCTATCGACTTCGTAGTCGAACGAGCCTTTGCCTTGTTTTCTCAGCTCTTTTTCAGGCATCAACGGGCATTTAGCTGCCCTGTTTCTGCGCAGGGTGCATGTCGCATGCAGTCCCTCATCCTTTAGGTGTGCCAGGAGCTCTGGGGACGCAAAGAAATTGTCAAAAAAAGGAACGTACTTGGAGGTACAGCTCTGGCAAGGCGCAGCACTACGCGTCCTGACGGGCCAATAGTCTGGGGTGCGTCAGGCGGGTCGGACTTCAGGTTGTCTCCGTGAAACTCTATTTCGTGAACATACCCGGACTGACCGGCCCTTACCCAGACTTTGTATCCCCATTTTTTTGTCTTGTTTGCCATGTACACCTTTAGCGAGTGCCTTCCTTTGAAGGGGATGATCTCCTCATCTATTGCCTGGCAAGACTCTGGTACAGCCAAATTCTTGAATGAAGCATTCAGTTGGTCGATCATTGGACGAACTTTCTGGAGGCGATCGAAGCCTTCCTCAGAACTCTTCTTTTCTAAAGCAGCATCGTTGAGGTGAAGAACTGATAATATTTCCACTCATCTGTTCACTGTCATTGCGTCAGCAACCATGTCCTGCCTAGTGTTTGAGGACCAGTACGAACGCCTAAAGGAGATGTCGACTATTGACATGTACATGCATATGCCCAAAAAAACCTCCATTTCATTCTTTGTTATCACCTTCATTTTTGGACGATTAGATATTCTGTGCCTGTTAGATTCAAATGTTAGCAGCTCAATGAGATCCTCACCATACATGAGCTTGAACAATTTCAGTGCAGTTTTGCCTACAGCAGCTGCAGCCTTAGGCTTCAGCTCGTTGTGCACTTTGGTGCAATGAGGAATATCTCTCTTATCCCAACGCCATACCTTCGGCTTTTCCTTCTGAATGCGACGCTGTTTTGGTGCGCCGTCGCTTTCAGCATCGCTGTCAACGTCTTCCTCCTCACTCGCACTGCTATCGATTATATCACTCCATCTGTCCACTTCTACTTCGTTCTGGCTATCATCTTCACTGTCAAGGCGATCATCGTCACTACCAGATGGCAAGTCTTCTCCAAGTAGCGCATTCACCTGGTCCCGTGGCAACGGGACATCCAATAGTTTATCGATTTCCGCATCGGTTAATTTCTTCTTTGAAGCCGCAATCCTCCTAATGAGAACAAAGTAAAGCTGCGTTAAAAACTATATAGCACATAATAAATAATGCACTCAAATCTGAGCAGCAGCAGTAAACCCTTACGAAAAGCCTCACATGGGCATGTCGTTTTCCCGCCATGCATGGTGTCCACCACAGTGGACATTTGAAAGAAGTTGTTCGGAAAACTAACCTATGTTTTACTCAGTCGTAATATCAATGGCGTGTACCTAACAGTATCTCTTTTCTTGTTTCCGCATAATTATACATCGCAAATTAGGGAAATGTGCGAATGGTAAGCCAAAAAGTGAAGACAAACGTCACTTACCTGCTCGAGCAGGGGGCAGCCATCTTCGTAGCAAAATTTCGAGGCAGCCGCAGTATGGTGGAGCCATCTAGCGCATCGAAAACGCACCTTTATTGTCCACTGTAGTGACCAGCATGCACAGGAGCACCTGGCGTACACTGAACTTGCTCTAAAAATCGCAGAAATTTGTCCACTACAGTGGACACCATGCAACAAAGGGTTAAGCATGCACACGCATCTTTCCGTAGAAGGGCACGTTGTTTTCTGCCAAACCACAAGTTATGCATGCACATGCTGCTTTTGGAATAGCGCGCACGTGGATTTCTGCCAAACGACGTGCGAAACACGCCAATGCTGCTCTTTTCAGCACACGCGCATCAATTTGTGCCAAACCACTTGTTAAGCATGCACATGCATCTTTCGGTAGACGCTCACGTTGTTTTCTGCCAAACCGCAAGCTAAGCATGCACATGCTGCTTTTGACAGAGCGCGCACGTGCATTTCTACCAAACCATGTGCCAAGCACCCTCATGCTGATCTTTTCAACACGCGCGCATGGATTTGTGCCAAGCCACTTGTTAAGCATGCACATGCATCTTTCCGTAGAAGCGCACGTTGTTTTCTGCCGAACCACAAGTTAAGCATGCACATGCTGCTTTTGGCAGAGCGCGCATGTGGATTTCTACCAAACCACGTGCTACGCACGCCCATGCTGCTCTTTTCAGCACACGCGCATCGATTTGTGCCAAACCACTTGATAAGCATGCACATGCATCTTTCGCTAGACGCGCACGTTATTTTCTGCCAAACCACAAGCTAAGCATGCACATGCTGCTTTTGACAGAGCGCGCACCTGCATTTCAACCAAACCAGATGCCAAGCACCGTCATGCTGCTCTTTTCAACACACGCGCATCGATTTGTTGTAAACCACTTGTTAAGCATGCACACTCATCTTTTGGTAGACGCGCACGTTGTTTTCTGCCAAACCACAAGTTATGCATGCACATGCTGCCTTTGGCAGAGCGCGCATGTGGATTTCTACGAAACCACCTGCTAAGCACGCCCATGCTGCTCTTTTCAGCACACGCGCATCAATTTGTGGTAAACCACTTGTTAAGCATGCACATGCATCTTTTGTTTCACTCGCACATTGTTTTCTGCCAAACCACAAGTTATGCATGCACGTGCTGCTTTTGGCAGAGCGCGCCTGTGTGTTTCTACCCAACCACGTGCTAAGCACGCCCATGCTGCTCTTTTCAGCACACGCGCATCAATTTGTGCCAAACCGCTTGTTAAGCATGCTCATGCATCTTTCGGTAGACGCGCACGTTGTTTTCTGCCAAACCACAACCTAAGAATGCACATGCTGCTTTTGGCAGAGCGCACATGTGGATTTCTACCAAACCACGTGCTAAGCACGCCCATGCTGCTCTTTTCAGCACACGCACATCTATTTGTGCCAATCTACTTGATAGGCATGCACAAGCATTTTTCGGTAGACGCTCACGTTGTTGTCTGCCAAACCGCAAGCTAAGCATGCACATGCTGCTTTTGACAGAGCGCGCACGTGCATTTCTACCAAATCACTTGCCAAGCAACCTCATGCTGCTCTTTTCAACACGCGCGCATGGATTTGTGCCAAACCACTTGTTAAGCATGCACTTGCAACTTTCGTTGAAGCGCACGTTGGTTTCTGCCAAACCACAAGTTATGCATGCACATGCTGCTTTTGGGAGAGGGCACATGTGGATTTCTACCAAACCAAGTGCTAAGCACGCCCATGCTGCTCTTTTCAACACACGCGCATCGATTTGTTGTAAACCACTTGTTAAGCATGCACACTCATCTTTTGGTAGTCGCGCACGTTGTTTTCTGCCAAACCACAAGTTATGCATCCACATGCTGCTTTTGGCAGAGCGCGCATGTGGATTTCTACCAAACCACGTGCTAAGCACGCCCATGCTGCTCTTTTCAGCACACGCGCATCGATTTGTGCCAAACCACTTGTTAAGCATGCACATGCATCTTTCGGTAGACGCGCACGTTGTTTTCTGCCAAACCACAAGTTATGCATGCACATGCTGCTCTTGGGAGAGCGCGCACGTGGATTTCTGCCAAACGACGTGCCAAACACACCCATGTTGCTCTTTTCAGCACACGCGCATCAATTTGTGCCAAGCCACATGTTAAGCATGCACATGCATCTTTCGGTAGACGCTCACGTGGTTTTCTGCTAAACCGCAAGCTAAGCATGCACATGCTGCTTTTGACACAGCGCGCACGTGCATTTCTACCAAACCACGTGCCGAGCACCCTCATGCTGCTCTTTTCAACACACGCGCATCGATTTGTTGTAAACAACTTGTTAAGCATGCACACTGATCTTTTGGTAGACGCCCACGTTGTTTTCTGCCAAACCACAAGTTATGCATGAACATGCTGCTTTTGGCAGAGCGCGCATGTGGAGTTCTACCAAACCACGTGCTAAGCACGCCCATGCTGCTCATTTCAGCACACGCGCATCGATTTGTGCCAAACAACTTGTTAAGCATGCAGATGCATCTTTCCGTAGAAGGGCACGTTGTTTTCTGCCAAACCACAAGTTATGCATGCACATGCTGCTTTTGGGAGAGCGCGCACGTGGATTTCTACCAAACCACTTGCCAAGCACCGTCATGCTGCTCTTTTCAACGCGCGCGCATAGATTTGTGCCAAACCACTTGTTAAGCATGCACATGCATCTTTCGGTAGACGCGCACGTTGTTTTCTGCCAAACCACAAGTTATGCATGCACATGCTGCTTTTGGGAGAGCGCGCACGTGGATTTCTGCCAAACGAAGTGCCAAACACGCCCATGCTGCTCTTTTCAGCACACGCGCATCAATTTGTGCCAAACCACTTGTTAAGCATGCACATGCATCTTTCGGTAGACGCTCACGTTGTTTTCTGCCAAACCGCAAGCTAAGCATGCACATGCTGCTTTTGACAGAGCGCGCACATGCATTTCTACCAAACCATGTGCCAAGCACCCTCATGCTGCTCTTTTCAGCACACGCGCATCGATTTGTGCCAAACCACTTGATAAGCATGCACATGCATCTTTCGGTAGACGCGCACGTTGTTTGCTGCCAAACCACATGCTAAGGATGCACATGCTGCTTTTGACAGAGCGCGCACCTGCATTTCTACCAAACCACATGCCAAGCACCCTCATGCTGCTCTTTTCAACACACGCGCATCGATTTGTTGTAAACCACTTGTTAAGCATGCACACTCATCTTTTGGTAGACGCGCACGTTGTTTTCTTCCAAACCACAAGTTATGCATGCACATGCTGCTTTTGACAGAGCGCACACGTGCATTTCTACCAAACCACGTGCCAAGCACCCTCATGCTGCTCTTTTAAACACACGCGCATGGATTTGTGCCAAACCACTTCTTAAGCATGCACATGCATCTTTCCGTAGAAGGGCACGTTGTTTTCAGCCGAACCACAAGTTAAGCATGCACCTGCTGCCTTTGGCAGAGCGCGCATGTGTATTTCTACCAAACCGCGTGCTACGCACGCCCATGCTGCTCTTTTCAGCACACGCGCATCGATTTGTGCCAAACCACTTTATAAGCATGCACATGCATCTTTCGGTAGACGCGCGCGTTGTTTTCTGCCAAACCACAAGCTACGCATGCACATCCTGCTTTTGACAGAGCGCGCAACTGCATTTCTACCAAACCACATGCCAAGCACCCTCATGCTGCTCTTTTCAACACACGCGCATCGATTTGTTGTAAACCACTTGTTAAGCATGCACACTGATCTTTCCGTAGACGCGCACGTTGTTTTCTGCCAAACCACAAGTTATGCATCCACATGCTGCTTTTGGCAGAGCGCACATGTGGAGTTCTACCAAACCATGTGCTAAGCACGCCCATGCTGCTCTTTTCAGCACACGCGCATCGATTTGTGCCAAACCACTTGATAAGCATGCACATGCATCTTTCGGTAGACGCGCACGTTATTTTCTGCCAAACCACAAGCTAAGCATGCACATGCTGCTTTTGACAGAGCGCGCACCTGCATTTCAACCAAACCACATGCCAAGCACCGTCATGCTGCTCTTTTCAACACACGCGCATCGATTTGTTGTAAACCACTTGTTAAGCATGCACACTCATCTTTTGGTAGACGCGCACGTTGTTTTCTGCCAAACCGCAAGTTATGCATGCACATGCTGCTTTTGGCAGAGCGCGCATGTGGATTTCTACGAAACCACCTGCTAAGCACGCCCATGCTGCTCTTTTCAGCACACGCGCATCAATTTGTGGTAAACCACTTGTTAAGCATGCACATGCATCTTTTGTTTCACTCGCACATTGTTTTCTGCCAAACCACAAGTTATTCATGCACGTGCTGCTTTTGGCAGAGCGCGCCTGTGTGTTTCTACCCAACCACGTGCTAAGCACGCCCATGCTGCTCTTTTCAGCACACGCGCATCAATTTGTGCCAAACCGCTTGTTAAGCATGCTCATGCATCTTTCGGTAGACGCGCACGTTGTTTTCTGCCAAACCACAACCTAAGCATGCACATGCTGCTTTTGGCAGAGCGCACATGTGGATTTCTACCAAACCACGTGCTAAGCACGCCCATGCTGCTCTTTTCAGCACACGCACATCTATTTGTGCCAATGCACTTGATAGGCATGCACAAGCATTTTTCGGTAGACGCGCACGTTGTTTTCTGCCAAACCACAAGCTAAGCATGCACATGCAGCTTTTTACAGAGCGCGCACGTGCATTTCAACCAAACCACGTGCCGAGCACCCTCATGCTGCTCTTTTCAACACACGGGCATCGATTTGTTGTAAACCACATGTTAAGCATGCACACTGATCTTTTGGTAGACGCGCACGTTGTTTTCTGCCAAACCACAAGTTATGCATGCACTTGCTGCTTTTGGCAGAGCGCGCATGTGGAGTTCTACCAAACCATGTGCTAAGCACGCCCATGCTGCTCTTTTCAGCACACGTGCATCGATTTGTGCCAAACCACTTGTACAGCATGCACATGCATCTTTCGGTAGACGCGCACGTTGTTTTCTGCCAAACGACATGCTAAGCATGCACATGCTGCTTTTGACAGAGCGCGCACATGCATTTCTACCAAACCACGTGCCAAGCACCCTCATGCTGCTCTTTTCAACACACGCGCATGGATTTGTTCCAAACCACTTCTTAAGCATGCACATGCATCTTTCTGTAGAAGGGCACGTTGTTTTCTGCCAAACCACAAGTTATGCATGCACATGCTGCTTTTGGGAGAGCGCGCACGTGGATTTCTGCCAAACGACGTGCGAAACACGCCAATGCTGCTCTTTTCAGCACACGCGCATCAATTTGTGCCAAACCACTTGTTAAGCATGCACATGCATCTTTCCGTAGAAGGGCATGTTGTTTTCTGCCAAACCACAAGTTATGCATGCACATGCTGCTTTTGGCAGAGCGCGCACGTGGATTTCTACGAAACCACTTGCCAAGCACCCTCATGCTGTGTTTTTCAACACACGCGCATGGATTTGTGCCAAACCACTTGTTAAGCATGCACTTGCATCTTTCTTCGAAGCGCACGATGTTTTCTGCCAAACCACAAGTTATGCATGCACATGCTGCTTTTGGGAGAGGGCGCATGTGGATTTCTACCAAACCACGTGCTAAGCACGCCCATGCTGCTCTTTTCAGCACACGCGCATCGATTTGTGCCAAACCACTTTATAAGCATGCACATGCATCTTTCGGTAGACGCGCACGTTGTTTTCTGCCAAACCACAAGCTACGCATGCACATCCTGCTTTTGACAGAGCGCGCAACTGCATTTCTACCAAACCACATGCCAAGCACCCTCATGCTGCTCTTTTCAACACACGCGCATCGATTTGTTGTAAACCACTTGTTAAGCATGCACACTCATCTTTTGGTAGACGCGCACGTTGTTTTCTGCCAAACCACAAGTTATGCATCCACATGCTGCTTTTGGCAGAGCGCACATGTGCAGTTCTACCAAACCATGTGCTAAGCACGCCCATGCTGCTCTTTTCAGCACAGGCGCATCGATTTGTGGTAAACCACTTGTTAGGCATGCACATGCATGTTTCGGTAGACGCGCACGTTGTTTTCTCGCTAACCACACGCTAAACATGCACATGCCATTTTTGGCAGAGCGCGCACGTGGACTTCTACCAAACCACGTGCTACGCACGCCCATCGTGCTCTTTTCAGCACACGCGCATCGATTTGTGCCAAACCACTTGATAAGCATGCACATGCATCTTTCGGTAGACGCTCACGTTGTTTTCTGCCAAACCACAAGCTAAGCATGCACATGCTGCTTTTGACAGAGCGCGAACGTGCATTTCTACCAAACCACATGCCAAGCACCCTCATGCTGCTCTTTTCAACACACGCGCATGGATTTGTGTCAAACCACTTCTTAAGCATGCACACGCATCTTTCCGTAGAAGGGCACGTTGTTTTATGCCGAGCCACAAGTTAAGCATGTACATGCTGCTTTTGGCAGAGCGCGCAAGTGGATTTCTACCAAACCACGTGCTACGCACGCCCATGCTGCTCTTTTCAGCACACGCGCATCGATTTGTGCCAAACCACTTGATAAGCATGCACATGCATCTTTCGGTAGACGCGCACGTTGTTTTCTGCCAAACCACAAGCTAAGCATGCACATGTTGCTTTGGCAGAGCGCGCACGTGCATTTCAACCAAACCACGTGCCGAGCACCCTCATGCTGCTCTTTTCAACACACGGGCATCGATTTGTTGTAAACCACTTGTTAAGTATGCACACTGATCTTTTGGTAGACGCGCACGTTGTTTTCTGCCAAACCACAAGTTATGCATGCACATGCTGCTTTTGGAATAGCGCGCACGTGGATTTCTGCCAAACGACGTGCGAAACACGCCAATGCTGCTCTTTTCAGCACACGCGCATCAATTTGTGCCAAACCACTTGTTAAGCATGCACATGCATCTTTCGGTAGACGCTCACGTTGTTTTCTGCCAAACCGCAAGCTAAGCGTGCACATGCTGCTTTTGACAGAGCGCATACGTGCATTTCTACCAAACCATGTGCCAAGCACCCTCATGCTGATCTTTTCAACACGCGCGCATGGATTTGTGCCAAGCCACTTGTTAAGCATGCACATGCATCTTTCCGTAGAAGCGCACGTTGTTTTCTGCCGAACCACAAGTTAAGCATGCACATGCTGCTTTTGGCAGAGCGCGCATGTGGATTTCTACCAAACTACGTGCTACGCACGCCCAAGCTGCTCTTTTCAGCACACGCGCATCGATTTGTGCCAAACCACTTGATAAGCATGCACATGCATCTTTCGGTAGACGCGCACGCTATTTTCTGCCAAACCACAAGCTAAGCATGCACATGCTGCTTTTGACAGAGCGCGCGCCTGCATTTCAACCAAACCACATGCCAAGCACCGTCATGCTGCTCTTTTCAACACACGCGCATCGATTTGTTGTAAACCACTTGTTAAGCATGCACACTCATCTTTTGGTATACGCGCACGTTGTTTTCTGCCAAACCACAAGTTATGCATGCACATGCTGCTTTTGGCAGAGCGCGCATGTGGATTTCTACGAAACCACCTGCTAAGCACGCCCATGCTGCTCTTTTCAGCACACGCGCATCAATTTGTGGTAAACCACTTGTTAAGCATGCACATGCATCTTTTGTTTCACTCGCACATTGTTTTCTGCCAAACCACAAGTTATGCATGCACGTGCTGCTTTTGGCAGAGTGCGCCTGTGTGTTTCTACCCAACCACGTGCTAAGCACGCCCATGCTGCTCTTTTCAGCACACGCGCATCAATTTGTGCCAAACCGCTTGTTAAGCATGCTCATGCATCTTTCGGTAGACGCGCACGTTGTTTTCTGCCAAACCACAACCTAAGCATGCACATGCTGCTTTTGGCAGAGCGCACATGTGGATTTCTACCAAACCACGTGCTAAGCACGCCCATGCTGCTCTTTTCAGCACACGCACATCTATTTGTGCCAATGCACTTGATAGGCATGCACAAGCATTTTTCGGTAGACGCGCACGTTGTTTTCTGCCAAACCACAAGCTAAGCATGCACATGCTGCTTTTTACAGAGCGCGCACGTGCATTTCAACCAAACCACGTGCCGAGCACCCTCATGCTGCTCTTTTCAACACACGGGCATCGATTTGTTGTAAACCACTTGTTAAGCATGCACACTGATCTTTTGGTAGACGCGCACGTTGTTTTCTGCCAAACCACAAGTTATGCATGCACTTGCTGCTTTTGGCAGAGCGCGCATGTGGAGTTCTACCAAACCATGTGCTAAGCACGCCCATGCTGCTCTTTTCAGCACACGCGCATCGATTTGTGCCAAACCACTTGTTAAGCATGCACATGCATCTTTCGGTAGACGCGCACGTTGTTTTCTGCCAAACGACATGCTAAGCATGCACATGCTGCTTTTGACAGAGCGCGCACATGCATTTCTACCAAACCACGTGCCAAGCACCCTCATGCTGCTCTTTTCAACACACGCGCATGGATTTGTTCCAAACCACTTCTTAAGCATGCACATGCATCTTTCTGTAGAAGGGCACGTTGTTTTCTGCCAAACCACAAGTTATGCATGCACATGCTGCTTTTGGGAGAGCGCGCACGTGGATTTCTGCCAAACGACGTGCGAAACACGCCAATGCTGCTCTTTTCAGCGCACGCGCATCAATTTGTGCCAAACCACTTGTTAAGCATGCACATGCATCTTTCCGTAGAAGGGCACGTTGTTTTCTGCCAAACCACAAGTTATGCATGCACGTGCTGCTTTTGGCAGAGCGCGCACGTGGATTTCTACGAAACCACTTGCCAAGCACCCTCATGCTGTGCTTTTCAACACACGCGCATGGATTTGTGCCAAACCACTTGTTAAGCATGCACTTGCATCTTTCTTCGAAGCGCACGATGTTTTCTGCCAAACCACAAGTTATGCATGCACATGCTGCTTTTGGGAGAGGGCGCATGTGGATTTCTACCAAACCACGTGCTAAGCACGCCCATGCTGCTCTTTTCAGCACACGCGCATCGATTTGTGGTAAACCACTTGTTAAGCATACATATGCATCTTTTGGTTGACGCGCACATTGTTTTCTGCCAAACCACAAGTTATGCATGCACGTGCTGCTTTTGGCAGAGCGCGCATGTGGATTTCTACCAAGCCACGTGCTAAGAGCGCCCATGCTGCTCTTTTCAGCACACGCGCATCGATTTAGCCAATCCACTTGTTAAGCATGCATATGCATCTTTCAGTAGACCGGCACGGGGTTTTCTGCCAAACCACAAGATATGCATGCACATGCTGCATTTGGGTGAGCGCGCATTTGGATTTCTACCAAACCACGTGTTAACCACGCCGATGCTGCTCTTTTCAGCACAGGCGCATCGATTTGTGGTAAACCACTTGTTAGGCATGCACATGCATGTTTCGGTAGACGCGCACGTTGTTTTCTGGCTATCCACACGCTAAACATGCACATGCTGCTTTTGACAGAGCGCGCACGTGCATTTCTACCAAATCACTTGCCAAGCAACCTCATGCTGCTCTTTTCAACACGCGCGCATGGATTTGTGCCAAACCACTTGTTAAGCATGCACTTGCAACTTTCGTTGAAGCGCACGTTGGTTTCTGCCAAACCACAAGTTATGCATGCACATGCTGCTTTTGGGAGAGGGCACATGTGGATTTCTACCAAACCAAGTGCTAAGCACGCCCATGCTGCTCTTTTCAACACACGCGCATCGATTTGTTGTAAACCACTTGTTAAGCATGCACACTCATCTTTTGGTAGTCGCGCACGTTGTTTTCTGCCAAACCACAAGTTATGCATCCACATGCTGCTTTTGGCAGAGCGCGCATGTGGATTTCTACCAAACCACGTGCTAAGCACGCCCATGCTGCTCTTTTCAGCACACGCGCATCGATTTGTGCCAAACCACTTGTTAAGCATGCACATGCATCTTTCGGTAGACGCGCACGTTGTTTTCTGCCAAACCACAAGTTATGCATGCACATGCTGCTCTTGGGAGAGCGCGCACGTGGATTTCTGCCAAACGACGTGCCAAACACACCCATGTTGCTCTTTTCAGCACACGCGCATCAATTTGTGCCAAGCCACATGTTAAGCATGCACATGCATCTTTCGGTAGACGCTCACGTGGTTTTCTGCTAAACCGCAAGCTAAGCATGCACATGCTGCTTTTGACAGAGCGCGCACGTGCATTTCTACCAAACCACGTGCCGAGCACCCTCATGCTGCTCTTTTCAACACACGCGCATCGATTTGTTGTAAACAACTTGTTAAGCATGCACACTGATCTTTTGGTAGACGCCCACGTTGTTTTCTGCCAAACCACAAGTTATGCATGAACATGCTGCTTTTGGCAGAGCGCGCATGTGGAGTTCTACCAAACCACGTGCTAAGCACGCCCATGCTGCTCATTTCAGCACACGCGCATCGATTTGTGCCAAACAACTTGTTAAGCATGCAGATGCATCTTTCCGTAGAAGGGCACGTTGTTTTCTGCCAAACCACAAGTTATGCATGCACATGCTGCTTTTGGGAGAGCGCGCACGTGGATTTCTACCAAACCACTTGCCAAGCACCGTCATGCTGCTCTTTTCAACGCGCGCGCATAGATTTGTGCCAAACCACTTGTTAAGCATGCACATGCATCTTTCGGTAGACGCGCACGTTGTTTTCTGCCAAACCACAAGTTATGCATGCACATGCTGCTTTTGGGAGAGCGCGCACGTGGATTTCTGCCAAACGAAGTGCCAAACACGCCCATGCTGCTCTTTTCAGCACACGCGCATCAATTTGTGCCAAACCACTTGTTAAGCATGCACATGCATCTTTCGGTAGACGCTCACGTTGTTTTCTGCCAAACCGCAAGCTAAGCATGCACATGCTGCTTTTGACAGAGCGCGCACATGCATTTCTACCAAACCATGTGCCAAGCACCCTCATGCTGCTCTTTTCAGCACACGCGCATCGATTTGTGCCAAACCACTTGATAAGCATGCACATGCATCTTTCGGTAGACGCGCACGTTGTTTGCTGCCAAACCACATGCTAAGGATGCACATGCTGCTTTTGACAGAGCGCGCACCTGCATTTCTACCAAACCACATGCCAAGCACCCTCATGCTGCTCTTTTCAACACACGCGCATCGATTTGTTGTAAACCACTTGTTAAGCATGCACACTCATCTTTTGGTAGACGCGCACGTTGTTTTCTTCCAAACCACAAGTTATGCATGCACATGCTGCTTTTGACAGAGCGCACACGTGCATTTCTACCAAACCACGTGCCAAGCACCCTCATGCTGCTCTTTTAAACACACGCGCATGGATTTGTGCCAAACCACTTCTTAAGCATGCACATGCATCTTTCCGTAGAAGGGCACGTTGTTTTCAGCCGAACCACAAGTTAAGCATGCACCTGCTGCCTTTGGCAGAGCGCGCATGTGTATTTCTACCAAACCGCGTGCTACGCACGCCCATGCTGCTCTTTTCAGCACACGCGCATCGATTTGTGCCAAACCACTTTATAAGCATGCACATGCATCTTTCGGTAGACGCGCGCGTTGTTTTCTGCCAAACCACAAGCTACGCATGCACATCCTGCTTTTGACAGAGCGCGCAACTGCATTTCTACCAAACCACATGCCAAGCACCCTCATGCTGCTCTTTTCAACACACGCGCATCGATTTGTTGTAAACCACTTGTTAAGCATGCACACTGATCTTTCCGTAGACGCGCACGTTGTTTTCTGCCAAATCACAAGTTATGCATCCACATGCTGCTTTTGGCAGAGCGCACATGTGGAGTTCTACCAAACCATGTGCTAAGCACGCCCATGCTGCCCTTTTCAGCACACGCGCATCGATTAGTGCCAAACCACTTGTTAAGCATGCAAATCCATCTTTCGGTAGACGCGCACGTTGTTTTCTGCCAAACCGCAAGCTAAGCATGCACATGGTGCTTTTGACAGAGCGCGCACGTGCATTTCTACCAAACCACGTGCCAAGCACCCTCATGCTGCTCTTTTCAACACACGCACATGGATTTGTGCCAAACCACCTCTTAAGCATTCACATGCATCTTTCCGTAGAAGGGCACGTTGTTTTCTGCCAAACCACAAGTTATGCATGCACACGCTGCTTTTGAGAGAGCGCGCACATGGATTTCTGCCAAACGACGTGCCAAACACGCCCATGCTGCTCTTTTCAGCACACGCGCATCAATTTGTGCCAAACCACTTGTTAAGCATGCACATGCATCTTTCGGTAGACGCTCACGTTGTTTTCTGCCAAACCGCAAGCTAAGCATGCACATGCTGCTTTTGACAGAGCGCGCACGTGCATTTCTACCAAACCACGTGCCAAGCACCCTCATGCTGCTCTTTTCAACACACGCGCATGGATTTGTGCCAAACCACTTCTTAAGCATGCACACGCACCTTTCCGTAGAAGGGCACGTTGTTTTCTGCCAAACCACAAGTTATGCATGCACATGCTGCTTTTGGAATAGCGCGCACGTGGATTTCTGCCAAACGACGTGCGAAACACGCCAATGCTGCTCTTTTCAGCACACGCGCATCAATTTGTGCCAAACCACTTGTTAAGCATGCACATGCATCTTTCGGTAGACGCTCACGTTGTTTTCTGCCAAACCACATGCTAAGCATGCACATGCTGCTTTTGACAGAGCGCGCACCTGCATTTCTACCAAACCACATGCCAAGCACCCTCATGCTGCTCTTTTCAACACACGCGCATCGATTTGTTGTAAACCACTTGTTAAGCATGCACACTCATCTTTTGGTAGACGCGCACGCTGTTTTCTTCCAAACCACAAGTTATGCATGCACATGCTGCTTTTGACAGAGCGCACACGTGCATTTCTACCAAACCACGTGCCAAGCACCCTCATGCTGCTCTTTTAAACACACGCGCATGGATTTGTGCCAAACCACTTCTTAAGCATGCACATGCATCTTTCCGTAGAAGGGCACGTTGTTTTCTGCCGAACCACAAGTTAAGCATGCACCTGCTGCCTTTGGCAGAGCGCGCATGTGTATTTCTACCAAACCACGTGCTACGCACGCCCATGCTGCTCTTTTCAGCACACGCGCATCGATTTGTGCCAAACCACTTTATAAGCATGCACATGCATCTTTCGGTAGACGCGCACGTTGTTTTCTGCCAAACCACAAGCTACGCATGCACATCCTGCTTTTGACAGAGCGCGCAACTGCATTTCTACCAAACCACATGCCAAGCACCCTCATGCTGCTCTTTTCAACACACGCGCATCGATTTGTTGTAAACCACTTGTTAAGCATGCACACTCATCTTTTGGTAGACGCGCACGTTGTTTTCTGCCAAACCACAAGTTATGCATCCACATGCTGCTTTTGGCAGAGCGCACATGTGGAGTTCTACCAAACCATGTGCTAAGCACGCCCATGCTGCTCTTTTCAGCACACGCGCATCGATTTGTGCCAAACCACTTGATAAGCATGCACATGCATCTTTCGGTAGACGCGCACGTTATTTTCTGCCAAACCACAAGCTAAGCATGCACATGCTGCTTTTGACAGAGCGCGCACCTGCATTTCAACCAAACCACATGCCAAGCACCGTCATGCTGCTCTTTTCAACACACGCGCATCGATTTGTTGTAAACCACTTGTTAAGCATGCACACTCATCTTTTGGTAGACGCGCACGTTGTTTTCTGCCAAACCGCAAGTTATGCATGCACATGCTGCTTTTGGCAGAGCGCGCATGTGGATTTCTACGAAACCACCTGCTAAGCACGCCCATGCTGCTCTTTTCAGCACACGCGCATCAATTTGTGGTAAACCACTTGTTAAGCATGCACATGCATCTTTTGTTTCACTCGCACATTGTTTTCTGCCAAACCACAAGTTATTCATGCACGTGCTGCTTTTGGCAGAGCGCGCCTGTGTGTTTCTACCCAACCACGTGCTAAGCACGCCCATGCTGCTCTTTTCAGCACACGCGCATCAATTTGTGCCAAACCGCTTGTTAAGCATGCTCATGCATCTTTCGGTAGACGCGCACGTTGTTTTCTGCCAAACCACAACCTAAGCATGCACATGCTGCTTTTGGCAGAGCGCACATGTGGATTTCTACCAAACCACGTGCTAAGCACGCCCATGCTGCTCTTTTCAGCACACGTGCATCGATTTGTGCCAAACCACTTGTACAGCATGCACATGCATCTTTCGGTAGACGCGCACGTTGTTTTCTGCCAAACGACATGCTAAGCATGCACATGCTGCTTTTGACAGAGCGCGCACATGCATTTCTACCAAACCACGTGCCAAGCACCCTCATGCTGCTCTTTTCAACACACGCGCATGGATTTGTTCCAAACCACTTCTTAAGCATGCACATGCATCTTTCTGTAGAAGGGCACGTTGTTTTCTGCCAAACCACAAGTTATGCATGCACATGCTGCTTTTGGGAGAGCGCGCACGTGGATTTCTGCCAAACGACGTGCGAAACACGCCAATGCTGCTCTTTTCAGCACACGCGCATCAATTTGTGCCAAACCACTTGTTAAGCATGCACATGCATCTTTCCGTAGAAGGGCATGTTGTTTTCTGCCAAACCACAAGTTATGCATGCACATGCTGCTTTTGGCAGAGCGCGCACGTGGATTTCTACGAAACCACTTGCCAAGCACCCTCATGCTGTGTTTTTCAACACACGCGCATGGATTTGTGCCAAACCACTTGTTAAGCATGCACTTGCATCTTTCTTCGAAGCGCACGATGTTTTCTGCCAAACCACAAGTTATGCATGCACATGCTGCTTTTGGGAGAGGGCGCATGTGGATTTCTACCAAACCACGTGCTAAGCACGCCCATGCTGCTCTTTTCAGCACACGCGCATCGATTTGTGCCAAACCACTTTATAAGCATGCACATGCATCTTTCGGTAGACGCGCACGTTGTTTTCTGCCAAACCACAAGCTACGCATGCACATCCTGCTTTTGACAGAGCGCGCAACTGCATTTCTACCAAACCACATGCCAAGCACCCTCATGCTGCTCTTTTCAACACACGCGCATCGATTTGTTGTAAACCACTTGTTAAGCATGCACACTCATCTTTTGGTAGACGCGCACGTTGTTTTCTGCCAAACCACAAGTTATGCATCCACATGCTGCTTTTGGCAGAGCGCACATGTGCAGTTCTACCAAACCATGTGCTAAGCACGCCCATGCTGCTCTTTTCAGCACAGGCGCATCGATTTGTGGTAAACCACTTGTTAGGCATGCACATGCATGTTTCGGTAGACGCGCACGTTGTTTTCTCGCTAACCACACGCTAAACATGCACATGCCATTTTTGGCAGAGCGCGCACGTGGACTTCTACCAAACCACGTGCTACGCACGCCCATCGTGCTCTTTTCAGCACACGCGCATCGATTTGTGCCAAACCACTTGATAAGCATGCACATGCATCTTTCGGTAGACGCTCACGTTGTTTTCTGCCAAACCACAAGCTAAGCATGCACATGCTGCTTTTGACAGAGCGCGAACGTGCATTTCTACCAAACCACATGCCAAGCACCCTCATGCTGCTCTTTTCAACACACGCGCATGGATTTGTGCCAAACCACTTCTTAAGCATGCACACGCATCTTTCCGTAGAAGGGCACGTTGTTTTATGCCGAGCCACAAGTTAAGCATGTACATGCTGCTTTTGGCAGAGCGCGCAAGTGGATTTCTACCAAACCACGTGCTACGCACGCCCATGCTGCTCTTTTCAGCACACGCGCATCGATTTGTGCCAAACCACTTGATAAGCATGCACATGCATCTTTCGGTAGACGCGCACGTTGTTTTCTGCCAAACCACAAGCTAAGCATGCACATGTTGCTTTGGCAGAGCGCGCACGTGCATTTCAACCAAACCACGTGCCGAGCACCCTCATGCTGCTCTTTTCAACACACGGGCATCGATTTGTTGTAAACCACTTGTTAAGTATGCACACTGATCTTTTGGTAGACGCGCACGTTGTTTTCTGCCAAACCACAAGTTATGCATGCACATGCTGCTTCTGGAATAGCGCGCACGTGGATTTCTGCCAAACGACGTGCGAAACACGCCAATGCTGCTCTTTTCAGCACACGCGCATCAATTTGTGCCAAACCACTTGTTAAGCATGCACATGCATCTTTCGGTAGACGCTCACGTTGTTTTCTGCCAAACCGCAAGCTAAGCGTGCACATGCTGCTTTTGACAGAGCGCATACGTGCATTTCTACCAAACCATGTGCCAAGCACCCTCATGCTGATCTTTTCAACACGCGCGCATGGATTTGTGCCAAGCCACTTGTTAAGCATGCACATGCATCTTTCCGTAGAAGCGCACGTTGTTTTCTGCCGAACCACAAGTTAAGCATGCACATGCTGCTTTTGGCAGAGCGCGCATGTGGATTTCTACCAAACTACGTGCTACGCACGCCCAAGCTGCTCTTTTCAGCACACGCGCATCGATTTGTGCCAAACCACTTGATAAGCATGCACATGCATCTTTCGGTAGACGCGCACGCTATTTTCTGCCAAACCACAAGCTAAGCATGCACATGCTGCTTTTGACAGAGCGCGCGCCTGCATTTCAACCAAACCACATGCCAAGCACCGTCATGCTGCTCTTTTCAACACACGCGCATCGATTTGTTGTAAACCACTTGTTAAGCATGCACACTCATCTTTTGGTATACGCGCACGTTGTTTTCTGCCAAACCACAAGTTATGCATGCACATGCTGCTTTTGGCAGAGCGCGCATGTGGATTTCTACGAAACCACCTGCTAAGCACGCCCATGCTGCTCTTTTCAGCACACGCGCATCAATTTGTGGTAAACCACTTGTTAAGCATGCACATGCATCTTTTGTTTCACTCGCACATTGTTTTCTGCCAAACCACAAGTTATGCATGCACGTGCTGCTTTTGGCAGAGTGCGCCTGTGTGTTTCTACCCAACCACGTGCTAAGCACGCCCATGCTGC
This sequence comes from Dermacentor variabilis, assembly GCF_050947875.1. NCBI lineage: Eukaryota > Metazoa > Arthropoda > Arachnida > Ixodida > Ixodidae > Dermacentor > Dermacentor variabilis. Next base: position 1,765,860 of record NW_027460423.1, on the reverse strand, counting down.
TCTTTTCAGCACACGCGCATCAATTTGTGCCAAACCGCTTGTTAAGCATGCTCATGCATCTTTCGGTAGACGCGCACGTTGTTTTCTGCCAAACCACAACCTAAGCATGCACATGCTGCTTTTGGCAGAGCGCACATGTGGATTTCTACCAAACCACGTGCTAAGCACGCCCATGCTGCTCTTTTCAGCACACGCACATCTATTTGTGCCAATGCACTTGATAGGCATGCACAAGCATTTTTCGGTAGACGCGCACGTTGTTTTCTGCCAAACCACAAGCTAAGCATGCACATGCTGCTTTTGACAGAGCGCGAACGTGCATTTCTACCAAACCACATGCCAAGCACCCTCATGCTGCTCTTTTCAACACACGCGCATGGATTTGTGCCAAACCACTTCTTAAGCATGCACACGCATCTTTCCGTAGAAGGGCACGTTGTTTTATGCCGAGCCACAAGTTAAGCATGCACATGCTGCTTTTGGCAGAGCGCGCAAGTGGATTTCTACCAAACCACGTGCTACGCACGCCCATGCTGCTCTTTTCAGCACACGCGCATCGATTTGTGCCAAACCACTTGATAAGCATGCACATGCATCTTTCGGTAGACGTGCACGTTGTTTTCTGCCAAACCACAAGCTAAGCATGCACATGCTGCTTTGGCAGAGCGCGCACGTGCATTTCAACCAAACCACGTGCCGAGCACCCTCATGCTGCTCTTTTCAACACACGGGCATCGATTTGTTGTAAACCACTTGTTAAGCATGCACACTGATCTTTTGGTAGACGCGCACGTTGTTTTCTGCCAAACCACAAGTTATGCATGCACATGCTGCTTTTGGCAGAGCGCGCATGTGGAGTTCTACCAAACCATGTGCTAAGCACGCCCATGCTGCTCTTTTCAGCACACGCGCATCGATTTGTGCCAAACCACTTGTTAAGCATGCACATGCATCTTTCGGTAGACGCGCACGTTGTTTTCTGCCAAACGACATGCTAAGCATGCACACGCTGCTTTTGACAGAGCGCGCACATGCATTTCTACCAAACCACGTGCCAAGCACCCTCATGCTGCTCTTTTCAACACACGCGCATGGATTTGTTCCAAACCACTTCTTAAGCATGCACATGCATCTTTCTGCAGAAGGGCACGTTGTTTTCTGCCAAACCACAAGTTATGCAGGCACATGCTGCTTTTGGGAGAGCGCGCACGTGGATTTCTGCCAAACGACGTGCGAAACACGCCAATGCTGCTCTTTTCAGCACACGCGCATCAATTTCTGCCAAACCACTTGTTAAGCATGCACATGCATCTTTCCGTAGAAGGGCACGTTGTTTTCTGCCAAACCACAAGTTATGCATGCACATGCTGCTTTTGGCAGAGCGCGCACGTGGATTTCTACGAAACCACTTGCCAAGCACCCTCATGCTGTGCTTTTCCACACACGCGCATGGATTTGTGCCAAACCACTTGTTAAGCATGCACTTGAATCTTTCTTCGAAGCGCACGATGTTTTCTGCCAAACCACAAGTTATGCATGCACATGCTGCTTTTGGGAGAGGGCGCATGTGGATTTCTACCATACCACGTGCTAAGCACGCCCATGCTGCTCTTTTCAGCACACGCGCATCGATTTGTGGTAAACCACTTGTTAAGCATACACATGCATCTTTTGGTTAACGCGCACATTGTTTTCTGCCAAACCAAAAGTTATGCATGCACGTGCTGCTTTTGGCAGAGCGCGCATGTGGATTTCTACCAAGCCACGTGCTAAGAGCGCCCATGCTGCTCTTTTCAGCACACGCGCATCGATTTAGCCAATCCACTTGTTAAGCATGCATATGCATCTTTCAGTAGACCCGCACGGGGTTTTCTGCCAAACCACAAGATATGCATGCACATGCTGCATTTGGGTGAGCGCGCATTTGGATTTCTACCAAACCAAGTGTTAACCACGCCGATGCTGCTCTTTTCAGCACAGGCGCATCGATTTGTGGTAAACCACTTGATAAGCATGCACATGCATCTTTCGGTAGACGCGCACGTTGTTTTCTGCCAAACCACAAGCTAAGCATGCACATGCTGCTTTTGACAGAGCGCGAACGTGCATTTCTACCAAACCACATGCCAAGCACCCTCATGCTGCTCTTTTCAACACACGCGCATGGATTTGTGCCAAACCACTTCTTAAGCATGCACACGCATCTTTCCGTAGAAGGGCACGTTGTTTTCTGCCAAACCACAAGTTATGCATGCACATGCTGCTTTTGGAATAGCGCGCACGTGGATTTCTGCCAAACGACGTGCGAAACACGCCAATGCTGCTCTTTTCAGCACACGCGCATCAATTTGTGCCAAACCACTTGTTAAGCATGCACATGCATCTTTCGGTAGACGCTCACGTTGTTTTCTGCCAAATCGCAAGCTAAGCATGCACATGCTGCTTTTGACAGAGCGCGCACGTGCATTTCTACCAAACCATGTACCAAGCACCCTCATGCTGATCTTTTCAACACGCGCGCATGGATTTGTGCCAAGCCACTTGTTTAAGCATGCACATGCATCTTTCCGTAGAAGCGCACGTTGTTTTCTGCCGAACCACAAGTTAAGCATGCACATGCTGCTTTTGGCAGAGCACGCATGTGGATTTCTACCAAACCACGTGCTACACACGCCCATGCTGCTCTTTTCAGCACACGCGCATCGATTTGTGCCAAACCACTTGATAAGCATGCACATGCATCTTTCGGTAGACGCGCACGTTGTTTTCTGCCAAACCACAAGCTAAGCATGCACATGCTGCTTTTGACAGAGCGCGCACGTGCATTTCTACCAAACCACGTGCCGAGCACCCTCATGCTGCTCTTTTCAACACACGCGCATCGATTCGTTGTAAACCACTTGTTAAGCATGCACACTGATCTTTTGGTAGACGCGCACGTTGTTTGCTGCCAAACCACAAGTTATGATTGCACATGCTGCTTTTGGCAGAGCGCGCATGTGGATTTCTACCAAACCACCTGCTAAGCACGCCCATGCTGCTCTTTTCAGCACACGCGCTTCAATTTGTGGTAAACCACTTGTTAAGCATGCACATGCATCTTTTGTTTCACTCGCACATTGTTTTCTGCCAAACCACAAGTTATGCATGCACGTGCTGCTTTTGGCAGAGCGCGCCTGTGTGTTTCTACCCAACCACGTGCTAAGCACGCCCATGCTGCTCTTTTCAGCACACGCGCATCAATTTGTGACAAACCGCTTGTTAAGCATGCTCATGCATCTTTCGGTAGACGCGCACGTTGTTTTCTGCCAAACCACAACCTAAGCATGCACATGCTGCTTTTGGCAGAGCGCACATGTGGATTTCTACCAAACCAAGTGCTAAGCACGCCCATGCTGCTCTTTTCAGCACACGCGCATCTATTTGTGCCAATCCACTTGATAGGCATGCACAAGCATTTTTCGGTAGACGCGCACGTTGTTGTCTGCCAAACCGCAAGCTAAGCATGCACATGCTGCTTTTGACAGAGCGCGCACGTGCATTTCTACCAAACCATGTGCCAACCACCCTCATGCTGCTCTTTTCAACACTCGCGCATGGATTTGTGCCAAAGCACTTGTTAAGCATGCACATGCATCTTTCCGTAGAAGGGCACGTTGTTTTATGCCGAACCCCAAGTTAAGCATGCACATGCTGCTTTTGGCAGAGCGCGCAAGTGGATTTCTACCAAACCACGTGCTACGCACGCCCATGCTGCTCTTTTCAGCACACGCGCATCGATTTGTGCCAAACCACTTGATAAGCATGCACATGCATCTTTCGGTAGACGCGCACGTTGTTTTCGGCCAAACCACAAGCTAAGCATGCACATGCTGCTTTTGACAGAGCGCGCACGTGCATTTCAACCAAACCACGTGCCGAGCACCCTCATGCTGCTCTTTTCAACACACGCGCATCGATTTGTTGTAAACCACTTGTTAAGCATGCACACTGATCTTTTGGTAGACGCGCACGTTGTTTTATGCCGAACCACAAGTTAAGCATGCACATGCTGCTTTTGGCAGAGCGCGCAAGTGGATTTCTACCAAACCACGTGCTACGCACGCCCATGCTGCTCTTTTCAGCACACGCGCATCGATTTGTGCCAAACCACTTGATAAGCATGCACATGCATCTTTCGGTAGACGCGCACGTTGTTTTCTGCCAAACCACAATCTAAGCATGCACATGCTGGTTTTGACAGAGCGCGCACGTGCATTTCTACCAAACCACGTGCCAAGCACCCTCATGCTGCTCTTTTAAACACACGCGCATGGATTTGTGCCAAACCACTTGTTAAGTATGCACATGCATCTTTCCGTAGAAGGGCACGTTGTTTTCTGCCAAACCACAAGTTATGCATGCACATGCTGCTTTTGGCAGAGCGCGCACGTGGATTTCTACGAAACCACTTGCCAAGCACCCTCATGCTGCTCTTTTCAACACGCGCGCATGGATTTCTGCCAAACCACTTGATAAGCATGCACTTGCATCTTTCGTCGAAGCGCACGATGTTTTCTGCCAAACCACAAGTTATGCATGCACATGCTGCTTTTGGGAGAGGGCGCATGTGGATTTCTACCAAGCCACGTGCTAAGCACGCCCATGCTGCTCTTTTCAGCACACGCGCATCGATTTGTGGTAAACCACTTGTTAAGCATGCACATGCATCTTTTGGTTGACGCGTACATTGTTTTCTGCCAAACCAAAGTTATGCATGCACGTGCTGCTTTTGGCTGTGCGCGCATGTGGATTTCTACCAAGCCACGTGCTAAGAGCGTCCATGCTGCTCTTTTCAGCACACGCGCATCGATTTGGCCAATCCACTTGTTAAGCATGCATATGCATCTTTCAGTAGACCCGCACGTGGTTTTCTGCCAAACCACAAGATATGCATGCACATGCTGCTTTTGGGTGAGCGCGCAACAGGATTTCTACCAAACCACGTGTTAAGCACGCCGATGCTGCTCTTTTCAGCACAGGCGCATCGATTTGTGGTAAACCACTTGTTAAGCATGCACACTGATCTTTCCGTAGACGCGCACGTTGTTTTCTGCCAAATCACAAGTTATGCATGCACATGCTGCTTTTGACAGAGCGCGAACGTGCATTTCTACCAAACCACGTGCCAAGCACCCTCATGCTGCTCTTTTCAACACACGCGCATCAATTTGTGCCAAACCACTTGTTAAGCATGCACATGCATCTTTCGGTAGACGCTCACGTTGTTTTCTGCCAAACCGCAAGCTAAGCATGCACATGCTGCTTTTGACAGAGCGCGCACGTGCATTTCTACCAAACCATGTGCCAAGCACCCTCATGCTGATCTTTTCAACACGCGCGCATGGATTTGTGCCAAGCCACTTGTTAAGCATGCACATGCATCTTTCCGTAGAAGCGCACGTTGTTTTCTGCCGAACCACAAGTTAAGCATGCACATGCTGCTTTTGGCAGAGCGCGCATGTGGATTTCTACCAAACCACGTGCTACGCACGCCCATGCTGCTCTTTTCAGCACACGCGCATCGATTTGTGCCAAACCACTTGATAAGCATGCACATGCATCTTTCGCTAGACGCGCACGTTATTTTCTGCCAAACCACAAGCTAAGCATGCACATGCTGCTTTTGACAGAGCGCGCACCTGCATTTCAACCAAACCACATGCCAAGCACCGTCATGCTGCTCTTTTCAACACACGCGCATCGATTTGTTGTAAACCACTTGTTAAGCATGCACACTCATCTTTTGGTAGACGCGCACGTTGTTTTCTGCCAAACCACAAGTTATGCATGCACATGCTGCCTTTGGCAGAGCGCGCATGTGGATTTCTACGAAACCACCTGCTAAGCACGCCCATGCTGCTCTTTTCAGCACACGCGCATCAATTTGTGGTAAACCACTTGTTAAGCATGCACATGCATCTTTTGTTTCACTCGCACATTGTTTTCTGCCAAACCACAAGTTATGCATGCACGTGCTGCTTTTGGCAGAGCGCGCCTGTGTGTTTCTACCCAACCACGTGCTAAGCACGCCCATGCTGCTCTTTTCAGCACACGCGCATCAATTTGTGCCAAACCGCTTGTTAAGCATGCTCATGCATCTTTCGGTAGACGCGCACGTTGTTTTCTGCCAAACCACAACCTAAGAATGCACATGCTGCTTTTGGCAGAGCGCACATGTGGATTTCTACCAAACCACGTGCTAAGCACGCCCATGCTGCTCTTTTCAGCACACGCACATCTATTTGTGCCAATCCACTTGATAGGCATGCACAAGCATTTTTCGGTAGACGCTCACGTTGTTGTGTGCCAAACCGCAAGCTAAGCATGCACATGCTGCTTTTGACAGAGCGCGCACGTGCATTTCTACCAAATCACTTGCCAAGCAACCTCATGCTGCTCTTTTCAACACGCGCGCATGGATTTGTGCCAAACCACTTGTTAAGCATGCACTTGCAACTTTCGTTGAAGCGCACGTTGGTTTCTGCCAAACCACAAGTTATGCATGCACATGCTGCTTTTGGGAGAGGGCACATGTGGATTTCTACCAAACCAAGTGCTAAGCACGCCCATGCTGCTCTTTTCAACACACGCGCATCGATTTGTTGTAAACCACTTGTTAAGCATGCACACTCATCTTTTGGTAGTCGCGCACGTTGTTTTCTGCCAAACCACAAGTTATGCATCCACATGCTGCTTTTGGCAGAGCGCGCATGTGGATTTCTACCAAACCACGTGCTAAGCACGCCCATGCTGCTCTTTTCAGCACACGCGCATCGATTTGTGCCAAACCACTTGTTAAGCATGCACATGCATCTTTCGGTAGACGCGCACGTTGTTTTCTGCCAAACCACAAGTTATGCATGCACATGCTGCTCTTGGGAGAGCGCGCAAGTGGATTTCTGCCAAACGACGTGCCAAACACACCCATGCTGCTCTTTTCAGCACACGCGCATCAATTTGTGCCAAGCCACATGTTAAGCATGCACATGCATCTTTCGGTAGACGCTCACGTGGTTTTCTGCTAAACCGCAAGCTAAGCATGCACATGCTGCTTTTGACAGAGCGCGCACGTGCATTTCTACCAAACCACGTGCCGAGCACCCTCATGCTGCTCTTTTCAACACACGCGCATCGATTTGTTGTAAACAACTTGTTAAGCATGCACACTGATCTTTTGGTAGACGCGCACGTTGTTTTCTGCCAAACCACAAGTTATGCATGAACATGCTGCTTTTGGCAAAGCGCGCATGTGGAGTTCTACCAAACCACGTGCTAAGCACGCCCATGCTGCTCATTTCAGCACACGCGCATCGATTTGTGCCAAACCACTTGTTAAGCATGCAGATGCATCTTTCCGTAGAAGGGCACGTTGTTTTCTGCCAAACCACAAGTTATGCATGCACATGCTGCTTTTGGGAGAGCGCGCACGTGGATTTCTACCAAACCACTTGCCAAGCACCGTCATGCTGCTCTTTTCAACGCGCGCGCATGGATTTGTGCCAAACCACTTGTTAAGCATGCACATGCATCTTTCGGTAGACGCGCACGTTGTTTTCTGCCAAACCACAAGTTATGCATGCACATGCTGCTTTTGGGAGAGCGCGCACGTGGATTTCTGCCAAACGAAGTGCCAAACACGCCCATGCTGCTCTTTTCAGCACACGCGCATCAATTTGTGCCAAACCACTTGTTAAGCATGCACATGCATCTTTCGGTAGACGCTCACGTTGTTTTCTGCCAAACCGCAAGCTAAGCATGCACATGCTGCTTTTGACAGAGCGCGCACATGCATTTCTACCAAACCATGTGCCAAGCACCCTCATGCTGCTCTTTTCAGCACACGCGCATCGATTTGTGCCAAACCACTTGATAAGCATGCACATGCATCTTTCGGTAGACGCGCACGTTGTTTGCTGCCAAACCACATGCTAAGGATGCACGTGCTGCTTTTGACAGAGCGCGCACCTGCATTTCTACCAAACCACATGCCAAGCACCCTCATGCTGCTCTTTTCAACACACGCGCATCGATTTGTTGTAAACCACTTGTTAAGCATGCACACTCATCTTTTGGTAGACGCGCACGTTGTTTTCTTCCAAACCACAAGTTATGCATGCACATGCTGCTTTTGACAGAGCGCACACGTGCATTTCTACCAAACCACGTGCCAAGCACCCTCATGCTGCTCTTTTAAACACACGCGCATGGATTTGTGCCAAACCACTTCTTAAGCATGCACATGCATCTTTCCGTAGAAGGGCACGTTGTTTTCAGCCGAACCACAAGTTAAGCATGCACCTGCTGCCTTTGGCAGAGCGCGCATGTGTATTTCTACCAAACCACGTGCTGCGCACGCCCATGCTGCTCTTTTCAGCACACGCGCATCGATTTGTGCCAAACCACTTTATAAGCATGCACATGCATCTTTCGGTTGACGCGCACGTTGTTTTCTGCCAAACCACAAGCTACGCATGCACATCCTGCTTTTGACAGAGCGCGCAACTGCATTTCTACCAAACCACATGCCAAGAACCTCATGCTGCTCTTTTCAACACACGCGCATCGATTTGTTGTAAACCACTTGTTAAGCATGCACACTGATCTTTCCGTAGACGCGCACGTTGTTTTCTGCCAAATCACAAGTTATGCATCCACATGCTGCTTTTGGCAGAGCGCACATGTGGAGTTCTACCAAACCATGTGCTAAGCACGCCCATGCTGCCCTTTTCAGCACACGCGCATCGATTAGTGCCAAACCACTTGTTAAGCATGCACATCCATCTTTCGGTAGACGCGCACGTTGTTTTCTGCCAAACCACAAGCTAAGCATGCACATGGTGCTTTTGACAGAGCGCGCACGTGCATTTCTACCAAACCACGTGCCAAGCACCCTCATGCTGCTCTTTTCAACACACGCACATGGATTTGTGCCAAACCACCTCTTAAGCATTCACATGCATCTTTCCGTAGAAGGGCACGTTGTTTTCTGCCAAACCACAAGTTATGCATGCACACGCTGCTTTTGAGAGAGCGCGCACATGGATTTCTGCCAAACGACGTGCCAAACACGCCCATGCTGCTCTTTTCAGCACACGCGCATCAATTTGTGCCAAACCACTTGTTAAGCATGCACATGCATCTTTCGGTAGACGCTCACGTTGTTTTCTGCCAAACCGCAAGCTAAGCATGCACATGCTGCTTTTGACAGAGCGCGCACGTGCATTTCTACCAAACCACGTGCCAAGCACCCTCATGCTGCTCTTTTCAACACACGCGCATGGATTTGTGCCAAACCACTTCTTAAGCATGCACACGCACCTTTCCGTAGAAGGGCACGTTGTTTTCTGCCAAAACACAAGTTATGCATGCACATGCTGCTTTTGGAATAGCGCGCACGTGGATTTCTGCCAAACGACGTGCGAAACACGCCAATGCTGCTCTTTTCAGCACACGCGCATCAATTTGTGCCAAACCACTTGTTAAGCATGCACATGCATCTTTCGGTAGACGCTCACGTTGTTTTCTGCCAAACCACATGCTAAGCATGCACATGCTGCTTTTGACAGAGCGCGCACCTGCATTTCTACCAAACCACATGCCAAGCACCCTCATGCTGCTCTTTTCAACACACGCGCATCGATTTGTTGTAAACCACTTGTTAAGCATGCACACTCATCTTTTGGTAGACGCGCACGCTGTTTTCTTCCAAACCACAAGTTATGCATGCACATGCTGCTTTTGACAGAGCGCACACGTGCATTTCTACCAAACCACGTGCCAAGCACCCTCATGCTGCTCTTTTAAACACACGCGCATGGATTTGTGCCAAACCACTTCTTAAGCATGCACATGCATCTTTCCGTAGAAGGGCACGTTGTTTTCTGCCGGACCACAAGTTAAGCATGCACCTGCTGCCTTTGGCAGAGCGCGCATGTGTATTTCTACCAAACCACGTGCTACGCACGCCCATGCTGCTCTTTTCAGCACACGCGCATCGATTTGTGCCAAACCACTTTATAAGCATGCACATGCATCTTTGGGTAGACGCGCACGTTGTTTTCTGCCAAACCACAAGCTACGCATGCACATCCTGCTTTTGACAGAGCGCGCAACTGCATTTCTACCAAACCACCTGCCAAGCACCCTCATGCTGCTCTTTTCAACACACGCGCATCGATTTGTTGTAAACCACTTGTTAAGCATGCACACTCATCTTTTGGTAGACGCGCACGTTGTTTTCTGCCAAACCACAAGTTATGCATCCACATGCTGCTTTTGGCAGAGCGCACATGTGGAGTTCTACCAAACCATGTGCTAAGCACGCCCATGCTGCTCTTTTCAGCACACGCGCATCGATTTGTGCCAAACCACTTGATAAGCATGCACATGCATCTTTCGGTAGACGCGCACGTTATTTTCTGCCAAACCACAAGCTAAGCATGCACATGCTGCTTTTGACAGAGCGCGCACCTGCATTTCAACCAAACCACATGCCAAGCACCGTCATGCTGCTCTTTTCAACACACGCGCATCGATTTGTTGTAAACCACTTGTTAAGCATGCACACTCATCTTTTGGTAGACGCGCACGTTGTTTTCTGCCAAACCGCAAGTTATGCATGCACATGCTGCTTTTGGCAGAGCGCGCATGTGGATTTCTACGAAACCACCTGCTAAGCACGCCCATGCTGCTCTTTTCAGCACACGCGCATCAATTTGTGGTAAACCACTTGTTAAGCATGCACATGCATCTTTTGTTTCACTCGCACATTGTTTTCTGCCAAACCACAAGTTATGCATGCACGTGCTGCTTTTGGCAGAGCGCGCCTGTGTGTTTCTACCCAACCACGTGCTAAGCACGCCCATGCTGCTCTTTTCAGCACACGCGCATCAATTTGTGCCAAACCGCTTGTTAAGCATGCTCATGCATCTTTCGGTAGACGCGCACGTTGTTTTCTGCCAAACCACAACCTAAGCATGCACATGCTGCTTTTGGCAGAGCGCACATGTGGATTTCTACCAAACCACATGCTAAGCACGCCCATGCTGCTCTTTTCAGCACACGCACATCTATTTGTGCCAATGCACTTGATAGGCATGCACAAGCATTTTTCGGTAGACGCGCACGTTGTTTTCTGCCAAACCACAAGCTAAGCATGCACATGCTGCTTTTTACAGAGCGCGCACGTGCATTTCAACCAAACCACGTGCCGAGCACCCTCATGCTGCTCTTTTCAACACACGGGCATCGATTTGTTGTAAACCACATGTTAAGCATGCACACTGATCTTTTGGTAGACGCGCACGTTGTTTTCTGCCAAACCACAAGTTATGCATGCACTTGCTGCTTTTGGCAGAGCGCGCATGTGGAGTTCTACCAAACCATGTGCTAAGCACGCCCATGCTGCTCTTTTCAGCACACGCGCATCGATTTGTGCCAAACCACTTGTACAGCATGCACATGCATCTTTCGGTAGACGCGCACGTTGTTTTCTGCCAAACCACAAGCTACGCATGCACATCCTGCTTTTGACAGAGCGCGCAACTGCATTTCTACCAAACCACATGCCAAGCACCCTCATGCTGCTCTTTTCAACACACGCGCATCGATTTGTTGTAAACCACTTGTTAAGCATGCACACTCATCTTTTGGTAGACGCGCACGTTGTTTTCTGCCAAACCACAAGTTATGCATCCACATGCTGCTTTTGGCAGAGCGCACATGTGGAGTTCTACCAAACCATGTGCTAAGCACGCCCATGCTGCTCTTTTCAGCACACGCGCATCGATTTGTGCCAAACCACTTGATAAGCATGCACATGCATCTTTCGGTAGACGCGCACGTTATTTTCTGCCAAACCACAAGCTAAGCATGCACATGCTGCTTTTGACAGAGCGCGCACCTGCATTTCAACCAAACCACATGCCAAGCACCGTCATGCTGCTCTTTTCAACACACGCGCATCGATTTGTTGTAAACCACTTGTTAAGCATGCACACTCATCTTTTGGTAGACGCGCACGTTGTTTTCTGCCAAACCGCAAGTTATGCATGCACATGCTGCTTTTGGCAGAGCGCGCATGTGGATTTCTACGAAACCACCTGCTAAGCACGCCCATGCTGCTCTTTTCAGCACACGCGCATCAATTTGTGGTAAACCACTTGTTAAGCATGCACATGCATCTTTTGTTTCACTCGCACATTGTTTTCTGCCAAACCACAAGTTATGCATGCACGTGCTGCTTTTGGCAGAGCGCGCCTGTGTGTTTCTACCCAACCACGTGCTAAGCACGCCCATGCTGCTCTTTTCAGCACACGCGCATCAATTTGTGCCAAACCGCTTGTTAAGCATGCTCATGCATCTTTCGGTAGACGCGCACGTTGTTTTCTGCCAAACCACAACCTAAGCATGCACATGCTGCTTTTGGCAGAGCGCACATGTGGATTTCTACCAAACCACATGCTAAGCACGCCCATGCTGCTCTTTTCAGCACACGCACATCTATTTGTGCCAATGCACTTGATAGGCATGCACAAGCATTTTTCGGTAGACGCGCACGTTGTTTTCTGCCAAACCACAAGCTAAGCATGCACATGCTGCTTTTTACAGAGCGCGCACGTGCATTTCAACCAAACCACGTGCCGAGCACCCTCATGCTGCTCTTTTCAACACACGGGCATCGATTTGTTGTAAACCACATGTTAAGCATGCACACTGATCTTTTGGTAGACGCGCACGTTGTTTTCTGCCAAACCACAAGTTATGCATGCACTTGCTGCTTTTGGCAGAGCGCGCATGTGGAGTTCTACCAAACCATGTGCTAAGCACGCCCATGCTGCTCTTTTCAGCACACGCGCATCGATTTGTGCCAAACCACTTGTACAGCATGCACATGCATCTTTCGGTAGACGCGCACGTTGTTTTCTGCCAAACGACATGCTAAGCATGCACATGCTGCTTTTGACAGAGCGCGCACATGCATTTCTACCAAACCACGTGCCAAGCACCCTCATGCTGCTCTTTTCAACACACGCGCATGGATTTGTTCCAAACCACTTCTTAAGCATGCACATGCATCTTTCTGTAGAAGGGCACGTTGTTTTCTGCCAAACCACAAGTTATGCATGCACATGCTGCTTTTGGGAGAGCGCGCACGTGGATTTCTGCCAAACGACGTGCGAAACACGCCAATGCTGCTCTTTTCAGCACACGCGCATCAATTTGTGCCAAACCACTTGTTAAGCATGCACATGCATCTTTCCGTAGAAGGGCATGTTGTTTTCTGCCAAACCACAAGTTATGCATGCACATGCTGCTTTTGGCAGAGCGCGCACGTGGATTTCTACGAAACCACTTGCCAAGCACCCTCATGCTGTGTTTTTCAACACACGCGCATGGATTTGTGCCAAACCACTTGTTAAGCATGCACACTCATCTTTTGTTAGACGCGCACGTTGTTTTCTGCCAAACCACAAGTTATGCATCCACATGCTGCTTTTGGCAGAGCGCACATGTGCAGTTCTACCAAACCATGTGCTAAGCACGCCCATGCTGCTCTTTTCAGCACAGGCGCATCGATTTGTGGTAAACCACTTGTTAGGCATGCACATGCATGTTTCGGTAGACGCGCACGTTGTTTTCTCGCTAACCACACGCTAAACATGCACATGCCATTTTTGGCAGAGCGCGCACGTGGACTTCTACCAAACCACGTGCTACGCACGCCCATCGTGCTCTTTTCAGCACACGCGCATCGATTTGTGCCAAACCACTTGATAAGCATGCACATGCATCTTTCGGTAGACGCTCACGTTGTTTTCTGCCAAACCACAAGCTAAGCATGCACATGCTGCTTTTGACAGAGCGCGAACGTGCATTTCTACCAAACCACATGCCAAGCACCCTCATGCTGCTCTTTTCAACACACGCGCATGGATTTGTGCCAAACCACTTCTTAAGCATGCACACGCATCTTTCCGTAGAAGGGCACGTTGTTTTATGCCGAGCCACAAGTTAAGCATGTACATGCTGCTTTTGGCAGAGCGCGCAAGTGGATTTCTACCAAACCACGTGCTACGCACGCCCATGCTGCTCTTTTCAGCACACGCGCATCGATTTGTGCCAAACCACTTGATAAGCATGCACATGTATCTTTCGGTAGACGCGCACGTTGTTTTCTGCCAAACCACAAGCTAAGCATGCACATGTTGCTTTGGCAGAGCGCGCACGTGCATTTCAACCAAACCACGTGCCGAGCACCCTCATGCTGCTCTTTTCAACACACGGGCATCGATTTGTTGTAAACCACTTGTTAAGTATGCACACTGATCTTTTGGTAGACGCGCACGTTGTTTTCTGCCAAACCACAAGTTATGCATGCACATGCTGCTTTTGGAATAGCGCGCACGTGGATTTCTGCCAAACGACGTGCGAAACACGCCAATGCTGCTCTTTTCAGCACACGCGCATCAATTTATGCCAAACCACTTGTTAAGCATGCACATGCATCTTTCGGTAGACGCTCACGTTGTTTTCTGCCAAACCGCAAGCTAAGCGTGCACATGCTGCTTTTGACAGAGCGCATACGTGCATTTCTACCAAACCATGTGCCAAGCACCCTCATGCTGATCTTTTCAACACGCGCGCATGGATTTGTGCCAAGCCACTTGTTAAGCATGCACATGCATCTTTCCGTAGAAGCGCACGTTGTTTTCTGCCGAACCACAAGTTAAGCATGCACATGCTGCTTTTGGCAGAGCGCGCATGTGGATTTCTACCAAACCACGTGCTACGCACGCCCAAGCTGCTCTTTTCAGCACACGCGCATCGATTTGTGCCAAACCACTTGATAAGCATGCACATGCATCTTTCGGTAGACGCGCACGTTATTTTCTGCCAAACCACAAGCTAAGCATGCACATGCTGCTTTTGACAGAGCGCGCGCCTGCATTTCAACCAAACCACATGCCAAGCACCGTCATGCTGCTCTTTTCAACACACGCGCATCGATTTGTTGTAAACCACTTGTTAAGCATGCACACTCATCTTTCGGTATACGCGCGCGTTGTTTTCTGCCAAACCACAAGTTATGCATGCACATGCTGCTTTTGGCAGAGCGCGCATGTGGATTTCTACGAAACCACCTGCTAAGCACGCCCATGCTGCTCTTTTCAGCACACGCGCATCAATTTGTGGTAAACCACTTGTTAAGCATGCACATGCATCTTTTGTTTCACTCGCACATTGTTTTCTGCCAAACCACAAGTTATGCATGCACGTGCTGCTTTTGGCAGAGCGCACATGTGGATTTCTACCAAACCACGTGCTAAGCACGCCCATGCTGCTCTTTTCAGCACACGCACATCTATTTGTGCCAATGCACTTGATAGGCATGCACAAGCTTTTTTCGGTAGACGCGCACGTTGTTTTTGCCAAACCACAAGCTAAGCATGCACATGCTGCTTTTTACAGAGCGCGCACGTGCATTTCAACCAAACCACGTGCCGAGCACCCTCATGCTGCTCTTTTCAACACACGGGCATCGATTTCTTGTAAACCACTTGTTAAGCATGCACACTGATCTTTTGGTAGACGCGCACGTTGTTTTCTGCCAAACCACAAGTTATGCATGCACTTGCTGCTTTTGGCAGAGCGCGCATGTGGAGTTCTACCAAACCATGTGCTAAGCACGCCCATGCTGCTCTTTTCAGCACACGCGCATCGATTTGTGCCAAACCACTTGTTAAGCATGCACATGCATCTTTCGGTAGACGCGCACGTTGTTTTCTGCCAAACGACATGCTAAGCATGCACATGCTGCTTTTGACAGAGCGCGCACATGCATTTCTACCAAACCACGTGCCAAGCACCCTCATGCTGCTCTTTTCAACACACGCGCATGGATTTGTTCCAAACCACTTCTTAAGCATGCACATGCATCTTTCTGTAGAAGGGCACGTTGTTTTCTGCCAAACCACAAGTTATGCATGCACATGCTGCTTTTGGGAGAGCGCGCACGTGGATTTCTGCCAAACGACGTGCGAAACACGCCAATGCTGCTCTTTTCAGCACACGCGCATCAATTTGTGCCAAACCACTTGTTAAGCATGCACATGCATCTTTCCGTAGAAGGGCATGTTGTTTTCTGCCAAACCACAAGTTATGCATGCACATGCTGCTTTTGGCAGAGCGCGCACGTGGATTTCTACGAAACCACTTGCCAAGCACCCTCATGCTGTGTTTTTCAACACACGCGCATGGATTTGTGCCAAACCACTTGTTAAGCATGCACTTGCATCTTTCTTCGAAGCGCACGATGTTTTCTGCCAAACCACAAGTTATGCATGCACATGCTGCTTTTGGGAGAGGGCGCATGTGGATTTCTACCAAACCACGTGCTAAGCACGCCCATGCTGCTCTTTTCAGCACACGTGCATCGATTTGTGCCAAACCACTTTATAAGCATGCACATGCATCTTTCGGTAGACGCGCACGTTGTTTTCTGCCAAACCACAAGCTACGCATGCACATCCTGCTTTTGACAGAGCGCGCAACTGCATTTCTACCAAACCACATGCCAAGCACCCTCATGCTGCTCTTTTCAACACACGCGCATCGATTTGTTGTAAACCACTTGTTAAGCATGCACACTCATCTTTTGTTAGACGCGCACGTTGTTTTCTGCCAAACCACAAGTTATGCATCCACATGCTGCTTTTGGCAGAGCGCACATGTGCAGTTCTACCAAACCATGTGCTAAGCACGCCCATGCTGCTCTTTTCAGCACAGGCGCATCGATTTGTGGTAAACCACTTGTTAGGCATGCACATGCATGTTTCGGTAGACGCGCACGTTGTTTTCTCGCTAACCACACGCTAAACATGCACATGCCATTTTTGGCAGAGCGCGCACGTGGACTTCTACCAAACCACGTGCTACGCACGCCCATCGTGCTCTTTTCAGCACACGCGCATCGATTTGTGCCAAACCACTTGATAAGCATGCACATGCATCTTTCGGTAGACGCTCACGTTGTTTTCTGCCAAACCACAAGCTAAGCATGCACATGCTGCTTTTGACAGAGCGCGAACGTGCATTTCTACCAAACCACATGCCAAGCACCCTCATGCTGCTCTTTTCAACACACGCGCATGGATTTGTGCCAAACCACTTCTTAAGCATGCACACGCATCTTTCCGTAGAAGGGCACGTTGTTTTATGCCGAGCCACAAGTTAAGCATGTACATGCTGCTTTTGGCAGAGCGCGCAAGTGGATTTCTACCAAACCACGTGCTACGCACGCCCATGCTGCTCTTTTCAGCACACGCGCATCGATTTGTGCCAAACCACTTGATAAGCATGCACATGCATCTTTCGGTAGACGCGCACGTTGTTTTCTGCCAAACCACAAGCTAAGCATGCACATGTTGCTTTGGCAGAGCGCGCACGTGCATTTCAACCAAACCACGTGCCGAGCACCCTCATGCTGCTCTTTTCAACACACGGGCATCGATTTGTTGTAAACCACTTGTTAAGTATGCACACTGATCTTTTGGTAGACGCGCACGTTGTTTTCTGCCAAACCACAAGTTATGCATGCACATGCTGCTTTTGGAATAGCGCGCACGTGGATTTCTGCCAAACGACGTGCGAAACACGCCAATGCTGCTCTTTTCAGCACACGCGCATCAATTTGTGCCAAACCACTTGTTAAGCATGCACATGCATCTTTCGGTAGACGCTCACGTTGTTTTCTGCCAAACCGCAAGCTAAGCGTGCACATGCTGCTTTTGACAGAGCGCATACGTGCATTTCTACCAAACCATGTGCCAAGCACCCTCATGCTGATCTTTTCAACACGCGCGCATGGATTTGTGCCAAGCCACTTGTTAAGCATGCACATGCATCTTTCCGTAGAAGCGCACGTTGTTTTCTGCCGAACCACAAGTTAAGCATGCACATGCTGCTTTTGGCAGAGCGCGCATGTGGATTTCTACCAAACCACGTGCTACGCACGCCCAAGCTGCTCTTTTCAGCACACGCGCATCGATTTGTGCCAAACCACTTGATAAGCATGCACATGCATCTTTCGGTAGACGCGCACGTTATTTTCTGCCAAACCACAAGCTAAGCATGCACATGCTGCTTTTGACAGAGCGCGCGCCTGCATTTCAACCAAACCACATGCCAAGCACCGTCATGCTGCTCTTTTCAACACACGCGCATCGATTTGTTGTAAACCACTTGTTAAGCATGCACACTCATCTTTCGGTATACGCGCACGTTGTTTTCTGCCAAACCACAAGTTATGCATGCACATGCTGCTTTTGGCAGAGCGCGCATGTGGATTTCTACGAAACCACCTGCTAAGCACGCCCATGCTGCTCTTTTCAGCACACGCGCATCAATTTGTGGTAAACCACTTGTTAAGCATGCACATGCATCTTTTGTTTCACTCGCACATTGTTTTCTGCCAAACCACAAGTTATGCATGCACGTGCTGCTTTTGGCAGAGCGCACATGTGGATTTCTACCAAACCACGTGCTAAGCACGCCCATGCTGCTCTTTTCAGCACACGCACATCTATTTGTGCCAATGCACTTGATAGGCATGCACAAGCATTTTTCGGTAGACGCGCACGTTGTTTTTGCCAAACCACAAGCTAAGCATGCACATGCTGCTTTTTACAGAGCGCGCACGTGCATTTCAACCAAACCACGTGCCGAGCACCCTCATGCTGCTCTTTTCAACACACGGGCATCGATTTCTTGTAAACCACTTGTTAAGCATGCACACTGATCTTTTGGTAGACGCGCACGTTGTTTTCTGCCAAACCACAAGTTATGCATGCACTTGCTGCTTTTGGCAGAGCGCGCATGTGGAGTTCTACCAAACCATGTGCTAAGCACGCCCATGCTGCTCTTTTCAGCACACGCGCATCGATTTGTGCCAAACCACTTGTTAAGCATGCACATGCATCTTTCGGTAGACGCGCACGTTGTTTTCTGCCAAACGACATGCTAAGCATGCACATGCTGCTTTTGACAGAGCGCGCACATGCATTTCTACCAAACCACGTGCCAAGCACCCTCATGCTGCTCTTTTCAACACACGCGCATGGATTTGTTCCAAACCACTTCTTAAGCATGCACATGCATCTTTCTGTAGAAGGGCACGTTGTTTTCTGCCAAACCACAAGTTATGCATGCACATGCTGCTTTTGGGAGAGCGCGCACGTGGATTTCTGCCAAACGACGTGCGAAACACGCCAATGCTGCTCTTTTCAGCACACGCGCATCAATTTGTGCCAAACCACTTGTTAAGCATGCACATGCATCTTTCCGTAGAAGGGCATGTTGTTTTCTGCCAAACCACAAGTTATGCATGCACATGCTGCTTTTGGCAGAGCGCGCACGTGGATTTCTACGAAACCACTTGCCAAGCACCCTCATGCTGTGTTTTTCAACACACGCGCATGGATTTGTGCCAAACCACTTGTTAAGCATGCACTTGCATCTTTCTTCGAAGCGCACGATGTTTTCTGCCAAACCACAAGTTATGCATGCACATGCTGCTTTTGGGAGAGGGCGCATGTGGATTTCTACCAAACCACGTGCTAAGCACGCCCATGCTGCTCTTTTCAGCACACGCGCATCGATTTGTGCCAAACCACTTTATAAGCATGCACATGCATCTTTCGGTAGACGCGCACGTTGTTTTCTGCCAAACCACAAGCTACGCATGCACATCCTGCTTTTGACAGAGCGCGCAACTGCATTTCTACCAAACCACATGCCAAGCACCCTCATGCTGCTCTTTTCAACACACGCGCATCGATTTGTTGTAAACCACTTGTTAAGCATGCACACTCATCTTTTGGTAGACGCGCACGTTGTTTTCTGCCAAACCACAAGTTATGCATCCACATGCTGCTTTTGGCAGAGCGCACATGTGCAGTTCTACCAAACCATGTGCTAAGCACGCCCATGCTGCTCTTTTCAGCACAGGCGCATCGATTTGTGGTAAACCACTTGTTAGGCATGCACATGCATGTTTCGGTAGACGCGCACGTTGTTTTCTCGCTAACCACACGCTAAACATGCACATGCCATTTTTGGCAGAGCGCGCACGTGGACTTCTACCAAACCACGTGCTACGCACGCCCATCGTGCTCTTTTCAGCACACGCGCATCGATTTGTGCCAAACCACTTGATAAGCATGCACATGCATCTTTCGGTAGACGCTCACGTTGTTTTCTGCCAAACCACAAGCTAAGCATGCACATGCTGCTTTTGACAGAGCGCGAACGTGCATTTCTACCAAACCACATGCCAAGCACCCTCATGCTGCTCTTTTCAACACACGCGCATGGATTTGTGCCAAACCACTTCTTAAGCATGCACACGCATCTTTCCGTAGAAGGGCACGTTGTTTTATGCCGAGCCACAAGTTAAGCATGTACATGCTGCTTTTGGCAGAGCGCGCAAGTGGATTTCTACCAAACCACGTGCTACGCACGCCCATGCTGCTCTTTTCAGCACACGCGCATCGATTTGTGCCAAACCACTTGATAAGCATGCACATGCATCTTTCGGTAGACGCGCACGTTGTTTTCTGCCAAACCACAAGCTAAGCATGCACATGTTGCTTTGGCAGAGCGCGCACGTGCATTTCAACCAAACCACGTGCCGAGCACCCTCATGCTGCTCTTTTCAACACACGGGCATCGATTTGTTGTAAACCACTTGTTAAGTATGCACACTGATCTTTTGGTAGACGCGCACGTCGTTTTCTGCCAAACCACAAGTTATGCATGCACATGCTGCTTTTGGAATAGCGCGCACGTGGATTTCTGCCAAACGACGTGCGAAACACGCCAATGCTGCTCTTTTCAGCACACGCGCATCAATTTGTGCCAAACCACTTGTTAAGCATGCACATGCATCTTTCGGTAGACGCTCACGTTGTTTTCTGCCAAACCGCAAGCTAAGCGTGCACATGCTGCTTTTGACAGAGCGCATACGTGCATTTCTACCAAACCATGTGCCAAGCACCCTCATGCTGATCTTTTCAACACGCGCGCATGGATTTGTGCCAAGCCACTTGTTAAGCATGCACATGCATCTTTCCGTAGAAGCGCACGTTGTTTTCTGCCGAACCA
Organism: Dermacentor variabilis; assembly: GCF_050947875.1. NCBI lineage: Eukaryota > Metazoa > Arthropoda > Arachnida > Ixodida > Ixodidae > Dermacentor > Dermacentor variabilis. The sequence goes on along the minus strand of NW_027460423.1, from coordinate 1,744,656 downwards.
CAAGTTAAGCATGCACATGCTGCTTTTGGCAGAGCGCGCATGTGGATTTCTACCAAACCACGTGCTACGCACGCCCAAGCTGCTCTTTTCAGCACACGCGCATCGATTTGTGCCAAACCACTTGATAAGCATGCACATGCATCTTTCGGTAGACGCGCACGTTATTTTCTGCCAAACCACAAGCTATGCATGCACATGCTGCTTTTGACAGAGCGCGCGCCTGCATTTCAACCAAACCACATGCCAAGCACCGTCATGCTGCTCTTTTCAACACACGCGCATCGATTTGTTGTAAACCACTTGTTAAGCATGCACACTCATCTTTTGGTATACGCGCACGTTGTTTTCTGCCAAACGACATGCTAAGCATGCACATGCTGCTTTTGACAGAGCGCGCACATGCATTTCTACCAAACCACGTGCCAAGCACCCTCATGCTGCTCTTTTCAACACACGCGCATGGATTTGTTCCAAACCACTTCTTAAGCATGCACATGCATCTTTCTGTAGAAGGGCACGTTGTTTTCTGCCAAACCACAAGTTATGCATGCACATGCTGCTTTTGGGAGAGCGCGCACGTGGATTTCTGCCAAACGACGTGCGAAACACGCCAATGCTGCTCTTTTCAGCGCACGCGCATCAATTTGTGCCAAACCACTTGTTAAGCATGCACATGCATCTTTCCGTAGAAGGGCACGTTGTTTTCTGCCAAACCACAAGTTATGCATGCACGTGCTGCTTTTGGCAGAGCGCGCACGTGGATTTCTACGAAACCACTTGCCAAGCACCCTCATGCTGTGCTTTTCAACACACGCGCATGGATTTGTGCCAAACCACTTGTTAAGCATGCACTTGCATCTTTCTTCGAAGCGCACGATGTTTTCTGCCAAACCACAAGTTATGCATGCACATGCTGCTTTTGGGAGAGGGCGCATGTGGATTTCTACCAAACCACGTGCTAAGCACGCCCATGCTGCTCTTTTCAGCACACGCGCATCGATTTGTGGTAAACCACTTGTTAAGCATACATATGCATCTTTTGGTTGACGCGCACATTGTTTTCTGCCAAACCACAAGTTATGCATGCACGTGCTGCTTTTGGCAGAGCGCGCATGTGGATTTCTACCAAGCCACGTGCTAAGAGCGCCCATGCTGCTCTTTTCAGCACACGCGCATCGATTTAGCCAATCCACTTGTTAAGCATGCATATGCATCTTTCAGTAGACCGGCACGGGGTTTTCTGCCAAACCACAAGATATGCATGCACATGCTGCATTTGGGTGAGCGCGCATTTGGATTTCTACCAAACCACGTGTTAACCACGCCGATGCTGCTCTTTTCAGCACAGGCGCATCGATTTGTGGTAAACCACTTGTTAGGCATGCACATGCATGTTTCGGTAGACGCGCACGTTGTTTTCTGGCTAACCACACGCTAAACATGCACATGCCATTTTTGGCAGAGCGCGCACGTGGACTTCTACCAAACCACGTGCTACGCACGCCCATCGTGCTCTTTTCAGCACACGCGCATCGATTTGTGCCAAGCCACTTGATAAGCATGCACATGCATCTTTCGGTAGACGCGCACGTTGTTTTCTGCCAAACCACAAGCTAAGCATGCACATGCTGCTTTTGACAGAGCGCGAACGTGCATTTCTACCAAACCACATGCCAAGCACCCTCATGCTGCTCTTTTCAACACACGCGCATGGATTTGTGCCAAACCACTTCTTAAGCATGCACACGCATCTTTCCGTAGAAGGGCACGTTGTTTTATGCCGAGCCACAAGTTAAGCATGCACATGCTGCTTTTGGCAGAGCGCGCAAGTGGATTTCTACCAAACCACGTGCTACGCACGCCCATGCTGCTCTTTTCAGCACACGCGCATCGATTTGTGCCAAACCACTTGATAAGCATGCACATGCCTCTTTCGGTAGACGTGCACGTTGTTTTCTGCCAAACCACAAGCTAAGCATGCACATGCTGCTTTGGCAGAGCGCGCACGTCCATTTCAACCAAACCACGTGCCGAGCACCCTCATGCTGCTCTTTTCAACACACGGGCATCGATTTGTTGTAAACCACTTGTTAAGCATGCACACTGATCTTTTGGTAGACGCGCACGTTGTTTTCTGCCAAACCACAAGTTATGCATGCACATGCTGCTTTTGGCAGAGCGCGCATGTGGAGTTCTACCAAACCATGTGCTAAGCACGCCCATGCTGCTCTTTTCAGCACACGCGCATAGATTTGTGCCAAACCACTTGTTAAGCATGCACATGCATCTTTCGGTAGACGCGCACGTTGTTTTCTGCCAAACGACATGCTAAGCATGCACACGCTGCTTTTGACAGAGCGCGCACATGCATTTCTACCAAACCACGTGCCAAGCACCCTCATGCTGCTCTTTTCAACACACGCGCATGGATTTGTTCCAAACCACTTCTTAAGCATGCACATGCATCTTTCTGCAGAAGGGCACGTTGTTTTCTGCCAAACCACAAGTTATGCAGGCACATGCTGCTTTTGGGAGAGCGCGCACGTGGATTTCTGCCAAACGACGTGCGAAACACGCCAATGCTGCTCTTTTCGGCACACGCGCATCAATTTCTGCCAAACCACTTGTTAAGCATGCACATGCATCTTTCCGTAGAAGGGTACGTTGTTTTCTGCCAAACCACAAGTTATGCATGCACATGCTGCTTTTGGCAGAGCGCGCACGTGGATTTCTACGAAACCACTTGCCAAGCACCCTGATGCTGTGCTTTTCCACACACGCGCATGGATTTGTGCCAAACCACTTGTTAAGCATGCACTTGAATCTTTCTTCGAAGCGCACGATGTTTTCTGCCAAACCACAAGTTATGCATGCACATGCTGCTTTTGGGAGAGGGCGCATGTGGATTTCTACCATACCACGTGCTAAGCACGCCCATGCTGCTCTTTTCAGCACACGCGCATCGATTTGTGGTAAACCACTTGTTAAGCATACACATGCATCTTTTGGTTAACGCGCACATTGTTTTCTGCCAAACCAAAAGTTATGCATGCACGTGCTGCTTTTGGCAGAGCGCGCATGTGGATTTCTACCAAGCCACGTGCTAAGAGCGCCCATGCTGCTCTTTTCAGCACACGCGCATCGATTTAGCCAATCCACTTGTTAAGCATGCATATGCATCTTTCAGTAGACCCGCACGGGGTTTTCTGCCAAACCACAAGATATGCATGCACATGCTGCATTTGGGTGAGCGCGCATTTGGATTTCTACCAAACCAAGTGTTAACCACGCCGATGCTGCTCTTTTCAGCACAGGCGCATCGATTTGTGGTAAACCACTTGATAAGCATGCACATGCATCTTTCGGTAGACGCGCACGTTGTTTTCTGCCAAACCACAAGCTAAGCATGCACATGCTGCTTTTGACAGAGCGCGAACGTGCATTTCTACCAAACCACATGCCAAGCACCCTCATGCTGCTCTTTTCAACACACGCGCATGGATTTGTGCCAAACCACTTCTTAAGCATGCACACGCATCTTTCCGTAGAAGGGCACGTTGTTTTCTGCCAAACCACAAGTTATGCATGCACATGCTGCTTTTGGAATAGCGCGCACGTGGATTTCTGCCAAACGACGTGCGAAACACGCCAATGCTGCTCTTTTCAGCACACGCGCATCAATTTGTGCCAAACCACTTGTTAAGCATGCACATGCATCTTTCGGTAGACGCTCACGTTGTTTTCTGCCAAACCGCAAGCTAAGCATGCACATGCTGCTTTTGACAGAGCGCGCACGTGCATTTCTACCAAACCATGTACCAAGCACCCTCATGCTGATCTTTTCAACACGCGCGCATGGATTTGTGCCAAGCCACTTGTTTAAGCATGCACATGCATCTTTCCGTAGAAGCGCACGTTGTTTTCTGCCGAACCACAAGTTAAGCATGCACATGCTGCTTTTGGCAGAGCACGCATGTGGATTTCTACCAAACCACGTGCTACACACGCCCATGCTGCTCTTTTCAGCACACGCGCATCGATTTGTGCCAAACCACTTGATAAGCATGCACATGCATCTTTCGGTAGACGCGCACGTTGTTTTCTGCCAAACCACAAGCTAAGCATGCACATGCTGCTTTTGACAGAGCGCGCACGTGCATTTCTACCAAACCACGTGCCGAGCACCCTCATGCTGCTCTTTTCAACACACGCGCATCGATTCGTTGTAAACCACTTGTTAAGCATGCACACTGATCTTTTGGTAGACGCGCACGTTGTTTGCTGCCAAACCACAAGTTATGATTGCACATGCTGCTTTTGGCAGAGCGCGCATGTGGATTTCTACCAAACCACCTGCTAAGCACGCCCATGCTGCTCTTTTCAGCACACGCGCTTCAATTTGTGGTAAACCACTTGTTAAGCATGCACATGCATGTTTTGTTTCACTCGCACATTGTTTTCTGCCAAACCACAAGTTATGCATGCACGTGCTGCTTTTGGCAGAGCGCGCCTGTGTGTTTCTACCCAACCACGTGCTAAGCACGCCCATGCTGCTCTTTTCGGCACACGCGCATCAATTTGTGACAAACCGCTTGTTAAGCATGCTCATGCATGTTTCGGTAGACGCGCACGTTGTTTTCTGCCAAACCACAACCTAAGCATGCACATGCTGCTTTTGGCAGAGCGCACATGTGGATTTCTACCAAACCAAGTGCTAAGCACGCCCATGCTGCTCTTTTCAGCACACGCGCATCTATTTGTGCCAATCCACTTGATAGGCATGCACAAGCATTTTTCGGTAGACGCGCACGTTGTTGTCTGCCAAACCGCAAGCTAAGCATGCACATGCTGCTTTTGACAGAGCGCGCACGTGCATTTCTACCAAACCATGCGCCAACCACCCTCATGCTGCTCTTTTCAACACTCGCGCATTGATTTGTGCCAAAGCACTTGTTAAGCATGCACATGCATCTTTCCGTAGAAGGGCACGTTGTTTTATGCCGAACCCCAAGTTAAGCATGCACATGCTGCTTTTGGCAGAGCGCGCAAGTGGATTTCTACCAAACCACGTGCTACGCACGCCCATGCTGCTCTTTTCAGCACACGCGCATCGATTTGTGCCAAACCACTTGATAAGCATGCACATGCATCTTTCGGTAGACGCGCACGTTGTTTTCTGCCAAACCACAAGCTAAGCATGCACATGCTGCTTTTGACAGAGCGCGCACGTGCATTTCAACCAAACCACGTGCCGAGCACCCTCATGCTGCTCTTTTCAACACACGCGCATCGATTTGTTGTAAACCACTTGTTAAGCATGCACACTGATCTTTTGGTAGACGCGCACGTTGTTTTATGCCGAACCACAAGTTAAGCATGCACATGCTGCTTTTGGCAGAGCGCGCAAGTGGATTTCTACCAAACCACGTGCTACGCACGCCCATGCTGCTCTTTTCAGCACACGCGCATCGATTTGTGCCAAACCACTTGATAAGCATGCACATGCATCTTTCGGTAGACGCGCACGTTGTTTTCTGCCAAACCACAATCTAAGCATGCACATGCTGGTTTTGACAGAGCGCGCACGTGCATTTCTACCAAACCACGTGCCAAGCACCCTCATGCTGCTCTTTTAAACACACGCGCATGGATTTGTGCCAAACCACTTGTTAAGCATGCACATGCATCTTTCCGTAGAAGGGCACGTTGTTTTCTGCCAAACCACAAGTTATGCATGCACATGCTGCTTTTGGCAGAGCGCGCACGTGGATTTCTACGAAACCACTTGCCAAGCACCCTCATGCTGCTCTTTTCAACACGCGCGCATGGATTTCTGCCAAACCACTTGATAAGCATGCACTTGCATCTTTCGTCGAAGCGCACGATGTTTTCTGCCAAACCACAAGTTAAGCATGCACATGCTGCTTTTGGGAGAGGGCGCATGTGGATTTCTACCAAGCCACGTGCTAAGCACGCCCATGCTGCTCTTTTCAGCACACGCGCATCGATTTGTGGTAAACCACTTGTTAAGCATGCACATGCATCTTTTGGTTGACGCGTACATTGTTTTCTGCCAAACCAAAGTTATGCATGCACGTGCTGCTTTTGGCTGTGCGCGCATGTGGATTTCTACCAAGCCACGTGCTAAGAGCGTCCATGCTGCTCTTTTCAGCACACGCGCATCGATTTGGCCAATCCACTTGTTAAGCATGCATATGCATCTTTCAGTAGACCCGCACGTGGTTTTCTGCCAAACCACAAGATATGCATGCACATGCTGCTTTTGGGTGAGCGCGCATTAGGATTTCTACCAAACCACGTGTTAAGCACGCCGATGCTGCTCTTTTCAGCACAGGCGCATCGATTTGTGGTAAACCACTTGTTAAGCATGCACATGCATGTTTCGGTAGACGCGCACGTTGTTTTCTGGCTAACCACACGCTAAACATGCACATGCCATTTTTGGCAGAGCGCGCACGTGGACTTCTACCAAACTACGTGCTAAGCACGCCCATGCTACTCTTTTCAGCACACGCGCATTGTTTTATGCCAAACCACTTGTTGAGCATGCACATGCATTTTTGGTAGATGCGCTCGTTGTTTTCTGCGAAACCACAAGCTAAGCATGCACATGCTGCTTTTGACAGAGCGTGCACGTGGATTTCTACCAAACCACGTGCCAAGCACTCTCATGCTGCTCTTTTCAGCACACGCGCATCGATTTGCGCCCAACCACTTAATAAGCATGCACATGCATCTTTCGGTAGACGCGCACGTTGTTTTCTGCCAAACCACAAGCTAAGCATGCACATGCTGCCTTTGACAGAGCGCGCACGTGCATTACTACCAAACCACGTGCCAAGCACCCTCATGCTGCTCTTTTCAACACACGCGCATGGATTTGTGCCAAACCACTTGTTAAGCATGCACTTGCATCTTTCCTTCGAAGCGCACTTTGTTTTCTGCCAAACCACAAGGTATGCATGCACATGCAGCTTTTGGGAGAGGGCGTATGTGGATTTCTACCAAACCACGTGCTAAGCACGCCCATGCTGCTCTTTTCAGCACACGCGCATCTATTTGTGCCAATCCACTTGATAGGCATGCACAAGCATTTTTCGGTAGACGCGCACGTTGTTGTCTGCCAAACCGCAAGCTAAGCATGCACATGCTGCTTTTGACAGAGCGCGCACGTGCATTTCTACCAAACCATGTGCCAACCACCCTCATGCTGCTCTTTTCAACACTCGCGCATGGATTTGTGCCAAAGCACTTGTTAAGCATGCACATGCATCTTTCCGTAGAAGGGCACGTTGTTTTATGCCGAACCCCAAGTTAAGCATGCACATGCTGCTTTTGGCAGAGCGCGCAAGTGGATTTCTACCAAACCACGTGCTACGCACGCCCATGCTGCTCTTTTCAGCACACGCGCATCGATTTGTGCCAAACCACTTGATAAGCATGCACATGCATCTTTCGGTAGACGCGCACGTTGTTTTCTGCCAAACCACAAGCTAAGCATGCACATGCTGCTTTTGACAGAGCGCGCACGTGCATTTCAACCAAACCACGTGCCGAGCACCCTCATGCTGCTCTTTTCAACACACGCGCATCGATTTGTTGTAAACCACTTGTTAAGCATGCACACTGATCTTTTGGTAGACGCGCACGTTGTTTTATGCCGAACCACAAGTTAAGCATGCACATGCTGCTTTTGGCAGAGCGCGCAAGTGGATTTCTACCAAACCACGTGCTACGCACGCCCATGCTGCTCTTTTCAGCACACGCGCATCGATTTGTGCCAAACCACTTGATAAGCATGCACATGCATCTTTCGGTAGACGCGCACGTTGTTTTCTGCCAAACCACAATCTAAGCATGCACATGCTGGTTTTGACAGAGCGCGCACGTGCATTTCTACCAAACCACGTGCCAAGCACCCTCATGCTGCTCTTTTAAACACACGCGCATGGATTTGTGCCAAACCACTTGTTAAGCATGCACATGCATCTTTCCGTAGAAGGGCACGTTGTTTTCTGCCAAACCACAAGTTATGCATGCACATGCTGCTTTTGGCAGAGCGCGCACGTGGATTTCTACGAAACCACTTGCCAAGCACCCTCATGCTGCTCTTTTCAACACGCGCGCATGGATTTCTGCCAAACCACTTGATAAGCATGCACTTGCATCTTTCGTCGAAGCGCACGATGTTTTCTGCCAAACCACAAGTTATGCATGCACATGCTGCTTTTGGGAGAGGGCGCATGTGGATTTCTACCAAGCCACGTGCTAAGCACGCCCATGCTGCTCTTTTCAGCACACGCGCATCGATTTGTGGTAAACCACTTGTTAAGCATGCACATGCATCTTTTGGTTGACGCGTACATTGTTTTCTGCCAAACCAAAGTTATGCATGCACGTGCTGCTTTTGGCTGTGCGCGCATGTGGATTTCTACCAAGCCACGTGCTAAGAGCGTCCATGCTGCTCTTTTCAGCACACGCGCATCGATTTGGCCAATCCACTTGTTAAGCATGCATATGCATCTTTCAGTAGACCCGCACGTGGTTTTCTGCCAAACCACAAGATATGCATGCACATGCTGCTTTTGGGTGAGCGCGCATTAGGATTTCTACCAAACCACGTGTTAAGCACGCCGATGCTGCTCTTTTCAGCACAGGCGCATCGATTTGTGGTAAACCACTTGTTAAGCATGCACATGCATGTTTCGGTAGACGCGCACGTTGTTTTCTGGCTAACCACACGCTAAACATGCACATGCCATTTTTGGCAGAGCGCGCACGTGGACTTCTACCAAACTACGTGCTAAGCACGCCCATGCTACTCTTTTCAGCACACGCGCATTGTTTTATGCCAAACCACTTGTTGAGCATGCACATGCATTTTTGGTAGATGCGCTCGTTGTTTTCTGCGAAACCACAAGCTAAGCATGCACATGCTGCTTTTGACAGAGCGTGCACGTGGATTTCTACCAAACCACGTGCCAAGCACTCTCATGCTGCTCTTTTCAGCACACGCGCATCGATTTGCGCCCAACCACTTAATAAGCATGCACATGCATCTTTCGGTAGACGCGCACGTTGTTTTCTGCCAAACCACAAGCTAAGCATGCACATGCTGCCTTTGACAGAGCGCGCACGTGCATTACTACCAAACCACGTGCCAAGCACCCTCATGCTGCTCTTTTCAACACACGCGCATGGATTTGTGCCAAACCACTTGTTAAGCATGCACTTGCATCTTTCCTTCGAAGCGCACTTTGTTTTCTGCCAAACCACAAGGTATGCATGCACATGCAGCTTTTGGGAGAGGGCGTATGTGGATTTCTACCAAACCACGTGCTAAGCACGCCCATGCTGCTCTTTTCAGCACACGCGCATCTATTTGTGCCAATCCACTTGATAGGCATGCACAAGCATTTTTCGGTAGACGCGCACGTTGTTGTCTGCCAAACCGCAAGCTAAGCATGCACATGCTGCTTTTGACAGAGCGCGCACGTGCATTTCTACCAAACCATGTGCCAACCACCCTCATGCTGCTCTTTTCAACACTCGCGCATGGATTTGTGCCAAAGCACTTGTTAAGCATGCACATGCATCTTTCCGTAGAAGGGCACGTTGTTTTATGCCGAACCCCAAGTTAAGCATGCACATGCTGCTTTTGGCAGAGCGCGCAAGTGGATTTCTACCAAACCACGTGCTACGCACGCCCATGCTGCTCTTTTCAGCACACGCGCATCGATTTGTGCCAAACCACTTGATAAGCATGCACATGCATCTTTCGGTAGACGTGCACGTTGTTTTCTGCCAAACCACAAGCTAAGCATGCACATGCTGCTTTTGACAGAGCGCGCACGTGCATTTCAACCAAACCACGTGCCGAGCACCCTCATGCTGCTCTTTTCAACACACGCGCATCGATTTGTTGTAAACCACTTGTTAAGCATGCACACTGATCTTTTGGTAGACGCGCACGTTGTTTTATGCCGAACCACAAGTTAAGCATGCACATGCTGCTTTTGGCAGAGCGCGCAAGTGGATTTCTACCAAACCACGTGCTACGCACGCCCATGCTGCTCTTTTCAGCACACGCGCATCGATTTGTGCCAAACCACTTGATAAGCATGCACATGCATCTTTCGGTAGACGCGCACGTTGTTTTCTGCCAAACCACAATCTAAGCATGCACATGCTGGTTTTGACAGAGCGCGCACGTGCATTTCTACCAAACCACGTGCCAAGCACCCTCATGCTGCTCTTTTAAACACACGCGCATGGATTTGTGCCAAACCACTTGTTAAGCATGCACATGCATCTTTCCGTAGAAGGGCACGTTGTTTTCTGCCAAACCACAAGTTATGCATGCACATGCTGCTTTTGGCAGAGCGCGCACGTGGATTTCTACGAAACCACTTGCCAAGCACCCTCATGCTGCTCTTTTCAACACGCGCGCATGGATTTCTGCCAAACCACTTGATAAGCATGCACTTGCATCTTTCGTCGAAGCGCACGATGTTTTCTGCCAAACCACAAGTTATGCATGCACATGCTGCTTTTGGGAGAGGGCGCATGTGGATTTCTACCAAGCCACGTGCTAAGCACGCCCATGCTGCTCTTTTCAGCACACGCGCATCGATTTGTGGTAAACCACTTGTTAAGCATGCACATGCATCTTTTGGTTGACGCGTACATTGTTTTCTGCCAAACCAAAGTTATGCATGCACGTGCTGCTTTTGGCTGTGCGCGCATGTGGATTTCTACCAAGCCACGTGCTAAGAGCGTCCATGCTGCTCTTTTCAGCACACGCGCATCGATTTGGCCAATCCACTTGTTAAGCATGCATATGCATCTTTCAGTAGACCCGCACGTGGTTTTCTGCCAAACCACAAGATATGCATGCACATGCTGCTTTTGGGTGAGCGCGCATTAGGATTTCTACCAAACCACGTGTTAAGCACGCCGATGCTGCTCTTTTCAGCACAGGCGCATCGATTTGTGGTAAACCACTTGTTAAGCATGCACATGCATGTTTCGGTAGACGCGCACGTTGTTTTCTGGCTAACCACACGCTAAACATGCACATGCCATTTTTGGCAGAGCGCGCACGTGGACTTCTACCAAACTACGTGCTAAGCACGCCCATGCTACTCTTTTCAGCACACGCGCATTGTTTTATGCCAAACCACTTGTTGAGCATGCACATGCATTTTTGGTAGATGCGCTCGTTGTTTTCTGCGAAACCACAAGCTAAGCATGCACATGCTGCTTTTGACAGAGCGTGCACGTGGATTTCTACCAAACCACGTGCCAAGCACTCTCATGCTGCTCTTTCCAACACACGCGCATGGATTTGTGCCAAACCCCTTGTTAAGCATGCACATGCATCTTTCCGTAGAAGTTCACGTTGTTTTCTGTCAAACCACAAGTTATGCATGCACATGCTGCTTTTGGGAGAGCGCGCATGTGGATTTCTACCAAACCACGTGCGAAGCACGCCCATGCTGCTCTTTTCAGCACACGCGCATCGATTTGCGCCCAACCACTTAATAAGCATGCACATGCATCTTTCGGTAGACGCGCACGTTGTTTTCTGCCAAACCACAAGCTAAGCATGCACATGCTGCCTTTGACAGAGCGCGCACGTGCATTACTACCAAACCACGTGCCAAGCACCCTCATGCTGCTCTTTTCAACACACGCGCATGGATTTGTGCCAAACCACTTGTTAAGCATGCACTTGCATCTTTCCTTCGAAGCGCACTTTGTTTTCTGCCAAACCACAAGGTATGCATGCACATGCAGCTTTTGGGAGAGGGCGTATGTGGATTTCTACCAAACCACGTGCTAAGCACGCCCATGCTGCTCTTTTCAGCACAAGCGCATCGATTTATGCCAAACCACTTGTTAAGCATGCACATGCATTTTCGGTAGATGCGCTCATTGTTTTCTGCCAAACCACAAGATAAGCATGCACATGCTGCTTTTGACAGAACGCGCACGTGTATTTCTACCAAACCACGTGCCAAGCACTCTCATGCTGCTCTTTTCAACGCACGCGCATGGATTTGTGCCAAACCATTTGTTAAACATGCACATGCATCTTTCCGTAGAAGGGAACGTTGTTTTCTGCCAAACCACAAGTTATGCACGCACATGCTGCTTTTGGCAGAGCGCGCACGTGCATTTCTACCAAACCACGTGCCAAGCACCCTCATGCTGCTCTTTTCAACACACGCGCATGGATTTGTGCCAAACCACTTGTTAAGCACGCACTTGCATCTTTCCGTCGAAGCGCACGTTGTTTTCTGCCAAACCACAAGGTATCAATGCACATGCTGCTTTTGGGAGAGGGCGTATGTGGATTTCTACCAAACCACGTGCTAAGCACGCCCATGCTGCTCTTTTCAGCACACGCGCATCGATTTATGCCAAACCACTTGTTAAGCATGCACATGCATTTTCGGTAGATGCGCTCATTGTTTTCTGCGAAACCTCAAGCTAAGCATGCACATGCTGCTTTTGACAGAGCGCGCACGTGCATTTCTACCAAACCACGTGCCAAGCACTCTCATGCTGCTCTTTTCAACGCACGCGCATGGATTTGTGCCAAACCACTTTTTAAACATGCACATGCATCTTTCCGTAGAAGCGCACGTTGTTTTCCGCCAAACCACAAGTTATGCATGCACATGCTGCTTTTGGGAGAGGGCGCATGTGAATTTCTACCAAACCACGTGCTAAGCACGCCCATGCTGCTCTTTTCAGCACACGCGCATCGATTTGTGGTAAACCACTTGTTAAGCATGCACATGCATCTTTTGGTTGACGCGTACTTTGTTTTCTGCCAAACCAAAGTTATGCATGCACGTGCTGCTTTTGGCTGTGCGCGCATGTGGATTTCTACCAAGCCACGTGCTAAGAGCGTCCATGCTGCTCTTTTCAGCACACGCGCATCGATTTGGCCAATCCACTTGTTAAGCATGCATATGCATCTTTCAGTAGACCCGCACGTGGTTTTCTGCCAAACCACAAGATATGCATGCACATGCTGCTTTTGGGTGAGCGCGCATTAGGATTTCTACCAAACCACGTGTTAAGCACGCCGATGCTGCTCTTTTCAGCACAGGCGCATCGATTTGTGGTAAACCACTTGTTAAGCATGCACATGCATGTTTCGGTAGACGCGCACGTTGTTTTCTGGCTAACCACACGCTAAACATGCACATGCCATTTTTGGCAGAGCGCGCACGTGGACTTCTACCAAACTACGTGCTAAGCACGCCCATGCTGCTCTTTTCAGCACACGCGCATCGATTTATGCCAAACCACTTGTTAAGCATGCACATGCATTTTCGGTAGATGCGCTCATTGTTTTCTGCCAAACCACAAGATAAGCATGCACATGCTGCTTTTGACAGAACGCGCACGTGTATTTCTACCAAACCACGTGCCAAGCACTCTCATGCTGCTCTTTTCAACGCACGCGCATGGATTTGTGCCAAACCACTTGTTAAACATGCACATGCATCTTTCCGTAGAAGCGCACGTTGTTTTCTGCCAAACCTCAAGTTATGCATGCACATGCTGCTTTTGGGAGAGCGCGCATGTGCATTTGTACCAAACCACGTGCGAAGCACGCCCATGCTGCTCTTTTCAGCACACGCGCATCGATTTGTGCCAAACAACTTAATAAGCATGCACATGCATCTTTCGGTAGACGCGCACGTTGTTTTCTGCCAAACCACAAGCTAAGCATGCACATGCTGCCTTTGACAGAGCGCGTAGGTGTATTACTACCAAACCACGTGCCAAGCACCCTCATGCTGCTCTTTTCAACACACGCGCATGGATTTGTGCCAAACCATTTGTTAAACATGCACATGCATCTTTCCGTAGAAGGGAACGTTGTTTTCTGCCAAACCACAAGTTATGCACGCACATGCTGCTTTTGGCAGAGCGCGCACGTGCATTTCTACCAAACCACGTGCCAAGCACCCTCATGCTGCTCTTTTCAACACACGCGCATGGATTTGTGCCAAACCACTTGTTAAGCACGCACTTGCATCTTTCCGTCGAAGCGCACGTTGTTTTCTGCCAAACCACAAGGTATCCATGCACATGCTGCTTTTGGGAGAGGGCGTATGTGGATTTCTACCAAACCACGTGCTAAGCACGCCCATGCTGCTCTTTTCAGCATACGCGCATCGATTTATGCCAAACCACTTGTTAAGCATGCACATGCATTTTCGGTAGATGCGCTCATTGTTTTCTGCGAAACCTCAAGCTAAGCATGCACATGCTGCTTTTGACAGAGCGCGCACGTGCATTTCTACCAAACCACGTGCCAAGCACTCTCATGCTGCTCTTTTCAACGCACGCGCATGGATTTGTGCCAAACCACTTTTTAAACATGCACATGCATCTTTCCGTAGAAGCGCACGTTGTTTTCCGCCAAACCACAAGTTATGCATGCACATGCTGCTTTTGGGAGAGGGCGCATGTGGATTTCTACCAAACCACGTGCTAAGCACGCCCATGCTGCTCTTTTCAGCACACGCGCATCGATTTGTGGTAAACCACTTGTTAAGCATACATATGCATCTTTTGGTTGACGCGCACATTGTTTTCTGCCAAACCACAAGTTATGCATGCACGTGCTGCTTTTGGCAGAGCGCGCATGTGGATTTCTACCAAGCCACGTGCTAAGAGCGCCCATGCTGCTCTTTTCAGCACACGCGCATCGATTTAGCCAATCCACTTGTTAAGCATGCATATGCATCTTTCAGTAGACCGGCACGGGGTTTTCTGCCAAACCACAAGATATGCATGCACATGCTGCATTTGGGTGAGCGCGCATTTGGATTTCTACCAAACCACGTGTTAACCACGCCGATGCTGCTCTTTTCAGCACAGGCGCATCGATTTGTGGTAAACCACTTGTTAGGCATGCACATGCATGTTTCGGTAGACGCGCACGTTGTTTTCTGGCTAACCACACGCTAAACATGCACATGCCATTTTTGGCAGAGCGCGCACGTGGACTTCTACCAAACCACGTGCTACGCACGCCCATCGTGCTCTTTTCAGCACACGCGCATCGATTTGTGCCAAGCCACTTGATAAGCATGCACATGCATCTTTCGGTAGACGCGCACGTTGTTTTCTGCCAAACCACAAGCTAAGCATGCACATGCTGCTTTTGACAGAGCGCGAACGTGCATTTCTACCAAACCACATGCCAAGCACCCTCATGCTGCTCTTTTCAACACACGCGCATGGATTTGTGCCAAACCACTTCTTAAGCATGCACACGCATCTTTCCGTAGAAGGGCACGTTGTTTTATGCCGAGCCACAAGTTAAGCATGCACATGCTGCTTTTGGCAGAGCGCGCAAGTGGATTTCTACCAAACCACGTGCTACGCACGCCCATGCTGCTCTGTTCAGCACACGCGCATCGATTTGTGCCAAACCACTTGATAAGCATGCACATGCATCTTTCGGTAGACGTGCACGTTGTTTTCTGCCAAACCACAAGCTAAGCATGCACATGCTGCTTTGGCAGAGCGCGCACGTGCATTTCAACCAAACCACGTGCCGAGCACCCTCATGCTGCTCTTTTCAACACACGGGCATCGATTTGTTGTAAACCACTTGTTAAGCATGCACACTGATCTTTTGGTAGACGCGCACGTTGTTTTCTGCCAAACCACAAGTTATGCATGCACATGCTGCTTTTGGCAGAGCGCGCATGTGGAGTTCTACCAAACCATGTGCTAAGCACGCCCATGCTGCTCTTTTCAGCACACGCGCATCGATTTGTGCCAAACCACTTGTTAAGCATGCACATGCATCTTTCGGTAGACGCGCACGTTGTTTTCTGCCAAACGACATGCTAAGCATGCACACGCTGCTTTTGACAGAGCGCGCACATGCATTTCTACCAAACCACGTGCCAAGCACCCTCATGCTGCTCTTTTCAACACACGCGCATGGATTTGTTCCAAACCACTTCTTAAGCATGCACATGCATCTTTCTGCAGAAGGGCACGTTGTTTTCTGCCAAACCACAAGTTATGCAGGCACATGCTGCTTTTGGGAGAGCGCGCACGTGGATTTCTGCCAAACGACGTGCGAAACACGCCAATGCTGCTCTTTTCAGCACACGCGCATCAATTTCTGCCAAACCACTTGTTAAGCATGCACATGCATCTTTCCGTAGAAGGGCACGTTGTTTTCTGCCAAACCACAAGTTATGCATGCACATGCTGCTTTTGGCAGAGCGCGCACGTGGATTTCTACGAAACCACTTGCCAAGCACCCTCATGCTGTGCTTTTCCACACACGCGCATGAATTTGTGCCAAACCACTTGTTAAGCATGCACTTGAATCTTTCTTCGAAGCGCACGATGTTTTCTGCCAAACCACAAGTTATGCATGCACATGCTGCTTTTGGGAGAGGGCGCATGGGGATTTCTACCATACCACGTGCTAAGCACGCCCATGCTGCTCTTTTCAGCACACGCGCATCGATTTGTGGTAAACCACTTGTTAAGCATACACATGCATCTTTTGGTTAACGCGCACATTGTTTTCTGCCAAACCAAAAGTTATGCATGCACGTGCTGCTTTTGGCAGAGCGCGCATGTGGATTTCTACCAAGCCACGTGCTAAGAGCGCCCATGCTGCTCTTTTCAGCACACGCGCATCGATTTAGCCAATCCACTTGTTAAGCATGCATATGCATCTTTCAGTAGACCCGCACGGGGTTTTCTGCCAAACCACAAGATATGCATGCACATGCTGCATTCGGGTGAGCGCGCATTTGGATTTCTACCAAACCAAGTGTTAACCACGCCGATGCTGCTCTTTTCAGCACAGGCGCATCGATTTGTGGTAAACCACTTGATAAGCATGCACATGCATCTTTCGGTAGACGCGCACGTTGTTTTCTGCCAAACCACAAGCTAAGCATGCACATGCTGCTTTTGACAGAGCGCGAACGTGCATTTCTACCAAACCACATGCCAAGCACCCTCATGCTGCTCTTTTCAACACACGCGCATGGATTTGTGCCAAACCACTTCTTAAGCATGCACACGCATCTTTCCGTAGAAGGGCACGTTGTTTTCTGCCAAACCACAAGTTATGCATGCACATGCTGCTTTTGGAATAGCGCGCACGTGGATTTCTGCCAAACGACGTGCGAAACACGCCAATGCTGCTCTTTTCAGCACACGCGCATCAATTTGTGCCAAACACTTGTTAAGCATGCACATGCATCTTTCGGTAGACGCTCACGTTGTTTTCTGCCAAACCGCAAGCTAAGCATGCACATGCTGCTTTTGACAGAGCGCGCACGTGCATTTCTACCAAACCATGTACCAAGCACCCTCATGCTGATCTTTTCAACACGCGCGCATGGATTTGTGCCAAGCCACTTGTTTAAGCATGCACATGCATCTTTCCGTAGAAGCGCACGTTGTTTTCTGCCGAACCACAAGTTAAGCATGCACATGCTGCTTTTGGCAGAGCACGCATGTGGATTTCTACCAAACCACGTGCTACACACGCCCATGCTGCTCTTTTCAGCACACGCGCATCGATTTGTGCCAAACCACTTGATAAGCATGCACATGCATCTTTCGGTAGACGCGCACGTTGTTTTCTGCCAAACCACAAGCTAAGCATGCACATGCTGCTTTTGACAGAGCGCGCACGTGCATTTCTACCAAACCACGTGCCGAGCACCCTCATGCTGCTCTTTTCAACACACGCGCATCCATTCGTTGTAAACCACTTGTTAAGCATGCACACTGATCTTTTGGTAGACGCGCACGTTGTTTGCTGCCAAACCACAAGTTATGATTGCACATGCTGCTTTTGGCAGAGCGCGCATGTGGATTTCTACCAAACCACCTGCTAAGCACGCCCATGCTGCTCTTTTCAGCACACGCGCTTCAATTTGTGGTAAACCACTTGTTAAGCATGCACATGCATCTTTTGTTTCACTCGCACATTGTTTTCTGCCAAACCACAAGTTATGCATGCACGTGCTGCTTTTGGCAGAGCGCGCCTGTGTGTTTCTACCCAACCACGTGCTAAGCACGCCCATGCTGCTCTTTTCAGCACACGCGCATCAATTTGTGACAAACCGCTTGTTAAGCATGCTCATGCATCTTTCGGTAGACGCGCACGTTGTTTTCTGCCAAACCACAACCTAAGCATGCACATGCTGCTTTTGGCAGAGCGCACATGTGGATTTCTACCAAACCAAGTGCTAAGCACGCCCATGCTGCTCTTTTCAGCACACGCGCATCTATTTGTGCCAATCCACTTGATAGGCATGCACAAGCATTTTTCGGTAGACGCGCACGTTGTTGTCTGCCAAACCGCAAGCTAAGCATGCACATGCTGCTTTTGACAGAGCGCGCACGTGCATTTCTACCAAACCATGTGCCAACCACCCTCATGCTGCTCTTTTCAACACTCGCGCATGGATTTGTGCCAAAGCACTTGTTAAGCATGCACATGCATCTTTCCGTAGAAGGGCACGTTGTTTTATGCCGAACCCCAAGTTAAGCATGCACATGCTGCTTTTGGCAGAGCGCGCAAGTGGATTTCTACCAAACCACGTGCTACGCACGCCCATGCTGCTCTTTTCAGCACACGCGCATTGATTTGTGCCAAACCACTTGATAAGCATGCACATGCATCTTTCGGTAGACGCGCACGTTGTTTTCTGCCAAACCACAAGCTAAGCATGCACATGCTGCTTTTGACAGAGCGCGCACGTGCATTTCAACCAAACCACGTGCCGAGCACCCTCATGCTGCTCTTTTCAACACACGCGCATCGATTTGTTGTAAACCACTTGTTAAGCATGCACACTGATCTTTTGGTAGACGCGCACGTTGTTTTATGCCGAACCACAAGTTAAGCATGCACATGCTGCTTTTGGCAGAGCGCGCAAGTGGATTTCTACCAAACCACGTGCTACGCACGCCCATGCTGCTCTTTTCAGCACACGCGCATCGATTTGTGCCAAACCACAATCTAAGCATGCACATGCTGGTTTTGACAGAGCGCGCACGTGCATTTCTACCAAACCACGTGCCAAGCACCCTCATGCTGCTCTTTTAAACACACGCGCATGGATTTGTGCCAAACCACTTGTTAAGCATGCACATGCATCTTTCCGTAGAAGGGCACGTTGTTTTCTGCCAAACCACAAGTTATGCATGCACATGCTGCTTTTGGCAGAGCGCGCACGTGGATTTCTACGAAACCACTTGCCAAGCACCCTCATGCTGCTCTTTTCAACACGCGCGCATGGATTTCTGCCAAACCACTTGATAAGCATGCACTTGCATCTTTCGTCGAAGCGCACGATGTTTTCTGCCAAACCACAAGTTATGCATGCACATGCTGCTTTTGGGAGAGGGCGCATGTGGATTTCTACCAAGCCACGTGCTAAGCACGCCCATGCTGCTCTTTTCAGCACACGCGCATCGATTTGTGGTAAACCACTTGTTAAGCATGCACATGCATCTTTTGGTTGACGCGTACATTGTTTTCTGCCAAACCAAAGTTATGCATGCACGTGCTGCTTTTGGCTGTGCGCGCATGTGGATTTCTACCAAGCCACGTGCTAAGAGCGTCCATGCTGCTCTTTTCAGCACACGCGCATCGATTTGGCCAATCCACTTGTTAAGCATGCATATGCATCTTTCAGTAGACCCGCACGTGGTTTTCTGCCAAACCACAAGATATGCATGCACATGCTGCTTTTGGGTGAGCGCGCATTAGTATTTCTACCAAACCACGTGTTAAGCACGCCGATGCTGCTCTTTTCAGCACAGGCGCATCGATTTGTGGTAAACCACTTGTTAAGCATGCACATGCATGTTTCGGTAGACGCGCACGTTGTTTTCTGGCTAACCACACGCTAAACATGCACATGCCATTTTTGGCAGAGCGCGCACGTGGACTTCTACCAAACTACGTGCTAAGCACGCCCATGCTACTCTTTTCAGCACACGCGCATTGTTTTATGCCAAACCACTTGTTGAGCATGCACATGCATTTTTGGTAGATGCGCTCGTTGTTTTCTGCGAAACCACAAGCTAAGCATGCACATGCTGCTTTTGACAGAGCGTGCACGTGGATTTCTACCAAACCACGTGCCAAGCACTCTCATGCTGCTCTTTCCAACACACGCGCATGGATTTGTGCCAAACCCCTTGTTAAGCATGCACATGCATCTTTCCGTAGAAGTTCACGTTGTTTTCTGTCAAACCACAAGTTATGCATGCACATGCTGCTTTTGGGAGAGCGCGCATGTGGATTTCTACCAAACCACGTGCGAAGCACGCCCATGCTGCTCTTTTCAGCACACGCGCATCGATTTGCGCCCAACCACTTAATAAGCATGCACATGCATCTTTCGGTAGACGCGCACGTTGTTTTCTGCCAAACCACAAGCTAAGCATGCACATGCTGCCTTTGACAGAGCGCGCACGTGCATTACTACCAAACCACGTGCCAAGCACCCTCATGCTGCTCTTTTCAACACACGCGCATGGATTTGTGCCAAACCACTTGTTAAGCATGCACTTGCATCTTTCCTTCGAAGCGCACTTTGTTTTCTGCCAAACCACAAGGTATGCATGCACATGCAGCTTTTGGGAGAGGGCGTATGTGGATTTCTACCAAACCACGTGCTAAGCACGCCCATGCTGCTCTTTTCAGCACACGCGCATCGATTTATGCCAAACCACTTGTTAAGCATGCACATGCATTTTCGGTAGATGCGCTCATTGTTTTCTGCCAAACCACAAGATAAGCATGCACATGCTGCTTTTGACAGAACGCGCACGTGTATTTCTACCAAACCACGTGCCAAGCACTCTCATGCTGCTCTTTTCAACGCACGCGCATGGATTTGTGCCAAACCACTTGTTAAACATGCACATGCATCTTTCCGTAGAAGCGCACGTTGTTTTCTGCCAAACCTCAAGTTATGCATGCACATGCTGCTTTTGGGAGAGCGCGCATGTGCATTTGTACCAAACCACGTGCGAAGCACGCCCATGCTGCTCTTTTCAGCACACGCGCATCGATTTGTGCCAAACAACTTAATAAGCATGCACATGCATCTTTCGGTAGACGCGCACGTTGTTTTCTGCCAAACCACAAGCTAAGCATGCACATGCTGCCTTTGACAGAGCGCGTAGGTGTATTACTACCAAACCACGTGCCAAGCACCCTCATGCTGCTCTTTTCAACACACGCGCATGGATTTGTGCCAAACCATTTGTTAAACATGCACATGCATCTTTCCGTAGAAGGGAACGTTGTTTTCTGCCAAACCACAAGTTATGCACGCACATGCTGCTTTTGGCAGAGCGCGCACGTGCATTTCTACCAAACCACGTGCCAAGCACCCTCATGCTGCTCTTTTCAACACACGCGCATGGATTTGTGCCAAACCACTTGTTAAGCACGCACTTGCATCTTTCCGTCGAAGCGCACGTTGTTTTCTGCCAAACCACAAGGTATCCATGCACATGCTGCTTTTGGGAGAGGGCGTATGTGGATTTCTACCAAACCACGTGCTAAGCACGCCCATGCTGCTCTTTTCAGCACACGCGCATCGATTTATGCCAAACCACTTGTTAAGCATGCACATGCATTTTCGGTAGATGCGCTCATTGTTTTCTGCGAAACCTCAAGCTAAGCATGCACATGCTGCTTTTGACAGAGCGCGCACGTGCATTTCTACCAAACCACGTGCCAAGCACTCTCATGCTGCTCTTTTCAACGCACGCGCATGGATTTGTGCCAAACCACTTTTTAAACATGCACATGCATCTTTCCGTAGAAGCGCACGTTGTTTTCCGCCAAACCACAAGTTATGCATGCACATGCTGCTTTTGGGAGAGGGCGCATGTGAATTTCTACCAAACCACGTGCTAAGCACGCCCATGCTGCTCTTTTCAGCACACGCGCATCGATTTGTGGTAAACCACTTGTTAAGCATGCACATGCATCTTTTGGTTGACGCGTACATTGTTTTCTGCCAAACCAAAGTTATGCATGCACGTGCTGCTTTTGGCTGTGCGCGCATGTGGATTTCTACCAAGCCACGTGCTAAGAGCGTCCATGCTGCTCTTTTCAGCACACGCGCATCGATTTGGCCAATCCACTTGTTAAGCATGCATATGCACCTTTCAGTAGACCCGCACGTGGTTTTCTGCCAAACCACAAGATATGCATGCACATGCTGCTTTTGGGTGAGCGCGCATTAGGATTTCTACCAAACCACGTGTTAAGCACGCCGATGCTGCTCTTTTCAGCACAGGCGCATCGATTTGTGGTAAACCACTTGTTAAGCATGCACATGCATGTTTCGGTAGACGCGCACGTTGTTTTCTGGCTAACCACACGCTAAACATGCACATGCCATTTTTGGCAGAGCGCGCACGTGGACTTCTACCAAACTACGTGCTAAGCACGCCCATGCTGCTCTTTTCAGCACACGCGCATCGATTTATGCCAAACCACTTGTTAAGCATGCACATGCATTTTCGGTAGATGCGCTCATTGTTTTCTGCCAAACCACAAGATAAGCATGCACATGCTGCTTTTGACAGAACGCGCACGTGTATTTCTACCAAACCACGTGCCAAGCACTCTCATGCTGCTCTTTTCAACGCACGCGCATGGATTTGTGCCAAACCACTTGTTAAACATGCACATGCATCTTTCCGTAGAAGCGCACGTTGTTTTCTGCCAAACCTCAAGTTATGCATGCACATGCTGCTTTTGGGAGAGCGCGCATGTGCATTTGTACCAAACCACGTGCGAAGCACGCCCATGCTGCTCTTTTCAGCACACGCGCATCGATTTGTGCCAAACAACTTAATAAGCATGCACATGCATCTTTCGGTAGACGCGCACGTTGTTTTCTGCCAAACCACAAGCTAAGCATCCACATGCTGCCTTTGACAGAGCGCGTAGGTGTATTACTACCAAACCACGTGCCAAGCACCCTCATGCTGCTCTTTTCAACACACGCGCATGGATTTGTGCCAAACCATTTGTTAAACATGCACATGCATCTTTCCGTAGAAGGGAACGTTGTTTTCTGCCAAACCACAAGTTATGCACGCACATGCTGCTTTTGGCAGAGCGCGCACGTGCATTTCTACCAAACCACGTGCCAAGCACCCTCATGCTGCTCTTTTCAACACACGCGCATGGATTTGTGCCAAACCACTTGTTAAGCACGCACTTGCATCTTTCCGTCGAAGCGCACGTTGTTTTCTGCCAAACCACAAGGTATCCATGCACATGCTGCTTTTGGGAGAGGGCGTATGTGGATTTCTACCAAACCACGTGCTAAGCACGCCCATGCTGCTCTTTTCAGCACACGCGCATCGATTTATGCCAAACCACTTGTTAAGCATGCACATGCATTTTCGGTAGATGCGCTCATTGTTTTCTGCGAAACCTCAAGCTAAGCATGCACATGCTGCTTTTGACAGAGCGCGCACGTGCATTTCTACCAAACCACGTGCCAAGCACTCTCATGCTGCTCTTTTCAACGCACGCGCATGGATTTGTGCCAAACCACTTTTTAAACATGCACATGCATCTTTCCGTAGAAGCGCACGTTGTTTTCCGCCAAACCACAAGTTATGCATGCACATGCTGCTTTTGGGAGAGGGCGCATGTGAATTTCTACCAAACCACGTGCTAAGCACGCCCACGCTGCTCTTTTCAGCACACTCGCATCGATTTGTGGTAAACCACTTGATAAGCATGCTAATGCAACTTTTGGTAGACGCGCGCGTTGTTTTCTGCCAAACCACAAGTTATGCATGCACATGCTGCTTTTGGCAGAGCGCGCATGTGGATTTCTACCAAACCACGTGCTAAGCACACGCATGCTGCTCTTTTCAGCACACGCGCATCGATTTGTTCCAAACCACTTGTTAAGCATGCACATGCATATTTCGGTAGACGCGCACGTTGTTTCCTGCCAAAGCACAAGCTAAGCATGCACATGCTGCTTTTGGCAGAGCGCGCACGTGGATTTCTGCCAAACGACGTGCTAAGCAAGCCCATGCTTCTCTTTTTAGCGCACTCGCATGCATTTGTGCCAAACCACTTGTTAAGCATGCACATGTAGCTTTTGGTAGACCCGCACGTTGTTTTCTGCCAAACCAAAAAATAAGCATGCACATGCAGGTTTTGGCAGAGCGCGTACGTGGATTTCTGGCAAACCACGTGCTAAGCACGTCCATGCTGCTCTTTTCAGGACACGCACATGGTTTTGTGGCAAACGACATCTTAGGAATGCACATGCAGGATTTGGTATACGCGCACATTGTGGTCTGCCAAACCACAAGATAAGCATGCACATACAGCTTTTGGTAAACCGGGCACGTGAATTTCTGCCAAACCAAAGGCGAAGCACGCCCATGCTGCTCTTTTCAGCACACGCGCATGGATTTGTGCCAAACCGCTTGCTAAGCATGCACATTCATCTTTTTTTGGACGCGCACGTTTTCTGCCAAACTACAAGCTAAGCATGCACATACAGCTTTTGGTAAATCGGGCACGTGCATTTCTGCCAAACTACGGGCGAAGCACGCCCATGGTGCTCTTTTCAGCACACGCGCATGCATTTTTGCCAAACCACTTGCTAAGCATGCAGGTTCATCTTTTTTTGGACGCGCACGTTGTTTTCTGCCTAACCACAAGTTAAGCATGCGCACTCAGCTTTTGGCAGAGCGCGCACGTGGATCTCTGCCAAACAACGTGCTAAGCACGCCCATGCTTCTCTTTTTAACGCACTCGCATGGATTTGTGCCAAACCACTTGTTAAACATGCACATGTAGCTTTTGGCAGACCCGCACGTTGTTTTCTGCCAAACCACGTACTAAGCACGCCCATGCTGCTCTTTTCAGCGCACGCGCATGGATTTGTGCAAACCTTATGTTAAGCATGCACATGCATCTTTTGGTTGGCGCGAACGTTGTTTTCTGCCAAACCACAAGCTTAGCATGCACATGCAGCTTTTGGCAGAGCGTGCACACGGATTTCTCCCAAACGACATGCTAAGCACGCCCATGCTGCTGTTTTCAGGGCACACGCATGGGTTTGGGTCAAACGACGTGTTAAGCATGCACATGCAGCCTTTGGTAGCACGCACACGTTGTTTTCTTCCAAACCACAAGCTGAGCATGCACTTACAGGTTTTGGTAAATCGGGCACGTGGATTTCTGCCAAACCACGGGCGAAGCACGCCCTTGCTGCTCTTTTCAGCGCATGCGCATGGATTTGTGCCAAACCACTTGCTAAGCCTGGACGTTCATCCTTTTTTGGACGCGCACGTTGTTTTCTGCCTAACCACAAGCTGAGCATGCACACGCAGCTTTTGGCAGAGCGCGTATGTGGATTTCTGCCAAACGACGTGCTAAGCACGCCCATGCGGCTCTTTTTGGCGCACTCGCATAGATTTGTCCCAAACCACTTGGTAAGCATGCATATGTAGCTTTTGGTAGACCCGCACGTTGTTTTCTGCCAAACCAAAAAATAAGCATGCACATGCAGCTTTTGGCAGAGCGCGTACGTGGATTTCTGGCAAACCACGTGCTAAGCACGCCCATGGTTTTGTGGCAAACCACTTCTTATGCATGCACATGTAGGTTTTGGTAGACGCGCACATTGTTGTCTGCCAAACCACGAGATAAGCATGCACATACAGCTTTTGGTAAATCTGGCACGTGGATTTCTGCCAAACCACGTGCGAAGCACGCCCATGCTGCTCTTTTCAGCACACGCGCATGGATTTTTGCCAAACCACTTGCTAAGCATGCATGTTCATCTTTTTTTGGACGCGCACATTGTTTTCTGCCTAACCACAAGCTAAGCATGCACACGCAGCTTTTGGCAGAGCGCGCACGTGGATTTCTGCCAAACGACGTGCTAAGCAAGCCCATGCTTCTCTTTTTAGCGCACTCGCATGCATTTGTGCCAAACCACTTGTTACGCATGGACATGCATCTTTCCGTGGACGCGCACATCGTTTTCCGCCAAACCACAAGCTAAGCATAAACGTGCTGCTTTCGGAAGAGCTCGCATGTGCATTTCCACCAAACCATGTGCTAAGCACGCCCATGCTGCTCTTTTCAGCACACTTGCATCGATTTGTGGTAAACCACTTGTTAAGCATGCAAATGCAACTTTTGGTAGACGCGCACGTTGTATTCTGCCAAACCAGAAGTTATGCATGCACGTGCTGCTTTTGGCCGAGCGCGCATGTGGATTTCTACCAAACCACGTGCTAAGCACGCCCATTCTGCTCTTTTCAGCACACGGGCATCGATTTGTGGTAAACCACATGTTAAGCACGCACACTCACTATTGGTAGACGCAGACGTTGTTTTCTGCCAAACCACAAGTTAAGCATGAACATGCTGCTTTTGAGAGAGCTCGCATGTGGATTTCTACCAAACCACGTGCTACGCACGCCCATGCTGCTTTTTTCAGCACACGCGCATCGATTTGTGCAAAACCACTTGCTAAGCATGCACATGCAGCCTTTGGTAGCACGCACACTTTGTTTTCTTCCAAACCACAAGCTGAGCATGCACATAGAGCTTTTGGTAAATCGGTCACGTGGATTTCTGGCAAACTACGGGCGAAGCACGCCCATGCTGCTCTTTCAGCACACGCCCATGTATTTTTGCCAAACCACTTGCTAAGCATGCACGTTCATCTTTTTTTTGGACGCGCATGTTGTTTTCTGCCTAACCACAAGCTAAGCATGCACACGCAGCTTTTGGCAGAGCGCGCACGTGGATTTCTGCCAAACGACGTGCTAAGCACGCCCATGCTCCTCTTTTTAGCTCACTCGCAGGGATTTGTGCCAAAGCACTTGTTAAGCATGCACATGTAGCTTTTGGCAGTCCCGCACATTGTTTTCTGCCAAACCACATGATAAGCATGCACATGCAGCTTTTGGCAGAGCGCGTATGTGGATTTCTGCCAAACCACGTGCTAAGCACGCCCATTCTGCTCTTTTCAGCACACGGGCATCGATTTGTGGTAAACCACATGTTAAGCACGCACACTCACTATTGGTAGACGCAGACGTTGTTTTCTGCCAAACCACAAGTTAAGCATGAACATGCTGCTTTTGAGAGAGCTCGCATGTGGATTTCTACCAAACCACGTGCTACGCACGCCCATGCGGCTTTTTTCAGCACACGCGCATCGATTTGTGCCAAACCACTTGCTAAGCATGCACATGCAGCCTTTGGTAGCACGCACACTTTGTTTTCTTCCAAACCACAAGCTGAGCATGCACATAGAGCTTTTGGTAAATCGGTCACGTGGATTTCTGGCAAACTACGGGCGAAGCACGCCCATGCTGCTCTTTCAGCACACGCCCATGGATTTTTGCCAAACCACTTGCTAAGCATGCACGTTCATCTTTTTTTTGGACGCGCATGTTGTTTTCTGCCTAACCACAAGCTAAGCATGCACACGCAGCTTTTGGCAGAGCGCGCACGTGGATTTCTGCCAAACGACGTGCTAAGCACGCCCATGCTCCTCTTTTTAGCTCACTCGCAGGGATTTGTGCCAAAGCACTTGTTAAGCATGCACATGTAGCTTTTGGCAGTCCCGCACATTGTTTTCTGCCAAACCACATGATAAGCATGCACATGCAGCTTTTGGCAGAGCGCGTATGTGGATTTCTGCCAAACCACGTGCTAAGCACGCCCATGCTGCTCCTTTCAGGACACGCACATGGTTTTGTGGCAAACCACTTTTTAGGCTTCACATGCAGGTTTTGGTAGACACGCACATTGCTGTCTGCCAAACCACAAGATAAGCATGCACATACAGGTTTTGGTAAATCGGGCACGTGAATTTCTGCCAAACCAAAGGCGAAGCACGCCCATGCTGCTCTATTCAGCACACGCGCATGGATTTGGGCCAAACCAGATGCTAAGCGTGCACGTTCATCTTTTTTGGACGCGCACGTTGTTTTCTGCCAAACTACAAGCTAAGCATGCACATACAGCTCTTGGCAGAGCGCGCACGCGGATTTCTCCCAAACGAAATGCTAAGCACGCCCATGCTGCTCTTTTTAGCGCACACGCATGGGTTTGGGACAAACCACTTGTTAAGCATGCACATGCAGCCTTTGGTAGCACGCACACGTGGTTTTGTTCCAAGCCACAAGCTGAGCTTGCACATACAGCTTTTGGTAAATCGGGCACGTGGTTTTCTGCCAAACCACGGGCGAAGCACGCCCATGCTGCTCTTTTTAGCACATGCCCATGGATTTGTGCTAAACCACTTACTAAGCATGCAGGTTCATCTTTTTTTGGACGCGCACGTTGTTTTCAGCCTAACCACAAGCTAAGCATGCACACGCAGCTTTTGGCAGAGCGCTCACGTGGATTTCTGCCAAACGACGTGCTAAGCACGCCCATGCTCCTCTTTTTAGCTCACTCGCATAGATTTGTGCCAAAGCACTTGTTAAGCATGCACATGTAGCTTTTGGCAGACCCGCACGTTGTTTTCTGCCAAACCACATGATAATCATGCACATGCAGCTTTTGGCAGAGCGCGTATGTGGATTTCTGCCAAACCACGTGCTAAGCACGCCCATGCTGCTCCTTTCAGGACACGCACATGGTTTTGTGGCAAACCACTTCTTAGGCTTCACATGCAGGTTTTGGTAGACACGCACATTGTTGTCTGCCAAACCACAAGATAAGCATGCACATACAGGTTTTGGTAAATCGGGCACGTGAATTTCTGCCAAACCAAAGGCGAAGCACGCCCATGCTGCTCTATTCAGCACACGCGCATGGATTTGTGCCAAACCCCTTGCTAAGCATGCACGTTCATCTTTTTTTGGACGCGCACGTTGTTTTCTGCCAAACTGCAAGCTAAGCATTCACATACAGATCTTGGCAGAGCGCGCACGCGGATTTCTCCCAAACGACATGCTAAGCACGCCCATGCTGCTCTTTTTAGCGCACGCGCATGGGTTTGGGCCAAACCACTTGTTAAGCATGCACATGCAGCCTTTGGTAGCACGCACACGTGGTTTTCTTCCAAACCACAAGCTGAGCTTGCACATACAGCTTTTGGTAACTCGGGCACGTGGATTTCTGCCAAACCACGGACGAAGCACGCCCATGCTGCTCTTTTTAGCACATGCCCATGGATTTGTGCTAAACCACTTGCTAAGCATGCACGTTCATCTTTTTTTGGACGCGCTTGTTGTTTTCAGCCTAACCACAAGCTAAGCATGCACACGCAGCTTTTGGCGGAGCGCGCACGTGGATTTCTGCCAAACGACGTGCTAAGCACGCCCATGCTGCTCTATTTAGCACATGCCCATGGATTTGTGCTAAACCACTTGCTAAGCATGCACGTTCATCTTTTTTTGGACGCGCACGAAGTTTTCTGCCAAACCACATGATAAGCATGCACATGCAGCTTTTGGCAGAGCGCGTACGTGGATTTCTGCCAAACCACGTGCTAAGCACGCCCATGCTACTCCTTTCAGGACACGCACATGGTTTTGAGGCAAACCACTTCTTAGGCATGCACATGCAGGTTTTGGTAGGCACGCACATTATTGTCTGCCAAACCACAAGATAAGCATGCACATGCAGCTTTCGGAAGAGCGGGCACGTGGATTTCCGCCAAACCACATGCTAAGCACGTCCACGCTGCTCTTTTCAGTGCACGCGCATGGCTTTGTGCCAAACCACTTGTTAAGCATGCACATGCAGCCTTTGGTAGCACGCACAGGTTGTTTTCTTCCAAACCACAAGCTGAGCATACACCTACAGCTTTTGGTTAATCGGGCACGTGAATTTCTGCTAAACCACGTGCGAAGCACGCCCATGCCGCTCTTTTCAGCGCACGCGCATGGATTTGTGGAAAACCATTTGTTAAGCATGCACATGCATCTTTTGGTAGACGCGCACGTTGTTTTCTGCCAAACCACATGCTAAGCATGCACATGCAGCTTTTGGCAGAGCGCGCACCTGGATTTCGGCCAAAACACGTGCTAAGCGCGCCGATTCTGCTCTTTTCAGCACGCGCGTATGGGTTTGTGCCAAACCACTTGTTTAGCATGCACATGCATCTTTTGGTATACGCACACGTGGTTTTCTGCAAAAACACCTGCTAAGCATGCACATGCAGCTTTTGGCAGAGCGCGCACGTTGATTTCTGCCAAACGACGTGCTAAGCACGTCCATGCTGCTCTTTTCAGCGCACACGCATGGATTTGTGACAAACCGCTTGTTAAGAATGCACATGCAGCTTTTGGTAGCACGCGCACGTTTTTTTTCTGCCAAACCACCTGCCAAGCATGCACATTCACCTTTTGGCAGAGCGCGCCCGTCGATTTCTGCCAAACGACGTGCTAAGCACATCCATGCTGCTCATTTCAGCGCACTCGCATGGATTTGTGCCAAACCACTTGTTCAGCATGCAAATGCAGCTTTTGGTAGCACGCGCACGAAGTTTCCAGCCAAACCACAAGCTAAGCATGCACACGCAGCTTTTGGCAGAGCGCGCACGTGGATTTCTGTCAAACGACGTGTTAAGCATGCACACGCGCATGGATTCAGCACACGCGCATGAATTTGAGCCGAACCACTTGTTGAGAATGCAGATGTATCTTTAGGTAGACGCGCACGTTGTTTTCGTCCAAACAACAAGCTAAGCTTCTTTAGGAGAGCACGTTGCTGGGGGAGTCGGTCGTACATACTTAAAGAAGGGAATTGCGCTAAAAAACGACACGGACGAGTAAGGACATTGACGGGCGCAGACCACCACAAGCTAAGCATGCACAAGCAGCTTTTGGATGAGCGCGCACGTAGATTTCTGCCAAACCACATGCTAAGCACGCAGACGCTGCTCTTTTCAGCGCACGCGCATGGGTTTGTGCCAAACCACTTGTTAAGCATGCACATGCAGCCTTTGGTAGCACGCACACATTGCTTTCTTCCAAACAAGGAGCTGAGCATGCACATAGAGCTTTTGGTAAATCAGGCTCGTGGATTTCTGCCAAACGACGTGCTAAGCACGCCCATGCTGCTCTTTTTAGCTCACTCGTATGTATTTGTGTCAAACCACTTGTTAAGCATGCACATGTAGCTTTTGGTAGACCCGCACGTTGTTTTCTGCGAAACCACATGATAATCATGCACATGCAGCTTTTGGCAGAGCGTGTACGTGGATTTCTGCCAAACCACGTGCTAAGCACGCCCATGCTGCTCTTTTCAGGACGCGCACATGGTTTTGTGCCAAACCACTTATTAAGCATGCACACGCAGGTTTTGGTAGACGCGCACGTTGTTGTCTGCCAAACCACAAGTTAAGCATGCACATACAGCTTTTGGGAGAGCGCGCACGTAGATTTCTCGCGAACCAAGTGCTAAGCACGCCCATGCTGCTCTTTTCAGCAAAGGCGCATGGATTTGTGCCAAACCATTTGTTATGCATGCACATGGATCTTTTGGTAGACGCCCTGCAGGGGCGTCTGCATAACCAGGCGTTTGGTGTGTTGCGACACCACGTGCCCGAGAACACGAGGGTTGGACCCTCCCGTGTGTAGCCGTGCGCGGCTTAGCCGTCTCCAGGGAAAGGGGGATCCTGGGGGTTGAGCCGATGCCGGGTGTTTGGACCTTTAAGGCCCCCCGGCGGAGGCAACACACCTCTTTGGCTTCTGCTTCACGTAGACGGCACCCCCGGACTGACCCACCCGAGGGAAATCGGCAGTCGCCCTTTCCTGTCTCTCTCACCTCAAATCTTCGTCTTTATCTCTCACTTTTTGACCTTTCCTGTCTTCTTCTTTCTTCCATTTACCTCCTTTCTCCACGGCGGCAAGGGTTAACCTTGTGTGGCTATCGTACCTTGGGTACACCATATTTGGTTATAGCGACGGCGTACGGCTGGCGTCGTGCAGGTTTGTACACAAGATCGGCCGCGTCCCCTCGTTGGGCTCCGTGGTGGGCGGTTGGCGCTGTTGCCGAACATACTCATTTTCTATGGCAGCACAAACCTCTGTCGTCTATGATCGGCGTCTGAAAAGATGCCGCACCGAAGTACCATTCCATTTCTCCTTTCGGAGCAACGCTCCATCCTTCCCCAAGTTCTATGTAGTACATAGCGAAAGCAATATGCCAGTAAGAAAACTCTCACCATTCCTTGTAGCCAAATGCCTGAAAGGAAAAATCGGACCGACGTAATGCCTCCAAAATGTCAAGCGGGGAGCTCCTCCTAGAACTGAATGATAAAGACCAAGGAGAGAAGCTCACTGGCCTTACCAGTATTGGCGACGCCACAATGACGATTTCACCACATAGAACACTGAACACAAGCCGGGGAGTGATTTCTCAAGAAGACTTTATTGGATTGAGCGATGAGCAACTCCTTGAGGGTTTCCAAGAACAAAATGTGACAAAAGTACAAAGAATAGTAATCCGCAGAAACAACCAAGAAATCCCCACCAAACATGTTATACTCAGCTTTGGAACAAGCGAAATGCCTACTTCACTCGATGCAGGTTATGTTAAAGTCAACGTCAGAGCATATATCCCGAACCCTAGACGATGTTTTAAGTGCCAAAGATTCGGACATGCTTCACATGCATGCCGAGGACAAACAACTTGTGCTGAATGCAGCTCCAACGAACACCAATCTGAGAATTTCACCTCTTCCCTACATTGTGTTAACTGTAAGACAGATCACCCAGCTTATTCACGGTCCTGCCCTTGCTGGAAAAAAGATAAAGAAGTCATTGCTCTAACTGTAAAAGAAAAAATTTCGTTCTTTGAAGCCAGAAAGCGGCTATCATACCTTCCGCGAAGAAGTTACGCCGATGTGACGCAGTCGGGGGCAGCGTCACAGAGGCCTCCGGGGTCCTCCGAGCCCACGCGCAGTGGTGCTGCAGTGACTCCTCCTGCTCCCGTGATGGAAGCAGCCGACGCTGCTCCATCCTCTTCCAAGGCCCTGCAAACACCAGTCCCACAGGGCCCTAAGATAAAGCGAACCCCAAGGCCCGAGGCACGTGTCTCGGCGCCCAACTCTCGGTCTTCCAGCGCTTCAGAAAGAGCGATGGAGATCGACACAAGAACTCCGGTGTCATTGACACCGAAGGACAAGCGCTCTCTTCAGCGCGGTAAGAGGGACAAGAACCCAATAACCACGCAAAATGAGAGGGCGATAACCTGAAGGTTATCGCTCCTTTGTATCACACTTCTTGAGACCTACGTCACCTAACATCTTTCCTATCTCCTATTGAACTGTTAACGCCATTTTTTACCCTTGAATTCCATAATGGCTTTTATTATTCACTTGAACTGTAGAGGTCTTTTACATAACTTAGGTGACATTAAAGACCTGTTATTTAACTTCTCTCCTGTGGCCTTACACTTACAGGAAACAAACCTAGGCGAAAAACACAAACATATCTTAAAAGGTTTCACTGTTGTACGGCGCGACCGTACTCAGATGAACCGGCTTTCGGGTGGAGTAGCCATTGTTGTGCAGGGCGGTATTGCAGCTAGAGAAGTTCCCATTACCAGTCACATAGAAGTCGTTGCTGTCACTATTATAACTCACAAAACCATCACCATTTGCTTGCTGTATATCCCACACCAAACCCATTTTACCACTAAAGACTTAGAAAATATAACAGGTCAATTACCGGAGCCATTTGTTTTAGTGGGGGATTTTAATGCTCACGGTACTCTTTGGGGCAGTATCAAAACTGACCAGAGAGGGCAAATGGTTGAAGGTTTTATTCTGTCAAATGATACCTGCCTTTTAAATTCAGGTGCACCGACATACTTTTCACCGACTTCCCGCACTTTTAGTTGTATAGATTTAGCTTTTTGCTCACCATCTCTTTTTAATGATCTTAAATGGGAAACCCTCCACAAGCCTTATGGCAGTGATCACTTGCCCGCAATCATCAAATATTTATCATCACCTCCAACCTTAGTCACTAGGCCACGCCAGTGGAAATTACAGCTCGCTGACTGGCCGCTTTTTATGGAAAACGCGAAACTGGAAGTTGCCTTTTCAGAAGAACAAAACATTGACGAACTTAACAAAAAATCACTCAGGTCATAATCTCTGCAGCAGAAAAAGCAATACCGCAGTCATCCGATATTGTACACAAAAGGCTAACTCCCTCGTGGACTAACGAGTGTACCGAAGCCCGAAAGAAGCAAAATAAGGCCTGGGGAATCCTACGTAGGTACCCCACTTATAGCAACCTTTTATATTTCAAACAGGCCAAACTGAAAGCACGTTTTATTCGAAGAAATGCGGAGAAATTATCATGGCGAAAATACAAGAGTTCAGTCAATAGTACCGTCACATCAAAACGAATGTGGGACCAGGTGAGGAAATTTAGAGGAGAGTACTCATCATACACTATACCACTACTTACATGTCCAGGCACACAACACTACAGGACCAGGCCAACTTATTAGGTGAACACTTTTACAACATTTCCAGCTCAGCACACTATTCAAATTCATTCTTAAAATATAAAGAATCGGTGGAGAAACAGAGACTGCCCACCACTAGGTGTTCAAACGAACCTTATAATAGCGTCCTCACAATGCAAGAACTGAACAGGGTTCTCTCGGCCGGTAAAAAAACAGCAACAGGTCTTGACCGTGTCCACTACACAATGTTGGCACACCTATCTCAAGCATCAGCAGAAACACTTCTTAAATTTTCAACAAGATCTGGGAATCTGGAGTAATGCCTACAGACTGGAAAAATGCAGTGATAGTGCCTTTTTTGAAATCAGGTAAACCCGCAACGTCCCCAAGTAGCTACTGGCCCATTGCCTTAACAAGCTGTCTAGCCAAATCCTACGAAAGTATCATCAACATAAGGCTCACATTCATCCTTGAATCAAGGAACTTAATAGACGTGCACCAGTGCGGATACAAAAAGGGCTGCTCGACAACTGACCACCTCGTACGACTAGAACATGAAATACGTAAAGCGTTTCTACGCAAACAACACTGTCTCAAAGTATTTTTTCGATCTAGAAAAAGCGTATGATACCAGGTGGAGGTATGGAATTTTAAGAGACCTGGCTGACTTGGGAGTCCGTGGCAGAATGCTAAACTGTCTATCTGATTTTATGGCAAATAGAACATTGCAGGTGTGTCTCGGCACAACACTTTCACACACATTTACACAGGGAAATGGTGTTCCACAGGGTTGTATTCTGAGCACGACACTCTTCATAATCAAAATGAACTCTGTTAATAAGATCGTACCATCCTCTGTTATGCACTCCATATATGTCGACGATTTGCAACTGGCTTGCTGCGCCTCAAATCTACCCACTTGCGAAAGACAAATACAAATAACCATAAATAACCTGACACAATGGGCTGATAAAAATGGATTCCGGTTTTCAGCAGACAAAACTGTTACAGTTCTCTTCTCCCGGAAACGAGGGTTACACGTCAATCCAGTTCTCACATTGCATGGTACAACCTTTCCGGTCAAAGAAGACTACAAATTTTTAGGCGTAACGTTTGACAAAAAGCTGAACTTCCTGGCCCACATTAACACAACTAAAATTAAAGCAAATAAAGCATTAAATATCCTCAAGGTGCTATCACACAAGCACTGGGGATCTGACCGAACTTGTCTACTACGTATATACCGTTCCCTCGTACGAAGCATCCTCGACTACGGTAGTGTAGTTTATGGTGCAGCTAGGCCGTCATACATCAAGCGACTCGATCCAGTTCATAATCTCGGCCTACGACTGGCAAGCGGTGCCTACAGAACATCGCCTGTGCAAAGTTTATATGTTGACTGCAATGAGCCGTCCTTACAGCAACGCAGAGCACTGCTTACACTTTCCTATGTACTACGAGTTCCATCATCACCACAACATATATGCTACAACATCGTTACACAGTGCAAATCAAGGATACACTACACAAGCAAACCGAACATGATTCGGCCACTAATCTTACGATACGAAGAATACTGTCAGGCTTATGATGTTCCTCACGAGGCCCTGCAGGTTGCTGAAAGGCCACCAAGATTGCCACCATGGTACAACTTTTCACAGCTATGTGTCTGGACACTAACACATCTAAAGAAAAAAGACATTCCACAAGAACACATAATACAAGAGTTTCGAGCTACACAAGAAAAATATAAACATTACACGGAATTTTACACCGACGGCTCCAAAACACAAGAATACGTAGGTGTCGGAATAATTACGAAAAATTGGCAAAATAGCATTCGATTAAATAGTTTTTCTTCAGTGTTTACTGCCGAAGTTTTCGCAATATGGACGGCAGTTAAAAAAATTACCAGTGACAAGAAGAAGAATACTATCATATATACCGATTCGTTAAGCGCACTCAGAGATCTAAACCTTAACTCCGCGTCCGAACCCCTACTTGGTGACATCCTAAACATGTTGGCTTATAACGAATACGGAAGAACCATACGATTCTGCTGGGTCCCAAGCCATGCCGGGATACCAGGGAATGAAGCTGCAGATAGATGCGCGTTCATGGCAGCACACAAAGGCATAACGCAAACAACACTTCCATACAAAGACAGTATCCGAGCTATTCATAAGGCCCTGACATTAAAGTGGCAACTAGAATGGGACTCTTGCACAAACAACCAGTTACACACAATAAAACCCGTGCTTAGAGAATGGAAGTCGTGCTGTCACCAGCAACGCTTCTATCAGGTGATCCTATGTCGACTCCGAATCGGGCATACACACCTGACACGCAATTTTCTACTCCAAAACGAAAACCCGCCAACTTGCGAGAAGGGCCATGAACCCCTCACCGTAATGCACATTATTATGACATGTCCAAATATTGAAACACAGAGGCAAAAGCTTTTACAGAACCTTTATAACTTACACATACCTTTACACCCCGCCTCAATACTCGGAGATGAACCGCTAGTGCCTTTCGCTGACTTGTTCAGCTTTCTAGAAAAAACCGGTTTTTTACACAGACTCTAATATAACGCACCTTCCACTGCTTTAACATTTGAATTCTTAATATCTTGTGGCTGGCGCAGCATGGCCTTAGTTGCTTTTGCGCCATTAAACCCGAACTAACTTTTGGTAGACGCGCACGTGGATTTCAGCCAAACCACATGCTAAGCACGCCAATGCTGCTCTTTTCAGCGCATGCGCATGGATTTGTGCCAAACCACTTGTTGAGCATGCACATGCAGCTTTTGGTAGCACGCACACGTTGTTTTCTGCCAAACCACAAGCTAAGCATGCACATACAGCTTTTGGTAAATCGGGCACGTGGATTTCTGCCAAACCACGTGCTAAGCACGCCCATGCTGCTCTTTTCAGCACACGCGCATAGATGTGTGCCAAACCACTTATTAAGCATGCAAGTGCATATTTTGGTAGAGGCGCACGTTGTTTTCTACCAAACCACAAGCTAAACATGCACACGCAGCTTTTGGCAGAGCGCACACGTGGATTTCTGCCAAACGACGTGCTAAGCACGCCCATGCTGCTCTTTTCGGCGCACTCGCATACATTTGTGCCAAACCACTTGTTAAGCATGCACATGCAGCTTTTGGTAGACCCACACGTTGTCTTCTGCCAAACCACAAGATTAGCATGCACATGCAGCTTTTGGCAGAGAGCGCACATGGATTTCTGCCAAACCACGTGCTAAGCACGTCCATGCTGCTCTTTTCAGGACACGCACATGGATTTGTGGTACACCGCAGGGGCGTCTGCGTCAGCAGGCGTTTGGTGTGTTGCGAAACCACGTACCCGAGCACACGAGGGTTGGACCCTCCCGTGTGTAGCCGTGCGCGGCTTAGCCGTGTCCGGGGAAAGGGGGATCCTGGAGGTTGAGCCGATGCCGGGTGTTAGGACCTTTAAGGCCCCCCGGCGGAGGCAACACACCTCTTTGGCCTCTGCTTCACGTAGACGGCACCCCCGGGCTGACCCACCCGGGGGAAATCGGTAGCTGCCTATTCCTATCTCTCGCTCTCCCTCCAACCTTCGTCCTTCTCTTACTTTCCATCTTTCCTGTCTTCTCCTATCTTCCTCTCACTTGCAATTTTCCAGGCAGCAAGGGTTAACCTTGTGTGAATAACCAACCTAGGTTATCTCATATTTCGGTATAGTTATAACGTACAGCTGGAGTTTGCAGGACCTGTTCTTACAGACCCTGTAGCGTCCCCTTGTAGGACTCCTCGGTGGGTGGCTGGCGTTATTGCAGAAAATTCAATCCCTTTATGGCAACCTCTTTCCCTCCGCTTCCTGATCACCCTCAGAAAAGAGGGCGCACCGATGATGTATTCCACTTTTTTGGTCGGCAAAAAGAATCCTTCCCTCGTTTTCACGTGATCCACTCTGAAAAACCAGCTAAACCAGTGCGAACTATCTCACCATTCCTTGTTTCTAAGACATTGACTGAAGTCTTTGGTCCAGGTTATAAGGCGTCGAGGATGGCAAGCGGTGATCTCCTCTTGGAGCTCCGCGATCAGAAACAATATGAGAAAGTGACAAAACTAGTGTCGTTTGGGGAAACCCAAGTCATTGCAACCCCGCACCGCACGATGAACACCAGCCGCGGTATTGTCTCGGACGATGACTTGCTGGAGCTCACTGAGTATGAACTCTTGGAGGGCTTCATTGACCAGAATGTTACCAATGTTAAAAGAATTAAGATCAGCCGTGACAGCAATGAAATCAAGACAAAACACCTTATATTGACTTTCGGCTCAAGAATTCTGCCCGAGTCTGTAGATGCCGGGTACATCAAGCTTCGTGTTAGGCCATATGTGCCAAACCCCCTGAGATGCTTCAAATGCCAACGTTTCGGCCACAGCTCGCAGAGCTGCCGAGGCCGCCAAACCTGTGCGAAATGCAGTGCCTACGAACACACCTCTGAAGCTTGTGAGAACTCTCTCCACTGCGTGAACTGTGACGGTGAACATGCTGCGTACTCGCGGTCCTGTCCATCATGGAAAAAAGAAAAAGAAATAGTTACAATCAAGGTTAAAGAAAACATATCTTTCAAAGAGGCACGCAGGCGGGTTTTATACCTGCCCAAGAAAAGCTTTGCCGATGTGACGCGTCAGGGGGCAGCGACACAAAGGCTTCCGGTGGCTGTCCGACCCACAGTCAGTGAGTCGCCAGTTACGCCGTCTGCCCCCGCGGCGGTTGCAGCTAGCGCTGCTCCGCCAACCGAGGAGAAGGGACCATCGACCCCTAAGGTGGGCACAGCCGAGGCTGCCTCAACCTCCCAGGTCCCTTCCAGCGCTGGCAACAGCCGGCACAGCCAAATCCCCAAGGGAGCCCCATCGACCTCCGGGCTGATGGGCGCCGTGGTCTTGCCCTCCAAGGCGGGACTCTCCCTGGTGACTTCTCGCTCGCAAGAGCACGTGTCCGGCGCCTCACAAGAGGCAATGGACACTACACCTATCCTCAAGGCGCATCAAGCGCCTAAGGAGCGGCGAGGCTCCCTCGAACGCTCCAAAAAGGTCAGAACTCCGGTTACAGGGCCTCGAAAGAGGTCTGTAACCTAAGACATCACCACCGTTTCCATACACACAGCACTTTACTTCCAATATTCCAACTGATTTACTTCCAATATGGATACACAAATAATCCAATGGAACGTCAGAGGTCTTCTTAGGAACCTTGATGACGTACAAGAACTTATCCAAAAACACAATCCAAAAGTGCTGTGCCTACAGGAAACACACTTAAAACCACAACATACAAACTTTCTCCGACCGTATGTCAAGTTTGGCAAAGATCGCGATGATGCTGTCGTATCATCAGGCGGTGTTGCCATTTTGATTTTTCCTGTCAGCTTTTACAGCTACAAACGCCCCTTGAAGCAGTGGCGGTTCGAGCTGTTCTTCTAAATAAACTCGGCACCATTTGCTCGCTTTACGTACCCCCACACTACAAATTAAACAAACATGAATTTCAGTCATTTATATACGAATTGCCCGAACCCTATCTTGTTCTTGGCGATTTCAATGCACACAGCTCCCTGTGGGGCGACACTCGTACAGACGCGCGAGGTCGTCTTGTTGAACAGTTCCTTTTTTCTTTAGGTGCGTGCTTGCTGAATAAGAAGGAACCCACGTATTACTCCCTAGCAAACAGAACCTTTTCTTCAACAGATCTTAGTATAGTTTCCCCGTCCATACTTCTCGAACTTGAATGGCAAATTACGAACAATCCTTACGGGAGCGACCACTTCCCTATACTCATAAGAACATCTAAAGAAAACGAATATCCTCTACAAGCACCTAGGTGGAAGATAGACACAGCCGACTGGGAGAAATTTCGAACTCTCACTAACATCTTATGGGCCGACATGTGTTCTTAAGAAATTGATGCTGCTGTGGAGTATCTTACATCATTCATAATAGATGCCGCATCAAAATGCATATCTGAAGTGAGTGGTCTGGCATGCAAGCGACGTGTACCTTGGTGGAATAGTGAATCTAGGATCGCCCGTAAGAATCAGAACAAGGCGTAGGGGTTGCTACGCGCTTCTCCCACTGCAGAAAATCTTATGAACTTTAAAAAAGTAAAGTCCCAAGGCAGGCGAATCCGCCGACAAGCCAAAAGAGAAAGTTGGCACAGGTTTTTATCGAGTATTAACTCGTTCTGAGACGAGGCCAAAGCCTGGAACAGGGTTAATAGGATTAGGGGGCGGCAAATATGTCCACTCCCTCTGGTAAACACACAGGGTGATACACTGCACGACCAGGCAGACTCACTTGGGGAGTTTTTTGAGAGCTAGTCAAGTTCAACAAATATTCACAATCCTTTCTCAAATACAAACAAATAGAAGAATGCAAGCCACTCATCAGAAAATGTCGCCAGAATGAGCCGTAAAACTGTCCTTTTAATGCTGCCGAGTCGAGAGCTGCTTTGAGCGCATGCAAGAGCTCTGCGCCGGGATCTGATAGAATCATGTATGAAATGCTCAAAAACTTACACAATGACACGCAAGTTACACTACTCACACTTTTCAACACCATCTTGGATGCAGGGTACCTTCCAACAGCATGGAAGGAAGCCATTGCGGTCCCTATTTTGAAACAAGGCAAAGACCCTTCCTCAGTGGCAAGCTACCGCCTGATAGCACTCACAAGTTGCCTTTGTAAGGTGTTTGAAAAAATGATCAATCGCGGACTCATTCATTTCCTTGAACGGAGTAAAATGCTTGATCCTTATCAGTGCGGCTTCCGAGAAGGGCGCTCCACAACTGACCATCTTGTACGTGTAGAAGCAAATATCCGGGACGCATTTGTACACAAGCAGTTTTTCTTATCCATATTCCTCGACATGGAGAAGGCCTATGACACAACGTAGCGCTACGGCATCTTGAGAGACTTGTCAGAAATGGGCATTCATGGCAATATGCTGAACATAATAAAAAGCTACTTGTCCAATCGTACATTCCGGGTAAAAGTCGGCAATATACTGTCACGTCCTTTCATACAAGAAACCGGTGTACCCCAGGGAGGCGTGCTTAGCTGCACGCTGTTTATCGTGAAGATGCACACGCTTCGTGCTTCATTACCGCCGGCCATTTTCTATTCTGTCTATGTGGACGACATTCAAATAGCTTTTAAGTCCTGTAACCTCGCAGTGTGCGAGAGACAGGTACAGCATGGCTTGAACAAAGTATCAAAATGGGCAGAGAAAAATGGATTTAAAATCAATCCTAACCAAAGTTCTGTTGTTCTTTTTACACGAAAGAGAGGCCTGATCCCGGATCCTTGCTAAGAACTGTGTGGACACCAAATACCTGTAAACAAAGAGCACAAATTCCTAGGTATTATACTAGACGATAGACTCACTTTCATTCCCCACATTAAATATCTGAAAGAAAAATGTTTAAAAACAATGAACCTAATGAAACTTCTATCTAAGACTACGTGGGGTAGCGACAGAAAGTGTCTAATGAATATCTACAACAGCCTAATTAAGTCACGATTGAATTATGGTGCCGTAGTGTACAACTCTACCGACCCGAGCGCGCTAAGGATGCTGGATCCTGTCCACCATCTGAGCATCCGCTTAGCAACTGGCGCTTTCAGAACAAGCCCGATCGAAAGCTTATATGTCGAATCGAATGAGTGGCCGCTCCACTTGCAGAGATCATACATCAGCTTTACGTATTTCGTTAAAGTGCACTCTAATCCTGAACATCCATGTTTCAATATTGTCACTGATATGACGTGTGCTACAGTTTTCCGAAACCGTCCGTCTATAAGACAGCCTTTCACGGTGAGTGTGAAGGAGCTGAGCGATGATATGCGTGTCCCTCTCCAGGAGCACCGCTTAATGCGCCCAACCAAGCTATTACCTCCTTGGGACTGGCAGGTCACAGAATGTGACGTATCCTTTCTAAATGTTTCAAAGCATGCTCCAGAGGTAGAAATTCGAATGCATTTCCTAGAAATTCAGTACAAGCACTCATGCACAGAGTTCTACACAGACGCTTCCAAGTCAC
The DNA here is from genome assembly GCF_050947875.1 of Dermacentor variabilis. NCBI lineage: Eukaryota > Metazoa > Arthropoda > Arachnida > Ixodida > Ixodidae > Dermacentor > Dermacentor variabilis. Next base: position 1,702,025 of record NW_027460423.1, on the reverse strand, counting down.
ATGCCGGAGTATCCTATGCAGCCGTCGGTCCTTCTTTTTCGGAATCCGATGTACTACATCCAGAAACAAGTATCTTTACGGCAGAGGCCTACGCTGTATGGTCGGCTGTAAAGCATATAAAGAAATCAAAACTCCAAAGAGCCGTTATATATACAGACTCCCTAAGTGCCGTGAAGGCCTTAATGTCACCCTACAAACATAAAAATCCTGTACTTACTGAGGTCTATTCCGACATGTGCAAAGCTTATCTATCTAACCAGCAAATCATCATATGCTGGGTACCAGGCCACAGGGGAATCGAAGGTAACGTTTTGGCAGACCCGATGGCTACGTCAATTGCACTCCCTGCTGTTAATAATACTGCTTTGGTGCCTCTCACAGATCTGAAACCTTACATACGAAACTGCTAAACCACTGGCAACGCATGTGGGACGCAGAAATAAATAATAAACTGCACGTTATAAAGCCACAGTTAGGTTCTTGGCCCTCCCCAACAAAATGTCGGCGAACAGATGTCCTATTCTGTCGCCTCAGAATAGGACACACATTTGGCACCCATAATTATCTGCTTACCGGAAGTTAACCCCCAATCTGTGGTAGATGCGGCGAGAGGCTTACCGTCCTCCACGTGCTCCTGGAGTGTCGGGAAGCCGAAATGGAGAGAAAGAAACATTTTCCGCTTGCTTACCAACATTACATCCCTCTACACCCGGCTATGTTTCTTGGTAAGGAACCGCTTTTTGACACCAAGACAATCCTCAACTTTTTAAATGATGTTGTCCTACATGTAATAAGACCATTAAACTCGTAGCGCATCCTCCTTCCAGAGGATGCCGCTGCGATAATTTTTTTTATGTAGCACACGCCTCTAGGCCCTTGTGTCTCAAGCGCTCTAACGAGGCAGTGGTGCTCCAGTGAATTTTAGAATCTGATATATTTTCTATTTTGCATCATTCTTCTACGATGGATCTTAATGTTCATAGTATTCGTCATTAGTGATCGCCATAATTTTATAGCACTCAGATTTTACGCACTTTACAGCGACTATTTTTAGGCCACTTTACAGCCAAGTCACATCTTCCATAATACATGGTTACCACTACCACTTGTCATGGCGCTCTTTGGCCAAACCTGGCCCTTGCGCCATAAAACACTACACATCATGATCATGGATTAGTGGTAAACCACTTGTTAAGCATGCACATGCATCTTTTTGTAGACGCGCACGTTGTTTTCTGCCAAACCGCAAGCTGAGCATTCACATGCAGCTCTGGGCAGAGCGCGCACGTGCATTTTTGCCACACCACGTACTAAGCAGGACCATGCTGCTCTTTTCAGGACACGGACATAGATTTCTGCCAAACCACTTGTTAGGCATGCTCTTTCATCTTTTGGTAGACGCCCACGTTGTTTTCTGAAAAGCCACAGGCTAGGCATGCACATACATCTTTTGGCAGAGCGCACACGTGGATTTCTGCCAAAGGACGTGCTAAGCACGCACATGCTGCTCTTTTCAGCGCACTCGCATGGTTTCGTGCCAAACCACTTGTGAAGCATGCACATGTAGCTTTTGGTAGACCCGCACGTTGTTTTCTGCCAAACCACAAGATAAGCATGCATATGCAGCTTTTGGCAGAGCGAGTACATAGATTTCTGCCAAACCACGTGCTAAGCACACCCCTGCTGCTCTTTTCAGCACACGCACATGGTTTTGTGCCAAACCACTTGTTAAGCATGCACATGCAGGTTTTGGTAGACACGCACGTTGTTGTCTGCCAAACCACAAGTTAAGCATGCACATACAGCTTTTGGGAAATCGGGCACGTGGATATCTGCCAAACCTCGTGCTAAGCACGCCCATTCTGCTCTTTTTAGCGCAGTCGCATGGATTTGTGCCAAACAACTTGTTAAGCATGCACATGTAGCTTTTGGTAGACCCGCACGTTGTTTTCTGCCAAACCACAAGATAGGCATGCACATACAGCTTTTGGCAGAGCGCGTACGTGGATTTCTGCCAAACCACGTGCTAAGCACGCCCATTCTTCTCCTTTCAGCACACGCGTATGGATTTGTGCCAAACCATTAGTTAAGCAGGCACATGCAGGTTTATGGTAGATGCACACGTTGTTGACTGCCAAACCACAAGATAAACTTGCACATACAGCTCTTGGCAGAGCGGGCACGTGGATTTCTGCCGAACCAAGTGCTAAGCACGCCCATGCTGCTCTTTTCAGCAAACGCGCATGGATTTGTGCCAAACAACATGTTATGCATGCACATGGATCTTTTGGTAGACCCGCACGTTGTTTTCTGCCAAACCACAAGCTAAGCAAGCACATACAGCTTTTGGTAAATCGGGCACGTGGATTTTTGCCAAACCAAGTGCTAAGCATGCCCACGCTGTTCTTTTCAGCACACGCGCATGGATGTGTGCCAAACCACTTGTTTAGCATGCACATGCACCTTTTTGTAGAAGCGCACGTTGTTTTCTGCCAAAGCACAAGCTAAGCATGCTCACGCAGCTTTTGGCAGAGCGCGCGTGGATTTCTCACAAACGACGTGCTAAGAACGCCCATGCTGCTCTTTTCAGCGAACTCGCATGGATTTGTCCCAAACCACTTGTTAAGCATGCACATGCAGCTTTTGGTAGACGCGCACGTTCTTTTCTGCCAAACCACAAGCTAAGCATACACAAACAGCTTTTGGTAAAGAGGGCACGGGGATTTCAGCCAAACCACGTGCTAAGCACGCCCATGCTGCTCTTTTCAACACAAGCGCATGGATTTGTGCAAAACCACTTGTTAGGCATGCACATGTAGCTTTCGGTAGACCCGCACGTTGTTTTCTGCCAAACCACATGATAAGCATGCACATACAGCTTTTGGCAGAGCGCGCACGTGGATTTCTGCCGAACCAAGTGCTAAGCACGCCCATGCTGCTCTTTTCAGCAAAGGCGCATGGATTTCTGCCAAACCACTTGTTTTGCATGCACATGGATCTTTTGGTAGACGCGTACGTTGTTTTCTTCCAAACCATAAGCTAAGCATGCGCATGCAGCTCTTGGCAAAGTGCGTACGTGGATTTCGGCCAAAACACGTGCTAAGCACGACCATTCTGCTCTTTTCAGTACACGCGCATGGATTTCTGCCAAACCACATGCTAAGCATGCCTATGCTGCTGTTCCACCGCAAGCGCATGGATTTGTCCCAAACTACTTGTTAAGCATGTAGATGCAGCTTTTGGTAGCACGCACACGTTGTTTTCTGCCAAACCACAAGCTACGCATGCACATACAGTTTTGGTAAATCGGGCACGTGGATTTCTGCCAAACCACGAGCTAAGTACGGCCATGCTGGTCTTTTCAGCACACGCGCATGGATGTGTGCCAAACCACTTGTTGAGCATCCACATGCATCTTTTGGTAGAGGCGCAAGTTGTTTTCTGCCGAACCATAAGCAAAGCATGCACATACAGCTTTTGGGAAATCGGGCACGTGGATATCTGCCAAACCTCGTACTAAGCACGCCCATTCTGCTCTTTTTAGCGCACTCGCATGGATTTGTGCCAAACAACTTGTTAAGCATGCACATGTAGCTTTTGGTAGACCCGCACGTTGTTTTCTGCATAACCACAAGATAAGCATGCACATGCAGCTTTTGGGAGAGCGCGTACGAGGATTTCTGCCAAACCACATGCTCAGCACGCCCATTCTTCTCCTTTCAGCACACGCGAATGAATTTGCGCCAAACCATTAGTTAAGTAAGCACATGTAGGTTTATGGTAGACGCACACGTTGTTGACTGCCACACCACAAGATAGGCTTGCACATACAGCTCTTGGCAGAGCGGGCACGTGGATTTCTGCCGAACCATGTGCTAAGCACGACCATGCTGCTCTTTTAAAGAAAGGCGCATGGATTTGTGCCAAACAACATGTTATGCATGCACGTGGATCTTTTGGTAGACCCGCACGTTGTTTTCTGCTGTACCACAAGCTAAGCATGCACATGCAGCTTTTCGTAAATCGGGCACGTGGATTTCTGCCAAACCAAGTGCTAGGCATGCCCATGCTGTTCTTTTCAGTACACGCGCATGCATGTGTGCCAAACCACTTTTTGAGCATGCTCATCCACCTTTTTGTAGAGGCGCACGTTGTTTTCTGCCAAACCACAAGCTAAGCATGCTCACGCAGCTTTTGGCAGAGCGCGCACGCGGATTTCTAACAAACGACGCGCTAAGAACGACCATGCTGCTCTTTTCAGCGAACTCGCATGAATTTGTGCAAACCACTTGTTAAGCATGCACATGCAGCTTCTGGTAGACGCGCACGTTCTTTTCTGCCAAACCACAAGCGAAGCATACACAAACAGCTTTTGGTAAAGCGGGCACGGGGATTTCAGCCAAACCAAGTGCTAGGCACGCCCTTGCTGCTTTTTTCAACACAAGCGCATGGATTTTTGCAAAACCACTTGTTAAGCATGCACATGTAGCTTTCGGTAGACCCGCACATTGTTTTCTGCCAAACCACATGATAAGCATGCACATCAAGCTTTTGGCAGAGCGCGCGCGTGGATTTCTGGCGAACCATGTGCTAAGCACACCCATGCTGCTCTTTCCAGCAAAGGCGCATGGATTTCTGCCAAACCACTTGTTATGCATGCACATGGATCTTTTGGTAGACGCGTACGTTGTTTTCTGCCAAACTACATGCTAAGCGTGCGCATGCAGCTCTTGGCAGAGTGCGCACGTGGATTTCGGCCAAAACACATGCTAAGCACGCCCATTCTGCTCTTTTCAGCACACGCGAATGTATTTCTGCCAAACCACTAGTTAAGCAGGCACATGCAGGTTTTGCTAGACGCGCACGTTGTTGTCTGCCAAACCACAAGGTATGCATGCACATGCAGCTTTTGCTAAATCGGGCACGTGTATTTCTACCAAATCATCTGCTAAGCACGCCCACGCTGCTCTTTTCAACACACGCGCTTGGATGTGTGCCAAACAATTTGTTGAGCATGCACATGCATCTTTTGGAAGAGACGCACGTTGTTTTCTGCCAAACCACAAGCTAAGCATGCACACGCAGCTTTTGGCAGAGCGCGCACGTGGATTTCTGCCAAACGATGTGATAAGCCCGCCCATGCTGCTCTTTTCAGCACTCTCGCATGGATTTGCGCCTAACCGCTTCTTAAGCATGCACATGCAGCTTTTGCTAGACGCGCACGTTCTTTTCTGCCAAACCACAAGCTAAGCATACACAACCAGCTTTTGGTAAAGCGGGCACGCGGATTTCCGCCAAACCACGTGCTAAGCACGCCCAAGCTGCTTTTTTCAACACAAGCGCATGGATTTGTGCAAAACCACTTGTTAAGCATGCACATGTAGCTTTTGGTAGACCCGCACGTTGTTTTCTGCGAAACCACATGATAAGCATGCACATACAGCTTTTGGCAGAGCGCGCACGTGGATTTCTGCCGAACCAAGTGCTAAGCACGCCCATGCTGCTCTTTTCAGCAAAGGCGCATGGATTTCTGCCAAACAATTTGTTGAGCATGCACATGCATCTTTTGGAAGAGACGCACGTTGTTTTGTGCCAAACCACAAGCTAAGCATGCACAAGCAGCTTTTGGCAGAGCGCGCACGTGGATTTCTGCCAAACGACGTGCTAAGCACGCCCATGCTGCTCTTTTCAGCACTCTCGCATGGATTTGCGCCAAACCACTTCTTAAGCATGCACATGCAGCTTTTGGTAGACGTGCACGTTGTTTTCTGCCAAACTACATGCTAAGCATACACAAACAGCTTTTGGTAAAGCGGGCACGGGGATTTCAGCGAAACCACGTGCTAAGCACGCCCATGCTGCTCTTTTCAGCACACGCGCAAGGATTTGTACAAAACCGCTCGTGAAGAATGCACATGTGGTGTTTGGTAGACCCGCACGTTGTTTTGTGCCACAACACATGATAAGCATGCACACGCAGCTTTTGCCAGAGCGCGCACGTGGATTTCTTCTGAACCAACTGCTAAGCACGCCCATGCTGCTGTTTTCAGGAAAGGCGCTATATTTCTGCCAAACCACTTGTTATGCATGCACATGGATCTTTTGGAAGACGCGCACGTTGTTTTCTGCCAAACCACAAGCTAAGCATGCACATGCAGCTCTTGGCAGAGCGCGCACGTGGACTTCTGCCAAACGACGTGCTAAGCACTCCCATGCTGCTCTTTGCAACGCACGCGCGTGGATTTGTGCCGAACCATTTGTTAAACATGCACATGCAGCTTTTGGTAGCAGGCGCACGCTGTTTTCTGCCAAATCACAAGCTAAGTATGCACATACAGCTTTTTGTAAATCGGGCACGTGGATTTCTGCTAAACCACGTGCTAAGCCCGCCCATGCTGCTCTTTTCAGCACACGTGCATGGATTTGTACAAAACCGCTCGTTAAGCATCCACACATGGTGTTGGTAGACCCGCACGTTGTTTTCTGCTAAACCACATAATAAGCATGCACATACAGCTTTCGGCAGGGTGCGCACGTGGATTTCTTCCGAACCAAGTGTTAAGCACGCCCATGCTGCTCTTTTCAGCAAAGGCGCATTGGTTTCTGCCAAACCACTTGTTATGCATGCACATGGATCATTTGGTAGACGCGCACGTTGTTTTTTGCCAAACCACAAGCTAAGAATGCACATACAGCTTTTGCAAATCGGGCACGTGGATTTCTGCCAAATCATCTGCTAAGCACGCCCATGCTGCTCTTTTCAACACACGCGCATGGATGGGTGCCGAACAATTTGTTGAGCATGCACATGCATCTTTTGGAAGAGACGCACGTTGTTTTCTGCCAAACCACAAGTTAAGCATGCACACGCAGCTTTCGGCAGAGCGCGCACGTGGATTTCTGCCAAACGACGTGCTAAGCCCGCCCATGCTGCTCTTTTCAGCACACGCGCATGGATTTGTACAAAACCGCTCGTTAAGCATCCACACGTGGTGTTGGTAGACCCGCACTTTGTTTTCTGCTAAACCACATAATAAGCACGCACATACAGCTTTTGCTAGGGTGCGCACGTGGATTTCTTCCGAACCAAGTGCTAAGCACGCCCATGCTGCTCTTTTCAGCAAAGGCGCATTGATTTCTGCCAAACCACTTGTTATGCATGCTCATGGATCTTTTGGTAGAAGCGCACGTTGTTTTCTGCCAAACCACAAGCTAAGCATGCACATGAAGCTCTTGGCAGAGCGCGCACGTGGATTTCGGCCAAAACACGTGCTAAGCGCGACCATTCTGCTCTTTTCAGCACGCGCGCATGCATTTATGCCAAGGCACTTGTTAAGCATACACATGCATCTTTTGGTAGAAGCGCACGTTGTTTTCTGCCAAACCACAACCTAAGGATGCACATACAGCTTTTGGTAAATCGGGCACGTGGATTTCTGCCAAACCACGTGCTAAGCCCGCCCATGCTGCTCATTTCAGCGCACTCGCATGTATTCGTGCCAAACTACTTGTTAAGCAGGTACATGCAGGTTTTGGTAGACGCACACGTTGTTGTCTGCCAAACCATAATATAAGCATACACATACAGCTCTTGGCAGAGCGGGCACGTGGATTTCTGCAGAACCAAGTGCTACGCGCACCCATGCTGCTCTTTTCAGCAGAGGCGCATGGATTTGTGCCAAACCACTTGTTATGCAAGCACGCAGATCTTTCGGTAGACGCGCACGTTGTTTTTTGCCAAACCACAAGCTAAGAATGCACATACAGCTTTTGCTAAATCGGGCACGTGGATTTCTGCCAAATCATCTGCTAAGCACGCCCATGCTGCTCTTTTCAACACACGCGCATGGATGTGTGCCAAACAATTTGTTGAGCATGCACATGCATCTTTTGGAAGAGACGCACGTTGTTTTCTGCCAAACGACAAGCTAAGCATGCACAAGCAGCTTTTGGCAGAGCGCGCACGTGGATTTCTCCCAAACGACGTGCTAAGCACGCCCATGCAGCTCTTTTCAGCACTCTCGCATGGATTTGCGCCAAACCACTTCTTAAGCATGCACATGCAGCTTTTGGTAGACGCGCACGTTGTTTTCTGCCAAACTACATGCTCAGCATACACAAACAGCTTTTGGTAAAGCGGGCACGGGGATTTCAGCGAAACCACGTGCTAAGCACGCCCATGCTGCTCTTTCAGCACACGCGCATGGATTTGTACAAAACCGCTCGTGAAGAATGCACATGTGGTGTTTGGTAGACCCGCACGTTGTTTTGTGCCACAACACATAATAAGCATGCACATAGAACTTTCGGCAGGGCGCGCACGTGGATTTCTTCTGAACCAACTGCTAAGCACGCCCATGCTGCTGTTTTCAGGAAAGGCGCTATATTTCTGCCAAACCACTTGTTATGCATGCACATGGATCATTTGGTAGACGCGCACGTTGTTTTTTGCCAAACCACAAGCTAAGAATGCACATACAGCTTTTGCAAATCGGGCACGTGGATTTCTGCCAAATCATCTGCTAAGCACGCCCATGCTGCTCTTTTCAACACACGCGCATGGATGGGTGCCGAACAATTTGTTGAGCATGCACATGCATCTTTTGGAAGAGACGCACGTTGTTTTCTGCCAAACCACAAGTTAAGCATGCACACGCAGCTTTCGGCAGAGCGCGCACGTGGATTTCTGCCAAACGACGTGCTAAGCCCGCCCATGCTGCTCTTTTCAGCACACGCGCATGGATTTGTACAAAACCGCTCGTTAAGCATCCACACGTGGTGTTGGTAGACCCGCACTTTGTTTTCTGCTAAACCACATAATAAGCACGCACATACAGCTTTTGCTAGGGTGCGCACGTGGATTTCTTCCGAACCAAGTGCTAAGCACGCCCATGCTGCTCTTTTCAGCAAAGGCGCATTGATTTCTGCCAAACCACTTGTTATGCATGCTCATGGATCTTTTGGTAGAAGCGCACGTTGTTTTCTGCCAAACCACAAGCTAAGCATGCACATGAAGCTCTTGGCAGAGCGCGCACGTGGATTTCGGCCAAAACACGTGCTAAGCGCGACCATTCTGCTCTTTTCAGCACGCGCGCATGCATTTATGCCAAGGCACTTGTTAAGCATACACATGCATCTTTTGGTAGACGCCCACGTTGTTTTCTGCCAAACCACAACCTAAGGATGCACATACAGCTTTTGGTAAATCGGGCACGTGGATTTCTGCCAAACCACGTGCTAAGCCCGCCCATGCTGCTCTTTTCAGCGCACTCGTATGGATTTGTGCCAAACCACTTGTTAAGCATGCACATGCAGCTTTTGACGGACGCGCACGTTGTTTTCTGCCAAAGCACAAGATAAGCATGCACATGCAGCTTCTGGCAGACCTCGTACGTGGATTTCTGCCAAACCACGTGCTAATCACGCCCATGCTGTTCATTTCAGCGCACTCGCATGTATTCGTGCCAAACCATTTGTTAAGCATGCACATGCAGCTTTTGCTAGCAAGCGCACGCTGTTTTCTGCCAAATCACAAGCTAAGTATGCACATACAGCTTTTGGTAAATCGGGCACGTGGATTTCTGCTAAACCACGTGCTAAGCCCGCCCATGCTGCTCTTTTCAGCACACGCGCATGGATTTGTACAAAACCGCTCGTTAAGCATCCACACGTGGTGTTGGTAGACCCGCACGTTGTTTTCTGCTAAACCATATTATAAGCATGCACATACAGCTTTTGGCAGGGTGCGCACGTGGATTTCTTCCGAACCAAGTGCTAAGCACGCCCATGCTGCTCTTTTCAGCAAAGGCGCATCAATTTGTGCCAAACCACTTGTTAAGCATGCACATGCATCTTTCGGTAGACGCTCACGTTGTTTTCTGCCAAACCGCAAGCTAAGCATGCACATGCTGCTTTTGACAGAGCGCGCACGTGCATTTCTACCAAACCACATGCCAAGCACCCTCATGCTGCTCTTTTCAACACACGCGCATCGATTTGTTGTAAACCACTTGTTAAGCATGCACACTCATCTTTTGGTAGACGCGCACGTTGTTTTCTTCCAAACCACAAGTTATGCATGCACATGCTGCTTTTGACAGAGCGCACACGTGCATTTCTGCCAAACCACGTGCCAAGCACCCTCATGCTGCTCTTTTAAACACACGCGCATGGATTTGTGCCAAACCACTTCTTAAGCATGCACATGCATCTTTCCGTAGAAGGGCACGTTGTTTTCTGCCGAACCACAAGTTAAGCATGCACCTGCTGCCTTTGGCAGAGCGCGCATGTGTATTTCTACCAAACCACGTGCTACGCACGCCCATGCTGCTCTTTTCAGCACACGCGCATCGATTTGTGCCAAACCACTTTATAAGCATGCACATGCATCTTTCGGTAGACGCGCACGTTGTTTTCTGCCAAACCACAAGCTACGCATGCACATCCTGCTTTTGACAGAGCGCGCAACTGCATTTCTACCAAACCACATGCCAAGCACCCTCATGCTGCTCTTTTCAACACACGCGCATCGATTTGTTGTAAACCACTTGTTAAGCATGCACACTCATCTTTTGGTAGACGCGCACGTTGTTTTCTGCCAAACCACAAGTTATGCATCCACATGCTGCTTTTGGCAGAGCGCACATGTGGAGTTCTACCAAACCATGTGCTAAGCACGCCCATGCTGCTCTTTTCAGCACACGCGCATCGATTTGTGACAAGCCACTTGATAAGCATGCACATGCATCTTTCGGTAGACGCGCACGTTATTTTCTGCCAAACCACAAGCTAAGCATGCACATGCTGCTTTTGACAGAGCGCGCACCTGCATTTCAACCAAACCACATGCCAAGCACCGTCATGCTGCTCTTTTCAACACACGCGCAATGATTTGTTGTAAACCACTTGTTAAGCATGCACACTCATCTTTTGGTAGACGCGCACGTTGTTTTCTGCCAAACCACAAGTTATGCATGCACATGCTGCTTTTGGCAGAGCGCGCATGTGGATTTCTACGAAACGACCTGCTAAGCACGCCCATGCTGCTCTTTTCAGCACACGCGCATCAATTTGTGGTAAACCACTTGTTAAGCATGCACATGCATCTTTTGTTTCACTCGCACATTGTTTTCTGCCAAACCACAAGTTATGCATGCACGTGCTGCTTTTGGCAGAGCGCGCCTGTGTGTTTCTACCCAACCACGTGCTAAGCACGCCCATGCTGCTCTTTTCAGCACACGCGCATCAATTTGTGCCAAACCGCTTGTTAAGCATGCTCATGCATCTTTCGGTAGACGCGCACGTTGTTTTCTGCCAAACCACAACCTAAGCATGCACATGCTGCTTTTGGCAGAGCGCACATGTGGATTTCTACCAAACCACGTGCTAAGCACGCCCATGCTGCTCTTTTCAGCACACGCACATCTATTTGTGCCAATGCACTTGATAGGCATGCACAAGCATTTTTCGGTAGACGCGCACGTTGTTTTCTGCCAAACCACAAGCTAAGCATGCACATGCTGCTTTTTACAGAGCGCGCACGTGCATTTCAACCAAACCACGTGCCGAGCACCCTCATGCTGCTCTTTTCAACACACGGGCATCGATTTGTTGTAAACCACTTGTTAAGCATGCACACTGATCTTTTGGTAGACGCGCACGTTGTTTTCTGCCAAACCACAAGTTATGCATGCACTTGCTGCTTTTGGCAGAGCGCGCATGTGGAGTTCTACCAAACCATGTGCTAAGCACGCCCATGCTGCTCTTTTCAGCACACGCGCATCGATTTGTGCCAAACCACTTGTACAGCATGCACATGCATCTTTCGGTAGACGCGCACGTTGTTTTCTGCCAAACGACATGCTAAGCATGCACATGCTGCTTTTGACAGAGCGCGCACATGCATTTCTACCAAACCACGTGCCAAGCACCCTCATGCTGCTCTTTTCAACACACGCGCATGGATTTGTTCCAAACCACTTCTTAAGCATGCACATGCATCTTTCTGTAGAAGGGCACGTTGTTTTCTGCCAAACCACAAGTTATGCATGCACATGCTGCTTTTGGGAAAGCGCGCACGTGGATTTGTGCCAAACGACGTGCGAAACACGCCAATGCTGCTCTTTTCAGCACACGCGCATCAATTTGTGCCAAACCACTTGTTAAGCATGCACATGCATCTTTCCGTAGAAGGGCATGTTGTTTTCTGCCAAACCACAAGTTATGCATGCACATGCTGCTTTTGGCAGAGCGCGCACGTGGATTTCTACGAAACCACTTGCCAAGCACCCTCATGCTGTGTTTTTCAACACACGCGCATGGATTTGTGCCAAACCACTTGTTAAGCATGCACTTGCATCTTTCTTCGAAGCGCACGATGTTTTCTGCCAAACCACAAGTTATGCATGCACATGCTGCTTTTGGGAGAGGGCGCATGTGGATTTCTACCAAACCACGTGCTAAGCACGCCCATGCTGCTCTTTTCAGCATACGCGCATCGATTTGTGCCAAACCACTTTATAAGCATGCACATGCATCTTTCGGTAGACGCGCACGTTGTTTTCTGCCAAACCACAAGCTACGCATGCACATCCTGCTTTTGACAGAGCGCGCAACTGCATTTCTACCAAACCACATGCCAAGCACCCTCATGCTGCTCTTTTCAACACACGCGCATCGATTTGTTGTAAACCACTTGTTAAGCATGCACACTCATCTTTTGGTAGACGCGCACGTTGTTTTCTGCCAAACCACAAGTTATGCATCCACATGCTGCTTTTGGCAGAGCGCACATGTGGAGTTCTACCAAACCATGTGCTAAGCACGCCCATGCTGCTCTTTTCAGCACAGGCGCATCGATTTGTGGTAAACCACTTGTTAGGCATGCACATGCATGTTTCGGTAGACGCGCACGTTGTTTTCTCGCTAACCACACGCTAAACATGCACATGCCATTTTTGGCAGAGCGCGCACGTGGACTTCTACCAAACCACGTGCTACGCACGCCCATCGTGCTCTTTTCAGCACACGCGCATCGATTTGTGCCAAACCACTTGATAAGCATGCACATGCATCTTTCGGTAGACGCTCACGTTGTTTTCTGCCAAACCACAAGCTAAGCATGCACATGCTGCTTTTGACAGAGCGCGAACGTGCATTTCTACCAAACCACATGCCAAGCACCCTCATGCTGCTCTTTTCAACACACGCGCATGGATTTGTGCCAAACCACTTCTTAAGCATGCACACGCATCTTTCCGTAGAAGGGCACGTTGTTTTATGCCGAGCCACAAGTTAAGCATGCACATGCTGCTTTTGGCAGAGCGCGCAAGTGGATTTCTACCAAACCACGTGCTACGCACGCCCATGCTGCTCTTTTCAGCACACGCGCATCGATTTGTGCCAAACCACTTGATAAGCATGCACATGCATCTTTCGGTAGACGCGCACGTTGTTTTCTGCCAAACCACTTGCCAAGCACCCTCATGCTGTGTTTTTCAACACACGCGCATGGATTTGTGCCAAACCACTTGTTAAGCATGCACTTGCATCTTTCTTCGAAGCGCACGATGTTTTCTGCCAAACCACAAGTTATGCATGCACATGCTGCTTTTGGGAGAGGGCGCATGTGGATTTCTACCAAACCACGTGCTAAGCACGCCCATGCTGCTCTTTTCAGCACACGCGCATCGATTTGTGCCAAACCACTTTATAAGCATGCACATGCATCTTTCGGTAGACGCGCACGTTGTTTTCTGCCAAACCACAAGCTACGCATGCACATCCTGCTTTTGACAGAGCGCGCAACTGCATTTCTACCAAACCACATGCCAAGCACCCTCATGCTGCTCTTTTCAACACACGCGCATCGATTTGTTGTAAACCACTTGTTAAGCATGCACACTCATCTTTTGGTAGACGCGCACGTTGTTTTCTGCCAAACCACAAGTTATGCATCCACATGCTGCTTTTGGCAGAGCGCACATGTGGAGTTCTACCAAACCATGTGCTAAGCACGCCCATGCTGCTCTTTTCAGCACAGGCGCATCGATTTGTGGTAAACCACTTGTTAGGCATGCACATGCATGTTTCGGTAGACGCGCACGTTGTTTTCTCGCTAACCACACGCTAAACATGCACATGCCATTTTTGGCAGAGCGCGCACGTGGACTTCTACCAAACCACGTGCTACGCACGCCCATCGTGCTCTTTTCAGCACACGCGCATCGATTTGTGCCAAACCACTTGATAAGCATGCACATGCATCTTTCGGTAGACGCTCACGTTGTTTTCTGCCAAACCACAAGCTAAGCATGCACATGCTGCTTTTGACAGAGCGCGCACGTGCATTTCTACCAAACCATGTGCCAAGCACCCTCATGCTGATCTTTTCAACACGCGCGCATGGATTTGTGCCAAGCCACTTGTTAAGCATGCACATGCATCTTTCCGTAGAAGCGCACGTTGTTTTCTGCCGAACCACAAGTTAAGCATGCACATGCTGCTTTTGGCAGAGCGCGCATGTGGATTTCTACCAAACCACGTGCTACGCACGCCCAAGCTGCTCTTTTCAGCACACGCGCATCGATTTGTGCCAAACCACTTGATAAGCATGCACATGCATCTTTCGGTAGACGCGCACGTTATTTTCTGCCAAACCACAAGCTAAGCATGCACATGCTGCTTTTGATGTGCGCGCACCTGCATTTCAACCAAACCACATGCCAAGCACCGTCATGCTGCTCTTTTCAACATACGCGCATCGATTTGTTGTAAACCACTTGTTAAGCATGCACACTCATCTTTTGGTATACGCGCACGTTGTTTTCTGCCAAACCACAAGTTATGCATGCACATGCTGCTTTTGGCAGAGCGCGCATGTGGATTTCTACGAAACCACCTGCTAAGCACGCCCATGCTGCTCTTTTCAGCACACGCGCATCAATTTGTGGTAAACCACTTGTTAAGCATGCACATGCATCTTTTGTTTCACTCGCACATTGTTTTCTGCCAAACCACAAGTTATGCATGCACGTGCTGCTTTTGGCAGAGTGCGCCTGTGTGTTTCTACCCAACCACGTGCTAAGCACGCCCATGCTGCTCCTTTCAGCACACGCGCATCAATTTGTGCCAAACCGCTTGTTAAGCATGCTCATGCATCTTTCGGTAGACGCGCACGTTGTTTTCTGCCAAACCACAACCTAAGCATGCACATGCTGCTTTTGGCAGAGCGCACATGTGGATTTCTACAAAACCACGTGCTAAGCACGCCCATGCTGCTCTTTTCAGCACACGCACATCTATTTGTGCCAATGCACTTGATAGGCATGCACAAGCATTTTTCGGTAGACGCGCACGTTGTTTTCTGCCAAACCACAAGCTAAGCATGCACATGCTGCTTTTTACAGAGCGCGCACGTGCATTTCAACCAAACCACGTGCCGAGCACCCTCATGCTGCTCTTTTCAACACACGGGCATCGATTTGTTGTAAACCACTTGTTAAGCATGCACACTGATCTTTTGGTAGACGCGCACGTTGTTTTCTGCCAAACCACAAGTTATGCATGTACTTGCTGCTTTTGGCAGAGCGCGCATGTGGAGTTCTACCAAACCATGTGCTAAGCACGCCCATGCTGCTCTTTTCAGCACACGCGCATCGATTTGTGCCAAACCACTTGTTAAGCATGCACATGCATCTTTCGGTAGACGCGCACGTTGTTTTCTGCCAAACGACATGCTAAGCATGCACATGCTGCTTTTGACAGAGCGCGCACATGCATTTCTACCAAACCACGTGCCAAGCACCCTCATGCTGCTCTTTTCAACACACGCGCATGGATTTGTTCCAAACCACTTCTTAAGCATGCAAATGCATCTTTCTGTAGAAGGGCACGTTGTTTTCTGCCAAACCACAAGTTATGCATGCACATGCTGCTTTTGGGAGAGCGCGCACGTGGATTTCTGCCAAACGACGTGCGAAACACGCCAATGCTGCTCTTTTCAGCACACGCGCATCAATTTGTGCCAAACCACTTGTTAAGCATGCACATGCATCTTTCCGTAGAAGGGCACGTTGTTTTCTGCCAAACCACAAGTTATGCATGCACATGCTGCTTTTGGCAGAGCGCGCACGTGGATTTCTACGAAACCACTTGCCAAGCACCCTCATGCTGTGCTTTTCAACACACGCGCATGGATTTGTGCCAAACCACTTGTTAAGCATGCACTTGCATCTTTCTTCGAAGCGCACGATGTTTTCTGCCAAACCACAAGTTATGCATGCACATGCTGCTTTTGGGAGAGGGCGCATGTGGATTTCTACCAAACCACGTGCTAAGCACGCCCATGCTGCTCTTTTCAGCACACGCGCATCGATTTGTGGTAAACCACTTGTTAAGCATACATATGCATCTTTTGGTTGACGCGCACATTGTTTTCTGCCAAACCACAAGTTATGCATGCACGTGCTGCTTTTGGCAGAGCGCGCATGTGGATTTCTACCAAGCCACGTGCTAAGAGCGCCCATGCTGCTCTTTTCAGCACACGCGCATCGATTTAGCCAATCCACTTGTTAAGCATGCATATGCATCTTTCAGTAGACCGGCACGGGGTTTTCTGCCAAACCACAAGATATGCATGCACATGCTGCATTTGGGTGAGCGCGCATTTGGATTTCTACCAAACCACGTGTTAACCACGCCGATGCTGCTCTTTTCAGCACAGGCGCATCGATTTGTGGTAAACCACTTGTTAGGCATGCACATGCATGTTTCGGTAGACGCGCACGTTGTTTTCTGGCTAACCACACGCTAAACATGCACATGCCATTTTTGGCAGAGCGCGCACGTGGACTTCTACCAAACCACGTGCTACGCACGCCCATCGTGCTCTTTTCAGCACACGCGCATCGATTTGTGCCAAACCACTTGATAAGCATGCACATGCATCTTTCGGTAGACGCGCACGTTGTTTTCTGCCAAACCACAAGCTAAGCATGCACATGCTGCTTTTGACAGAGCGCGAACGTGCATTTCTACCAAACCACATGCCAAGCACCCTCATGCTGCTCTTTTCAACACACGCGCATGGATTTGTGCCAAACCACTTCTTAAGCATGCACACGCATCTTTCCGTAGAAGGGCATGTTGTTTTATGCCGAGCCACAAGTTAAGCATGCACATGCTGCTTTTGGCAGAGCGCGCAAGTGGATTTCTACCAAACCACGTGCTACGCACGCCCATGCTGCTCTTTTCAGCACACGCGCATCGATTTGTGCCAAACCACTTGATAAGCATGCACATGCATCTTTCGGTAGACGTGCACGTTGTTTTCTGCCAAACCACAAGCTAAGCATGCACATGCTGCTTTGGCAGAGCGCGCACGTGCATTTCAACCAAACCACGTGCCGAGCACCCTCATGCTGCTCTTTTCAACACACGGGCATCGATTTGTTGTAAACCACTTGTTAAGCATGCACACTGATCTTTTGGTAGACGCGCACGTTGTTTTCTGCCAAACCACAAGTTATGCATGCACATGCTGCTTTTGGCAGAGCGCGCATGTGGAGTTCTACCAAACCATGTGCTAAGCACGCCCATGCTGCTCTTTTCAGCACACGCGCATCGATTTGTGCCAAACCACTTGTTAAGCATGCACATGCATCTTTCGGTAGACGCGCACGTTGTTTTCTGCCAAACGACATGCTAAGCATGCACATGCTGCTTTTGACAGAGCGCGCACATGCATTTCTACCAAACCACGTGCCAAGCACCCTCATGCTGCTCTTTTCAACACACGCGCATGGATTTGTTCCAAACCACTTCTTAAGCATGCACATGCATCTTTCTGCAGAAGGGCACGTTGTTTTCTGCCAAACCACAAGTTATGCAGGCACATGCTGCTTTTGGGAGAGCGCGCACGTGGATTTCTGCCAAACGACGTGCGAAACACGCCAATGCTGCTCTTTTCAGCACACGCGCATCAATTTCTGCCAAACCACTTGTTAAGCATGCACATGCATCTTTCCGTAGAAGGGCACGTTGTTTTCTGCCAAACCACAAGTTATGCATGCACATGCTGCTTTTGGCAGAGCGCGCACGTGGATTTCTACGAAACCACTTGCCAAGCACCCTCATGCTGTGCTTTTCCACACACGCGCATGGATTTGTGCCAAACCACTTGTTAAGCATGCACTTGAATCTTTCTTCGAAGCGCACGATGTTTTCTGCCAAACCACAAGTTATGCATGCACATGCTGCTTTTGGGAGAGGGCGCATGTGGATTTCTACCATACCACGTGCTAAGCACGCCCATGCTGCTCTTTTCAGCACACGCGCATCGATTTGTGGTAAACCACTTGTTAAGCATACACATGCATCTTTTGGTTAACGCGCACATTGTTTTCTGCCAAACCAAAAGTTATGCATGCACGTGCTGCTTTTGGCAGAGCGCGCATGTGGATTTCTACCAAGCCACGTGCTAAGAGCGCCCATGCTGCTCTTTTCAGCACACGCGCATCGATTTAGCCAATCCACTTGTTAAGCATGCATATGCATCTTTCAGTAGACCCGCACGGGGTTTTCTGCCAAACCACAAGATATGCATGCACATGCTGCATTTGGGTGAGCGCGCATTTGGATTTCTACCAAACCACGTGTTAACCACGCCGATGCTGCTCTTTTCAGCACAGGCGCATCGATTTGTGGTAAACCACTTGATAAGCATGCACATGCATCTTTCGGTAGACGCGCACGTTGTTTTCTGCCAAACCACAAGCTAAGCATGCACATGCTGCTTTTGACAGAGCGCGAACGTGCATTTCTACCAAACCACATGCCAAGCACCCTCATGCTGCTCTTTTCAACACACGCGCATGGATTTGTGCCAAACCACTTCTTAAGCATGCACACGCATCTTTCCGTAGAAGGGCACGTTGTTTTCTGCCAAACCACAAGTTATGCATGCACATGCTGCTTTTGGAATAGCGCGCACGTGGATTTCTGCCAAACGACGTGCGAAACACGCCAATGCTGCTCTTTTCAGCACACGCGCATCGATTTGTGCCAAACCACTTGATAAGCATGCACATGCATCTTTCGGTAGACGCGCACGTTGTTTTCTGCCAAACCACAAGCTAAGCATGCACATGCTGCTTTTGACAGAGCGCGCACGTGCATTTCTACCAAACCACGTGCCGAGCACCCTCATGCTGCTCTTTTCAACACACGCGCATGGATTTGTGCCAAACCACTTCTTAAGCATGCACACGCATCTTTCCGTAGAAGGGCACGTTGTTTTATGCCGAGCCACAAGTTAAGCATGCACATGCTGCTTTTGGCAGAGCGCGCAATTGGATTTCTACCAAACCACGTGCTACGCACGCCCATGCTGCTCTTTTCAGCACACGCGCATCGATTTGTGCCAAACCACTTGATAAGCATGCACATGCATCTTTCGGTAGACGTGCACGTTGTTTTCTGCCAAACCACAAGCTAAGCATGCACATGCTGCTTTGGCAGAGCGCGCACGTGCATTTCAACCAAACCACGTGCCGAGCACCCTCATGCTGCTCTTTTCAACACACGGGCATCGATTTGTTGTAAACCACTTGTTAAGCATGCACACTGATCTTTTGGTAGACGCGCACGTTGTTTTCTGCCAAACCACAAGTTATGCATGCACATGCTGCTTTTGGCAGAGCGCGCATGTGGAGTTCTACCAAACCATGTGCTAAGCACGCCCATGCTGCTCTTTTCAGCACACGCGCATCGATTTGTGCCAAACCACTTGTTAAGCATGCACATGCATCTTTCGGTAGACGCGCACGTTGTTTTCTGCCAAACGACATGCTAAGCATGCACATGCTGCTTTTGACAGAGCGCGCACATGCATTTCTACCAAACCACGTGCCAAACACCCTCATGCTGCTCTTTTCAACACACGCGCATGGATTTGTTCCAAACCACTTCTTAAGCATGCACATGCATCTTTCTGCAGAAGGGCACGTTGTTTTCTGCCAAACCACAAGTTATGCAGGCACATGCTGCTTTTGGGAGAGCGCGCACGTGGATTTCTGCCAAACGACGTGCGAAACACGCCAATGCTGCTCTTTTCAGCACACGCGCATCAATTTCTGCCAAACCACTTGTTAAGCATGCACATGCATCTTTCCGTAGAAGGGCACGTTGTTTTCTGCCAAACCACAAGTTATGCATGCACGTGCTGCTTTTGGCAGAGCGCGCATGTGGATTTCTACCAAGCCACGTGCTAAGAGCGCCCATGCTGCTCTTTTCAGCACACGCGCATCGATTTAGCCAATCCACTTGTTAAGCATGCATATGCATCTTTCAGTAGACCCGCACGGGGTTTTCTGCCAAACCACAAGATATGCATGCACATGCTGCATTTGGGTGAGCGCGCATTTGGATTTCTACCAAACCACGTGTTAACCACGCCGATGCTGCTCTTTTCAGCACAGGCGCATCGATTTGTGGTAAACCACTTGATAAGCATGCACATGCATCTTTCGGTAGACGCGCACGTTGTTTTCTGCCAAACCACAAGCTAAGCATGCACATGCTGCTTTTGACAGAGCGCGAACGTGCATTTCTACCAAACCACATGCCAAGCACCCTCATGCTGCTCTTTTCAACACACGCGCATGGATTTGTGCCAAACCACTTCTTAAGCATGCACACGCATCTTTCCGTAGAAGGGCACGTTGTTTTCTGCCAAACCACAAGTTATGCATGCACATGCTGCTTTTGGAATAGCGCGCACGTGGATTTCTGCCAAACGACGTGCGAAACACGCCAATGCTGCTCTTTTCAGCACACGCGCATCGATTTGTGCCAAACCACTTGATAAGCATGCACATGCATCTTTCGGTAGACGCGCACGTTGTTTTCTGCCAAACCACAAGCTAAGCATGCACATGCTGCTTTTGACAGAGCGCGCACGTGCATTTCTACCAAACCACGTGCCGAGCACCCTCATGCTGCTCTTTTCAACACACGCGCATCGATTTGTTGTAAACCACTTGTTAAGCATGCACACTGATCTTTTGGTAGACGCGCACGTTGTTTTCTGCCAAACCACAAGTTATGATTGCACATGCTGCTTTTGGCAGAGCGCGCATGTGGATTTCTACCAAACCACCTGCTAAGCACGCCCATGCTGCTCTTTTCAGCACACGCGCTTCAATTTGTGGTAAACCACTTGTTAAGCATGCACATGCATCTTTTGTTTCACTCGCACATTGTTTTCTGCCAAACCACAAGTTATGCATGCACGTGCTGCTTTTGGCAGAGCGCGCCTGTGTGTTTCTACCCAACCACGTGCTAAGCACGCCCATGCTGCTCTTTTCAGCACACGCGCATCAATTTGTGACAAACCGCTTGTTAAGCATGCTCATGCATCTTTCGGTAGACGCGCACGTTGTTTTCTGCCAAACCACAACCTAAGCATGCACATGCTGCTTTTGGCAGAGCGCACATGTGGATTTCTACCAAACCAAGTGCTAAGCACGCCCATGCTGCTCTTTTCAGCACACGCGCATCTATTTGTGCCAATCCACTTGATAGGCATGCACAAGCAATTTTCGGTAGACGCGCACGTTGTTGTCTGCCAAACCGCAAGCTAAGCATGCACATGCTGCTTTTGACAGAGCGCGCACGTGCATTTCTACCAAAGCATGTGCCAACCACCCTCATGCTGCTCTTTTCAACACTCGCGCATGGATTTGTGCCAAAGCACTTTTAAGCATGCACATGCATCTTTCCGTAGAAGGGCACGTTGTTTTATGCCGAACCCCAAGTTAAGCATGCACATGCTGCTTTTGGCAGAGCGCGCAAGTGGATTTCTACCAAACCACGTGCTACGCACGCCCATGCTGCTCTTTTCAGCACACGCGCATCGATTTGTGCCAAACCACTTGATAAGCATGCACATGCATCTTTCGGTAGACGCGCACGTTGTTTTCTGCCAAACCACAAGCTAAGCATGCACATGCTGCTTTTGACAGAGCGCGCACGTGCATTTCAACCAAACCACGTGCCGAGCACCCTCATGCTGCTCTTTTCAACACACGCGCATCGATTTGTTGTAAAGCACTTGTTAAGCATGCACACTGATCTTTTGGTAGACGCGCACGTTGTTTTATGCCGAACCACAAGTTAAGCATGCACATGCTGCTTTTGGCAGAGCGCGCAAGTGGATTTCTACCAAACCACGTGCTACGCACGCCCATGCTGCTCTTTTCAGCACACGCGCATCGATTTGTGCCAAACCACTTGATAAGCATGCACATGCATCTTTCGGTAGACGCGCACGTTGTTTTCTGCCAAACCACAATCTAAGCATGCACATGCTGGTTTTTACAGAGCGCGCACGTGCATTTCTACCAAACCACGTGCCAAGCACCCTCATGCTGCTCTTTTAAACACACGCGCATGGATTTGTGCCAAACCACTTGTTAAGCATGCACATGCATCTTTCCGTAGAAGGGCACGTTGTTTTCTGCCAAACCACAAGTTATGCATGCACATGCTGCTTTTGGCAGAGCGCGCACGTGGATTTCTACGAAACCACTTGCCAAGCACCCTCATGCTGCTCTTTTCAACACGCGCGCATGGATTTCTGCCAAACCACTTGTTAAGCATGCACTTGCATCTTTCGTCGAAGCGCACGATGTTTTCTGCCAAACCACAAGTTATGCATGCACATGCTGCTTTTGGGAGAGGGCGCATGTGGATTTCTACCAAGCCACGTGCTAAGCACGCCCATGCTGCTCTTTTCAGCACACGCGCATCGATTTGTGGTAAACCACTTGTTAAGCATGCACATGCATCTTTTGGTTGACGCGTACATTGTTTTCTGCCAAACCAAAGTTATGCATGCACGTGCTGCTTTTGGCTGTGCGCGCATGTGGATTTCTACCAAGCCACGTGCTAAGAGCGTCCATGCTGCTCTTTTCAGCACACGCGCATCGATTTGGCCAATCCACTTGTTAAGCAGCATATGCATCTTTCAGTAGACCCGCACGGGGTTTTCTGCCAAACCACAAGATATGCATGCACATGCTGCATTTGGGTGAGCGCGCATTTGGATTTCTACCAAACCACGTGTTAACCACGCCGATGCTGCTCTTTTCAGCACAGGCGCATCGATTTGTGGTAAACCACTTGATAAGCATGCACATGCATCTTTCGGTAGACGCGCACGTTGTTTTCTGCCAAACCACAAGCTAAGCATGCACATGCTGCTTTTGACAGAGCGCGAACGTGCATTTCTACCAAACCACATGCCAAGCACCCTCATGCTGCTCTTTTCAACACACGCGCATGGATTTGTGCCAAACCACTTCTTAAGCATGCACACGCATCTTTCCGTAGAAGGGCACGTTGTTTTCTGCCAAACCACAAGTTATGCATGCACATGCTGCTTTTGGAATAGCGCGCACGTGGATTTCTGCCAAACGACGTGCGAAACACGCCAATGCTGCTCTTTTCAGCACACGCGCATCGATTTGTGCCAAACCACTTGATAAGCATGCACATGCATCTTTCGGTAGACGCGCACGTTGTTTTCTGCCAAACCACAAGCTAAGCATGCACATGCTGCTTATGACAGAGCGCGCACGTGCATTTCTACCAAACCACGTGCCGAGCACCCTCATGCTGCTCTTTTCAACACACGCGCATCGATTTGTTGTAAACCACTTGTTAAGCATGCACACTGATCTTTTGGTAGACGCGCACGTTGTTTTCTGCCAAACCACAAGTTATGATTGCACATGCTGCTTTTGGCAGAGCGCGCATGTGGATTTCTACCAAACCACCTGCTAAGCACGCCCATGCTGCTCTTTTCAGCACACGCGCTTCAATTTGTGGTAAACCACTTGTTAAGCATGCACATGCATCTTTTGTTTCACTCGCACATTGTTTTCTGCCAAACCACAAGTTATGCATGCACGTGCTGCTTTTGGCAGAGCGCGCCTGTGTGTTTCTACCCAACCACGTGCTAAGCACGCCCATGCTGCTCTTTTCAGCACACGCGCATCAATTTGTGACAAACCGCTTGTTAAGCATGCTCATGCATCTTTCGGTAGACGCGCACGTTGTTTTCTGCCAAACCACAACCTAAGCATGCACATGCTGCTTTTGGCAGAGCGCACATGTGGATTTCTACCAAACCAAGTGCTAAGCACGCCCATGCTGCTCTTTTCAGCACACGCGCATCTATTTGTGCCAATCCACTTGATAGGCATGCACAAGCATTTTTCGGTAGACGCGCACGTTGTTGTCTGCCAAACCGCAAGCTAAGCATGCACATGCTGCTTTTGACAGAGCGCGCACGTGCATTTCTACCAAAGCATGTGCCAACCACCCTCATGCTGCTCTTTTCAACACTCGCGCATGGATTTGTGCCAAAGCACTTTTAAGCATGCACATGCATCTTTCCGTAGAAGGGCACGTTGTTTTATGCCGAACCCCAAGTTAAGCATGCACATGCTGCTTTTGGCAGAGCGCGCAAGTGGATTTCTACCAAACCACGTGCTACGCACGCCCATGCTGCTCTTTTCAGCACACGCGCATCGATTTGTGCCAAACCACTTGATAAGCATGCACATGCATCTTTCGGTAGACGCGCACGTTGTTTTCTGCCAAACCACAAGCTAAGCATGCACATGCTGCTTTTGACAGAGCGCGCACGTGCATTTCAACCAAACCACGTGCCGAGCACCCTCATGCTGCTCTTTTCAACACACGCGCATCGATTTGTTGTAAAGCACTTGTTAAGCATGCACACTGATCTTTTGGTAGACGCGCACGTTGTTTTATGCCGAACCACAAGTTAAGCATGCACATGCTGCTTTTGGCAGAGCGCGCAAGTGGATTTCTACCAAACCACGTGCTACGCACGCCCATGCTGCTCTTTTCAGCACACGCGCATCGATTTGTGCCAAACCACTTGATAAGCATGCACATGCATCTTTCGGTAGACGCGCACGTTGTTTTCTGCCAAACCACAATCTAAGCATGCACATGCTGGTTTTTACAGAGCGCGCACGTGCATTTCTACCAAACCACGTGCCAAGCACCCTCATGCTGCTCTTTTAAACACACGCGCATGGATTTGTGCCAAACCACTTGTTAAGCATGCACATGCATCTTTCCGTAGAAGGGCACGTTGTTTTCTGCCAAACCACAAGTTGTGCATGCACATGCTGCTTTTGGCAGAGCGCGCACGTGGATTTCTACGAAACCACTTGCCAAGCACCCTCATGCTGCTCTTTTCAACACGCGCGCATGGATTTCTGCCAAACCACTTGTTAAGCATGCACTTGCATCTTTCGTCGAAGCGCACGATGTTTTCTGCCAAACCACAAGTTATGCATGCACATGCTGCTTTTGGGAGAGGGCGCATGTGGATTTCTACCAAGCCACGTGCTAAGCACGCCCATGCTGCTCTTTTCAGCACACGCGCATCGATTTGTGGTAAACCACTTGTTAAGCATGCACATGCATCTTTTGGTTGACGCGTACATTGTTTTCTGCCAAACCAAAGTTATGCATGCACGTGCTGCTTTTGGCTGTGCGCGCATGTGGATTTCTACCAAGCCACGTGCTAAGAGCGTCCATGCTGCTCTTTTCAGCACACGCGCATCGATTTGGCCAATCCACTTGTTAAGCATGCATATGCATCTTTCAGTAGACCCGCACGTGGTTTTCTGCCAAACCACAAGATATGCATGCACATGCTGCTTTTGGGTGAGCGCGCATTAGGATTTCTACCAAACCACGTGTTAAGCACGCCGATGCTGCTCTTTTCAGCACAGGCGCATCGATTTGTGGTAAACCACTTGTTCAGCATGCACATGCATGTTTCGGTAGACGCGCACGTTGTTTTCTGGCTAACCACACGCTAAACATGCACATGCCATTTTTGGCAGAGCGCGCACGTGGACTTCTACCAAACTACGTGCTAAGCACGCCCATGCTACTCTTTTCAGCACACGCGCATTGTTTTATGCCAAACCACTTGTTGAGCATGCACATGCATTTTTGGTAGATGCACTCGTTGTTTTCTGCGAAACCACAAGCTAAGCATGCACATGCTGCTTTTGACAGAGCGTGCACGTGGATTTCTACCAAACCACGTGCCAAGCACTCTCATGCTGCTCTTTCCAACACACGCGCATGGATTTGTGCCAAACCCCTTGTTAAGCATGCACATGCATCTTTCCGTAGAAGTTCACGTTGTTTTCTGTCAAACCACAAGTTATGCATGCACATGCTGCTTTTGGGAGAGCGCGCATGTGGATTTCTACCAAACCACGTGCGAAGCACGCCCATGCTGCTCTTTTCAGCACACGCGCATCGATTTATGCCAAACCACTTGTTAAGCATGCACATGCATTTTCGGTAGATGCGCTCATTGTTTTCTGCGAAACCACAAGATAAGCATGCACATGCTGCTTTTGACAGAACGCGCACGTGTATTTCTACCAAACCACGTGCCAAGCACTCTCATGCTGCTCTTTTCAACGCACGCGCATGGATTTGTGCCAAACCACTTGCTAAACATGCACATGCATCTTTCCGTAGAAGCGCACGTTGTTTTCTGCCAAACCTCAAGTTATGCATGCACATGCTGCTTTTGGGAGAGCGCGCATGTGCATTTGTACCAAACCACGTGCGAAGCACGCCCATGCTGCTCTTTTCAGCACACGCGCATCGATTTGTGCCAAACAACTTAATAAGCATGCACATGCATCTTTCGGTAGACGCGCACGTTGTTTTCTGCCAAACCACAAGCTAAGCATGCACATGCTGCCTTTGACAGAGCGCGTAGGTGTATTACTACCAAACCACGTGCCAAGCACCCTCATGCTGCTCTTTTCAACACACGCGCATGGATTTGTGCCAAACCATTTGTTAAACATGCACATGCATCTTTCCGTAGAAGGGAACGTTGTTTTCTGCCAAACCACAAGTTATGCACGCACATGCTGCTTTTGGCAGAGCGCGCACGTGCATTTCTACCAAACCACGTGCCAAGCACCCTCATGCTGCTCTTTTCAACACACGCGCATGGATTTGTGCCAAACCACTTGTTAAGCACGCACTTGCATCTTTCCGTCGAAGCGCACGTTGTTTTCTGCCAAACCACAAGGTATCCATGCACATGCTGCTTTTGGGAGAGGGCGTATGTGGATTTCTACCAAACCACGTGCTAAGCACGCCCATGCTGCTCTTTTCAGCACACGCGCATCGATTTATGCCAAACCACTTGTTAAGCATGCACATGCATTTTCGGTAGATGCGCTCATTGTTTTCTGCGAAACCTCAAGCTAAGCATGCACATGCTGCTTTTGACAGAGCGCGCACGTGCATTTCTACCAAACCACGTGCCAAGCACTCTCATGCTGCTCTTTTCAACGCACGCGCATGGATTTGTGCCAAACCACTTTTTAAACATGCACATGCATCTTTCCGTAGAAGCGCACGTTGTTTTCCGCCAAACCACAAGTTATGCATGCACATGCTGCTTTTGGGAGAGGGCGAATGTGAATTTCTACCAAACCACGTGCTAAGCACGCCCATGCTGCTCTTTTCAGCACACTCGCATCGATTTGTGGTAAACCACTTGATAAGCATGCTAATGCAACTTTTGGTAGACGCGCGCGTTGTTTTCTGCCAAACCACAAGTTATGCATGCACATGCTGCTTTTGGCAGAGCGCGCATGTGGATTTCCACCAAACCACGTGCTAAGCACACGCATGCTGCTCTTTTCAGCACACGCGCATCGATTTGTTCCAAACCACTTGTTAAGCATGCACATGCATCTTTCGGTAGACGCGCACGTTGTTTCCTGCCAAAGCACAAGCTAAGCATGCACATGCTGCTTTTGGCAGAGCGCGCACGTGGATTTCTGCCAAACGACGTGCTAAGCAAGCCCATGCTTCTCTTTTTAGCGCACTCGCATGCATTTGTGCCAAACCACTTGTTAAGCATGCACATGTAGCTTTTGGTAGACCCGCACGTTGTTTTCAGCCAAACCAAAAAATAAGCATGCACATGCAGCTTTTGGCAGAGCGCGTACGTGGATTTCTGGCAAACCACGTGCTAAGCACGTCCATGCTGCTCTTTTCAGGACACGCACATGGTTTTGTGGCAAACCACATCTTAGGCATGCACATGCAGGATTTGGTATACGCGCACATTGTGGTCTGCCAAACCACAAGATAAGCATGCACATACAGCTTTTGGTAAACCGGGCACGTGAATTTCTGCCAAACCAAAGGCGAAGCACGCCCATGCTGCTCTTTTCAGCACACGCGCATGGATTTGTGCCAAACCGCTTGCTAAGCATGCACATTCATCTTTTTTTGGACGCGCACGTTTTCTGCCAAACTACAAGCTAAGCATCCACATACAGCTCTTGGTAGAGCGCGCACGCGGATTTCTCCCAAACAACATGCTAAGCACGCCCATGCTGCTCTTTTCAGCGCACACGCATGGGTTTGGGCCAAACCATTTGTTAAGCATGCACATGCAGCCTTTGGTAGCACGCACACTTTGTTTTCTTCCAAACCACAAGCTGAGCATGCACATACAGCTTTTGGTAAATCGGGCACGTGCATTTCTGCCAAACTACGGGCGAAGCACGCCCATGGTGCTCTTTTCAGCACACGCGCATGCATTTTTGCCAAACCACTTGCTAAGCATGCAGGTTCATCTTTTTTTGGACGCGCACGTTGTTTTCTGCCTAACCACAAGTTAAGCATGCGCACTCAGCTTTTGGCAGAGCGCGCACGTGGATCTCTGCCAAACAACGTGCTAAGCACGCCCATGCTTCTCTTTTTAACGCACTCGCATGGATTTGTGCCAAACCACTTGTTAAACATGCACATGTAGCTTTTGGCAGACCCGCACGTTGTTTTCTGCCAAACCACGTACTAAGCACGCCCATGCTGCTCTTTACAGCGCACGCGCATGGATTTGTGCAAACCTTATGTTAAGCATGCACATGCATCTTTTGGTTGGCGCGAACGTTGTTTTCTGCCAAACCACAAGCTTAGCATGCACATGCAGCTTTTGGCAGAGCGTGCACACGGATTTCTCCCAAACGACATGCTAAGCACGCCCATGCTGCTGTTTTCAGGGCACACGCATGGGTTTGGGTCAAACGACGTGTTAAGCATGCACATGCAGCCTTTGGTAGCACGCACACGTTGTTTTCTTCCAAACCACAAGCTGAGCATGCACTTACAGGTTTTGGTAAATCGGGCACGTGGATTTCTGCCAAACCACGGGCGAAGCACGCCCTTGCTGCTCTTTTCAGCGCATGCGCATGGATTTGTGCCAAACCACTTGCTAAGCCTGGACGTTCATCCTTTTTTGGACGCGCACGTTGTTTTCTGCCTAACCACAAGCTGAGCATGCACACGCAGCTTTTGGCAGAGCGCGTACGTGGATTTCTGCCAAACGACGTGCTAAGCACGCCCATGCGGCTCTTTTTGGCGCACTCGCATGGATTTGTCCCAAACCACTTGGTAAGCATGCATATGTAGCTTTTGGTAGACCCGCACGTTGTTTTCTGCCAAACCAAAAAATAAGCATGCACATGCAGCTTTTGGCAGAGCGCGTACGTGGATTTCTGGCAAACCACGTGCTAAGCACGCCCATGGTCTTGTGGCAAACCACTTCTCATGCATGCACATGTAGGTTTTGGTAGACGCGCACGTTGTTGTCTGCCAAACCACGAGATAAGCATGCACATACAGCTTTTGGTAAATCTGGCACGTGGATTTCTGCCAAACCACGTGCGAAGCACGCCCATGCTGCTCTTTTCAGCACACGCGCATGGATTTTTGCCAAACCACTTGCTAAGCATGCATGTTCATCTTTTTTTGGACGCGCACATTGTTTTCTGCCTAACCACAAGCTAAGCATGCACACGCAGCTTTTGGCAGAGCGCGCACGTGGATTTCTGCCAAACGACGTGCTAAGCAAGCCCATGCTTCTCTTTTTAGCGCACTCGCATGCATTTGTGCCAAACCACTTGTTACGCATGGACATGCATCTTTCCGTGGACGCGCACGTCGTTTTCCGCCAAACCACAAGCTAAGCATAAACGTGCTGCTTTCGGCAGAGCTCGCATGTGCATTTCCACCAAACCACGTGCTAAGCACGCCCATGCTGCTCTTTTCAGCACACTTGCATCGATTTGTGGTAAACCACTTGTTAAGCATGCAAATGCAACTTTTGGTAGACGCGCACGTTGTATTCTGCCAAACCAGAAGTTATGCATGCACGTGCTGCTTTTGGCCGAGCGCGCATGTGGATTTCTACCAAACCACGTGCTAAGCACGCCCATTCTGCTCTTTTCAGCACACGGGCATCGATTTGTGGTAAACCACATGTTAAGCACGCACACTCACTATTGGTAGACGCAGACGTTGTTTTCTGCCAAACCACAAGTTAAGCATGAACATGCTGCTTTTGAGAGAGCTCGCATGTGGATTTCTACCAAACCACGTGCTACGCACGCCCATGCTGCTTTTTTCAGCACACGCGCATCGATTTGTGCCAAACCACTTGCTAAGCATGCACATGCAGCCTTTGGTAGCACGCACACTTTGTTTTCTTCCAAACCACAAGCTGAGCATGCACATAGAGCTTTTGGTAAATCGGTCACGTGGATTTCTGGCAAACTACGGGCGAAGCACGCCCATGCTGCTCTTTCAGCACACGCCCATGGATTTTTGCCAAACCACTTGCTAAGCATGCACGTTCATCTTTTTTTTGGAAGCGCATGTTGTTTTCTGCCTAACCACAAGCTAAGCATGCACACGCAGCTTTTGGCAGAGCGCGCACGTGGATTTCTGCCAAACGACGTGCTAAGCACGCCCATGCTCCTCTTTTTAGCTCACTCGCAGGGATTTGTGCCAAAGCACTTGTTAAGCATGCACATGTAGCTTTTGGCAGTCCCGCACATTGTTTTCTGCCAAACCACATGATAAGCATGCACATGCAGCTTTTGGCAGAGCGCGTATGTGGATTTCTGCCAAACCACGTGCTAAGCACGCCCATGCTGCTCCTTTCAGGACACGCACATGGTTTTGTGGCAAACCACTTTTTAGGCTTCACATGCAGGTTTTGGTAGACACGCACATTGCTGTCTGCCAAACCACAAGATAAGCATGCACATACAGGTTTTGGTAAATCGGGCACGTGAATTTCTGCCAAACCAAAGGCGAAGCACGCCCATGCTGCTCTATTCAGCACACGCGCATGGATTTGGGCCAAACCAGATGCTAAGCGTGCACGTTCATCTTTTTTGGACGCGCACGTTGTTTTCTGCCAAACTACAAGCTAAGCATGCACATACAGCTCTTGGCAGAGCGCGCACGCGGATTTCTCCCAAACGACATGCTAAGCACGCCCATGCTGCTCTTTTTAGCGCACACGCATGGGTTTGGGACAAACCACTTGTTAAGCATGCACATGCAGCCTTTGGTAGCACGCACACGTGGTTTTGTTCCAAACCACAAGCTGAGCTTGCACATACAGCTTTTGGTAAATCGGGCACGTGGTTTTCTGCCAAACCACGGGCGAAGCACGCCCATGCTGCTCTTTTTAGCACATGTCCATGGATTTGTGCTAAACCACTTGCTAAGCATGCAGGTTCATCTTTTTTTGGACGCGCACGTTGTTTTCAGCCTAACCACAAGCTAAGCATGCACACGCAGCTTTTGGCAGAGCGCTCACGTGGATTTCTGCCAAACGACGTGCTAAGCACGCCCATGCTCCTCTTTTTAGCTCACTCGCATAGATTTGTGCCAAAGCACTTGTTAAGCATGCACATGTAGCTTTTGGCAGACCCGCACGTTGTTTTCTGCCAAACCACATGATAATCATGCACATGCAGCTTTTGGCAGAGCGCGTATGTGGATTTCTGCCAAACCACGTGCTAAGCACGCCCATGCTGCTCCTTTCAGGACACGCACATGGTTTTGTGGCAAACCACTTCTTAGGCTTCACATGCAGGTTTTGGTAGACACGCACATTGTTGTCTGCCAAACCACAAGATAAGCATGCACATACAGGTTTTGGTAAATCGGGCACGTGAATTTCTGCCAAACCAAAGGCGAAGCACGCCCATGCTGCTCTATTCAGCACACGCGCATCGATTTGTGCCAAACCCCTTGCTAAGCATGCACGTTCATCTTTTTTTGGACGCGCACGTTGTTTTCTGCCAAACTGCAAGCTAAGCATTCACATACAGATCTTGGCAGAGCGCGCACGCGGATTTCTCCCAAACGACATGCTAAGCACGCCCATGCTGCTCTTTTTAGCGCACGCGCATGGGTTTGGGCCAAACCACTTGTTAAGCATGCACATGCAGCCTTTGGTAGCACGCACACGTGGTTTTCTTCCAAACCACAAGCTGAGCTTGCACATACAGCTTTTGGTAACTCGGGCACGTGGATTTCTGCCAAACCACGGACGAAGCACGCCCATGCTGCTCTTTTTAGCACATGCCCATGGATTTGTGCTAAACCACTTGCTAAGCATGCACGTTCATCTTTTTTTGGACGCGCACGTTGTTTTCAGCCTAACCACAAGCTAAGCATGCACACGCAGCTTTTGGCGGAGCGCGCGCGTGGATTTCTGCCAAACGACGTGCTAAGCACGCCCATGCTGCTCTTTTTAGCACATGCCCATGGATTTGTGCTAAACCACTTGCTAAGCATGCACGTTCATCTTTTTTTGGACGCGCACGAAGTTTTCTGCCAAACCACAAGCTAAGCATGCACATGCTGCTTTGGCAGAGCGCGCACGTGCATTTCAACCAAACCACGTGCCGAGCACCCTCATGCTGCTCTTTTCAACACACGGCCATCGATTTGTTGTAAACCACTTGTTAAGCATGCACACTGATCTTTTGGTAGACGCGCACGTTGTTTTCTGCCAAACCACAAGTTATGCATGCACATGCTGCTTTTGGCAGAGCGCGCATGTGGAGTTCTACCAAACCATGTGCTAAGCACGCCCATGCTGCTCTTTTCAGCACACGCGCATCGATTTGTGCCAAACCACTTGTTAAGCATGCACATGCATCTTTCGGTAGACGCGCACGTTGTTTTCTGCCAAACGACATGCTAAGCATGCACATGCTGCTTTTGACAGAGCGCGCACATGCATTTCTACCAAACCACGTGCCAAGCACCCTCATGCTGCTCTTTTCAACACACGCGCATGGATTTGTTCCAAACCACTTCTTAAGCATGCACATGCATCTTTCTGCAGAAGGGCACGTTGTTTTCTGCCAAACCACAAGTTATGCAGGCACATGCTGCTTTTGGGAGAGCGCGCACGTGGATTTCTGCCAAACGACGTGCGAAACACGCCAATGCTGCTCTTTTCAGCACACGCGCATCAATTTCTGCCAAACCACTTGTTAAGCATGCACATGCATCTTTCCGTAGAAGGGCACGTTGTTTTCTGCCAAACCACAAGTTATGCATGCACATGCTGCTTTTGGCAGAGCGCGCACGTGGATTTCTACGAAACCACTTGCCAAGCACCCTCATGCTGTGCTTTTCCACACACGCGCATGGATTTGTGCCAAACCACTTGTTAAGCATGCACTTGAATCTTTCTTCGAAGCGCACGATGTTTTCTGCCAAACAACAAGTTATGCATGCACATGCTGCTTTTGGGAGAGGGCGCATGTGGATTTCTACCATACCACGTGCTAAGCACGCCCATGCTGCTCTTTTCAGCACACGCGCATCGATTTGTGGTAAACCACTTGTTAAGCTACACATGCATCTTTTGGTTAACGCGCACATTGTTTTCTGCCAAACCAAAAGTTATGCATGCACGTGGTGCTTTTGGCAGAGCGCGCATGTGGATTTCTACCAAGCCACGTGCTAAGAGCGCCCATGCTGCTCTTTTCAGCACACGCGCATCGATTTAGCCAATCCACTTGTTAAGCATGCATATGCATCTTTCAGTAGACCCGCACGGGGTTTTCTGCCAAACCACAAGATATGCATGCACATGCTGCATTTGGGTGAGCGCGCATTTGGATTTCTACCAAACCACGTGTTAACCACGCCGATGCTGCTCTTTTCAGCACAGGCGCATCGATTTGTGGTAAACCACTTGATAAGCATGCACATGCATCTTTCGGTAGACGCGCACGTTGTTTTCTGCCAAACCACAAGCTAAGCATGCACATGCTGCTTTTGACAGAGCGCGAACGTGCATTTCTACCAAACCACATGCCAAGCACCCTCATGCTGCTCTTTTCAACACACGCGCATGGATTTGTGCCAAACCACTTCTTAAGCATGCACACGCATCTTTCCGTAGAAGGGCACGTTGTTTTCTGCCAAACCACAAGTTATGCATGCACATGCTGCTTTTGGCAGAGCGCGCACGTGGATTTCTACGAAACCACTTGCCAAGCACCCTCATGCTGTGCTTTTCCACACACGCGCATGGATTTGTGCCAAACCACTTGTTAAGCATGCACTTGAATCTTTCTTCGAAGCGCACGATGTTTTCTGCCAAACCACAAGTTATGCATGCACATGCTGCTTTTGGGAGAGGGCGCATGTGGATTTCTACCAAACCACGTGCTAAGCACGCCCATGCTGCTCTTTTCAGCACACTCGCATCGATTTGTGGTAAACCACTTGATAAGCATGCTAATGCAACTTTTGGTAGACGCGCGCGTTGTTTTCTGCCAAACCACAAGTTATGCATGCACGTGCTGCTTTTGGCAGAGCGCGCATGTGGATTTCTACCAAACCACGTGCTAAGCACACGCATGCTGCTCTTTTCAGCACACGCGCATCGATTTGTTCCAAACCACTTGTTAAGCATGCACATGCATCTTTCGGTAGACGCGCACGTTGTTTCCTGCCAAAGCACAAGCTAAGCATGCACATGCTGCTTTTGGCAGAGCGCGCACGTGGATTTCTGCCAAACGACGTGCTAAGCAAGCCCATGCTTCTCTTTTTAGCGCACTCGCATGCATTTGTGCCAAACCACTTGTTAAGCATGCACATGTAGCTTTTGGTAGACCCGCACGTTGTTTTCTGCCAAACCAAAAAATAAGCATGCACATGCAGGTTTTGGCAGAGCGCGTACGTGGATTTCTGGCAAACCACGTGCTAAGCACGTCCATGCTGCTCTTTTCAGGACACGCACATGGTTTTGTGGCAAACCACATCTTAGGCATGCACATGCAGGATTTGGTATACGCGCACATTGTGGTCTGCCAAACCACAAGATAAGCATGCACATACAGCTTTTGGTAAACCGGGCACGTGAATTTCTGCCAAACCAAAGGCGAAGCACGCCCATGCTGCTCTTTTCAGCACACGCGCATGGATTTGTGCCAAACCGCTTGCTAAGCATGCACATTCATCTTTTTTTGGACGCGCACGTTTTCTGCCAAACTACAAGCTAAGCATGCACATACAGCTCTTGGTAGAGCGCGCACGCGGATTTCTCCCAAACAACATGCTAAGCACGCCCATGCTGCTCTTTTCAGCGCACACGCATGGGTTTGGGCCAAACCATTTGTTAAGCATGCACATGCAGCCTTTGGTAGCACGCACACTTTGTTTTCTTCCAAACCACAAGCTGAGCATGCACATACAGCTTTTGGTAAATCGGGCACGTGCATTTCTGCCAAACTACGGGCGAAGCACGCCCATGGTGCTCTTTTCAGCACACGCGCATGCATTTTTGCCAAACCACTTGCTAAGCATGCAGGTTCATCTTTTTTTGGACGCGCACGTTGTTTTCTGCCTAACCACAAGTTAAGCATGCGCACTCAGCTTTTGGCAGAGCGCGCACGTGGATCTCTGCCAAACAACGTGCTAAGCCCGCCCATGCTTCTCTTTTTAACGCACTCGCATGGATTTGTGCCAAACCACTTGTTAAACATGCACATGTAGCTTTTGGCAGACCCGCACGTTGTTTTCTGCCAAACCACGTACTAAGCACGCCCATGCTGCTCTTTTCAGCGCACGCGCATGGATTTGTGCAAACCTTATGTTAAGCATGCACATGCATCTTTTGGTTGGCGCGAACGTTGTTTTCTGCCAAACCACAAGCTTAGCATGCACATGCAGCTTTTGGCAGAGCGTGCACACGGATTTCTCCCAAACGACATGCTAAGCACGCCCATGCTGCTGTTTTCAGGGCACACGCATGGGTTTGGGTCAAACGACGTGTTAAGCATGCACATGCAGCCTTTGGTAGCACGCACACGTTGTTTTCTTCCAAACCACAAGCTGAGCATGCACTTACAGGTTTTGGTAAATCGGGCACGTGGATTTCTGCCAAACCAGGGGCGAAGCACGCCCTTGCTGCTCTTTTCAGCGCATGCGCATGGATTTGTGCCAAACCACTTGCTAAGCCTGGACGTTCATCCTTTTTTGGACGCGCACGTTGTTTTCTGCCTAACCACAAGCTGAGCATGCACACGCAGCTTTTGGCAGAGCGCGTATGTGGATTTCTGCCAAACGACGTGCTAAGCACGCCCATGCGGCTCTTTTTGGCGCACTCGCATGGATTTGTCCCAAACCACTTGGTAAGCATGCATATGTAGCTTTTGGTAGACCCGCACGTTGTTTTCTGCCAAACCAAAAAATAAGCATGCACATGCAGCTTTTGGCAGAGCGCGTACGTGGATTTCTGGCAAACCACGTGCTAAGCAAGCCCATGCTTCTCTTTTTAGCGCACTCGCATGCATTTGTGCCAAACCACTTGTTACGCATGGACATGCATCTTTCCGTGGACGCGCACGTCGTTTTCCGCCAAACCACAAGCTAAGCATAAACGTGCTGCTTTCGGCAGAGCTCGCATGTGCATTTCCACCAAACCACGTGCTAAGCACGCCCATGCTGCTCTTTTCAGCACACTTGCATCGATTTGTGGTAAACCACTTGTTAAGCATGCAAATGCAACTTTTGGTAGACGCGCACGTTGTATTCTGCCAAACCAGAAGTTATGCATGCACGTGCTGCTTTTGGCCGAGCGCGCATGTGGATTTCTACCAAACCACGTGCTAAGCACGCCCATTCTGCTCTTTTCAGCACACGGGCATCGATTTGTGGTAAACCACATGTTAAGCACGCACACTCACTATTGGTAGACGCAGACGTTGTTTTCTGCCAAACCACAAGTTAAACATGAACATGCTGCTTTTGAGAGAGCTCGCATGTGGATTTCTACCAAACCACGTGCTACGCACGCCCATGCTGCTTTTTTCAGCACACGCGCATCGATTTGTGCCAAACCACTTGCTAAGCATGCACATGCAGCCTTTGGTAGCACGCACACTTTGTTTTCTTCCAAACCACAAGCTGAGCATGCACATAGAGCTTTTGGTAAATCGGTCACGTGGATTTCTGGCAAACTACGGGCGAAGCACGCCCATGCTGCTCTTTCAGCACACGCCCATGGATTTTTGCCAAACCACTTGCTAAGCATGCACGTTCATCTTTTTTTTGGACGCGCATGTTGTTTTCTGCCTAACCACAAGCTAAGCATGCACACGCAGCTTTTGGCAGAGCGCGCACGTGGATTTCTGCCAAACGACGTGCTAAGCACGCCCATGCTCCTCTTTTTAGCTCACTCGCAGGGATTTGTGCCAAAGCACTTGTTAAGCATGCACATGTAGCTTTTGGCAGTCCCGCACATTGTTTTCTGCCAAACCACATGATAAGCATGCACATGCAGCTTTTGGCAGAGCGCGTATGTGGATTTCTGCCAAACCACGTGCTAAGCACGCCCATTCTGCTCTTTTCAGCACACGGGCATCGATTTGTGGTAAACCACATGTTAAGCACGCACACTCACTATTGGTAGACGCAGACGTTGTTTTCTGCCAAACCACAAGTTAAGCATGAACATGCTGCTTTTGAGAGAGCTCGCATGTGGATTTCTACCAAACCACGTGCTACGCACGCCCATGCTGCTTTTTTCAGCACACGCGCATCGATTTGTGCCAAACCACTTGCTAAGCATGCACATGCAGCCTTTGGTAGCACGCACACTTTGTTTTCTTCCAAACCACAAGCTGAGCATGCACATAGAGCTTTTGGTAAATCGGTCACGTGGATTTCTGGCAAACTACGGGCGAAGCACGCCCATGCTGCTCTTTCAGCACACGCCCATGGATTTTTGCCAAACCACTTGCTAAGCATGCACGTTCATCTTTTTTTTTGGACGCGCATGTTGTTTTCTGCCTAACCACAAGCTAAGCATGCACACGCAGCTTTTGGCAGAGCGCGCACGTGGATTTCTGCCAAACGACGTGCTAAGCACGCCCACGCTCCTCTTTTTAGCTCACTCGCAGGGATTTGTGCCAAAGCACTTGTTAAGCATGCACATGTAGCTTTTGGCAGTCCCGCACATTGTTTTCTGCCAAACCACATGATAAGCATGCACATGCAGCTTTTGGCAAAGCGCGTATGTGGATTTCTGCCAAACCACGTGCTAAGCACGCCCATGCTGCTCCTTTCAGGACACGCACATGGTTTTGTGGCAAACCAATTTTTAGGCTTCACATGCAGGTTTTGGTAGACACGCACATTGCTGTCTGCCAAACCACAAGATAAGCATGCACATACAGGTTTTGGTAAATCGGGCACGTGAATTTCTGCCAAACCAAAGGCGAAGCACGCCCATGCTGCTCTATTCAGCACACGCGCATGGATTTGGGCCAAACCAGATGCTAAGCGTGCACGTTCATCTTTTTTGGACGCGCACGTTGTTTTCTGCCAAACTACAAGCTAAGCATGCACATACAGCTCTTGGCAGAGCGCGCACGCGGATTTCTCCCAAACGACATGCTAAGCACGCCCATGCTGCTCTTTTTAGCGCACACGCATGGGTTTGGGACAAACCACTTGTTAAGCATACACATGCAGCCTTTGGTAGCACGCACACGTGGTTTTGTTCCAAACCACAAGCTGAGCTTGCACATACAGCTTTTGGTAAATCGGGCACGTGGTTTTCTGCCAAACCACGGGCGAAGCACGCCCATGCTGCTCTTTTTAGCACATGTCCATGGATTTGTGCTAAACCACTTGCTAAGCATGCAGGTTCATCTTTTTTTGGACGCGCACGTTGTTTTCAGCCTAACCACAAGCTAAGCATGCACACGCAGCTTTTGGCAGAGCGCTCACGTGGATTTCTGCCAAACGACGTGCTAAGCACGCCCATGCTCCTCTTTTTAGCTCACTCGCATAGATTTGTGCCAAAGCACTTGTTAAGCATGCACATGTAGCTTTTGGCAGACCCGCACGTTGTTTTCTGCCAAACCACATGATAATCATGCACATGCAGCTTTTGGCAGAGCGCGTATGTGGATTTCTGCCAAACCACGTGCTAAGCACGCCCATGCTGCTCCTTTCAGGACACGCACATGGTTTTGTGGCAAACCACTTCTTAGGCTTCACATGCAGGTTTTGGTAGACACGCACATTGTTGTCTGCCAAACCACAAGATAAGCATGCACATACAGGTTTTGGTAAATCGGGCACGTGAATTTCTGCCAAACCAAAGGCGAAGCACGCCCATGCTGCTCTATTCAGCACACGCGCATGGATTTGTGCCAAACCCCTTGCTAAGCATGCACGTTCATCTTTTTTTGGACGCGCACGTTGTTTTCTGCCAAACTGCAAGCTAAGCATTCACATACAGATCTTGGCAGAGCGCGCACGCGGATTTCTCCCAAACGACATGCTAAGCACGCCCATGCTGCTCTTTTTAGCACATGCCCATGGATTTGTGCTAAACCACTTGCTAAGCATGCACGTTCATCTTTTTTTGGACGCGCACGAAGTTTTCTGCCAAACCACATGATAAGCATGCACATGCAGCTTTTGGCAGAGCGCGTACGTGGATTTCTGCCAAACCACGTGCTAAGCACGCCCATGCTACTCCTTTCAGGACACGCACATGGTTTTGAGGCAAACCACTTCTTAGGCATGCACATGCACGTTTTGGTAGGCACGCACATTATTGTCTGCCAAACCACAAGATAAGCATGCACATGCAGCTTTTGGAAGAGCGGGCACGTGGATTTCTGCCAAACCACATGCTAAGCACGTCCACGCTGCTCTTTTCAGTGCACGCGCATGGCTTTGTGCCAAACCACTTGTTAAGCATGCACATGCAGCCTTTGGTAGCACGCACAGGTTGTTTTCTTCCAAACCACAAGCTGAGCATACACCTACAGCTTTTGGTTAATCGGGCACGTGAATTTCTGCTAAACCACGTGCGAAGCACGCCCATGCCGCTCTTTTCAGCGCACGCGCATGGATTTGTGGAAAACCATTTGTTAAGCATGCACATGCATCTTTTGGTAGACGCGCACGTTGTTTTCTGCCAAACCACATGCTAAGCATGCACATGCAGCTTTTGGCAGAGCGCGCACCTGGATTTCGGCCAAAACACGTGCTAAGCGCGCCGATTCTGCTCTTTTCAGCACGCGCGTATGGGTTTGTGCCAAACCACTTGTTTAGCATGCACATGCATCTTTTGGTATACGCACACGTGGTTTTCTGCAAAAACACGTGCTAAGCATGCACATGCAGCTTTTGGCAGAGCGCGCACGTTGATTTCTGCCAAACGACGTGCTAAGCACGTCCATGCTGCTCTTTTCAGCGCACACGCATGGATTTGTGACAAACCGCTTGTTAAGAATGCACATGCAGCTTTTGGTAGCACGCGCACGTTTTTTTCCTGCCAAACCACCTGCCAAGCATGCACATTCACCTTTTGGCAGAGCGCGCCCGTCGATTTCTGCCAAACGACGTGCTAAGCACATCCATGCTGCTCATTTCAGCGCACTCGCATGGATTTGTGCCAAACCACTTGTTCAGCATGCAAATGCAGCTTTTGGTAGCACGCGCACGAAGTTTCCAGCCAAACCACAAGCTAAGCATGCACACGCAGCTTTTGGCAGAGCGCGCACGTGGATTTCTGTCAAACGACGTGTTAAGCATGCACACGCGCATGGATTCAGCACACGCGCATGAATTTGAGCCGAACCACTTGTTGAGAATGCAGATGTATCTTTAGGTAGACGCGCACGTTGTTTTCGTCCAAACAACAAGCTAAGCTTCTTTAGGAGAGCACGTTGCTGGGGGAGTCGGTCGTACATACTTAAAGAAGGGAATTGCGCTAAAAAACGACACGGACGAGTAAGGAC
Source organism: Dermacentor variabilis (assembly GCF_050947875.1). Taxonomy (NCBI): domain Eukaryota; kingdom Metazoa; phylum Arthropoda; class Arachnida; order Ixodida; family Ixodidae; genus Dermacentor; species Dermacentor variabilis. Next base: position 1,660,767 of record NW_027460423.1, on the reverse strand, counting down.
ATTGACGGGCGCAGACCACCACAAGCTAAGCATGCACAAGCAGCTTTTGGATGAGCGCGCACGTAGATTTCTGCCAAACCACATGCTAAGCACGCAGACGCTGCTCTTTTCAGCGCACGCGCATGGGTTTGTGCCAAACCACTTGTTAAGCATGCACATGCAGCCTTGGGTAGCACGCACACATTGCTTTCTTCCAAACAAGGAGCTAAGCATGCACATAGAGCTTTTGGTAAATCAGGCTCGTGGATTTCTGCCAAACGACGTGCTAAGCACGCCCATGCTGCTCTTTTTAGCTCACTCGTATGTATTTGTGTCAAACCACTTGTTAAGCATGCACATGTAGCTTTTGGTAGACCCGCACGTTGTTTTCTGCGAAACCACATGATAATCATGCACATGCAGCTTTTGGCAGAGCGTGTACGTGGATTTCTGCCAAACCACGTGCTAAGCACGCCCATGCTGCTCTTTTCAGGACGCGCACATGGTTTTGTGCCAAACCACTTATTAAGCATGCACACGCAGGTTTTGGTAGACGCGCACGTTGTTGTCTGCCAAACCACAAGTTAAGCATGCACATACAGCTTTTGGGAGAGCGCGCACGTAGATTTCTCGCGAACCAAGTGCTAAGCACGCCCATGCTGCTCTTTTCAGCAAAGGCGCATGGATTTGTGCCAAACCATTTGTTATGCATGCACATGGATCTTTTGGTAGACGCCCTGCAGGGGCGTCTGCATAACCAGGCGTTTGGTGTGTTGCGACACCACGTGCCCGAGAACACGAGGGTTGGACCCTCCCGCGTGTAGCCGTGCGCGGCTTAGCCGTCTCCAGGGAAAGGGGGATCCTGGGGGTTGAGCCGATGCCGGGTGTTTGGACCTTTAAGGCCCCCCGGCGGAGGCAACACACCTCTTTGGCTTCTGCTTCACGTAGACGGCACCCCCGGACTGACCCACCCGAGGGAAATCGGCAGTCGCCCTTTCCTGTCTCTCTCACCTCAAATCTTCGTCTTTATCTCTCACTTTTTGACCTTTCCTGTCTTCTTCTTTCTTCCATTTACCTCCTTTCTCCACGGCGGCAAGGGTTAACCTTGTGTGGCTATCGTACCTTGGGTACACCATATTTGGTTATAGCGACGGCGTACGGCTGGCGTCGTGCAGGTTTGTACACAAGATCGGCCGCGTCCCCTCGTTGGGCTCCGTGGTGGGCGGTTGGCGCTGTTGCCGAACATACTCATTTTCTATGGCAGCACAAACCTCTGTCGTCTATGATCGGCGTCTGAAAAGATGCCGCACCGAAGTACCATTCCATTTCTCCTTTCGGAGCAACGCTCCATCCTTCCCCAAGTTCTATGTAGTACATAGCGAAAGCAATATGCCAGTAAGAAAACTCTCACCATTCCTTGTAGCCAAATGCCTGAAAGGAAAAATCGGACCGACGTAATGCCTCCAAAATGTCAAGCGGGGAGCTCCTCCTAGAACTGAATGATAAAGACCAAGGAGAGAAGCTCACTGGCCTTACCAGTATTGGCGACGCCACAGTGACGATTTCACCACATAGAACACTGCACACAAGCCGGGGAGTGATTTCTCAAGAAGACTTTATTGGATTGAGCGATGAGCAACTCCTTGAGGGTTTCCAAGAACAAAATGTGACAAAAGTACAAAGAATAGTAATCCGCAGAAACAACCAAGAAATCCCCACCAAACATGTTATACTCAGCTTTGGAACAAGCGAAATGCCTACTTCACTCGATGCAGGTTATGTTAAAGTCAACGTCAGAGCATATATCCCGAACCCTAGACGATGTTTTAAGTGCCAAAGATTCGGACATGCTTCACATGCATGCCGAGGACAAACAACTTGTGCTGAATGCAGCTCCAACGAACACCAATCTGAGAATTTCACCTCTTCCCTACATTGTGTTAACTGTAAGACAGATCACCCAGCTTATTCACGGTCCTGCCCTTGCTGGAAAAAAGATAAAGAAGTCATTGCTCTAACTGTAAAAGAAAAAATTTCGTTCTTTGAAGCCAGAAAGCGGCTATCATACCTTCCGCGAAGAAGTTACGCCGATGTGACGCAGTCGGGGGCAGCGTCACAGAGGCCTCCGGGGTCCTCCGAGCCCACGCGCAGTGGTGCTGCAGTGACTCCTCCTGCTCCCGTGATGGAAGCAGCCGACGCTGCTCCATCCTCTTCCAAGGCCCTGCAAACACCAGTCCCACAGGGCCCTAAGATAAAGCGAACCCCAAGGCCCGAGGCACGTGTCTCGGCGCCCAACTCTCGGTCTTCCAGCGCTTCAGAAAGAGCGATGGAGATCGACACAAGAACTCCGGTGTCATTGACACCGAAGGACAAGCGCTCTCTTCAGCGCGGTAAGAGGGACAAGAACCCAATAACCACGCAAAATGAGAGGGCGATAACCTGAAGGTTATCGCTCCTTTGTATCACACTTCTTGAGACCTACGTCACCTAACATCTTTCCTATCTCCTATTGAGCTGTTAACGCCATTTTTTACCCTTGAATTCCATAATGGCTTTTATTATTCACTTGAACTGTAGAGGTCTTTTACATAACTTAGGTGACATTAAAGACCTGTTATTTAACTTCTCTCCTGTGGCCTTACACTTACAGGAAACAAACCTAGGCGAAAAACACAAACATATCTTAAAAGGTTTCACTGTTGTACGGCGCGACCGTACTCAGATGAACCGGCTTTCGGGTGGAGTAGCCATTGTTGTGCAGGGCGGTATTGCAGCTATAGAAGTTCCCATTACCAGTCACATAGAAGTCGTTGCTGTCACTATTATAACTCACAAAACCATCACCATTTGCTTGCTGTATATCCCACACCAAACCCATTTTACCACTAAAGACTTAGAAAATATAACAGGTCAATTACCGGAGCCATTTGTTTTAGTGGGGGATTTTAATGCTCACGGTACTCTTTGGGGCAGTATCAAAACTGACCAGAGAGGGCAAATGGTTGAAGGTTTTATTCTGTCAAATGATACCTGCCTTTTAAATTCAGGTGCACCGACATACTTTTCACCGACTTCCCGCACTTTTAGTTGTATAGATTTAGCTTTTTGCTCACCAACTCTTTTTAATGATCTTAAATGGGAAACCCTCCACAAGCCTTATGGCAGTGATCACTTGCCCGCAATCATCAAATATTTATCATCACCTCCAACCTTAGTCACTAGGCCACGCCAGTGGAAATTACAGCTCGCTGACTGGCCGCTTTTTATGGAAAACGCGAAACTGGAAGTTGCCTTTTCAGAAGAACAAAACATTGACGAACTTAACAAAAAATCACTCAGGTCATAATCTCTGCAGCAGAAAAAGCAATACCGCAGTCATCCGATATTGTACACAAAAGGCTAACTCCCTCGTGGACTAACGAGTGTACCGAAGCCCGAAAGAAGCAAAATAAGGCCTGGGGAATCCTACGTAGGTACCCCACTTATAGCAACCTTTTATATTTCAAACAGGCCAAACTGAAAGCACGTTTTATTCGAAGAAATGCGGAGAAATTATCATGGCGAAAATACAAGAGTTCAGTCAATAGTACCGTCACATCAAAACGAATGTGGGACCAGGTGAGGAAATTTAGAGGAGAGTACTCATCATACACTATACCACTACTTACATGTCCAGGCACACAACACTACAGGACCAGGCCAACTTATTAGGTGAACACTTTTACAACATTTCCAGCTCAGCACACTATTCAAATTCATTCTTAAAATATAAAGAATCGGTGGAGAAACAGAGACTGCCCACCACTAGGTGTTCAAACGAACCTTATAATAGCGTCCTCACAATGCAAGAACTGAACAGGGTTCTCTCGGCCGGTAAAAAAACAGCAACAGGTCTTGACCGTGTCCACTACACAATGTTGGCACACCTATCTCAAGCATCAGCAGAAACACTTCTTAAATTTTCAACAAGATCTGGGAATCTGGAGTAATGCCTACAGACTGGAAAAATGCAGTGATAGTGCCTTTTTTGAAATCAGGTAAACCCGCAACGTCCCCAAGTAGCTACTGGCCCATTGCCTTAACAAGCTGTCTAGCCAAATCCTACGAAAGTATCATCAACATAAGGCTCACATTCATCCTTGAATCAAGGAACTTAATAGACGTGCACCAGTGCGGATACAAAAAGGGCTGCTCGACAACTGACCACCTCGTACGACTAGAACATGAAATACGTAAAGCGTTTCTACGCAAACAACACTGTCTCAAAGTATTTTTTCGATCTAGAAAAAGCGTATGATACCAGGTGGAGGTATGGAATTTTAAGAGACCTGGCTGACTTGGGAGTCCGTGGCAGAATGCTAAACTGTCTATCTGATTTTATGGCAAATAGAACATTGCAGGTGTGTCTCGGCACAACACTTTCACACACATTTACACAGGGAAATGGTGTTCCACAGGGTTGTATTCTGAGCACGACACTCTTCATAATCAAAATGAACTCTGTTAATAAGATCGTACCATCCTCTGTTATGCACTCCATATATGTCGACGATTTGCAACTGGCTTGCTGCGCCTCAAATCTACCCACTTGCGAAAGACAAATACAAATAACCATAAATAACCTGACACAATGGGCTGATAAAAATGGATTCCGGTTTTCAGCAGACAAAACTGTTACAGTTCTCTTCTCCCGGAAACGAGGGTTACACGTCAATCCAGTTCTCACATTGCATGGTACAACCTTTCCGGTCAAAGAAGACTACAAATTTTTAGGCGTAACGTTTGACAAAAAGCTGAACTTCCTGGCCCACATTAACACAACTAAAATTAAAGCAAATAAAGCATTAAATATCCTCAAGGTGCTATCACACAAGCACTGGGGATCTGACCGAACTTGTCTACTACGTATATACCGTTCCCTCGTACGAAGCATCCTCGACTACGGTAGTGTAGTTTATGGTGCAGCTAGGCCGTCATACATCAAGCGACTCGATCCAGTTCATAATCTCGGCCTACGACTGGCAAGCGGTGCCTACAGAACATCGCCTGTGCAAAGTTTATATGTTGACTGCAATGAGCCGTCCTTACAGCAACGCAGAGCACTGCTTACACTTTCCTATGTACTACGAGTTCCATCATCACCACAACATATATGCTACAACATCGTTACACAGTGCAAATCAAGGATACACTACACAAGCAAACCGAACATGATTCGGCCACTAATCTTACGATACGAAGAATACTGTCAGGCTTATGATGTTCCTCACGAGGCCCTGCAGGTTGCTGAAAGGCCACCAAGATTGCCACCATGGTACAACTTTTCACAGCTATGTGTCTGGACACTAACACATCTAAAGAAAAAAGACATTCCACAAGAACACATAATACAAGAGTTTCGAGCTACACAAGAAAAATATAAACATTACACGGAATTTTACACCGACGGCTCCAAAACACAAGAATACGTAGGTGTCGGAATAATTACGAAAAATTGGCAAAATAGCATTCGATTAAATAGTTTTTCTTCAGTGTTTACTGCCGAAGTTTTCGCAATATGGACGGCAGTTAAAAAAATTACCAGTGACAAGAAGAAGAATACTATCATATATACCGATTCGTTAAGCGCACTCAGAGATCTAAACCTTAACTCCGCGTCCGAACCCCTACTTGGTGACATCCTAAACATGTTGGCTTATAACGAATACGGAAGAACCATACGATTCTGCTGGGTCCCAAGCCATGCCGGGATACCAGGGAATGAAGCTGCAGATAGATGCGCGTTCATGGCAGCACACAAAGGCATAACGCAAACAACACTTCCATACAAAGACAGTATCCGAGCTATTCATAAGGCCCTGACATTAAAGTGGCAACTAGAATGGGACTCTTGCACAAACAACCAGTTACACACAATAAAACCCGTGCTTAGAGAATGGAAGTCGTGCTGTCACCAGCAACGCTTCTATCAGGTGATCCTATGTCGACTCCGAATCGGGCATACACACCTGACACGCAATTTTCTACTCCAAAACGAAAACCCGCCAACTTGCGAGAAGGGCCATGAACCCCTCACCGTAATGCACATTATTATGACATGTCCAAATATTGAAACACAGAGGCAAAAGCTTTTACAGAACCTTTATAACTTACACATACCTTTACACCCCGCCTCAATACTCGGAGATGAACCGCTAGTGCCTTTCGCTGACTTGTTCAGCTTTCTAGAAAAAACCGGTTTTTTACACAGACTCTAATATAACGCACCTTCCACTGCTTTAACATTTGAATTCTTAATATCTTGTGGCTGGCGCAGCATGGCCTTAGTTGCTTTTGCGCCATTAAACCCGAACTAACTTTTGGTAGACGCGCACGTGGATTTCAGCCAAACCACATGCTAAGCACGCCAATGCTGCTCTTTTCAGCGCATGCGCATGGATTTGTGCCAAACCACTTGTTGAGCATGCACATGCAGCTTTTGGTAGCACGCACACGTTGTTTTCTGCCAAACCACAAGCTAAGCATGCACATACAGCTTTTGGTAAATCGGGCACGTGGATTTCTGCCAAACCACGTGCTAAGCACGCCCATGCTGCTCTTTTCAGCACACGCGCATAGATGTGTGCCAAACCACTTATTAAGCATGCACGTGCATATTTTGGTAGAGGCGCACGTTGTTTTCTACCAAACCACAAGCTAAACATGCACACGCAGCTTTTGGCAGAGCGCACACGTGGATTTCTGTCAAACGACGTGCTAAGCACGCCCATGCTGCTCTTTTCGGCGCACTCGCATACATTTGTGCCAAACCACTTGTTAAGCATGCACATGCAGCTTTTGGTAGACCCACACGTTGTCTTCTGCCAAACCACAAGATTAGCATGCACATGCAGCTTTTGGCAGAGAGCGCACATGGATTTCTGCCAAACCACGTGCTAAGCACGTCCATGCTGCTCTTTTCAGGACACGCACATGGATTTGTGGTACACCGCAGGGGCGTCTGCGTCAGCAGGCGTTTGGTGTGTTGCGAAACCACGTACCCGAGCACACGAGGGTTGGACCCTCCCGTGTGTAGCCGTGCGCGGCTTAGCCGTGTCCGGGGAAAGGGGGATCCTGGAGGTTGAGCCGATGCCGGGTGTTAGGACCTTTAAGGCCCCCCGGCGGAGGCAACACACCTCTTTGGCCTCTGCTTCACGTAGACGGCACCCCCGGGCTGACCCACCCGGGGGAAATCGGTAGCTGCCTATTCCTATCTCTCGCTCTCCCTCCAACCTTCGTCCTTCTCTTACTTTCCATCTTTCCTGTCTTCTCCTATCTTCCTCTCACTTGCAATTTTCCAGGCAGCAAGGGTTAACCTTGTGTGAATAACCAACCTAGGTTATCTCATATTTCGGTATAGTTATAACGTACAGCTGGAGTTTGCAGGACCTGTTCTTACAGACCCTGTAGCGTCCCCTTGTAGGACTCCTCGGTGGGTGGCTGGCGTTATTGCAGAAAATTCAATCCCTTTATGGCAACCTCTTTCCCTCCGCTTCCTGATCACCCTCAGAAAAGAGGGCGCACCGATGATGTATTCCACTTTTTTGGTCGGCAAAAAGAATCCTTCCCTCGTTTTCACGTGATCCACTCTGAAAAACCAGCTAAACCAGTGCGAACTATCTCACCATTCCTTGTTTCTAAGACATTGACTGAAGTCTTTGGTCCAGGTTATAAGGCGTCGAGGATGGCAAGCGGTGATCTCCTCTTGGAGCTCCGCGATCAGAAACAATATGAGAAAGTGACAAAACTAGTGTCGTTTGGGGAAACCCAAGTCATTGCAACCCCGCACCGCACGATGAACACCAGCCGCGGTATTGTCTCGGACGATGACTTGCTGGAGCTCACTGAGTATGAACTCTTGAAGGGCTTCATTGACCAGAATGTTACCAATGTTAAAAGAATTCAGATCAGCCGTGACAGCAAAGAAATCAAGACAAAACACCTTATATTGACTTTCGGCTCAAGAATTCTGCCCGAGTCTGTAGATGCCGGGTACATCAAGCTTCGTGTTAGGCCATATGTGCCAAACCCCCTGAGATGCTTCAAATGCCAACGTTTCGGCCACAGCTCGCAGAGCTGCCGAGGCCGCCAAACCTGTGCGAAATGCAGTGCCTACGAACACACCTCTGAAGCTTGTGAGAACTCTCTCCACTGCGTGAACTGTGACGGTGAACATGCTGCGTACTCGCGGTCCTGTCCATCATGGAAAAAAGAAAAAGAAATAGTTACAATCAAGGTTAAAGAAAACATATCTTTCAAAGAGGCACGCAGGCGGGTTTTATACCTGCCCAAGAAAAGCTTTGCCGATGTGACGCGTCAGGGGGCAGCGACACAAAGGCTTCCGGTGGCTGTCCGACCCACAGTCAGTGAGTCGCCAGTTACGCCGTCTGCCCCCGCGGCGGTTGCAGCTAGCGCTGCTCCGCCAACCGAGGAGAAGGGACCATCGACCCCTAAGGTGGGCACAGCCGAGGCTGCCTCAACCTCCCAGGTCCCTTCCAGCGCTGGCAACAGCCGGCACAGCCAAATCCCCAAGGGAGCCCCATCGACCTCCGGGCTGGTGGGCGCCGGGGTCTTGCCCTCCAAGGCGGGACTCTCCCTGGTGACTTCTCGCTCGCAAGAGCACGTGTCCGGCGCCTCACAAGAGGCAATGGACACTACACCTATCCTCAAGGCGCATCAAGCGCCTAAGGAGCGGCGAGGCTCCCTCGAACGCTCCAAAAAGGTCAGAACTCCGGTTACAGGGCCTCGAAAGAGGTCTGTAACCTAAGACATCACCACCGTTTCCATACACACAGCACTTTACTTCCAATATTCCAACTGATTTACTTCCAATATGGATACACAAATAATCCAATGGAACGTCAGAGGTCTTCTTAGGAACCTTGATGACGTACAAGAACTTATCCAAAAACACAATCCAAAAGTGCTGTGCCTACAGGAAACACACTTAAAACCACAACATACAAACTTTCTCCGACCGTATGTCAAGTTTGGCAAAGATCGCGATGATGCTGTCGTATCATCAGGCGGTGTTGCCATTTTGATTTTTCCTGTCAGCTTTTACAGCTACAAACGCCCCTTGAAGCAGTGGCGGTTCGAGCTGTTCTTCTAAATAAACTCGGCACCATTTGCTCGCTTTACGTACCCCCACACTACAAATTAAACAAACATGAATTTCAGTCATTTATATACGAATTGCCCGAACCCTATCTTGTTCTTGGCGATTTCAATGCACACAGCTCCCTGTGGGGCGACACTCGTACAGACGCGCGAGGTCGTCTTGTTGAACAGTTCCTTTTTTCTTTAGGTGCGTGCTTGCTGAATAAGAAGGAACCCACGTATTACTCCCTAGCAAACAGAACCTTTTCTTCAACAGATCTTAGTATAGTTTCCCCGTCCATACTTCTCGAACTTGAATGGCAAATTACGAACAATCCTTACGGGAGCGACCACTTCCCTATACTGATAAGAACATCTAAAGAAAACGAATATCCTCTACAAGCACCTAGGTGGAAGATAGACACAGCCGACTGGGAGAAATTTCGAACTCTCACTAACATCTTATGGGCCGACATGTGTTCTTAAGAAATTGATGCTGCTGTGGAGTATCTTACATCATTCATAATAGATGCCGCATCAAAATGCATATTTGAAGTGAGTGGTCTGGCATGCAAGCGACGTGTACCTTGGTGGAATAGTGAATCTAGGATCGCCCGTAAGAATCAGAACAAGGCGTAGGGGTTGCTACGCGCTTCTCCCACTGCAGAAAATCTTATGAACTTTAAAAAAGTAAAGTCCCAAGGCAGGCGAATCCGCCGACAAGCCAAAAGAGAAAGTTGGCACAGGTTTTTATCGAGTATTAACTCGTTGAACAGGGTTAATAGGATTAGGGGGCGGCAAATATGTCCACTCCCTCTGGTAAACACACAGGGTGATACACTGCAAGACCAGGCAGACTCACTTGGGGAGTTCTTTGAGAGCTAGTCAAGTTCAACAAATTATTCACAATCCTTTCTCAAATACAAACAAATAGAAGAATGCAAGCCACTCATCAGAAAATGTCGCCAGAATGAGCCGTAAAACTGTCCTTTTAATGCTGCCGAGTCGAGAGCTGCTTTGAGCGCATGCAAGAGCTCTGCGCCGGGATCTGATAGAATCATGTATGAAATGCTCAAAAACTTACACAATGACACGCAAGTTACACTACTCACACTTTTCAACACCATCTTGGATGCAGGGTACCTTCCAACCGCATGGAAGGAAGCCATTGCGGTCCCTATTTTGAAACAAGGCAAAGACCCTTCCTCAGTGGCAAGCTACCGCCTGATAGCACTCACAAGTTGCCTTTGTAAGGTGTTTGAAAAAATGATCAATCGCGGACTCATTCATTTCCTTGAACGAAGTAAAATGCTTGATCCTTATCAGTGCGGCTTCCGAGAAGGGCGCTCCACAACTGACCATCTTGTACGCGTAGAAGCAAATATCCGGGACGCATTTGTACACAAGCAGTTTTTCTTATCCATATTCCTCGACATGGAGAAGGCCTATGACACAACGTAGCGCAACGGCATCTTGAGAGACTTGTCAGAAATGGGCATTCATGGCAATATGCTGAACATAATAAAAAGCTACTTGTCCAATCGTACATTCCGGGTAAAAGTCGGCAATATACTGTCACGTCCTTTCATACAAGAAACCGGTGTACCCCAGGGAGGCGTGCTTAGCTGCACGCTGTTTATCGTGAAGATGCACACGCTTCGTGCTTCATTACCGCCGGCCATTTTCTATTCTGTCCAAAGCACAAGCTAAGCATGCTCACGCAGCTTTTGGCAGAGCGCGCGTGGATTTCTCACAAACGACGTGCTAAGAACGCCCGTGCTGCTCTTTTCAGCGAACTCGCATGGATTTGTCCCAAACCACTTGTTAAGCATGCACATGCAGCTTTTGGTAAAGAGGGCACGGGGATTTCAGCCAAACCACGTGCTAAGCACGCCCATGCTGCTCTTTTCAACACAAGCGCATGGATTTGTGCAAAACCACTTGTTAGGCATGCACATGTAGCTTTCGGTAGACCCGCACGTTCTTTTCTGCCAAACCACATGATAAGCATGCACATACAGCTTTTGGCAGAGCGCGCACGTGGATTTCTGCCGAACCAAGTGCTAAGCACGCCCATGCTGCTCTTTTCAGCAAAGGCGCATGGATTTCTGCCAAACCACTTGTTTTGCATGCACATGGATCTTTTGGTAGACGCGTACGTTGTTTTCTTCCAAACCATAAGCTAAGCATGCGCATGCAGCTCTTGGCAAAGTGCGTACGTGGATTTCGGCCAAAACACGTGCTAAGCACGACCATTCTGCTCTTTTCAGTACACGCGCATGGATTTCTGCCAAACCACATGCTAAGCATGCCTATGCTGCTGTTCCACCGCAGGCGCATGGATTTGTCCCAAACTACTTGTTAAGCATGTAGATGCAGCTTTTGGTAGCACGCACACGTTGTTTTCTGCCAAACCACAAGCTACGCATGCACATACAGTTTTGGTAAATCGGGCACGTGGATTTCTGCCAAACCACGAGCTAAGTACGGCCATGCTGGTCTTTTCAGCACACGCGCATGGATGTGTGCCAAACCACTTGTTGAGCATCCACATGCATCTTTTGGTAGAGGCGCAAGTTGTTTTCTGCCAAACCATAAGCAAAGCATGCACATACAGCTTTTGGGAAATCGGGCACGTGGATATCTGCCAAACCTCGTACTAAGCACGCCCATTCTGCTCTTTTTAGCGCACTCGCATGGATTTGTGCCAAACAACTTGTTAAGCATGCACATGTAGCTTTTGGTAGACCCGCACGTTGTTTTCTGCATAACCACAAGATAAGCATGCACATGCAGCTTTTGGGAGAGCGCGTACGAGGATTTCTGCCAAACCACATGCTCAGCACGCCCATTCTTCTCCTTTCAGCACACGCGAATGGATTTGCGCCAAACCATTAGTTAAGTAGGCACATGTAGGTTTATGGTAGACGCACACGTTGTTGACTGCCAAACCACAAGATAAGCTTGCACATACAGCTCTTGGCAGAGCGGGCACGTGGATTTCTGCCGAACCATGTGTTAAGCACGCCCATGCTGCTCTTTTAAACAAAGGCGCATGGATTTGTGCCAAACAACATGTTATGCATGCACGTGGATCTTTTGGTAGACCCGCACGTTGTTTTCTGCTGTACCACAAGCTAAGCATGCACATACAGCTTTTCGTAAATCGGGCACGTGGATTTCTGCCAAACCAAGTGCTAAGCATGCCCATGCTGTTCTTTTCAGTACACGCGCATGCATGTGTGCCAAACCACTTGTTGAGCATGCACATCCACCTTTTTGTAGAGGCGCACCTTGTTTTCTGCCAAACCACAAGCTGAGCATGCTCACGCAGCTTTTGGCAGAGCGCGCACGCGGATTTCTAACAAACGACGCGCTAAGAACGACCATGCTGCTCTTTTCAGCGAACACGCATGAATTTGTGCCAAACCACTTGTTAAGCATGCACATGCAGCTTTTGGTAGACGCGCACGTTCTTTTCTGCCAAACCACAAGCGAAGCATACACAAACAGCTTTTGGTAAAGCGGGCACGGGGATTTCAGCCAAACCAAGTGCTAGGCACGCCCTTGCTGCTTTTTTCAACACAAGCGCATGGATTTGTGCAAAACCACTTGTTAAGCATGCACATGTAGCTTTCGGTAGACCCGCACATTGTTTTCTGCCAAACCACATGATAAGCATGCACATCAAGCTTTTGGCAGAGCGCGCGCGTGGATTTCTGGCGAACCATATGCTAAGCACACCCATGCTGCTCTTTCCAGCAAAGGCGCATGTATTTCTGCCAAACCACTTGTTATGCATGCACATGGATCTTTTGGTAGACGCGTACGTTGTTTTCTGCCAAACTACATGCTAAGCGTGCGCATGCAGCTCTTGGCAGAGTGCGCACGTGGATTTCGGCCAAAACACATGCTAAGCACGCCCATTCTGCTCTTTTCAGCACACGCGAATGTATTTCTGCCAAACCACTAGTTAAGCAGGCACATGCAGGTTTTGCTAGACGCGCACGTTGTTGTCTGCCAAACCACAAGATATGCATGCACATGCAGCTTTTGCTAAATCGGGCACGTGTATTTCTACCAAATCATCTGCTAAGCACGCCCATGCTGCTCTTTTCAACACACGCGCTTGGATGTGTGCCAAACAATTTGTTGAGCATGCACATGCATCTTTTGGAAGAGACGCACGTTGTTTTCTGCCAAACCACAAGCTAAGCATGCACACGCAGCTTTTGGCAGAGCGCGCACGTGGATTTCTGCCAAACGACGTGCTAAGCCCGCCCATACTGCTCTTTTCAGCACTCTCGCATGGATTTGCGCCTAACCGCTTCTTAAGCATGCACATGCAGCTTTTGCTAGACGCGCACGTTCTTTTCTGCCAAACCACAAGCTAAGCATACACAACCAGCTTTTGGTAAAGCGGGCACGGGGATTTCAGCCAAACCACGTGCTAAGCACGCCCAAGCTGCTTTTTTCAACACAAGCGCATGGATTTGTGCAAAACCACTTGTTAAGCATGCACATGTAGCTTTTGGTAGACCCGCACGTTGTTTTCTGCGAAACCACATGATAAGCATGCACATACAGCTTTTGGCAGAGCGCGCACGTGGATTTCTGCCGAACCAAGTGCTAAGCACGCCCATGCTGCTCTTTTCAGCAAAGGCGCATGGATTTCTGCCAAACAATTTGTTGAGCATGCACATGCATCTTTTGGAAGAGACGCACGTTGTTTTGTGCCAAACCACAAGCTAAGCATGCACAAGCAGCTTTTGGCAGAGCGCGCACGTGGATTTCTGCCAAACGACGTGCTAAGCACGCCCATGCTGCTCTTTTCAGCACTCTCGCATGGATTTGCGCCAAACCACTTCTTAAGCATGCACATGCAGCTTTTGGTAGACGCGCACGTTGTTTTCTGCCAAACTACATGCTAAGCATACACAAACAGCTTTTGGTAAAGCGGGCACGGGGATTTCAGCGAAACCACGTGCTAAGCACGCCCATGCTGCTCTTTTCAGCACACGCGCAAGGATTTGTACAAAACCGCTCGTGAAGAATGCACATGTGGTGTTTGGTAGACCCGCACGTTGTTTTGTGCCACAACACATGATAAGCATGCACACGCAGCTTTTGCCAGAGCGCGCACGTGGATTTCTTCTGAACCAACTGCTAAGCACGCCCATGCTGCTGTTTTCAGGAAAGGCGCTATATTTCTGCCAAACCACTTGTTATGCATGCACATGGATCTTTTGGTAGACGCGCACGTTGTTTTCTGCCAAACCACAAGCTAAGCATGCACATGCAGCTCTTGGCAGAGCGCGCACGTGGGCTTCTGCCAAACGACGTGCTAAGCACTCCCATGCTGCTCTTTGCAACGCACGCGCGTGGATTTGTGCCGAACCACTTGTTAAGCATGCACACGCAGCTTTTGGTAGCACGCGCACGCTGTTTTCTGCCAAATCGCAAGCTAAGTATGCAGATACAGCTTTTTGTAAATCGGGCACGTGGATTTCTGCTAAACCACGTGCTAAGCCCGCCCATTCTGCTCTTTTCAGCACACGCGCATGGATTTGTACAAAACCGCTCGTTAAGCATCCACACATGGTGTTGGTAGACCCGCACGTTGTTTTCTGCTAAACCTCATAATAAGCATGCACATACAGCTTTTGGCAGAGCGCGCACGTGGATTTCTGCCGAACCAAGTGCTAAGCACGCCCATGCTGCTCTTTTCAGCAAAGGCGCATGGATTTCTGCCAAACCACTTGTTTTGCATGCACATGGATCTTTTGGTAGACGCGTACGTTGTTTTCTTCCAAACCATAAGCTAAGCATACGCATGCAGCTCTTGTCAAAGTGCGTACGTGGATTTCTGGCAAACGACGTGCTAAGCACGCTCATGCTGCTTTTTTCAACACAAGCGCATGGATTTGTGCCAAACCACTTTTTAAGCATGCACATGCATCTTTTGGTAGAGGCGCAAGTTGTTTTCTGCCAAACCATAAGCAAAGCATGCACATACAGTTTTGGGAAATCGGGCACGTGGATATCTGCCAAACCTCGTGCTAAGCACGCCCATGCTGCTCTTTTCAGCACACGCGCATGGATTTGTACAAAACCGCTCGTTAAGCATCCACACATGGTGTTGGTAGACCCGCACGTTGTTTTCTGCTAAACCACATAATAAGCATGCACATACAGCTTTCGGCAGGGTGCGCACGTGGATTTCTTCCGAACCAAGTGTTAAGCACGCCCATGCTGCTCTTTTCAGGAAAGGCGCATTGATTTCTGCCAAACCACTTGTTATGCATGCTCATGGATCTTTTGGTAGAAGCGCACGTTGTTTTCTGCCAAACCACAACCTAAGGATGCACATACAGCTTTTGGTAAATCGGGCACGTGGATTTCTGCCAAACCACGTGCTAAGCCCGCCCATGCTGCTCATTTCAGCGCACTCGCATGTATTCGTGCCAAACTACTTGTTAAGCAGGTACATGCAGGTTTTGGTAGACGCACACGTTGTTGTCTGCCAAACCATAATATAAGCATACACATACAGCTCTTGGCAGAGCGGGCACGTGGATTTCTGCAGAACCAAGTGCTACGCGCACCCATGCTGCTCTTTTCAGCAGAGGCGCATGGATTTGAGCCAAACCACTTGTTATGCAAGCACGCAGATCTTTCGGTAGACGCGCACGTTGTTTTTTGCCAAACCACAAGCTAAGAATGCACATACAGCTTTTGCTAAATCGGGCACGTGGATTTCTGCCAAATCATCTGCTAAGCACGCCCATGCTGCTCTTTTCAACACACGCGCATGGATGTGTGCCAAACAATTTGTTGAGCATGCACATGCATCTTTTGGAAGAGACGCACGTTGTTTTCTGCCAAACGACAAGCTAAGGATGCACAAGCAGCTTTTGGCAGAGCGCGCACGTGGATTTCTCCCAAACGACGTGCTAAGCACGCCCATGCAGCTCTTTTCAGCACTCTCGCATGGATTTGCGCCAAACCACTTCTTAAGCATGCACATGCAGCTTTTGGTAGACGCGCACGTTGTTTTCTGCCAAACTACATGCTCAGCATACACAAACAGCTTTTGGTAAAGCGGGCACGGGGATTTCAGCGAAACCACCTGCTAAGCACGCCCATGCTGCTCTTTCAGCACACGCGCATGGATTTGTACAAAACCGCTCGTGAAGAATGCACATGTGGTGTTTGGTAGACCCGCACGTTGTTTTGTGCCACAACACATAATAAGCATGCACATACAACTTTCGGCAGGGCGCGCACGTGGATTTCTTCTGAACCAACTGCTAAGCACGCCCATGCTGCTGTTTTCAGGAAAGGCGCTATATTTCTGCCAAACCACTTGTTATGCATGCACATGGATCTTTTGGTAGACGCGCACGTTGTTTTCTGCCAAACCATAAGCTAAGCATGCACATGCAGCTCTTGGCAGAGCGCGCACGTGGACTTCTGCCAAACGACGTGCTAAGCACTCCCCTGCTGCTCCTTGCAACGCACGCGCGTGGATTTGTGCCGAACCACTTGTTAAGCATGCACATGCAGCTTTTGGTAGCACGCGCACGCTGTTTTCTGCCAAATCACAAGCTAAGTATGCACATACAGCTTTTGGTAAATCGGGCACGTGGATTTCTGCTAAACCACGTGCTAAGCCCGCCCATGCTGCTCTTTTCAGCACACGCGCATGGATTTGTACAAAACCGCTCGTTAAGCATCCACACGTGGTGTTGGTAGACCCGCACTTTGTTTTCTGCTAAACCACATAATAAGCACGCACATACAGCTTTTGCCAGGGTGCGCACGTGGATTTCTTCCGAACCAAGTGCTAAGCACGCCCATGCTGCTCTTTTCAGCAAAGGCGCATTGATTTCAGCCAAACCACTTGTTATGCATGCTCATGGATCTTTTGGTAGAAGCGCACGTTGTTTTCTGCCAAACCACAAGCTAAGCATGCACATGAAGCTCTTGGCAGAGCGCGCACGTGGATTTCGGCCAAAACACGTGCTAAGCGCGACCATTCTGCTCTTTTCAGCACGCGCGCATGCATTTATGCCAAGGCACTTGTTAAGCATGCACATGCATCTTTTGGTAGACGCGCACGTTGTTTTCTGCCAAACCACAACCTAAGGATGCACATACAGCTTTTGGTAAATCGGGCACGTGGATTTCTGCTAAACCACGTGCTAAGCCCGCCCATGCTGCTCTTTTCAGCACACGCGCATGGATTTGTACAAAACCGCTCGTTAAGCATCCACACGTGGTGTTGGTAGACCCGCACGTTGTTTTCTGCTAAACCATATAATAAGCATGCACATACAGCTTTTGGCAGGGTGCGCACGTGGATTTCTTCCGAACCAAGTGCTAAGCACGCCCATGCTGCTCTTTTCAGCAAAGGCGCATTGATTTCTGCCAAACCACTTGTTATGCACGCTCATGGATCTTTTGGTAGAAGCGCACGTTGTTTTCTGCCAAACCACAAGCTAAGCATGCACATAAAGCTCTTGGCAGAGCGCGCACGTGGATTTCGGCCAAAACACGTGCTAAGCGCGACCATTCTGCTCTTTTCAGCACGCGCGCATGGATTTGTGCCAAGGCACTTGTTAAGCATGCACATGCATCTTTTGGTAGACGCGCACGTTGTTTTCTGCCAAACCACAACCTAAGGATGCACATACAGCTTTTGGTAAATCGGGCCCGTGGATTTCTGCCAAACCACGTGCTAAGCCCGCCCATGCTGCTCTTTTGAGCGCACTCGTATGGATTTGTGCCAAACCACTTGTTAAGCATGCACATGCAGCTTTTGACAGACGCGCACGTTGTTTTCTGCCAAAGCACAAGATAAGCATGCACATTCAGCTTCTGGCAGACCTCGTATGTGGATTTCTGACAAACCACGTGCTAAGCACGCACATGCAGCTTCTGGCAGACCTCGTACGTGGATTTCTGCCAAGCCACGTGCTAAGCACACCCATGCTGCTCATTTCAGTGCACTCGCATGTATTCGTGCCAAACCACTTGTTAAGCAGGCACATGCAGGTTTTGGCAGATGCACACGTTGTTGTCTGCCAAACCACAAGATAAGCATGCACATACAGCTCTTGGCAGAGCGGGCGCGTGGATTTCTGCAGAACCAAGTGCTAAGCGCACCCATGCTGCTCTTTTCAGCAGAGGCGCATGGATTTGTGCCAAACCACTTGTTATGCAAGCACGCAGATCTTTCGGTAGACGCGCACGTTGTTTTTTGCCAAACCACAAGCTAAGAATGCACATACAGCCTTTGCAAATCGGGCACGTGGATTTCTGCCAAATCATCTGCTAAGCACGCCCATGCTGCTCTTTTCAACACACGCGCATGGATGTGTGCCAAACAATTTGTTGAGCATGCACATGCATCTTTTGGAAGAGACACACGTTGTTTTCTGCCAAACCACAAGCTAAGCATGCACACGCTGCTTTCGGCAGAGCGCGCACGTGGATTTCTGCTAAACGACGTGCTAAGCACGCCCATGCTGCTCTTTTCAGCACTCTCGCATGGATTTGCGCCAAACCACTTCTTAAGCATGCACATGCAGCTTTTGGTAGACGCGCACATTGTTTTCTGCCAAACTACATGCTAAGCATACACAAACAGCTTTTGGTAAAGCGGGCACAGGGATTTCAGCGAAACCACGTGCTAAGCACGCCCATGCTGCTCTTTTCAGCACACGCGCATGGATTTGTACAAAACCGCTCGTGAAGAATGCACATGTGGTGTTTGGTAGACCCGCACGTTGTTTTGTGCCACAACACATGATAAGCATGCACATACAACTTTTGGCAGGGCGCGTACGTGGATTTCTTCTGAACCAACTGCTAAGCACGCCCATGCTGCTGTTTTCAGGAAAGGCGCTATATTTCTGCCAAACCGCTTGTTATGCATGCACATGGATCTTTTGGAAGACTCGCACGTTGTTTTGTGCCAAACCACAAGCTAAGCATGCACATGCAGCTCTTGGCAGAGCGCGCACGTGGACTTCTGCCAAACGACGTGCTAAGCACTCCCATGCTGCTCTTTGCAACGCACGCGCGTGGATTTGTGCCTAACCATTTGTTAAACATGCACATGCAGCTTTTGGTGGCAGGCGCACGCTGTTTTCTGCCAAATCACAAGCTAAGTATGCACATACAGCTTTTGGTATATCGGGCACGTGGATTTCTGCTAAACCACGTGCTAAGCCCGCCCATGCTGCTCTTTTCAGCACACACGCATGGATTTGTACAAAACCGCTCGTTAAGCATCCACACGTGGTGTTGGTAGACCCGCACTTTGTTTTCTGCTAAACCACATAATAAGCACGCACATACAGCTTTTGGCAGGGTGCGCACGTGGATTTCTTCCGAACCAAGTGCTAAGCACGCCCATGCTGCTCTTTTCAGCACTCTCGCATGGATTTGCGCCAAACCACTTCTTAAGCATGCACATGCAGCTTTTGGTAGACGCGCACGTTGTTTTTTGCCAAACTACATGCTAAGCATACACAAACAGCTTTTAGTGAAGCGGGCACGGGGATTTCAGCGAAACCACGTGCTAAGCACGCCCATGCTGCTCTTTTCAGCACACGCGCATGGATTTGTACAAAACCGCTCGTGAAGAATGCACATGTGGTGTTTGGTAGACCCGCACGTTGTTTTGTGCCACAACACATGATAAGCATGCACACGCAGCTTTTGCCAGAGCGCGCACGTGGATTTCTTCTGAACCAACTGCTAAGCACGCCCATGCTGCTGTTTTCAGGAAAGGCGCTATATTTCTGCCAAACCACTTGTTATGCATGCACATGGATCTTTTGGTAGACGCGCACGTTGTTTTCTGCCAAACTACAAGCTAAGCATGCACATGCAGCTCTTGGCAGAGCGCGCACGTGGACTTCTGCAAAACGACGTGCTAAGCACTCCCATGCTGCTCTTTGCAACGCACGCGCGTGGATTTGTGCCGAACCACTTGTTAAGCATGCACACGCAGCTTTTGCCAGAGCGCGCACGTGGATTTCTTCTGAACCAACTGCTAAGCACGCCCATGCTGCTGTTTTCAGGAAAGGCGCTATATTTCTGCCAAACCACTTGTTATGCATGCACATGGATCTTTTGGTAGACGCGCACGTTGTTTTTTGCCAAACCACAAGCTAAGAATGCACATACAGCTTTTGCAAATCGGGCACGTGGATTTCTGCCAAATCATCTGCTAAGCACGCCCATGCTGCTCTTTTCAACACACGCGCATGGATGTGTGCCAAACAATTTGTTGAGCATGCACATGCATCTTTTGGAAGAGACGCACGTTGTTTTCTGCCAAACCACAAGTTAAGCATGCACACGCAGCTTTCGGCAGAGCGCGCACGTGGATTTCTGCCAAACGACGTGCTAAGCACGCCCATGCTGCTCTTTTCAGCACTCTCGCATGGATTTGCGCCAAACCACTTCTTAAGCATGCACATGCAGCTTTTGGTAGACGCGCACATTGTTTTCTGCCAAACTACATGCTAAGCATACACAAACAGCTTTTGGTAAAGCGGGCACAGGGATTTCAGCGAAACCACGTGCTAAGCACGCCCATGCTGCTCTTTTCAGCACACGCGCATGGATTTGTACAAAACCGCTCGTGAAGAATGCACATTAGGTGTTTGGTAGACCCGCACGTTGTTTTGTGCCACAACACATGATAAGCATGCACATACAACTTTTGGCAGGGCGCGTACGTGGATTTCTTCTGAACCAACTGCTAAGCACGCCCATGCTGCTGTTTTCAGGAAAGGCGCTATATTTCTGCCAAACCACTTGTTATGCATGCACATGGATCTTTTGGAAGACTCGCACGTTGTTTTGTGCCAAACGACAAGCTAAGCATGCACATGCAGCTCTTGGCAGAGCGCGCACGCGAACTTCTGCCAAACGACGTGCTAAGCACTCCCATGCTGCTCTTTGCAACGAACGCGCGTGGATTTGTGCGGAACCATTTGTTAAACATGCACATGCAGCTATTGGTAGCAGGCGCACGCTGTTTTCTGCCAAATCACAAGCTAAGTATGCAGATACAGCTTTTGGTAAATCGGGCACGTGGATTTCTGCTAAACCACGTGCTAAGCCCGCCCATGCTGCTCTTTTCAGCACACGCGCATGGATTTGTACAAAACCGCTCGTTAAGCATCCACACGTGGTGTTGGTAGACCCGCACTTTGTTTTCTGCTAAACCACATAATAAGCACGCACATACAGCTTTTGGCAGGGTGCGCACATGGATTTCTTCCGAACCAAGTGTTAAGCACGCCCATGCTGCTCTTTTCAGCAAAGGCGCATTGATTTCTGCCAAACCACTTCTTATGCATGCTCATGGATCTTTTGGTAGAAGCGCACGTTGTTTTCTGCCAAACCACAACCTAAGGATGCACATACAGCTTTTGGTAAATCGGGCACGTGGATTTCTGCCAAACCACGTGCTAAGCCCGCCCGTGCTGCTCTTTTCAGCGGACTCATATGGATTTGTGCCAAACCACTTGTTAAGCATGCACATGCACCTTTTGACAGACGCGCACGTTGTTTTCTGCCAAAGCACAAGATAAGCATGCACATGCAGCTTCTAGCAGACCTCGTACGTGGATTTCTGCCAAACCACGTGCTAAGCACGCCCATGCTGCTCATTTCAGCGCACTCGCATGTATTCGTGCCAAACCACTTGTTAAGCAGGCACATGCAGGTTTTGGTAGACGCACACGTTGTTGTCTGCCAAACCACAAGATAAGCATGCACATACAGCTCTTGGCAGAGCGGGCACGTGGATTTCTGCAGAACCAAGTGCTAAGCGCACCCATGCTGCTCTTTTCAGCAGAGGCGCATGGATTTCTACCAAACCACTTGTTATGCAAGCACATAGATCTTTCAGTAGACGCGCACGTTGTTTTTTGCCAAACAACAAGCTAAGAATGCACATACAGCTTTTGCTAAATCGGGCACGTGGATTTCTGCCAAATCATCTGCTAAGCACGCCCATGCTGCTCTTTTCAACACACGCGCATGGATGTGTGCCAAACAATTTGTTGAGCATGCACATGCATCTTTTGGAAGAGACGCACGTTGTTTTCTGCCAAACCACAAGCTAAGCATGCACACGCAGCTTTCGGCAGAGCGCGCACGTGGATTTCTGCCAAACGACGTGCTAAGCACGCCCATGCTGCTCTTTTCAGCACTCTCGCATGGATTTGCGCCAAACCACTTCTTAAGCATGCACATGCAGCTTTTGGTAGACGCGCACATTGTTTTCTGCCAAACTACATGCTAAGCATACACAAACAGCTTTTGGTAAAGCGGGCACAGGGATTTCAGCGAAACCACGTGCTAAGCACGCCCATGCTGCTCTTTTCAGCACACGCGCATGTATTTGTACAAAACCGCTCGTGAAGAATGCACATGTGGTGTTTGGTAGACCCGCACGTTGTTTTGTGCCACAACACATGATAAGCATGCACATACAACTTTTGGCAGGGCGCGCACGTGCATTTCTTCTGAACCAACTGCTAAGCACGCCCATGCTGCTGTTTTCAGGAAAGGCGCTATATTTCTGCCAAACCACTTGTTATGCATGCACATGGATCTTTTGGAAGACTCGCACGTTGTTTTCTGCCAAACCACAAGCTAAGCATGCACATGCAGCTTTTGGGAAATCGGTCACGTGGATATCTGCCAAACCTCATGCTAAGCACGCCCATTCTGCTCTTCTTAGCGCAGTCGCATGGATTTGTGCCAAACAACTTGTTAAGCATGCACATGTAGCTTTTGGTAGACCCGCACGTTGTTTTCTGCCAAACCACAAGATAGGCATGCACATGCAGCTTTTGGCAGAGCGCGTACGTGGATTTCTGCCAAACCACGTGCTAAGCACGCCCATTCTTCTCCTTTCAGCACACGCGTATGGATTTGTGCCAAACCATTAGTTAAGGTGGCACATGCAGGTTTATGGTAGACGCACACGTTGTTGACTGCCAAACCACAAGATAAACTTGCACATACAGCTCTTGGCAGAGCGGGCACGTGGATTTCTGCCGAACCAAGTGCTAAGCACGCCCATGCTGCTCTTTTCAGCAAAGGCGCATAGATTTGTGCCAAACAACATGTTATGCATGCACATGGATCTTTTGGTAGACCCGCACGCTGTTTTCTGCCAAACCACAAGCTAAGCATGCACATACAGCTTTTGGTAAATCGGGCACGTGGATTTCTGCCAAATCATCTGCTAAGCACGCCCATGCTGCTCTTTTCAACACACGCGCATGGATTTGTACAAAACCGCTCGTTAAGCATCCACACATGGTGTTGGTAGACCCGCACGTTGTTTTCTGCTAAACCACATAATAAGCATGCACATACAGCTTTCGGCAGGGTGCGCACGTGGATTTCTTCCGAACCAAGTGTTAAGCACGCCCATGCTGCTCTTTTCAGCAAAGGCGCATTGATTTCTGCCAAACCACTTGTTATGCATGCTCATGGATCTTTTGGTAGAAGCGCACGTTGTTTTCTGCCAAACCACAACCTAAGGATGCACATACAGCTTTTGGTAAATCGGGCACGTGGATTTCGGCCAAACCACGTGCTAAGCCCGCCCATGCTGCTCATTTCAGCGCACCCGCATGTATTCGTGCCAAACTACTTGTTAAGCAGGTACATGCAGGTTTTGGTAGACGCACACGTTGTTGTCTGCCAAACCATAATATAAGCATACACATACAGCTCTTGGCAGAGCGGGCACGTGGATTTCTGCAGAACCAAGTGCTACGCGAACCCATGCTGCTCTTTTCAGCAGAGGCGCATGGATTTGTGCCAAACCACTTGTTATGCAAGCACGCAGATCTTTCGGTAGACGCGCACGTTGTTTTTTGCCAAACCACAAGCTAAGAATGCACATACAGCTTTTGCTAAATCGGGCACGTGGATTTCTGCCAAATCATCTGCTAAGCACGCCCATGCTGCTCTTTTCAACACACGCGCATGGATGTGTGCCAAACAATTTGTTGAGCATGCACATGCATCTTTTGGAAGAGACGCACGTTGTTTTCTGCCAAACTACAAGCTAAGGATGCACAAGCAGCTTTTGGCAGAGCGCGCACGTGGATTTCTCCCAAACGACGTGCTAAGCACGCCCATGCAGCTCTTTTCAGCACTCTCGCATGGATTTGCGCCAAACCACTTCTTAAGCATGCACATGCAGCTTTTGGTAGACGCGCACGTTGTTTTCTGCCAAACTACATGCTCAGCATACACAAACAGCTTTTGGTAAAGCGGGCACGGGGATTTCAGCGAAACCACGTGCTAAGCACGCCCATGCTGCTCTTTCAGCACACGCGCATGGATTTGTACAAAACCGCTCGTGAAGAATGCACATGTGGTGTTTGGTAGACCCGCACGTTGTTTTGTGCCACAACACATAATAAGCATGCACATACAACTTTCGGCAGGGCGCGCACGTGGATTTCTTCTGAACCAACTGCGAAGCACGCCCATGCTGCTGTTTTCAGGAAAGGCGCTATATTTCTGCCAAACCACTTGTTATGCATGCACATGGATCTTTTGGTAGACGCGCACGTTGTTTTCTGCCAAACCATAAGCTAAGCATGCACATGCAGCTCTTGGCAGAGCGCGCACGTGGACTTCTGCCAAACGACGTGCTAAGCACTCCCCTGCTGCTCCTTGCAACGCACGCGCGTGGATTTGTGCCGAACCACTTGTTAAGCATGCACATGCAGCTTTTGGTAGCACGCGCACGCTGTTTTCTGCCAAATCACAAGCTAATTATGCACATACAGCTTTTGGTAAATCGGGCACGTGGATTTCTGCTAAACCACGTGCTAAGCCCGCCCATGCTGCTCTTTTCAGCACACGCGCATGGATTTGTACAAAACCGCTCGTTAAGCATCCACACGTGGTGTTGGTAGACCCGCACTTTGTTTTCTGCTAAACCACATAATAAGCACGCACATACAGCTTTTGCCAGGGTGCGCACGTGGATTTCTTCCGAACAAAGTGCTAAGCACGCCCATGCTGCTCTTTTCAGCAAAGGCGCATTGATTTCTGCCAAACCACTTGTTATGCATGCTCATGGATCTTTTGGTAGAAGCGCACGTTGTTTTCTGCCAAACCACAAGCTAAGCATGCACATGAAGCTCTTGGCAGAGCGCGCACGTGGATTTCGGCCAAAACACGTGCTAAGCGCGACAATTCTGCTCTTTTCAGCACGCGCGCATGCATTTATGCCAAGGCACTTGTTAAGCATGCACATGCATCTTTTGGTAGACGCGCACGTTGTTTTCTGCCAAACCACAACCTAAGGATGCACATACAGCTTTTGGTAAATCGGGCACGTGGATTTCTGCTAAACCACGTGCTAAGCCCGCCCATGCTGCTCTTTTCAGCACACGCACATGGATTTGTACAAAACCGCTCGTTAAGCATCCACACGTGGTGTTGGTAGACCCGCACCTTGTTTTCTGCTAAACCATATAATAAGCATGCACATACAGCTTTTGGCAGGGTGCGCACGTGGATTTCTTCCGAACCAAGTGCTAAGCACGCCCATGCTGCTCTTTTCAGCAAAGGCGCATTGATTTCTGCCAAACCACTTGTTATGCATGCTCATGGATCTTTTGGTAGAAGCGCACGTTGTTTTCTGCCAAACCACAAGCTAAGCATGCACATAAAGCTCTTGGCAGAGCGCGCACGTGGATTTCGGCCAAAACACGTGCTAAGCGCGACCATTCTGCTCTTTTCAGCACGCGCGCATGGATTTGTGCCAAGGCACTTGTTAAGCATGCACATGCATCTTTTGGTAGACGCGCACGTTGTTTTCTGCCAAACCACAACCTAAGGATGCACATACAGCTTTTGGTAAATCGGGCCCGTGGATTTCTGCCAAACCACGTGCTAAGCCCGCCCATGCTGCTCTTTTGAGCGCACTCGTATGGATTTGTGCCAAACCACTTGTTAAGCATGCACATGCAGGTTTTGGTAGACGCACACGTTGTTGTCAGCCAAACCACAAGATAAGCATGCACATCCAGCTCTTGGCAGAGCGGGCACGTGGATTTCTGCAGAACCAAGTGCTAAGCGCACCCATGCTGCTCTTTTCAGCAGAGGCGCAAGTATTTCTGCCAAACCACTTGTTATGCAAGCACGCAGATCTTTCGGTATACGCGCACGTTGTTTTTTGCCAAACCGCAAGCTAAGAATGCACATACAGCTTTTGCTAAATCGGGCATGTGGATTTCTGCCAAATCATCTGCTAAGCACGCCCATGCTGCTCTTTTCAACACACGCGCATGGATGTGTGCCAAACAATTTGTTGAGCATGCACATGCATCTTTTGGAAGAGACGCACGTTGTTTTCTGCCAAACCACAAGTTAAGCATGCACACGCAGCTTTCGGCAGAGCGCGCACGTGGATTTCTGCCGAACGACGTGCTAAGCACGCCCATGCTGCTCTTTTCAGCACTCTCGCATGGATTTGCGCCAAACCACTTCTTAAGCATGCACATGCAGCTTTTGGTAGACGCGCACATTGTTTTCTACCAAACTACATGCTAAGCATACACAAACAGCTTTTGGTAAAGCGGGCACAGGGATTTCAGCGAAACCACGTGGTAAGCACGCCCATGCTGCTCTTTTCAGCACACGCGCATGGATTTGTACAAAACCGCTCGTGAAGAATGCACATGTGGTGTTTGGTAGACCCGCACGTTGTTTTGTGCCACAACACATGATAAGCATGCACACGCAGCTTTTGCCAGAGCGCGCACGTGGATTTCTTCTGAACCAACTGCTAAGCACGCCCATGCTGCTGTTTTCAGGAAAGGCGCTATATTTCTGCCAAACCACTTGTTATGCATGCACATGGATCTTTTGGAAGACTCGCACGTTGTTTTGTGCCAAACCACAAGCTAAGCATGCACATGCAGCTCTTGGCAGAGCGCGCACGCGGACTTCTGCCAAACGACGTGCTAAGCACGCCCATGCTGCTCTTTTCAGCACTCTCGCATGGATTTGCGCCAAACCACTTCTTAAGCATGCACATGCAGCTTTTGGTAGACGCGCACATTGTTTTCTGCCAAACTACATGCTAAGCATACACAAACAGCTTTTGGTAAAGCGGGCACAGGGATTTCAGCGAAACCACGTGCTAAGCCCGCCCATGCTGCTCTTTTCAGCACACGCGCATGGATTTGTACAAAACCGCTCGTTAAGCATCCACACGTGGTGTTGGTAGACCCGCACTTTGTTTTCTGCTAAACCACATAATAAGCACGCACATACAGCTTTTGGCAGGGTGCGCACATGGATTTCTTCCGAACCAAGTGCTAAGCACGCCCATGCTGCTCTTTTCAGCAAAGGCGCATTGATTTCTGCCTAACCACTTGTTATGCATGCTCATGGATCTTTTGGTAGACGCGCACGTTTTTTCCTGCCAAACCACAACCTAAGGATGCACATACAGCTTTTGGTAAATCGGGCACGTGGATTTCTGCCAAACCACGTGATAAGCCCGCCCGTGCTGCTCTTTTCAGCGGACTCATATGGATTTGTGCCAAACCACTTGTTAAGCATGCACATGCACCTTTTGACAGACGCGCACGTTGTTTTCTGCCAAAGCACAAGATAAGCATGCACATGCAGCTTCTAGCAGACCTCGTACGTGGATTTCTGCCAAACCACGTGCTAAGCACGCCCATGCTGCTCATTTCAGCGCACTCGCATGTATTCGTGCCAAACCACTAGTTAAGCAGGCACATGCAGGTTTTGGTAGACGCACACGTTGTTGTCTGCCAAACCACAAGATAAGCATGCACATACAGCTCTTGGCAGAGCGGGCACGTGGATTTCTGCAGAACCAAGTGCTAAGCGCACCCATGCTGCTCTTTTCAGCAGAGGCGCATGGATTTCTACCAAACCACTTGTTATGCAAGCACATAGAACTTTCAGTAGACGCGCACGTTGTTTTTTGCCAAACCACAAGCTAAGAATGCACATACAGCTTTTGCTAAATCGGGCACGTGGATTTCTGCCAAATCATCTGCTAAGCACGCCCATGCTGCTCTTTTCAACACACGCGCATGGATGTGTGCCAAACAATTTCTTGAGCATGCACATGCATCTTTTGGAAGAGACGCACGTTGTTTTCTGCCAAACCACAAGCTAAGCATGCACACGCAGCTTTCGGCAGAGCGCGCACGTGGATTTCTGCCAAACGACGTGCTAAGCACGCCCATGCTGCTCTTTTCAGCACTCTCGCATGGATTTGTGCCAAACCACTTCTTAAGCATGCACATGCAGCTTTTGGTAGACGCGCACATTGTTTTCTGCCAAACTACATGCTAAGCATACACAAACAGCTTTTGGTAAAGCGGGCACAGGGATTTCAGCGAAACCACGTGCTAAGCACGCCCATGCTGCTCTTTTCAGCACACGCGCATGGATTTGTACAAAACCGCTCGTGAAGAATGCACATGTGGTGTTTGGTAGACCCGCACGTTGTTTTGTGCCACAACACATGATAAGCATGCACATACAACTTTTGGCAGGGCGCGTACGTGGATTTCTTCTGAAGCAACTGCTAAACACGCCCATGCTGCTGTTTTCAGGAAAGGCGCTATATTTCTGCCAAACCACTTGTTATGCATGCACATGGATCTTTTGGAAGACTCGCACGTTGTTTTCTGCCAAACCACAAGCTAAGCATGCACATGCAGCTTTTGGGAAATCGGTCACGTGGATATCTGCCAAACCTCATGCTAAGCACGCCCATTCTGCTCTTCTTAGCGCAGTCGCATGGATTTGTGCCAAACAACTTGTTAAGCATGCACATGTAGCTTTTGGTAGACCCGCACGTTGTTTTCTGCCAAACCACAAGATAGGCATGCACATGCAGCTTTTGGCAGAGCGCGTACGTGGATTTCTGCCAAACCACGTGCTAAGCACGCCCATTCTTCTCCTTTCAGCACACGCGTATGGATTTGTGCCAAACCATTAGTTAAGGTGGCACATGCAGGTTTATGGTAGACGCACACGTTGTTGACTGCCAAACCACAAGATAAACTTGCACATACAGCTCTTGGCAGAGCGGGCACGTGGATTTCTGCCGAACCAAGTGCTAAGCACGCCCATGCTGCTCTTTTCAGCAAAGGCGCATGGATTTGTGCCAAACAACATGTTATGCATGCACGTGGATCTTTTGGTAGACCCGCACGCTGTTTTCTGCCAAACCACAAGCTAAGCATGCACATACAGCTTTTGGTAAATCGGGCACGTGGATTTTTGCCAAACCAAGTACTAAGCATGCCCATGCTGTTCTTTTCAGCACACGCGCATGGATGTGTGCCAAACCACTTGTTGAGCATGCACATGCACCTTTTTGTAGAAGCGCACATTGTTTTCTGCCAAACCACAAGCTAAGCATGCTCACGCAGCTTTTGGCAGAGCGCGCGTGGATTTCTCACAAACGACGTGCTAAGAACGCCCATGCTGCTCTTTTCAGCGAACTCGCATGGATTTGTGCCAAACCACTTGTTAAGCATGCACATGCAGCTTTTGGTAGACGCGCACGTTGTTTTCTGCCAAAACACATGATAAGCATGCACATACAGCTTTTGGCAGAGCGCGCACGTGGATTTCTGCCAAACCAACTGCTAAGCACGCCCATGCTGCTCTTTTCAGCAAAGGCGCATGGATTTCTGCCAAACCACTTGTTATGCATGCACATGGATCTTTTGGTAGACGCGTACGTTGTTTTCTGCCAAACCATAAGCTAAGCATGCGCATGCAGCTCTTGGCAGAGTGCGCACGTGGATTTCGGCCAAAACACGTGCTAAGCACGACCATTCTGCTCTTTTCAGTACACGCGCATGGATTTTTGCCAAACCACTTGTTAAGCATGCACATGCATATTTTGGTAGACGCGCCCGTTGTTTTCTGCCAAACGACCAGCTAAGCATGCACATACAGCTTTCGGTAAATCGGGCACGTGGATTTCTGCCAAACCATGTGCTAAGCACGCCCATGCTGCTTTTTTAGCGCACTCGCATGGATTTGTGCCAAACCACTTGTTAAGCATGCACATGTAGCTTCTGGTAGACGCGCACGTTGTTTTCTGCCAAACCACAGGCTAAGCATGCACATGCAGCTTTTGGCAGAGCGCGCACGTGGATTTCTGCCAAACCACATGCTAAGCATGCCTATGCTGCTGTTTCAGCGCAGGCGCATGGATTTGTCCCAAACTACTTGTTAAGCATGTAGATGCGGCTTTTGGTAGCACGCACACGTTGTTTTCTGCCAAACCACAAGTTACGCATGCACATACAGTTTTGGTAAATCGGGCACGTGGATTTCTGCCAAACCACGAGCTAAGCACGGCCATGCTGGTCTTTTCAGCACACGCGCATGGATGTGTGCCAAACCACTTGTTGAGCATCCCCATGCATCTTTTGGTAGAGGCGCACGTTGTTTTCTCCCAAACCACAAGCTAAGCATGCACACGCAGCTTTTGGCAGAGCGCGGACGTGGATTTCTGGCAAACGACGTCCTAAGCACACCCATGCTGCTCTTTTCAGGACACGCACATGGTTTTGTGCCAAACCACTTGTTAAGCATGCACATGCAGGTTTTGGTAGACGCGCACGTTGTTGTCTGCCAAACCACAAGATAAGCATGCACATACAGCTTTTGGGAGAGCGCGCACGTGGATTTCTGCCGAACCAAGTGTTAAGCACGCCCATGCTGCTTTTTTCAGCAAAGGCGCATGGATTTGTGCCAAACCACTTGTAATGCATGCACATGGATCTTTTGGTAGACGCGCACGTTGTTTTCTCGGAAACCATAAGCTAAGCATGCACATACAGCTTTTGGTAAATCGGGCACGTGGATTTCTGCCAAACCTCCTGCTAAGCACGCCCATTCTGCTCTTTTTAGCGCACTCGCATGGATTTGTGCCAAACCACTTGTTAAGCATGAACATGCAGCTTTTGGCAGGGCGCGTACGTGGATTTCTGCCAAACCACGTGCTAAGCACGCCCATTCTTCTCCTTTCAGCACACGCGAATGGATTTGTGCCAAACCACTAGTTAAGCAGGCACATGCAGGTTTATGGTAGACGCACACGTTGTTGACTGCCAAACCACAAGATAAGCTTGCACATACAGCTCTTGGCAGAGCGGGCACGTGGATTTCTGCCGAACCAAGTGCTAAGCACGCCCATGCTGCTCTTTTCAGCAAAGGTGCATGGATATGTGCCAAACAACTTGTTATGCATGCACATGCACCTTTTTGAAGAGGCGCACGTTGTTTTCTGCCAAACCACAAGCTAAGCTTGCTCACGCCGCTTTTGGCAGAGCGCGCACGTGCATTTCTGCCAAACGACGTGCTAAGAACGCCCATGCTGGTCTTTTCAGCGAACTCGCATGGATTTGTGCCAAACCACTTGTTAAGGGGGGATGCTAGGGTGAAGGGTCAACTTTTGAAGCGCTCAACCAATTTTTATCAAATTTTCAGGGTTAGTTGATCTTGTTGTCATTAGAATATCTTCCAAATATCAGCACCCTAACGCAACGAAAAAGAAAGTTATAACTGGGAAATTGAGCAATCTTGTGTGTCAACTTAGGAAAACTATCGTTTACAAAATAATGAGAATATTCAAATTATTTGTCATTAGATTCGTTCTAGATGGTTTGTAGTGCAGGATAAGGTCAGTTGCACATTTTTTGTCATTTCTGTAAAAATGCCATCACTCTGAAAATGAAGTTTATTTTTTTCGCTGTCATTACATGTCAAAGATGTGCTAAATATTATATGTTGAAAAACACTTAGGCATCTGAAAAGTACTTTATTTTGTTCCTCACAAAATTTCAGCCTAGAAAACACGTTGGAGGAAGAATTTGGTAAAGCAGTTTGGAAGCGATACTTTTCCTAAAGCTCTTTCTTTTTCAGAAAGTGCAAACTAAGAAAAATCAATTCAAAGATTTCAGACCATGGCATTTATTCTTATGATCAGAAAAAAATTAATCAAAGTGCCCTGCCGCATATGTCGAGCCCTCCTCTTCAACACAACGCTGCTCTGCGGCGATCGTTTCAAGGCATCGGCAATTTTTTTTTTCAACTTTAGAGCTATCCATGGATCTTGCCTGAGCACGTGAAATGGCTTGCTTCGTTGCTTCCTGAACGTGCTTATTCGTCTGGACTCCGTGTTCAAGTTCGAGCTTGTCGAGAACTCTCTTGATGCCACGTGCTCCTTCATTGAATTCTAGCACAGCCAGGGCTGCTGCAGTCTCCACTGTTCTCAGTGATGCAAATTCTGTCTTTGGGCACATTTTCCATAGAAGAGCATTCAAGGACTCGTTTGCATTCTGTGTCTGCATCCTTGAACATCGCGCAAGAAGCTCTGGCTTCCTAAGCCTGTTGTAGAGAGGCACCAGCTCTTTGGCAACATCTCTGCTGAAAGCTGGACGATGGGATCTTGGCACTGATGGCTTCTCCGCTGCAACTAGGGCTCTGTGCCGATTGTAGTGACACCAAGAGTCCTCACCAACTGGGCAAGCGTCATGTCGTGGGACTTCATCTGTTGAGTTGGAGTGAAAAGGCGTCTCAAATACTTCTCGTTGCATTTTTTTTACATCTCGAGCATTGTCTTTCAGGGCAGATGTATAGTAAGCAGTGAGTTTTTTTACAACACTTTGTGTCAGCTTCCCCTTGCCTCCTAGACCTTTCGTCATTTTCTCTAGTTTCTCAATTTCTCTTACAAGCGCGAAAAACAAACGTCCTAAGGTGGGCATTCACTTTGCGTTTCGTTTCTTGTCCACTATGCGGCCGCGTCTGGAAAAACAGCATTCAGAGTCGCGTTCGACGGGAAATGCGCGCCACCAACTTGTGAAAAAAATACATTTTCTTCCTTTCTACTGCTCTGATAACTACCAAACTTGGTGAGAAGATTCTTTATTAAACAAGTAATTCAGAACAACTCAGAACAAAAAACACATTTTTTTCACCGAAATCGGTATTTTAGCCCCGCATCCCCCCTTAAGCATGCACATGCAGCTTTTGCTAGACGCGCACGTTCTTTTCTGCCAAACCACAAGCTAAGCATACACAAACAGCTTTTGGTAAAGCGGGCACAGGGATGTCAGCCAAACCACGTGCTAAGCACGCTCATGCTGCTTTTTTCAACACAAGCGCATGGATTTGTGCAAAACCACTTGTTAAGCATGCACATGTAGCTTTTGGTAGACCCGCACGTTGTTTTCTGCCAAACCACATAAGCATGCACATACAGCTTTTGGCAGAGCGCGCACGTGGATTTCTGCCGAACCAAGTGCCAAGCACGCCCATGCTGCTTTTTTCAGCAAAGGCGCATGGACTTGTGCCAAACCACTTGTAATGCATGCACATGGATCTTTTGGTAGGGGCGCGCGCTGTTTTCTGCCATACCACATGATAAGCATGCACATGCAGCTTTTGGCAGAGCGCGTACGAGGATTTCTGCCAAAACACGTGCTAAGCGCGCCCATTCTGCACTTTTAAGCACACGCGAATGTATTTCTGCCAAACCACTAGTTAAGCAGGCACATGCAGGTTTTGCTAGACGCGCACGTTGTTGTCTGCCAAACCACAAGATATGCATGCACATACAGCTTTTGGCAGAGCGCGCACGTGGATTTCTGCCGAACCAAGTGCTAAGCACGCCCATGCTCCTCTTTTTAGGAAAGGCGCATAGATTTCAGCCAAACCACTTCTTATGCATGCACATGGATCTTTTGGTAGGCGAGCACGTTGTTTTCTGCCAAACCACAAGATAAGCTTGCACATACAGCTCTTGGCAGAGCGGGCACGTGCATTTCTGCCGAACCAAGTGCTAAGCACGCCCATGCTGCTCTTTTCAGCAAAGACGCATGGATATGTGCCAAACAACTTGTTATGCATGGACATGGATCTTTTGGTAGACCCGCACGTTGTTTTCTGCCAAACAACAAGCTAAGCATGCACATACAGCTTTTGCTAAATCGGGCACGTGTATTTCTACCAAATCATCTGCTAAGCACGCCCATGCTGCTCTTCTCAACACATGCGCGTGGATGTGTGCCAAACAATTTGTTGAGCATGCACATGCATCTTTTGGAAGAGACGCACGTTGTTTTCTGCCAAACCACAAGCTAAGCATGCACACGCAGCATTTGGCAGAGCGCGCACGTGGATTTCCGCCAAACGACGTGCTAAGCACGCCCATGCTGCTCTTTTCAGCACTCTCGCATGGATTTGCGCCAAACCACTTCTTAAGCATGCACATGCAGCTTTTGGTAGACGCGCATGTTGTTTTCTGCCAAACTACATGCTAAGCATACACAAACAGCTTTTGGTAAAGCGGGCACGGGGATTTCAGCGAAACCACGTGCTAAGCACGCCCATGCTGCTCTTTTCAGCACACGCGCATGGATTTGTACAAGACCGCTCGTGAAGAATGCACATGTGGTATTTGGTAGACCCGCACGTTGTTTTGTGCCACAACACATGATAAGCATGCACATACGACTTTTGGCAGGGCGCGCACGTGGATTACTTCTGAACCAACTGCTAAGCACGCCCATGCTGCTGTTTTCAGGAAAGGCGCTATATTTCTGCCAAACCACTTGTTATGCATGCACATGGATTTTTTGGTAGACGCGCACGTTGTTTTCTGTCAAACCACAAGCTAAGCATGCACATGCAGCTCCAGGCAGAGCGCGCACGTGTACTTCTGCCAAACGACGTGCTAAGCACTCCCATGCTGCTCTTTCCAACGCACGCGCGTGAATTTGTGCCGAACCACTTGTTAAGCATGCACATGCAGCTTTTGGTAGCACGCGCACGCTGTTTTCTGCCAAATCACAAGCTAAGTATGCACATACAGCTTTTGGTAAATCGGGCACGTGGATTTCTGCTAAACCACCTGCTAAGCCCGCCCATGCTGCTCTTTTCAGCACACGCGCATGGATTTGTACAAAACCGCTCGTTAAGCATCCACACGTGGTGATGGTAGACCCGCACGTTGATTTCTGCTAAACTACATAATAAGCATGCACATTCAGCTTTTGGTAGGGTGCGCACGTGGATTTCTTCCGAACCAAGTGCTAAGCACGCCCATGCTGCTCTTTTCAGCAAAGGCGCATTGATTTCTGCCAAACCACTTGTTATACATGCTCATGGATATTTTGGTCGAAGCGCACGTTGTTTTCTTCCAAACCACAAGCTAAGCATGCACATGAAGCTCTTGGCAGAGCGCGCACGTGGATTTCGGCCAAAACACGTGCTAAGCGCGACCATTCTGCTCTTTTCAGCACGCGCGCATGGATTTGTGCCAAGGCACTTGTTAAGCATGCACATGCATCTTTTGGTAGACGCGCACGTTGTTTTCTGCCAAACCACAACCTAAGGATGCACATAAAGCTTTTGGTAAATCGGACACGTGGATTTCTACCAAACCACGTGCTAAGCCCGTCCATGCTGCTCTTTTCAGCGCACTCGTATGGATTTGTGCCAAACCACTTGTTAAGCATGCACATGCCGCTGTTGACAGACGCGCACGTTGTTTTCTGCCAAAGCACAAGGCAAGCATGCACATGCAGCTTCTGGCAGACCTCGTACGTGGATTTCTGCCAAACCACGTGCTAAGCAGGCCCATGCTGCTCATTTCAGCGCACTCGGATGTATTCGTGCCAAACCACTTGTTAAGCAGGCACATGCAGGTTTTGGTAGACGCACACGTTGTTGTCTGCCAAACCACAAGATACGCATGCACATATAGCTCTTGGCAGAGCGGGCACGCGGATTTCTGCAGATCCAAGTGCTAAGCGCACCCATGCTGCTCTTTTCAGCAGAGGCGCATGGATTTGTGCCAAACCACTTGTTATGCAAGCACGCAGATCTTTCGGTAGACGCGCACGTTGTTTTTTGCCAAACCACAAGCTAAGAACGCACATACAGCTTTTGCTAAATCGGGCACGTGGATTTCTGCGAAATCATCTGCTAAGCACGCCCATGCTGCTCTTTTCAACACACGCGCATGGATGTGTGCCAAACAATTTGTTGAGCATGCACATGCATCTTTTGGAAGAGGCGCACGTTGTTTTCTGCCAAACCACAAGCTAAGCATGCACACGCAGCTTTTGGCAGGGCGCGCACGTGGATTTCTGCCAAACGACGTGCTAAGCACGCCCATGCTGCTCTTTTCAGCACTCTCGCATGGATTTGCGCCAAACCACTTCTTAAGCATGCACATGCAGCTTTTGGTAGACGCGCACGTTGTTTTCTGCCAAACTACATGCTATGCATACACAAACAGCATTTGGTAAAGCGGGCACGGGGATTTCAGCGAAACCACGTGCTAAGCACGCCCATGCTGCTCTTTTCAGCACACGCGCATGGATTTGTACAAAACCGCTCGTGAAGAATGCACATGTGGTGTTTGGTAGACCCGCACGTTGTTTTGTGCCACAACACATGGTAACCATGCACATACAACTTTCGGCAGGGCGCGCACGTGGATTTCTTCTGAACCAACTGCTAAGCACGCCCATGCTGCTGTTTTCAGGAAAGGCGCTATATTTCTGCCAAACCACTTGTTATGCATGCACATGGATCTTTTGGTAGACGCGGACGTTGTTTTCTGCCAAACCACAAGCTAAATATGCACATGCAGCTCTTGGCAGAGCGCGCACGTGGATTTCTGCCAAACGACGTGCTAAGCACTCCCATGCTGCTCCTTGCAACGCACGCGCGTGGATTTGTGCCGAACCATTTGTTAAGCATGCACATGCAGCTTTTGGTAGCACGCGCACGCTGTTTTCTGACAAATCACAAGCTAAGTATGCACATACAGCTTTTGGTAAATCGGGCACGTGGATTTCTGCTAAACCACGTGCTAAGCCCGCCCATGCTGCTCTTTTCAGTACACGCGCATGGATTTGTACAAAACCGCTCGTTAAGCATCCACACGTGGTGTTGGTAGACCCGCACTTTGTTTTCTGCTAAACCACATAATAAGCACGCACATACAGCTTTTGGCAAGGTGCGCACGTGCATTTCTTCCGAACCAAGTGTTAAGCACGCCCATGCTGCTCTTTTCAGCAAAGGCGCATTGATTTCTGCCAAACCACTTGTTATGCATGCTCATGGATCTTTTGGTAGAAGCGCACGTTGTTTTCTGCCAAACCACAACCTAAGGATGCACATACAGCTTTTGGTAAATCGGGCACGTGGATTTCTGCCAAACCACGTGCTAAGCCCGCCCATGCTGCTCTTTTCAGCGCACTCGTATGGATTTGTGCCAAACCACTTGTTAAGCATGCACATGCAGCTTTTGACCGACGCGCACGTTGTTTTCTGCCAAAGCACAAGATAAGCATGCACATGCAGCTTCTGGCAGATCTCGTACGTGGATTTCTGCCAAACCACGTGCTAAGCACGCCCATGCTGCTCATTTCAGCGCACTCGCATGTATTCGTGCCAAACCACTTGTTAAGCAGGCACACGCAGGTTTTGTTAGACGCACACGTTGTTGTCTGCCAAACCACAAGATAAGCATGCACATACAGCTCTTCGCAGAGCGGGCACGTGGATTTCTGCAGAACCAAGTGCCAAGCGCACCCATGCTGCTCTTTTCAGCAGAGGCGCATGGATTTGTGCCAAACCACTTGTTATGCAAGCACGCAGATCTTTCGGTAGACGCGCACGTTGTTTTTTGCCAAACCACAAGCTTAGAATGCACATACAGCTTTTGCTAAATCGGGCACGTGGATTTCTGCCAAATCATCTGCTAAGCACGCCCATGCTGCTCTTTTCAACACACGCGCATGGATGTGTGCCAAACAATTTGTTGAGCATGCACATGCATCTTTTGGAAGAGACGCACGTTGTTTTCTGCCAAACCACAAGCTTAGCATGCACAAGCAGCTTTTGGCAGAGCGCGCACGTGGATTTCTGCCAAACGATGTGCTAAGCACGCCCATGCTGCTCTTTTCAGCACTCTCGCATGGATTTGCGCCAAACCACTTCTTAAGTATGCACATGCAGCTTTTGGTAGACGCGCACGTTGTTTTCTGCCAAACTACATGCTAAGCATACACAAACAGCTTTTGGTAAAGCGGGCACGGGGATTTCAGCGAAACCACGTGCTAAGCACGCCCATGCTGATCTTTTCAGCACACGTGCATGAATTTGTACAAAACCGCTCGTGAAGAATGCACATGTGGTGTTTGGTAGACCCGCACGTTGTTTTGTGCCACAACACATGATAAGCACGCACATACAACTTTCGGCAGGGCGCGCACGTGGATTTCTTCTGAACCAACTGCTAAGCACGCCCATGCTGCTGTTTTCAGGAAAGCCGCTATATTTCTGCCAAACCACTTGTTATGCATGCACATGGATCTTTTGGTAGACGCGCACGTTGTTTTCTGCCAAACCACAAGCTAAGCATGCACATGCAGTTCTTGGCACAGCGCGCACGTGGACTTCTGCCAAACGACGTGCTAAGCACTCCCATGCTGCTCTTTGCAACGCAGGCGCGTGGATTTATGCCGAACCATTTGTTAAGCATGCACATGCTGCTTTTGCTAGCACGCGCACGCTGTTTTCTGCCAAATCACAAGCTAAGTATGCACATACAGCTTTTGGTAAATCGGGCACGTGGATTTCTGCTAAACCACGTGCTAAGCCCGCCCATGCTGCTCTTTTCAGTACACGCGCATGGATTTGTACAAAACCGCTCGTTAAGCATCCACACGTGGTGTTGGTAGACCCGCACTTTGTTTTCTGCTAAACCACATAATAAGCACGCACATACAGCTTTTGGCAAGGTGCGCACGTGCATTTCTTCCGAACCAAGTGTTAAGCACGCCCATGCTGCTCTTTTCAGCAAAGGCGCATTGATTTCTGCCAAACCACTTGTTATGCATGCTCATGGATCTTTTGGTAGAAGCGCACGTTGTTTTCTGCCAAACCACAACCTAAGGATGCACATACAGCTTTTGGTAAATCGGGCACGTGGATTTCTGCCAAACCACGTGCTAAGCCCGCCCATGCTGCTCTTTTCAGCGCACTCGTATGGATTTGTGCCAAACCACTTGTTAAGCATGCACATGCAGCTTTTGACCGACGCGCACGTTGTTTTCTGCCAAAGCACAAGATAAGCATGCACATGCAGCTTCTGGCAGATCTCGTACGTGGATTTCTGCCAAACCACGTGCTAAGCACGCCCATGCTGCTCATTTCAGCGCACTCGCATGTATTCGTGCCAAACCACTTGTTAAGCAGGCACACGCAGGTTTTGTTAGACGCACACGTTGTTGTCTGCCAAACCACAAGATAAGCATGCACATACAGCTCTTCGCAGAGCGGGCACGTGGATTTCTGCAGAACCAAGTGCCAAGCGCACCCATGCTGCTCTTTTCAGCAGAGGCGCATGGATTTGTGCCAAACCACTTGTTATGCAAGCACGCAGATCTTTCGGTAGACGCGCACGTTGTTTTTTGCCAAACCACAAGCTTAGAATGCACATACAGCTTTTGCTAAATCGGGCACGTGGATTTCTGCCAAATCATCTGCTAAGCACGCCCATGCTGCTCTTTTCAACACACGCGCATGGATGTGTGCCAAACAATTTGTTGAGCATGCACATGCATCTTTTGGAAGAGACGCACGTTGTTTTCTGCCAAACCACAAGCTTAGCATGCACAAGCAGCTTTTGGCAGAGCGCGCACGTGGATTTCTGCCAAACGATGTGCTAAGCACGCCCATGCTGCTCTTTTCAGCACTCTCGCATGGATTTGCGCCAAACCACTTCTTAAGTATGCACATGCAGCTTTTGGTAGACGCGCACGTTGTTTTCTGCCAAACTACATGCTAAGCATACACAAACAGCTTTTGGTAAAGCGGGCACGGGGATTTCAGCGAAACCACGTGCTAAGCACGCCCATGCTGATCTTTTCAGCACACGTGCATGAATTTGTACAAAACCGCTCGTGAAGAATGCACATGTGGTGTTTGGTAGACCCGCACGTTGTTTTGTGCCACAACACATGATAAGCACGCACATACAACTTTCGGCAGGGCGCGCACGTGGATTTCTTCTGAACCAACTGCTAAGCACGCCCATGCTGCTGTTTTCAGGAAAGCCGCTATATTTCTGCCAAACCACTTGTTATGCATGCACATGGATCTTTTGGTAGACGCGCACGTTGTTTTCTGCCAAACCACAAGCTAAGCATGCACATGCAGTTCTTGGCACAGCGCGCACGTGGACTTCTGCCAAACGACGTGCTAAGCACTCCCATGCTGCTCTTTGCAACGCAGGCGCGTGGATTTATGCCGAACCATTTGTTAAGCATGCACATGCTGCTTTTGCTAGCACGCGCACGCTGTTTTCTGCCAAATCACAAGCTAAGTATGCACATACAGCTTTTGGTAAATCGGGCACGTGGATTTCTGCTAAACCACGTGCTAAGCCCGCCCATGCTGCTCTTTTCAGCACACGCGCATGGATTTGTACAAAACCGCTCGTTAAGCATCCACACGTGGTGTTGGTAGACCCGCACGTTGTTTTCTGCTAAACCACATAATAAGCATGCACATACAGCTTTTGGCAGGGTGCGCACGTGGATTTCTTCCCAACCAAGTGCTAAGCACGCCCATGCTGCTCTTTTCAGCAAAGGCGCATTGACTTCTGCCAAACCACTTGTTATGCATGCTCATGGATCTTCTGGTAGAAGCGCACGTTGTTTTCTGCCAAACCACAAGCTAAGCATGCACATAAAGCTCTTGGCAGAGCGCGCACGTGGATTTCGGCCAAAACACGTGCTAAGCGCGACCATTCTGCTCTTTTCAGCACGCGCGCATGGATTTGTGCCAAGGCACTTGTTAAGCATGCACATGCATCTTTTGGTAGACGCGCACGTTGTTTTCTGCCAAACCACAACCTAAGGATGCACATACAGCTTTTGGTAAATCGGGCACGTGGATTTCTGCCAAACCACGTGCTAAGCCCGCCCATGCTGCTCTTTTCAGCGCACTCGTATGGATTTGTGCCAAACCACTTGTTAAGCATGCGCATGCAGCTTTTGACAGACGCGCACGTTGTTTTCTGCCAAAGCACAAGATAAGCATGCACATTCAGCTTCTGGCAGACCTCGTATGTGGATTTCTGCCAAACCACGTGCTGAGCACGCACATGCAGCTTCTGGCAGACCTCGTACGCTGATTTCTGCCAAACCACGTGCTAAGCACGCCCATGCTGCTCATTTCAGCGCACTCGCATGTATTCGTGCCAAACCACTTGTTAAGCAGGCACATGCAGGTTTTGGTAGACGTACACGATGTTGTCTGCCAAACCACAAGATAAGCATGCACATACAGCTCTTGGCAGAGCGGGCACGTGGATTTCTGCTGAACCAAGTGCTAAGCGCACCCATGCTGCTCTTTTCAGCAGAGGCGCATGGATTTGTGCCAAACCACTTGTTATGCAAGCACGCAGATCTTTCGGTAGACGCGCACGTTGTTTTTTGCCAAACCACAAGCTAAGAATGCACATACAGCTTTTGCTAAATCGGGCACGTGGATTTCTGCCAAATCATCTGCTAAGCACGCAAATGCTGTTCTTTTCAACACACGCGCATGGATGTGTGCCAAACAATTTGTTGAGCATGCACATGCATCTTTTGGAAGAGACGCACGTTGTTTTCTGCCAAACCACAAGCTAAGCATGCACACGCAGCTTTCGGCAGAGCGCGCACGTGGATTTCTGCCAAACGACGTGCTAAGCACGCCCATGCTGCTCTTTTCAGCACTCTCGCATGGATTTGCGCCAAACCACTTCTTAAGCATGCACATGCAGCTTTTGGTAGACGCGCACATTGTTTTCTGCCAAACTACATGCTAAGCATACACAAACAGCTTTTGGTAAAGCGGGCACAGGGATTTCAGCGAAACCACGTGCTAAGCACGCCCATGCTGCTCTTTTCAGCACACGCTCATGGATTTGTTCAAAACCGCTCGTGAAGAATGCACATGTGGTGTTTGGTAGACCCGCACGTTGTTTTGTGCCACAACACATGATAAGCATGCACATACAACTTTTGGCAGGGCGCGTACGTGGATTTCTTCTGAACCAACTGCTAAGCACGCCCATGCTGCTGTTTTCAGGAAAGGCGCTATATTTCTGCCAAACCACTTGTTATGCATGCACATGGATCTTTTGGAAGACTCGCACGTTGTTTTGTGCCAAACCACAAGCTAAGCATGCACATGCAGCTTTTGGCAGAGCGCGCACGTGGACTACTGCCAAACGACGTGCTAAGCACTCCCATGCTGCTCTTTGCAACGCACGCGCGTGGATTTGTGCCGAACCATTTGTTAAACATGCACATGCAGCTTTTGGTAGCACGCGCACGCTGTTTTGAATGAATGAATGAATGTATGTGGTTTAGTGGCGCAAGGGCCAGATGTGGCCAAAGAGCGCCAAGACAGTGTTAGTGATTTCGCGGTGGAATGATGAGTTCTGTGACGAAGATGTGACTTGGCTGTATAGTGGCCTAAAAACAGTCGCTGTAAAGTGCGTAAAATCTATGTGCTATAAAATTATGGCGATGATTAATGACGAGTACTATGAACATTAAAATCCCTCGTAGAAGGATGATGCTAAATATAAAATATATAAGATGGTAAAATTTCTTGAAGCACTGCTGCCTCGCCAGAGCCCTTGAACCACAAGGGCCTAGAGGCATGTGCTATTCAAAAATAATTATCATAGCGCCATCCTCTGAAGAGAGGAGACGCTACGAACATGTGGGGCTAAAAACATGAAACACAACATCTTTCAGATAACTTAGAACTGCGACGGTGTCAAATAGCGGTTCTGGGCCGAGTAACATTACTGGATGAAGGGGGATCTGCTGCCGGTATGCTATGGGAAAATGTTTCTTTCTTTCGTATTCGGCTTTCGGACACTCCAGAAGGACGTGGAGGACGGTGAGCCTCTCCCCGCATCTACCGCAGGTTGGAGGCTCGTTTCCGGTGAGTAAAAAGTTATGTGTGCCAAATGTGTGTCCTATTCTTAGACGACAGAATAGGACATCTGTCCGGCGTGATTTTGTTACGGAAGGCCAGAATCCTAACTGTGGCTTTATCCCGTGGAGCTTATTATTTGTTTCCGCGTCCCATAGGCGTTGCCAGTGGTTTCGTAGTTTCCTCCGTAAGAAGGGCTTCAGGTCTGTGACAGGGACCGAAGCAGTAGGGTTAACTGCATGCAATGAAATTGATGTGGCCATCTGGTCGACTAGAACGTTTCCCTCGATGCCCCTATGACCTGGCACCCAGCATATGATGACATGTTGATTACCTATATGGGCTTTACACAGAGCAGAATAGAGTTCGTTAATTACCGGATTTTTGTGGTTAGAGAATGATATCAAGGCCTTTACAACACTAAGGGAGTCCGTATATATAACTGATTTCTGGAGTTTTGATTTCCTGATATGCTTCACAGCCGACAAAAGTGCGTAGGCCTCAGCCGTAAAGATACTAGTTTCCGGGTGCAGTACGTCGGATTCCGAGAAGGATGGACCGACGGCTGCATAGGATACCCCGTCGTGTGACTTTGATGCGTCTGTGTAGAACTCCGTGCAGGAGTATTTATGCTGGAGTTCCCGGAAATGCATCTTGATTTCAATCTCTGGGGCATGCTTTGTGACTTCCACGAACGATATATCACATTGTATGAGCTGCCACTCCCAAGGAGGTAGCAGCTTGGCTGGATGCATTAGGCGAAGCTCGAGGAGTGGAACGTGCATTTCTTCGCTAAGCTCCCTCACACGCAGCGAGAAAGGCTGTCTTACGGACGGACGATTGCGAAAGAGTGTAGCACATGTCATGTCATTAATGGTACTAAAACAGGGATGTTGGGGGTTTGAGTGGACTTTCAGAA
This sequence comes from Dermacentor variabilis, assembly GCF_050947875.1. Taxonomy (NCBI): domain Eukaryota; kingdom Metazoa; phylum Arthropoda; class Arachnida; order Ixodida; family Ixodidae; genus Dermacentor; species Dermacentor variabilis. Next base: position 1,616,621 of record NW_027460423.1, on the reverse strand, counting down.
AATATGTATGGCTGATGTATGTTCTCTGCAGATGAAGTGACCACTCATTTGATTCTACATATAAACTTTGTATGGGACTCGTTCTGAAAGCGCCAGTGGCCAGTCGGATTCCTAGATGGTGGACTGGGTCTAGCATCTTTAGTGCGCTTGGGGCGGCAGAGTGATAAATCACGGCACCATAGTCTAGTCGCGATCGAATGAGGCTTTTATATAGATTCATTAAACACTTCCTGTCACTACCCCACGTAGTCTGGGACAGAAGTTTCATTATGTTCATTGTTTTCAGACATTTTTCTTTAAGATGTTTAATGTGGGGGACGAAAGTGAGTCTGTAGTCAAGTATGACACCTAGAAATTTGTGTTCTTTGTTTACAGGTATCTGTTGTCCACGCAGTTCTATGCAAGGATCTGGGATAAGTCCTCTCTTTCTTGTAAAAAGAACACAAGAGCTTTTGTTAGGATTGATCTTAAACCCATTCTTGTCTGCCCACATTGACACTTTGTTCAGGCCATGCTGTACCTGTCTCTCGCAGACTGCGAGGTTACAAGATTTGAAAGCTATTTGAATGTCGTCCACGTAGACAGAGTAAAAGATTGCGGGTGGTAGTGAAGCACGAAGCGTGTTCATCTTCACGATAAATAGCGTGCAGCTGAGCACGCCTCCTTGGGGTACACCCGTTTCTTGCGTAAAAGGACGTGAGAGTGCATTACCGACTTTTACCCGGAAGGTACGATTTGACAGATAGCTTTTTATTATGTTAAACATATTACCGTGGATGCCCATTTCTGACAGGTCTCTTAAGATTCCGTAACGCCACGTTGTGTCATACGCCTTTTCCATATCGAGAAATATCGATAGGAAGAACTGTTTATGTATAAATGCGTCCCGGATATTCCCTTCAACACGCACGAGATGATCGGTTGTGGAGCGCCCTTCTCGGAAGCCGCACTGATAAGGATCAAGCATTTTGCTCTGTTCAAGGAAATGAATGAGTCGCCGATTTATCATTTTTTCGAACACCTTACAAATGCAACTTGTGAGGGCTATCGGGCGGTAACTTGCCACTGAGGAAGGGTCTTTGCCTTGTTTCAAAACAGGGACTACAATGGCTTCCTTCCAGGCGGTTGGAAGGTACCCTGCATCCCAGATGGTGTTGAAAAGTGTGAGTAGTGTAAGTTGCGTGTCATTGTGTAAGTTTTTGAGCATTTCATACATGATTCTATCAGATCCTGGTGCGGAACTCTTGCATGCGCTCAAGGCAGCTTTCAACTCGGCAGCGCTAAAAGGGCAATTGTACGGTTCATTCTGTCGGCATTTATTGATGAGTGGCTTGCATTCTTCTATTTGTTTATATTTTAGGAAGGATTGCGAATAATGATTTGAGCTTGATACACTCTCAAAGTGCTCCCCAAGTGAGTCCGCCTGATCTTGTAGGGTATCGCCTTGTGTGTTTACCAAAGGGAGTGCATGTGCTTGTCGCCCTCTTATCCTATTGACCCTGTTCCAGGCTTTCGCCTCATCTCTGAACGAGTTAATACTCGATAGAAACTTCTGCCAACTTTCTCGTCTGGCCTGTCGGCGGGTTCGCCTGCCTTCGGATTTTGCTTTTTTAAAGTTAACTAGATTCTCTGCAGTGGGAGAAGCGCGTAGCAACCCCCACGCCCTGTTCTGTTTTTTACGAGCGATCCTACAATCGTCGTTCCACCATGGGACACGCCGTTTGCAGGCCAAGCCTTTTACTTCTGATATGCATTTAAATGCGACATCTATTATGAATGCTGTAAAAAACTCGACTGCAGCGTCAATTCCTAACGAAGACAGGTCAGCCCATGAGATACTAGTTAGAGATCGAAATTTCTCCCAATCAGCTGTCTCAATCTTCCACCTAGGAGCGTATGGTGGATATTCGTTTTCTTTATATGATCTTAGCAGTATAGGGAAGTGGTCGCTACCGTAAGGGTTGTCGGTAACTTCCCATTCAAGTTCAGGCAGTACAGACGGAGACACTATACTAAGATCTATTGACGAAAAGGATCGGTTTGCAAGAGAGTAATATGTGGGTTCTTTCTTATTGAGAAGGCACGCTCCAGAAGAAAAAAGGAACTGTTCAACAAGGCGACCTCGCGCATCTGTACGAGAGTCGCCCCACAGGGAGCTGTGCGCATTGAAATCGCCAAGAACAGCATAAGGTTCTGGCAATTGATCGATCAAGGAGTGAAATTCATGTTTGTTCAGTTGGTAATGTGGGGGTATATAAAGGGAGCAAATGGTGATGAGTTTGTTTAGTAGGACAACTCGAACCGCCACTGCTTCAAGGGGCGTTTGTAGCTGTAAAGGTTGACACGCAATACTTCTATGAGTAAGAATCGCAACACCACCCGATGATGCGACGGCATCATCGCGATCTTTTCGAAACGTAACATACGTACGGAGAAAGTTTGTGTGTTTAGATTTTAAGTGTGTCTCCTGTAAATACAGCACTTTTGGATTATGTTGGTGGATGAGTTCTTGCAAATCATCAAGGTTTCTAAGGAGACCTCTGATGTTCCATTGAATTATTTGTGTATCCATGTTTAAGGTAAATTTGTGCTGTGTTTACGGAAAAGGAGTGGATGCCTTATATTACAGAGCCCTTTCGAGGCCCTGTAATAGGTGTTTTGTTCTTTCTGAAGCGCTCGAGCGATTCTCGACGCTCCTTAGGCGTTTGGTGCGCCTTGGGGACAGGTGTAGTGTCCATTGCCTCGTGTGAGACGCCGGACAAGCGCTCTTGCGAGCGAGAGGTTTTCCTAGAGAGTCCTGCCCCGGAAGGCAAGACCCCTGCGCCCACCTGCCCGGAGGTCGATGGGGCTCCCTGAGGGATTTGGCTGCGCTGGCCATTGCCAGCGCTGGAAGGGGCCTCGGAGGTTGGGGCAGCCTCGGCTGCACCCACCTTCGGGGTGGATGGTCCCTTCTCCTCGGTTGACGGAGCAGCGCTAGCTGCAACCGCCGCGGGGGCAGATGGCGTAACTGCCGACTCACTGCCTGTGGGTCGGACAGCCGCCGGAGGCCGTTGTGACGCTGCCCCCTTACGCGCCACATCGGCAAAGCTGCTCTTAGACAGGTATGACACCCGCCTACGTGCCTCCTTGAAAGATATATTTTCTTTTACTTTGATTGTCACTATCTCTTTTTCTCTTTTCCAGGACGGGCAGGCGCGCGAGTATGCGGCGTGCTCGCCATCACAGTTGACACAATGTGGAGTCTTCTGGCATGTTTCGGAGGAATGTTCAGTGTCACTACACTTGGCACATGTCAGCCGGCCTCGACAGTTCTGTGAACTGTGGCCGAACCTTTGGCACTTAAAGCATCTGAGAGGATTGGGCACGTATGGCCTAACACGAAGTTTGATATAACCGGCCTCGATGGACTCGGGGAGGACACTTGAACCGAAAGTGAGTATCAGGTGTTTCGTATTGATCTCTTTACCGTCTCGCCTGATCTTAATTCGCTTAACATTTATGACATTCTGTTCACTGAAGCCCTCCAAGAGTTCAGCTTCAGTGAGCTCTAGCATGTCATCATCCGAGACAACGCCGCGGGTGGTGTTCATGGTACGGTGCGGGGTTACTGTTACTTGGGTCTCCCCAAATGACACAAGTTTCGGCAGCTTCTCATACTGCTTCTGATTTTGGAGCTCCAAAAGGAGATCACCACTTGACATTCTCGACACCTTATATCCTGTACCGAAAACTTCGGTCAAGGACTTGGAAACAAGGAATGGTGAAATGGATCGCACTAGTTTGTCTGTCTTTTCTGAGTGAATCACGTGGAATCGAGGAAAGTTGTGGACTTGTCGTCCGAAAAATTGAAACAGATCTTCGGTGCGCCCTCGTTTCTGAGGGCGATCAGGAAGTTTGGGGAAGGAGTTTTCCATGAAGATGTATAAAAATTCGGCAACAGCGCCGACCGCCCACCACGGAGCCCAACGAGGGGACGCGGCAGAGCTTGCATGCAAGTCTGCACGACGCCAGTCGTACGCCGCCACTATAACCAAATATGGTGTACCCAAGGTTGGGTAGCCACACAGGGTTAACCCTTGCCGCCAAGGAGAAAGGAAGTTAACAGAAGAGAGAAGGAGACAGGAAAGGTGGAAAGTAAGGGAAAGACGAAGGTTGTAGGGAGAGAGAGACAGGAAAAGGCGACTGCCGATTTCCTCCAGGTGGGTCAGTCTGGAGGTGCCGTCTATGTGAAGCTGAGGCCGAAGAGGTGTGTTGCCTCCGCCGGGGGGCCTTAATGGTCCAAAACACCCAGCATCGGCTCAACCCCCAGGATCCCCTTTTCCCCAGACACGGCTAAGCCGCGCACGGCTACACGCGGGAGGGTCCAACCCTCGTGTGCTCGGGTCCGTGGTGTCGCAACACACCAAACGTCTGCTGACGCAGACGCCCCTGCGGGGGCACGCTGTTTTCTGCCAAATCACAAGCTAAGTATGCACATACAGCTTTTGGTAAATCGGGCACGTGGATTTCTGCTAAACCACGTGCTAAGCCAGCCCATGCTGCTCTTTTCAGCACACGCGTATGGATTTCTACAAAACCGCTCGTTAAGCATCCACACGTGGTGTTGGTAGACCCGCACGTTGTTTTCTGCTAAACCACATAATAAGCATGCACATGCAGCTTTTGGCAGGGTGCGCACGTGGATTTCTTCCGAACCAAGTGCTAAGCACGCCCATGCTGCTCTTTTCAGCAAAGGCGCATTGATTTCTGCCAAACCACTTGTTATGCATGCTCATGGATCTTTTGGTAGAAGCGCACGTTGTTTTCGCCAAACCACAAGCTAAGCATGCACATAAAGCTCTTGGCAGAGCGCGCACGTGGATTTCGGCCAAAACACGTGCTAAGCGCGACCATTCTGCTCTATTCAGCACGCGCGCATGGATTTGTGCCAAGGCACTTGTTAAGCATGCACATGCATCTTTTGGTAGACGCGCACGTTGTTTTCTGCCAAACCACAACCTAAGGATGCACATACAGCTTTTGGTAAATCGGGCACGTGGATATCTGCCAAACCACGTGCTAAGCCCGCCCATGCTGCTCTTTTCAGTGCACTCGTATGGATTTGTGCCAAACCACTTGTTAAGCATGCACATGCAGCTTTTGACAGACGCGCACGTTGTTTTCTGCCAAAGCACAAGATAAGCATACACATTCAGCTTCTGGCAGACCTCGTATGTGGATTTCTGCCAAACCACGTGCTAAGCACGCACATGCAGCTTCTGGCAGACCTCGTACGTGGATTTCTGCCAAACCACGTGCTAAGCACACCCATGCTGCTCATTTCAGCGCACTCGCATGTATTCGTGCCCAACCACTTGTTAAGCAGGCACATGCAGGTTTTGGCAGACGCACACGTTGTTGTCTGCCAAACCACAAGATAAGCATGCACATACAGCTCTTGGCAGAGCGGGCGCGTGGATTTCTGCAGAACCAAGTGCTAAGCGCACCAATGCTGCTCTTTTCAGCTGAGGCGCATGGATTTGTGCCAAACCACTTGTTGTGCAAGCACGCAGAACTTTCGGTAGACGCGCACGTTGTTTTTTGCCAAACCACAAGCTAAGAATGCACATACAGCTTTTGCAAATCGGGCACGTGGATTTCTGCCAAATCATCTGCTAAGCACGCCCATGCTGCTTTTTTCAACACACGCGCATGGATGTGTGCCAAACAATTTGTTGAGCATGCACATGCATCTTTTGGAAGAGACGCACGTTGTTTTCTGCCAAACAACAAGCTAAGCATGCACACGCAGCTTTCGGCAGAGCGCGCACGTGGATTTCTACCAAACGACGTGCTAAGCACGCCCATGCTGCTCTTTTCAGCACTCTCGCATGGATTTGCGCCAAACCACTTCTTAAGCATGCACATGCAGCTTTTGGTAGACGCGCACATTGTTTTCTGCCAAACTACATGCTAAGCATACACAAACAGCTTTTGGTAAAGCGGGCACGGGGATTTCAGCGAAACCACGTGCTAAGCACGCCCATGCTGCTCTTTTCAGCACACGCGCATGGATTTGTACAAAACCGCTCGTGAAGAATGCACATGTGGTGTTTGGTAGACCCGCACGTTGTTTTGTGCCACAACACATGATAAGCATGCACACGCAGCTTTTGCCAGAGCGCGCACGTGGATTTCTTCTGAACCAACTGCTAAGCACGCCCATGCTGCTGTTTTCAGGAAAGGCGCTATATTTCTGCCAAACCACTTGTTATGCATGCACATGGATCTTTTGGTAGACGCGCACGTTGTTTTCTGCCAAACCACAAGCTAAGCATGCACATGCAGCTCTTGGCAGAGCGCGCACGTGGACTTCTGCGAAACGACGTGCTAAGCACTCCCATGCTGCTCTTTGCAACGCACGCGCGTGAATTTGTGCCGAACCACTTGTTAAGCATGCACACGCAGCTTTTGCCAGAGCGCGCACGTGCATTTCTTCTGAACCAACTGCTAAGCACGCCCATGCTGCTGTTTTCAGGAAAGGCGCTATATTTCTGCCAAACCACTTGTTATGCATGCACATGGATCTTTTGGTAGACTCGCACGTTGTTTTTTGCCAAACCACAAGCTAAGAATGCACATACAGCTTTTGCAAATCGGGCACGTGGATTTCTGCCAAATCATCTGCTAAGCACGCCCATGCTGCTCTTTTCAACACACGCGCATGGATGTTTGCCAAACAATTTGTTGAGCATGCACATGCGTCTTTTGGAAGAGACGCACGTTGTTTTCTGCCAAACCACAAGCTAAGCATGCACACGCAGCTTTCGGCAGAGCGCGCACGTGGATTTCTGCCAAACGACGTGCTAAGCACGCCCATGCTGCTCTTTTAAGCACTCTCGCATGGATTTGCGCCAAACCACTTCTTAAGCATGCACATGCAGCTTTTGGTAGACGCGCACATTGTTTTCTGCCAAACTACATGCTAAGCATACACAAACAGCTTTTGGTAAAGCGGGCACAGGGATTTCAGCGAAACCACGTGCTAAGCACGCCCATGCTGCTCTTTTCAGCACACGCGCATGGATTTGTACAAAACCGCTCGTGAAGAATGCACATGTGGTGTTTGGTAGACCCGCACGTTGTTTTGTGCCACAACACATGATAAGCATGCACATACAACTTTTGGCAGGGCGCGTGCGTGGATTTCTTCTGAATCAACTGCTAAGCACGCCCATGCTGCTGTTTTCAGGAAAGGCGCTATGTTTCTGCCAAACCACTTGTTATGCATGCACATGGATCTTTTGGAAGACTCGCACGTTGTTTTGTGCCAAACCACAAGCTAAGCATGCACATGCATCTCTTGGCAGAGCGCGCACGTGGACTTCTGCCAAACGACGTGCTAAGCACTCCCATGCTGCTCTTTGCAACGCACGCGCGTGGATTTGTGCCGAACCATTTGTTAAACATGCACATGCAGCTTTTGGTAGCAGGCGCACGCTGTTTTCAGCCAAATCACAAGCTAAGTATGCACATACAGCTTTTGGTAAATCGGGCACGTGGATTTCTGCTAAACCACGTGCTAAGCCCGCCCATGCTGCTCTTTTCAGCACACGCGCATGGATTTGTACAAAACCGCTCGTTAAGCATCCACACGTGGTGTTGGTAGACCCGCACTTTGTTTTCTGCTAAACCACATAATAAGCACGCACATACAGCTTTTGGCAGGGTGCGCACATGCATTTCTTCCGAACCAAGTGCTAAGCACGCCCATGCTGCTCTTTTCAGCAAAGGCGCATTGATTTCTGCCTAACCACTTGTTATGCATGCTCATGGATCTTTTGGTAGAAGCGCACGTTGTTTTCTGCCAAACCACAAGCTAAGCATGCACATGAAGCTCTTCGCAGAGCGCGCACGTGGATTTCGGCCAAAACACGTGCTAAGCGCGACCATTCTGCTCTTTTCAGCACGCGCGCATGGATTTGTGCCAAGGCACTTGTTGAGCATGCACATGCATCTTTTGGTAGACGCGCACGTTTTTTTCTGCCAAACCACAACCTATGGATGCACATACAGCTTTTGGTAAATCGGGCACGTGGATTTCTGCCAAACCACGTGCTAAGCCCGCCCATGATGCTCTTTTCAGCGCACTCATATGGATTTGTGCCAAACCACTTGTTAAGCATGCACATGCAGCTTTTGACAGACGCGCACGTTGTTTTCTGCCAAAGCACTAGATAAGCATGCACATGCAGCTTCTAGCAGACCTCGTACGTGGATTTCTGCCAAACCACGTGCTAAGCACGCCCATGCTGCTCATTTCAGCGCACTAGCATGTATTCGTGCCAAACCACTTGTTAAGCAGGCACATGCAGGTTTTGGTAGACGCACACGTTGTTGTCTGCCAAACCACAAGATAAGCATGCACATACCGCTCTTGGCAGAGCGGGCACGTGGATTTCTGCAGAACCAAGTGCTAAGCGCACCCATGCTGCTCTTTTCAGCAGAGGCGCATGGATTTCTACCAAACCACTTGTTATGCAAGCACAAAGATCTTTCAGTAGACGCGCACGTTGTTTTTTGCCAAACCACAAGCTAAGAATGCACATACAGCTTTTGCTAAATCGGGCACGTGGATTTCTGCCAAATCATCTGCTAAGCACGCCCATGCTGCTCTTTTCAACACACGCGCATGAATGTGTGCCAAACAATTTGTTGAGCATGCACATGCATCTTTTGGAAGAGACGCACGTTGTTTTCTGCCAAACCACAAGCTAAGCATGCACAGGCAGCTTTCGGCAGAGCGCGCACGTGGTTTTCTGCCAAACGACGTGCTAAGCACGCCCATGCTGCTCTTTTCAGCACTCTCGCATGGATTTGCGCCAAACCACTTCTTAAGCATGCACATGCAGCTTTTGGTAGACGCGCACATTGTTTTCTGCCAAACTACATGCTAAGCATACACAAACAGCTTTTGGTAAAGCGGGCACAGGGATTTCAGCGAAACCACGTGCTAAGCACGCCCATGCTGCTCTTTTCAGCACACGCGCATGGATTTGTACAAAGCCGTTCGTGAAGAATGCACATGTGGTGTTTGGTAGACCCGCACGTTGTTTTGTGCCACAACACATGATAAGCATGCACATACAACTTTTGGCAGGGCGCGTACGTGGATTTCTTCTGAACCAACTGCTAAGCACGCCCATGCTGCTGTTTTCAGGAAAGGCGCTATGTTTCTGCCAAACCACTTGTTATGCATGCACATGGATCTTTTGGAAGACTCGCACGTTGTTTTGTGCCAAACCACAAGCTAAGCATGCACATGCAGCTCTTGGCAGAGCGCGCACGTGGACTTCTGCCAAACGACGTGCTAAGCACTCCCATGCTGCTCTTTGCAACGCACGCGCGTGGATTTGTGCCGAACCATTTGTTAAACATGCACATGCAGCTTTTGGTAGCAGGCGCACGCTGTTTTCTGCCAAATCACAAGCTAAGTATGCACATACAGCTTTTGGTAAATCGGGCACGTGGATTTCTGCTAAACCACGTGCTAAGCCCGCCCATGCTGCTCTTTTCAGCACACGCGCATGGATTTGTACAAAACCGCTCGTTAAGCATCCACACGTGGTGTTGGTAGACCCGCACTTTGTTTTCTGCTAAACCACATAATAAGCACGCACATACATCTTTTGGCAGGGTGCGCACATGGATTTCTTCCGAACCAAGTGCTAAGCACGCCCATGCTGCTCTTTTCAGCACTCTCGCATAGATTTGCGCCAAACCACTTCTTAAGCATGCACATGCAGCTTTTGGTAGACGCGCACGTTGTTTTCTGCCAAACTACATGCTAAGCATACACAAACAGCTTTTAGTAAAGCGAGCACGGGGATTTCAGCGAAACCACGTGCTAAGCACGCCCATGCTGCTCTTTTCAGCACACGCGCATGGATTTGTACAAAACCGCTCGTGAAGAATGCACATGTGGTGTTTGGTAGACCCGCACGTTGTTTTGTGCCACAACACATGATAAGCATGCACACGCAGCCTTTGGCAGAGCGCGCACGTGGATTTCTTCTGAATCAACTGCTAAGCACGCCCATGCTGCTGTTTTCAGGAAAGGCGCTATATTTCTGCCAAACCACTTGTTATGCATGCACATGGATCTTTTGGTAGACGCGCACGTTGTTTTCTGCCAAACCACAAGCTAAGCATGCAAACGCAGCTCTTGGCAGAGCGCGCACGTGGACTTCTGCCAAACGACGTGCTAAGCACTCCCATGCTGCTATTTGCAACGCACGCGCGTGGATTTGTGCCGAACCACTTGTTAAGCATGCACACGCAGCTTTTGCCAGAGCGCGCACGTGGATTTCTTCTGAACCAACTGCTAAGCACGCCCATGCTGCTGTTTTCAGGAAAAGCTCTATATTTCTGCCAAACCACTTGTTATGCATGCACATGGATCTTTTGGTAGACGCGCACGTTGTTTTTTGCCAAACCACAAGCTAAGAATGCACATGCAGCTTTTGCAAATCGGGCACGTGGATTTCTGCCAAATCATCTGCTAAGCACGCCCATGCTGCTCTTTTCAACACACGCGCATGGATGTGTGCCAAACAATTTGTTGAGCATGCACATGCATCTTTTCGAAGAGACGCACGTTGTTTTCTGCCAAACCACAAGCTAAGCATGCACACGCAGCTTTCGGCAGAGCGCGCACGTGGATTTCTGCCAAACGACGTGCTAAGCACGCCCATGCTGCTCTTTTCAGCACTCTCGCATGGATTTGCGCCAAACCACTTCTTAAGCATGCACATGCAGCTTTTGGTAGACGCGCACGTTGTTTTCTGCCAAACTACATGCTATGCATACACAAACAGCATTTGGTAAAGCGGGCACGGGGATTTCAGCGAAACCACGTGCTAAGCACGCCCATGCTGCTCTTTTCAGCACACGCGCATGGATTTGTACAAAACCGCTCGTGAAGAATGCACATGTGGTGTTTGGTAGACCCGCACGTTGTTTTGTGCCACAACACATGGTAACCATGCACATACAACTTTCGGCAGGGCGCGCACGTGGATTTCTTCTGAACCAACTGCTAAGCACGCCCATGCTGCTGTTTTCAGGAAAGGCGCTATATTTCTGCCAAACCACTTGTTATGCATGCACATGGATCTTTTGGTAGACGCGGACGTTGTTTTCTGCCAAACCACAAGCTAAATATGCACATGCAGCTCTTGGCAGAGCGCGCACGTGGATTTCTGCCAAACGACGTGCTAAGCACTCCCATGCTGCTCCTTGCAACGCACGCGCGTGGATTTGTGCCGAACCATTTGTTAAGCATGCACATGCAGCTTTTGGTAGCACGCGCACGCTGTTTTCTGACAAATCACAAGCTAAGTATGCACATACAGCTTTTGGTAAATCGGGCACGTGGATTTCTGCTAAACCACGTGCTAAGCCCGCCCATGCTGCTCTTTTCAGTACACGCGCATGGATTTGTACAAAACCGCTCGTTAAGCATCCACACGTGGTGTTGGTAGACCCGCACTTTGTTTTCTGCTAAACCACATAATAAGCACGCACATACAGCTTTTGGCAGGGTGCGCACGTGCATTTCTTCCGAACCAATGTTAAGCACGCCCATGCTGCTCTTTTCAGCAAAGGCGCATTGATTTCTGCCAAACCACTTGTTATGCATGCTCATGGATCTTTTGGTAGAAGCGCACGTTGTTTTCTGCCAAACCACAACCTAAGGATGCACATACAGCTTTTGGTAAATCGGGCACGTGGATTTCTGCCAAACCACGTGCTAAGCCCGCCCATGCTGCTCTTTTCAGCGCACTCGTATGGATTTGTGCCAAACCACTTGTTAAGCATGCACATGCAGCTTTTGACCGACGCGCACATTGTTTTCTGCCAAAGCACAAGATAAGCATGCACATGCAGCTTCTGGCAGATCTCGTACGTGGATTTCTGCCAAACCACGTGCTAAGCACGCCCATGCTGCTCATTTCAGCGCACTCGCATGTATTCGTGCCAAACCACTTGTTAAGCAGGCACACGCAGGTTTTGTTAGACGCACACGTTGTTGTCTGCCAAACCACAAGATAAGCATGCACATACAGCTCTTCGCAGAGCGGGCACGTGGATTTCTGCAGAACCAAGTGCCAAGCGCACCCATGCTGCTCTTTTCAGCAGAGGCGCATGGATTTGTGCCAAACCACTTGTTATGCAAGCACGCAGATGTTTCGGTAGACGCGCACGTTGTTTTTTGCCAAACCACAAGCTTAGAATGCACATACAGCTTTTGCTAAATCGGGCACGTGGATTTCTGCCAAATCATCTGCTAAGCACGCCCATGCTGCTCTTTTCAACACACGCGCATGGATGTGTGCCAAACAATTTGTTGAGCATGCACATGCATCTTTTGGAAGAGACGCACGTTGTTTTCTGCCAAACCACAAGCTTAGCATGCACAAGCAGCTTTTGGCAGAGCGCGCACGTGGATTTCTGCCAAACGATGTGCTAAGCACGCCCATGCTGCTCTTTTCAGCACTCTCGCATGGATTTGCGCCAAACCACTTCTTAAGTATGCACATGCAGCTTTTGGTAGACGCGCACGTTGTTTTCTGCCAAACTACATGCTAAGCATACACAAACAGCTTTTGGTAAAGCGGGCACGGGGATTTCAGCGAAACCACGTGCTAAGCACGCCCATGCTGCTCTTTTCAGCACACGTGCATGAATTTGTACAAAACCGCTCGTGAAGAATGCACATGTGGTGTTTGGTAGACCCGCACGTTGTTTTGTGCCACAACACATGATAAGCACGCACATACAACTTTCGGCAGGGCGCGCACGTGGATTTCTTCTGAACCAACTGCTAAGCACGCCCATGCTGCTGTTTTCAGGAAAGCCGCTATATTTCTGCCAAACCACTTGTTATGCATGCACATGGATCTTTTGGTAGACGCGCACGTTGTTTTCTGCCAAACCACAAGCTAAGCATGCACATGCAGTTCTTGGCACAGCGCGCACGTGGACTTCTGCCAAACGACGTGCTAAGCACTCCCATGCTGCTCTTTGCAACGCAGGCGCGTGGATTTATGCCGAACCATTTGTTAAGCATGCACATGCTGCTTTTGCTAGCACGCGCACGCTGTTTTCTGCCAAATCACAAGCTAAGTATGCACATACAGCTTTTGGTAAATCGGGCACGTGGATTTCTGCTAAACCACGTGCTAAGCCCGCCCATGCTGCTCTTTTCAGCACACGCGCATGGATTTGTACAAAACCGCTCGTTAAGCATCCACACGTGGTGTTGGTAGACCCGCACGTTGTTTTCTGCTAAACCACATAATAAGCATGCACATACAGCTTTTGGCAGGGTGCGCACGTGGATTTCTTCCCAACCAAGTGCTAAGCACGCCCATGCTGCTCTTTTCAGCAAAGGCGCATTGACTTCTGCCAAACCACTTGTTATGCATGCTCATGGATCTTCTGGTAGAAGCGCACGTTGTTTTCTGCCAAACCACAAGCTAAGCATGCACATAAAGCTCTTGGCAGAGCGCGCACGTGGATTTCGGCCAAAACACGTGCTAAGCGCGACCATTCTGCTCTTTTCAGCACGCGCGCATGGATTTGTGCCAAGGCACTTGTTAAGCATGCACATGCATCTTTTGGTAGACGCGCACGTTGTTTTCTGCCAAACCACAACCTAAGGATGCACATACAGCTTTTGGTAAATCGGGCACGTGGATTTCTGCCAAACCACGTGCTAAGCCCGCCCATGCTGCTCTTTTCAGCGCACTCGTATGGATTTGTGCCAAACCACTTGTTAAGCATGCGCATGCAGCTTTTGACAGACGCGCACGTTGTTTTCTGCCAAAGCACAAGATAAGCATGCACATTCAGCTTCTGGCAGACCTAGTATGTGGATTTCTGCCAAACCACGTGCTGAGCACGCACATGCAGCTTCTGGCAGACCTCGTACGCTGATTTCTGCCAAACCACGTGCTAAGCACGACCATGCTGCTCATTTCAGCGCACTCGCATGTATTCGTGCCAAACCACTTGTTAAGCAGGCACATGCAGGTTTTGGTAGACGTACACGATGTTGTCTGCCAAACCACAAGATAAGCATGCACATACAGCTCTTGGCAGAGCGGGCACGTGGATTTCTGCTGAACCAAGTGCTAAGCGCACCCATGCTGCTCTTTTCAGCAGAGGCGCATGGATTTGTGCCAAACCACTTGTTATGCAAGCACGCAGATCTTTCGGTAGACGCGCACGTTGTTTTTTGCCAAACCACAAGCTAAGAATGCACATACAGCTTTTGCTAAATCGGGCACGTGGATTTCTGCCAAATCATCTGCTAAGCACGCAAATGCTGTTCTTTTCAACACACGCGCATGGATGTGTGCCAAACAATTTGTTGAGCATGCACATGCATCTTTTGGAAGAGACGCACGTTGTTTTCTGCCAAACCACAAGCTAAGCATGCACACGCAGCTTTCGGCCGAGCGCGCACGTGGATTTCTGCCAAACGACGTGCTAAGCACGCCCATGCTGCTCTTTTCAGCACTCTCGCATGGATTTGCGCCAAACCACTTCTTAAGCATGCACATGCAGCTTTTGGTAGACGCGCACATTGTTTTCTGCCAAACTACATGCTAAGCATACACAAACAGCTTTTGGTAAAGCGGGCACAGGGATTTCAGCGAAACCACGTGCTAAGCACGCCCATGCTGCTCTTTTCAGCACACGCGCATGGATTTGTTCAAAACCGCTCGTGAAGAATGCACATGTGGTGTTTGGTAGACCCGCACGTTGTTTTGTGCCACAACACATGATAAGCATGCACATACAACTTTTGGCAGGGCGCGTACGTGGATTTCTTCTGAACCAACTGCTAAGCACGCCCATGCTGCTGTTTTCAGGAAAGGCGCTATATTTCTGCCAAACCACTTGTTATGCATGCACATGGATCTTTTGGAAGACTCGCACGTTGTTTTGTGCCAAACCACAAGCTAAGCATGCACATGCAGCTCTTGGCAGAGCGCGCACGTGGACTTCTGCCAAACGACGTGCTAAGCACTCCCATGCTGCTCTTTGCAACGCACGCGCGTGGATTTGTGCCGAACCATTTGTTAAACATGCACATGCAGCTTTTGGTAGCACGCGCACGCTGTTTTCTGCCAAATCACAAGCTAAGTATGCACATACAGCTTTTGGTAAATCGGGCACGTGGATTTCTGCTAAACCACGTGCTAAGCCAGCCCATGCTGCTCTTTTCAGCACACGCGTATGGATTTCTACAAAACCGCTCGTTAAGCATCCACACGTGGTGTTGGTAGACCCGCACGTTGTTTTCTGCTAAACCACATAATAAGCATGCACATGCAGCTTTTGGCAGGGTGCGCACGTGGATTTCTTCCGAACCAAGTGCTAAGCACGCCCATGCTGCTCTTTTCAGCAAAGGCGCATTGATTTCTGCCAAACCACTTGTTATGCATGCTCATGGATCTTTTGGTAGAAGCGCACGTTGTTTTCGCCAAACCACAAGCTAAGCATGCACATAAAGCTCTTGGCAGAGCGCGCACGTGGATTTCGGCCAAAACACGTGCTAAGCGCGACCATTCTGCTCTATTCAGCACGCGCGCATGGATTTGTGCCAAGGCACTTGTTAAGCATGCACATGCATCTTTTGGTAGACGCGCACGTTGTTTTCTGCCAAACCACAACCTAAGGATGCACATACAGCTTTTGGTAAATCGGGCACGTGGATATCTGTTAAACCACGTGCTAAGCCCGCCCATGCTGCTCTTTTCAGTGCACTCGTATGGATTTGTGCCAAAGCACTTGTTAAGCATGCACATGCAGCTTTTGACAGACGCGCACGTTGTTTTCTGCCAAAGCACAAGATAAGCATGCACATTCAGCTTCTGGCAGACCTCGTATGTGGATTTCTGCCAAACCACGTGCTAAGCACGCACATGCAGCTTCTGGCAGACCTCGTACGTGGATTTCTGCCAAACCACGTGCTAAGCACACCCATGCTGCTCATTTCAGCGCACTCGCATGTATTCGTGCCCAACCACTTGTTAAGCAGGCACATGCAGGTTTTGGCAGACGCACACGTTGTTGTCTGCCAAACCACAAGATAAGCATGCACATACAGCTCTTGGCAGAGCGGGCGCGTGGATTTCTGCAGAACCAAGTGCTAAGCGCACCCATGCTGCTCTTTTCAGCTGAGGCGCATGGATTTGTGCCAAACCACTTGTTGTGCAAGCACGCAGAACTTTCGGTAGACGCGCACGTTGTTTTTTGCCAAACCACAAGCTAAGAATGCACATACAGCTTTTGCAAATCGGGCACGTGGATTTCTGCCAAATCATCTGCTAAGCACGCCCATGCTGCTCTTTTCAACACACGCGCATGGATGTGTGCCAAACAATTTGTTGAGCATGCACATGCATCTTTTGGAAGAGACGCACGTTGTTTTCTGCCAAACAACAAGCTAAGCATGCACACGCAGCTTTCGGCAGAGCGCGCACGTGGATTTCTACCAAACGACGTGCTAAGCACGCCCATGCTGCTCTTTTCAGCACTCTCGCATGGATTTGCGCCAAACCACTTCTTAAGCATGCACATGCAGCTTTTGGTAGACGCGCACATTGTTTTCTGCCAAACTACATGCTAAGCATACACAAACAGCTTTTGGTAAAGCGGGCACGGGGATTTCAGCGAAACCACGTGCTAAGCACGCCCATGCTGCTCTTTTCAGCACACGCGCATGGATTTGTACAAAACCGCTCGTGAAGAATGCACATGTGGTGTTTGGTAGACCCGCACGTTGTTTTGTGCCACAACACATGATAAGCATGCACACGCAGCTTTTGCCAGAGCGCGCACGTGGATTTCTTCTGAACCAACTGCTAAGCACGCCCATGCTGCTGTTTTCAGGAAAGGCGCTATATTTCTGCCAAACCACTTGTTATGCATGCACATGGATCTTTTGGTAGACGCGCACGTTGTTTTCTGCCAAACCACAAGCTAAGCATGCACATGCAGCTCTTGGCAGAGCGCGCACGTGGACTTCTGCGAAACGACGTGCTAAGCACTCCCATGCTGCTCTTTGCAACGCACGCGCGTGAATTTGTGCCGAACCACTTGTTAAGCATGCACACGCAGCTTTTGCCAGAGCGCGCACGTGCATTTCTTCTGAACCAACTGCTAAGCACGCCCATGCTGCTGTTTTCAGGAAAGGCGCTATATTTCTGCCAAACCACTTGTTATGCATGCACATGGATCTTTTGGTAGACTCGCACGTTGTTTTTTGCCAAACCACAAGCTAAGAATGCACATACAGCTTTTGCAAATCGGGCACGTGGATTTCTGCCAAATCATCTGCTAAGCACGCCCATGCTGCTCTTTTCAACACACGCGCATGGATGTGTGCCAAACAATTTGTTGAGCATGCACATGCATCTTTTGGAAGAGACGCACGTTGTTTTCTGCCAAACCACAAGCTAAGCATGCACACGCAGCTTTCGGCAGAGCGCGCACGTGGATTTCTGCCAAACGACGTGCTAAGCACGCCCATGCTGCTCTTTTCAGCACTCTCGCATGGATTTGCGCCAAACCACTTCTTAAGCATGCACATGCAGCTTTTGGTAGACGCGCACGTTGTTTTCTGCCAAACTACATGCTATGCATACACAAACAGCATTTGGTAAAGCGGGCACGGGGATTTCAGCGAAACCACGTGCTAAGCACGCCCATGCTGCTCTTTTCAGCACACGCGCATGGATTTGTACAAAACCGCTCGTGAAGAATGCACATGTGGTGTTTGGTAGACCCGCACGTTGTTTTGTGCCACAACACATGGTAACCATGCACATACAACTTTCGGCAGGGCGCGCACGTGGATTTCTTCTGAACCAACTGCTAAGCACGCCCATGCTGCTGTTTTCAGGAAAGGCGCTATATTTCTGCCAAACCACTTGTTATGCATGCACATGGATCTTTTGGTAGACGCGGACGTTGTTTTCTGCCAAACCACAAGCTAAATATGCACATGCAGCTCTTGGCAGAGCGCGCACGTGGATTTCTGCCAAACGACGTGCTAAGCACTCCCATGCTGCTCCTTGCAACGCACGCGCGTGGATTTGTGCCGAACCATTTGTTAAGCATGCACATGCAGCTTTTGGTAGCACGCGCACGCTGTTTTCTGACAAATCACAAGCTAAGTATGCACATACAGCTTTTGGTAAATCGGGCACGTGGATTTCTGCTAAACCACGTGCTAAGCCCGCCCATGCTGCTCTTTTCAGTACACGCGCATGGATTTGTACAAAACCGCTCGTTAAGCATCCACACGTGGTGTTGGTAGACCCGCACTTTGTTTTCTGCTAAACCACATAATAAGCACGCACATACAGCTTTTGGCAGGGTGCGCACGTGCATTTCTTCCGAACCAAGTGTTAAGCACGCCCATGCTGCTCTTTTCAGCAAAGGCGCATTGATTTCTGCCAAACCACTTGTTATGCATGCTCATGGATCTTTTGGTAGAAGCGCACGTTGTTTTCTGCCAAACCACAACCTAAGGATGCACATACAGCTTTTGGTAAATCGGGCACGTGGATTTCTGCCAAACCACGTGCTAAGCCCGCCCATGCTGCTCTTTTCAGCGCACTCGTATGGATTTGTGCCAAACCACTTGTTAAGCATGCACATGCAGCTTTTGACCGACGCGCACGTTGTTTTCTGCCAAAGCACAAGATAAGCATGCACATGCAGCTTCTGGCAGATCTCGTACGTGGATTTCTGCCAAACCACGTGCTAAGCACGCCCATGCTGCTCATTTCAGCGCACTCGCATGTATTCGTGCCAAACCACTTGTTAAGCAGGCACACGCAGGTTTTGTTAGACGCACACGTTGTTGTCTGCCAAACCACAAGATAAGCATGCACATACAGCTCTTCGCAGAGCGGGCACGTGGATTTCTGCAGAACCAAGTGCCAAGCGCACCCATGCTGCTCTTTTCAGCAGAGGCGCATGGATTTGTGCCAAACCACTTGTTATGCAAGCACGCAGATGTTTCGGTAGACGCGCACGTTGTTTTTTGCCAAACCACAAGCTTAGAATGCACATACAGCTTTTGCTAAATCGGGCACGTGGATTTCTGCCAAATCATCTGCTAAGCACGCCCATGCTGCTCTTTTCAACACACGCGCATGGATGTGTGCCAAACAATTTGTTGAGCATGCACATGCATCTTTTGGAAGAGACGCACGTTGTTTTCTGCCAAACCACAACCTTAGCATGCACAAGCAGCTTTTGGCAGAGCGCGCACGTGGATTTCTGCCAAACGATGTGCTAAGCACGCCCATGCTGCTCTTTTCAGCACTCTCGCATGGATTTGCGCCAAACCACTTCTTAAGTATGCACATGCAGCTTTTGGTAGACGCGCACGTTGTTTTCTGCCAAACTACATGCTAAGCATACACAAACAGCTTTTGGTAAAGCGGGCACGGGGATTTCAGCGAAACCACGTGCTAAGCACGCCCATGCTGCTCTTTTCAGCACACGTGCATGAATTTGTACAAAACCGCTCGTGAAGAATGCACATGTGGTGTTTGGTAGACCCGCACGTTGTTTTGTGCCACAACACATGATAAGCACGCACATACAACTTTCGGCAGGGCGCGCACGTGGATTTCTTCTGAACCAACTGCTAAGCACGCCCATGCTGCTGTTTTCAGGAAAGCCGCTATATTTCTGCCAAACCACTTGTTATGCATGCACATGGATCTTTTGGTAGACGCGCACGTTGTTTTCTGCCAAACCACAAGCTAAGCATGCACATGCAGTTCTTGGCACAGCGCGCACGTGGACTTCTGCCAAACGACGTGCTAAGCACTCCCATGCTGCTCTTTGCAACGCAGGCGCGTGGATTTATGCCGAACCATTTGTTAAGCATGCACATGCTGCTTTTGCTAGCACGCGCACGCTGTTTTCTGCCAAATCACAAGCTAAGTATGCACATACAGCTTTTGGTAAATCGGGCACGTGGATTTCTGCTAAACCACGTGCTAAGCCCGCCCATGCTGCTCTTTTCAGCACACGCGCATGGATTTGTACAAAACCGCTCGTTAAGCATCCACACGTGGTGTTGGTAGACCCGCACGTTGTTTTCTGCTAAACCACATAATAAGCATGCACATACAGCTTTTGGCAGGGTGCGCACGTGGATTTCTTCCCAACCAAGTGCTAAGCACGCCCATGCTGCTCTTTTCAGCAAAGGCGCATTGACTTCTGCCAAACCACTTGTTATGCATGCTCATGGATCTTCTGGTAGAAGCGCACGTTGTTTTCTGCCAAACCACAAGCTAAGCATGCACATAAAGCTCTTGGCAGAGCGCGCACGTGGATTTCGGCCAAAACACGTGCTAAGCGCGACCATTCTGCTCTTTTCAGCACGCGCGCATGGATTTGTGCCAAGGCACTTGTTAAGCATGCACATGCATCTTTTGGTAGACGCGCACGTTGTTTTCTGCCAAACCACAACCTAAGGATGCACATACAGCTTTTGGTAAATCGGGCACGTGGATTTCTGCCAAACCACGTGCTAAGCCCGCCCATGCTGCTCTTTTCAGCGCACTCGTATGGATTTGTGCCAAACCACTTGTTAAGCATGCGCATGCAGCTTTTGACAGACGCGCACGTTGTTTTCTGCCAAAGCACAAGATAAGCATGCACATTCAGCTTCTGGCAGACCTCGTATGTGGATTTCTGCCAAACCACGTGCTGAGCACGCACATGCAGCTTCTGGCAGACCTCGTACGCTGATTTCTGCCAAACCACGTGCTAAGCACGACCATGCTGCTCATTTCAGCGCACTCGCATGTATTCGTGCCAAACCACTTGTTAAGCAGGCACATGCAGGTTTTGGTAGACGTACACGATGTTGTCTGCCAAACCACAAGATAAGCATGCACATACAGCTCTTGGCAGAGCGGGCACGTGGATTTCTGCTGAACCAAGTGCTAAGCGCACCCATGCTGCTCTTTTCAGCAGAGGCGCATGGATTTGTGCCAAACCACTTGTTATGCAAGCACGCAGATCTTTCGGTAGACGCGCACGTTGTTTTTTGCCAAACCACAAGCTAAGAATGCACATACAGCTTTTGCTAAATCGGGCACGTGGATTTCTGCCAAATCATCTGCTAAGCACGCAAATGCTGTTCTTTTCAACACACGCGCATGGATGTGTGCCAAACAATTTGTTGAGCATGCACATGCATCTTTTGGAAGAGACGCACGTTGTTTTCTGCCAAACCACAAGCTAAGCATGCACACGCAGCTTTCGGCCGAGCGCGCACGTGGATTTCTGCCAAACGACGTGCTAAGCACGCCCATGCTGCTCTTTTCAGCACTCTCGCATGGATTTGCGCCAAACCACTTCTTAAGCATGCACATGCAGCTTTTGGTAGACGCGCACATTGTTTTCTGCCAAACTACATGCTAAGCATACACAAACAGCTTTTGGTAAAGCGGGCACAGGGATTTCAGCGAAACCACGTGCTAAGCACGCCCATGCTGCTCTTTTCAGCACACGCGCATGGATTTGTTCAAAACCGCTCGTGAAGAATGCACATGTGGTGTTTGGTAGACCCGCACGTTGTTTTGTGCCACAACACATGATAAGCATGCACATACAACTTTTGGCAGGGCGCGTACGTGGATTTCTTCTGAACCAACTGCTAAGCACGCCCATGCTGCTGTTTTCAGGAAAGGCGCTATATTTCTGCCAAACCACTTGTTATGCATGCACATGGATCTTTTGGAAGACTCGCACGTTGTTTTGTGCCAAACCACAAGCTAAGCATGCACATGCAGCTCTTGGCAGAGCGCGCACGTGGACTTCTGCCAAACGACGTGCTAAGCACTCCCATGCTGCTCTTTGCAACGCACGCGCGTGGATTTGTGCCGAACCATTTGTTAAACATGCACATGCAGCTTTTGGTAGCACGCGCACGCTGTTTTCTGCCAAATCACAAGCTAAGTATGCACATACAGCTTTTGGTAAATCGGGCACGTGGATTTCTGCTAAACCACGTGCTAAGCCAGCCCATGCTGCTCTTTTCAGCACACGCGTATGGATTTCTACAAAACCGCTCGTTAAGCATCCACACGTGGTGTTGGTAGACCCGCACGTTGTTTTCTGCTAAACCACATAATAAGCATGCACATGCAGCTTTTGGCAGGGTGCGCACGTGGATTTCTTCCGAACCAAGTGCTAAGCACGCCCATGCTGCTCTTTTCAGCAAAGGCGCATTGATTTCTGCCAAACCACTTGTTATGCATGCTCATGGATCTTTTGGTAGAAGCGCACGTTGTTTTCGCCAAACCACAAGCTAAGCATGCACATAAAGCTCTTGGCAGAGCGCGCACGTGGATTTCGGCCAAAACACGTGCTAAGCGCGACCATTCTGCTCTATTCAGCACGCGCGCATGGATTTGTGCCAAGGCACTTGTTAAGCATGCACATGCATCTTTTGGTAGACGCGCACGTTGTTTTCTGCCAAACCACAACCTAAGGATGCACATACAGCTTTTGGTAAATCGGGCACGTGGATATCTGCCAAACCACGTGCTAAGCCCGCCCATGCTGCTCTTTTCAGTGCACTCGTATGGATTTGTGCCAAACCACTTGTTAAGCATGCACATGCAGCTTTTGACAGACGCGCACGTTGTTTTCTGCCAAAGCACAAGATAAGCATGCACATTCAGCTTCTGGCAGACCTCGTATGTGGATTTCTGCCAAACCACGTGCTAAGCACGCACATGCAGCTTCTGGCAGACCTCGTACGTGGATTTCTGCCAAACCACGTGCTAAGCACACCCATGCTGCTCATTTCAGCGCACTCGCATGTATTCGTGCCCAACCACTTGGTAAGCAGGCACATGCAGGTTTTGGCAGACGCACACGTTGTTGTCTGCCAAACCACAAGATAAGCATGCACATACAGCTCTTGGCAGAGCGGGCGCGTGGATTTCTGCAGAACCAAGTGCTAAGCGCACCCATGCTGCTCTTTTCAGCTGAGGCGCATGGATTTGTGCCAAACCACTTGTTGTGCAAGCACGCAGAACTTTCGGTAGACGCGCACGTTGTTTTTTGCCAAACCACAAGCTAAGAATGCACATACAGCTTTTGCAAATCGGGCACGTGGATTTCTGCCAAATCATCTGCTAAGCACGCCCATGCTGCTCTTTTCAACACACGCGCATGGATGTGTGCCAAACAATTTGTTGAGCATGCACATGCATCTTTTGGAAGAGACGCACGTTGTTTTCTGCCAAACAACAAGCTAAGCATGCACACGCAGCTTTCGGCAGAGCGCGCACGTGGATTTCTACCAAACGACGTGCTAAGCACGCCCATGCTGCTCTTTTCAGCACTCTCGCATGGATTTGCGCCAAACCACTTCTTAAGCATGCACATGCAGCTTTTGGTAGACGCGCACATTGTTTTCTGCCAAACTACATGCTAAGCATACACAAACAGCTTTTGGTAAAGCGGGCACGGGGATTTCAGCGAAACCACGTGCTAAGCACGCCCATGCTGCTCTTTTCAGCACACGCGCATGGATTTGTACAAAACCGCTCGTGAAGAATGCACATGTGGTGTTTGGTAGACCCGCACGTTGTTTTGTGCCACAACACATGATAAGCATGCACACGCAGCTTTTGCCAGAGCGCGCACGTGGATTTCTTCTGAACCAACTGCTAAGCACGCCCATGCTGCTGTTTTCAGGAAAGGCGCTATATTTCTGCCAAACCACTTGTTATGCATGCACATGGATCTTTTGGTAGACGCGCACGTTGTTTTCTGCCAAACCACAAGCTAAGCATGCACATGCAGCTCTTGGCAGAGCGCGCACGTGGACTTCTGCGAAACGACGTGCTAAGCACTCCCATGCTGCTCTTTGCAACGCACGCGCGTGAATTTGTGCCGAACCACTTGTTAAGCATGCACACGCAGCTTTTGCCAGAGCGCGCACGTGCATTTCTTCTGAACCAACTGCTAAGCACGCCCATGCTGCTGTTTTCAGGAAAGGCGCTATATTTCTGCCAAACCACTTGTTATGCATGCACATGGATCTTTTGGTAGACTCGCACGTTGTTTTTTGCCAAACCACAAGCTAAGAATGCACATACAGCTTTTGCAAATCGGGCACGTGGATTTCTGCCAAATCATCTGCTAAGCACGCCCATGCTGCTCTTTTCAACACACGCGCATGGATGTTTGCCAAACAATTTGTTGAGCATGCACATGCGTCTTTTGGAAGAGACGCACGTTGTTTTCTGCCAAACCACAAGCTAAGCATGCACACGCAGCTTTCGGCAGAGCGCGCACGTGGATTTCTGCCAAACGACGTGCTAAGCACGCCCATGCTGCTCTTTTAAGCACTCTCGCATGGATTTGCGCCAAACCACTTCTTAAGCATGCACATGCAGCTTTTGGTAGACGCGCACATTGTTTTCTGCCAAACTACATGCTAAGCATACACAAACAGCTTTTGGTAAAGCGGGCACAGGGATTTCAGCGAAACCACGTGCTAAGCACGCCCATGCTGCTCTTTTTAGCACACGCGCATGGATTTGTACAAAACCGCTCGTGAAGAATGCACATGTGGTGTTTGGTAGACCCGCACGTTGTTTTGTGCCACAACACATGATAAGCATGCACATACAACTTTTGGCAGGGCGCGTACGTGGATTTCTTCTGAATCAACTGCTAAGCACGCCCATGCTGCTGTTTTCAGGAAAGGCGCTATGTTTCTGCCAAACCACTTGTTATGCATGCACATGGATCTTTTGGAAGACTCGCACGTTGTTTTGTGCCAAACCACAAGCTAAGCATGCACATGCATCTCTTGGCAGAGCGCGCACGTGGACTTCTGCCAAACGACGTGCTAAGCACTCCCATGCTGCTCTTTGCAACGCACGCGCGTGGATTTGTGCCGAACCATTTGTTAAACATGCACATGCAGCTTTTGGTAGCAGGCGCACGCTGTTTTCAGCCAAATCACAAGCTAAGTATGCACATACAGCTTTTGGTAAATCGGGCACGTGGATTTCTGCTAAACCACGTGCTAAGCCCGCCCATGCTGCTCTTTTCAGCACACGCGCATGGATTTGTACAAAACCGCTCGTTAAGCATCCACACGTGGTGTTGGTAGACCCGCACTTTGTTTTCTGCTAAACCACATAATAAGCACGCACATACAGCTTTTGGCAGGGTGCGCACATGCATTTCTTCCGAACCAAGTGCTAAGCACGCCCATGCTGCTCTTTTCAGCAAAGGCGCATTGATTTCTGCCTAACCACTTGTTATGCATGCTCATGGATCTTTTGGTAGAAGCGCACGTTGTTTTCTGCCAAACCACAAGCTAAGCATGCACATGAAGCTCTTCGCAGAGCGCGCACGTGGATTTCGGCCAAAACACGTGCTAAGCGCGACCATTCTGCTCTTTTCAGCACGCGCGCATGGATTTGTGCCAAGGCACTTGTTGAGCATGCACATGCATCTTTTGGTAGACGCGCACGTTTTTTTCTGCCAAACCACAACCTATGGATGCACATACAGCTTTTGGTAAATCGGGCACGTGGATTTCTGCCAAACCACGTGCTAAGCCCGCCCATGATGCTCTTTTCAGCGCACTCATATGGATTTGTGCCAAACCACTTGTTAAGCATGCACATGCAGCTTTTGACAGACGCGCACGTTGTTTTCTGCCAAACCACAAGCTAAGCATGCAAACGCAGCTCTTGGCAGAGCGCGCACGTGGACTTCTGCCAAACGACGTGCTAAGCACTCCCATGCTGCTCTTTGCAACGCACGCGCGTGGATTTGTGCCGAACCACTTGTTAAGCATGCACACGCAGCTTTTGCCAGAGCGCGCACGTGGATTTCTTCTGAACCAACTGCTAAGCACGCCCATGCTGCTGTTTTCAGGAAAAGCTCTATATTTCTGCCAAACCACTTGTTATGCATGCACATGGATCTTTTGGTAGACGCGCACGTTGTTTTTTGCCAAACCACAAGCTAAGAATGCACATGCAGCTTTTGCAAATCGGGCACGTGGATTTCTGCCAAATCATCTGCTAAGCACGCCCATGCTGCTCTTTTCAACACACGCGCATGGATGTGTGCCAAACAATTTGTTGAGCATACACATGCATCTTTTGGAAGAGACGCACGTTGTTTTCTGCCAAACCACAAGCTAAGCATGCACACGCAGCTTTCGGCAGAGCGCGCACGTGGATTTCTGCCAAACGACGTGCTAAGCACGCCCATGCTGCTCTTTTCAGCACTCTCGCATGGATTTGCGCCAAACCACTTCTTAAGCATGCACATGCAGCTTTTGGTAGACGCGCACATTGTTTTCTGCCAAACTACATGCTAAGCATACACAAACAGCTTTTGGTAAAGCGGGCACAGGGATTTCAGCGAAACCACGTGCTAAGCACGCCCATGCTGCTCTTTTCAGCACACGCGCATGGATTTGTACAAAACCGCTCGTGAAGAATGCACATGTGGTGTTTGGTAGACCCGCACGTTGTTTTGTGCCACAACACATGATAAGCATGCACATACAACTTTTGGCAGGGCGCGTACGTGGATTTCTTCTGAACCAACTGCTAAGCACGCCCATGCTGCTGTTTTCAGGAAAGGCGCTATATTTCTGCCAAACCACTTGTTATGCATGCACATGGATCTTTTGGAAGACTCGCACGTTGTTTTGTGCCAAACCACAAGCTAAGCATGCACATGCAGCTCTTGGCAGAGCGCGAACGTGGACTTCTGCCAAACGACGTGCTAAGCACTCCCATGCTGCTCTTTGCAACGCACGCGCGTGGATTTGTGCCGAACCCTTTGTTAAACATGCACATGCAGCTTTTGGTAGCAGGCGCACGCTGTTTTCTGCCAAATCACAAGCTAAGTATGCACATACAGCTTTTGGTAAATCGGGCACGTGGATTTCTGCTAAACCACGTGCTAAGCCCGCCCATGCTGCTCTTTTCAGCACACGCGCATGGATTTGTACAAAACCGCTCGTTAAGCATCCACACGTGGTGTTGGTAGACCCGCACTTTGTTTTCTGCTAAACCACATAATAAGCACACACATACAGCTTTTGGCAGGGTGCGCACATGGATTTCTTCCGAACCAAGTGCTAAGCACGCCCATGCTGCTCTTTTCAGCAAAGGCGCATTGATTTCTGCCTAACCACTTGTTATGCATGCTCATGGATCTTTTGGTAGAAGCGCACGTTGTTTTCTGCCAAACCACAAGCTAAGCATGCACATGAAGCTCTTGGCAGAGCGCGCACGTGGATTTCGGCCAAAACACGTGCTAAGCGCGACCATTCTGCTCTTTTCAGCACGCGCGCATGGATTTGTGCCAAGGCACTTGTTAAGAATGCACATGCATCTTTTGGTAGACGCGCGCGTTGTTTTTTGCCAAACCACAAGCTAAGAATGCACATACAGCTTTTGCAAATCGGGCACGTGGATTTCTGCCAAATCATCTGCTACGCACGCCCATGCTGCTCTTTTCAACACACGCGCATGGATGTGTGCCAAACAATTTGTTGAGCATGCACATGCATCTTTTGGAAGAGACGCACGTTGTTTTCTGCCAAACCACAAGCTAAGCATGCACACGCAGCTTTCGGCAGAGCGCGCACGTGGATTTCTGCCAAACGACGTGCTAAGCACGCCCATGCTGCTCTTTTCAGCACTCTCGCATGGATTTGCGCCAAACCACTTCTTAAGCATGCACATGCAGCTTTTGGTAGACGCGCACATTGTTTTCTGCCAAACTACATGCTAAGCATACACAAACAGCTTTTGGTAAAGCGGGCACAGGGATTTCAGCGAAACCACGTGCTAAGCACGCCCATGCTGCTCTTTTCAGCACACGCGCATGGATTTGTACAAAACCGCTCGTGAAGAATGCACATGTGGTGTTTGGTAGACCCGCACGTTGTTTTGTGCCACAACACATGATAAGCATGCACATACAACTTTTGGCAGGGCGCGCACGTGCATTTCTTCTGAACCAACTGGTAAGCACGCCCATGCTGCTGTTTTCAGGAAAGGCGCTATATTTCTGCCAAACCACTTGTTATGCGTGCACATGGATCTTTTGGAAGACTCGCACGTTGTTTTGTGCCTAACCACAAGCTAAGCATGCACATGCAGCTCTTGGCAGAGCGCGCACGTGGACTTCTGCCAAACGACGTGCTAAGCACTCCCATGCTGCTCTTTGCAACGCACGCGCGTGGATTTGTGCCGAACCATTTGTTAAACATGCACATGCAGCTTTTGGTAGCACGCGCACGCTGTTTTCTGCCAAATCACAAGCTAAGTATGCACATACAGCTTTTGGTAAATCGGGCACGTGGATTTCGGCCAAAACACGTGCTAAGCGCGACCATTCTGCTCTTTTCAGCACGCGCGCATGGATTTGTGCCAAGGCACTTGTTAAGCATGCACATGCATCTTTTGGTAGACGCGCAGGTTGTTTTCTGCCAAACCACAACCTAAGGATGCACATACAGCTTTTGGTAAATCGGGCACGTGGATTTCTGCCAAACCACGTGCTAAGCCGCCCATGCTGCTCTTTTCAGCGCACTCGTATGGATTTGTGCCAAACCACTTGTTAAGCATGCACATGCAGATTTTGACAGACGCCCACGTTGTTTTCTGCCAAAGCACAAGATAAGCATGCACATGCAGCTTCTAGCAGACCTCGTACGTGGATTTCTGCCAAACCACGTGCTAAGCACGCCCATGCTGCTCATTTCAGCGCACTCGCATGTATTCGTGCCAAACCACTTGTTAAGCAGGCACATGCAGGTTTTGGTAGACGCACACGATGTTGTCTGCCAAACCACAAGATAAGCATGCACATACAGCTCTTGGCGGAGCGGGCACGTAGATTTCTGCAGAACCAAGTGCTAAGCGCACCCATGCTGCTCTTTTCAGCAGAGGCGCATGGATTTCTACCAAACCACTTGTTATGCAAGCACATAGATCTTTCAGTAGACGCGCACGTTGTTTTTTGCCAAACCACAAGCTAAGAATGCAGATACAGCTTTTGCTAAATCGGGCACGTGTATTTCTGCCAAATCATCTGCCAAGCACGCCCATGCTGCTCTTTTCAACACACGCGCATGGATGTGTGTCAAACAATTTGTTGAGCATGCACATACATCTTTTGGAAGAGACGCACGTTGTTTTCTGCCAAACCACAAGCTAAGCATGCACACGCAGCTTTTGGCAGAGCGCGCACGTGGATTTCTGCCAAACGACGTGCTAAGCACGCCCATGCTGCTCTTTTCAGCGCACGCGTATGGATTTGTACAAAACCGCTCGTGAAGAATGCACATGTGGTGTTTGGTAGACCCGCACGTTGTTTTGTGCCACAACACATGATAAGCATGCACATACAACTTTTGGCAGGGAGCGCACGTGGATTTCTTCTGAACCAACTGCTAAGCACGCCCATGCTGCTGTTTTCAGCAGAGGCGCTATATTTCTGCCAAACCACTTGTTAAGCATGCACATGCAGCTTTTGGTAGCACGCGCACGCTGTTTTCTGCCAAATCACAAGCTAAGTATGCACATACAGCTTTTGGTAAAGCGGGCACGTGGATTTCTGGCAAACCACGTGCTAAGTACGCCCATGCTACCCTTTTCAGCACAAGCGCATGAATTTGTGCCAAACCACTTGTTAAGCATGCATACGCATCTTTTGGTAGACGCACACGTTCTTGTCTGCCAAACCACAAGCTAATAATACACATGCAGCATTCGGCAGAGCACGCACGTGGATTTCTGAAAATACGTGCTAGGCACACCCATTCAGCTCTTTTCAGCACACGCGTATGGATTTCTGCCACACCACTAGTTAAGCATGCACATGCAGCTTTTGGTATCACGCGCACGTTGTTTTCAGACAAACCACCTGCTAAGCATGCATATGCAGCTTTTCGCACAGCGTGCACGTGGATTTCTGCCAAACGACGTGCCAAGCACTCCCATGCTGCTCTTTGCAGCACACGCGAATGGATTTGTGCCAAACCGGTAGTTAAGCAGGCACATGCAGGTTTATGGTAGACGCACACGTTGTTGACTGCCAAACCACAAGATAAGCTTGCACATACAGCTCTTGGCAGAGCGGGCACGTGGATTTCTGCCGAACCAAGAGCTAAGCACGCCCATGCTGCTCTTTTCAGCAAAGCCGCATGGATTTGTTCCAAACAACTTGTTATGCATGCACATGCATATTTTGGTAGACGCGCACGTTGTTTTCTGCCAAACGACCAGCTAAGCATGCACATACAGCTTTTGGTAAATCGGGCATGTGGATTTCTGCCAAACCACGTGCTAAGCACGCCCATGCTGCATTCTTAGCGCACTCACATGGATTTGTGCCAAACCACTTGTTAAGCATGCACATGTAGCTTCTGGTAGACGCGCACGTTGTTTTCTGCCAAACCACAAGCTAAGCATGCACATGCAGCTTTTGGCAGAGCGCGCACGTGGACTTCTCCCAAACGACGTGCTAAGTACGCCCATGCTGCTCTTTTCCGCGAACGCTCATTGATTTGTGCCAAACCGCTTGTTAAGCATGTACATGCAGCTTTTGGTAGCACGCACAAGATGTTTTCTCCCAAACCACAAGCTAAGCATGCACATACAGCTTTTGGTAAATCGGACTCGTGGATTTCAGCCAAACCACGTTCTAAGCACGCCCATGCTGCTCTCTTCAGCACACGCGCATGGTATTGTACAAAACCGCTCTTTAAGCATGCGCATGTTGTGTTTGGTAGACCCGCACTTTGTTTTCTGCCAAACCACATGATAAGCATGCACATACAACTTTTGGCAGGGTGCGCACGTGGATTTCTTCCGAACCAAGTGCTAAGCACGCCCATGCTGCTCTTTTCAGCAAAGGCGCATTGATTTAGGCCAAACCACTTGTTATGCATGCTCATGGATCTTTTCGTAGACGCGCACGTTGTTTTCTGCCAAACAACAAGCTAAGCATGCACATGTAGCTCTTGGCAGAGCGCGCACGTGGATTTCGGCCAAAACACGTGCTAAGCGCGACCATTCTGCTCTTTTCAGCGCTCTTGCAAGGATTTGCGCCAAACGACTTCTTAAGCATGCACATGCAGCTTATGGTAGATGCGCACGTTGTTTTCTACCAAACTACATGCTAAGCATACACAAACGGCTTTTGGTAAAGCGGGCACGGGGATTTCAGCCAAACCAAGTGCTAAGCACGCCCATGCTGCTCTTTTCAGCACACGCGAATGGATTTGTGCCAAACCACTAGTTAAGCAGGCACATGCAGGTTTTGGTAGACGCGCACGTTGTTGTCTGCCAAACCACAAGATATGCATGCACATACAGCTTTTGGCAGAGCGCGACGTGGATTTCTGCCGAACCAAGTGCTAAGCACGCGCATGCTCCTCTTTACAGCAAAGGCGCATTGATTTCAGCCAAACCACTTCTTATGCAAGCACATGGATCTTTTGGTAGGCGCGCACGTTGTTTTCGGCTAAACCACATGATAAGCATGCACATGCAGCTTTTGGCAGCGCGCGTACGAGAATTTCTGCCAAAACACGTGCTAAGCGCGCCCATGCTGCTCTTTTCAGCACACGCGCATGCATTTGTACAAAACCGCTCGTGAAGCATGCACGTGTGGTGTTTGGTAGACCCGCACGTTGTTTTCTGCCACAACACAAGCTAAGCATGCACATGCAGCTCTTGGCTGAGCGCTCACGTGGTCTTCTGCCAAACGACGTGTTAAGCACTCCCACGCTGCTCTTTGCAACGCACGCGCATTGATTTGTGCCGAACCACTTGTTAAGCATGCACATGCAGCTTTTGGTAGCACGCGCACGCTATTTTCTGCCAAATCTCAAGTTAAGCATGCACATACAGCTTTTGGTAAAGCGGGCACGTGGATTTCTGCCAAACCACATGCTAAGTACGCCCATGCGACCCTTTTCAACACAAGCGCATGAATTTGTACCAAACCACTTGTTAAGCATGCATACGCATCTTTTGGTAGAAGCACACGTTGTTTTCTGCCAAACCACAAGCTAATAATGCACATGCAGTTTTCCGCAGAGCGCGCACGTGATTTCTGCCAAACGACGTGCTAAGCACGCCCATGCTGCTCTTTTCAGCACACGCGCATGCATTTGTACAAAACCGCTCGTGAAGCATGCACGTGTGGTGTTTGGTAGACCCGCACGTTGTTTTCTGCCACAACACAAGCTAAGCATGCACATGCAGCTCTTGGCTGAGCGCGCACGTGGTCTTCTGCCAAACGACGTGTTAAGCACTCCCACGCTGCTCTTTGCAACGCACGCGCATTGATTTGTGCCGAACCACTTGTTAAGCATGCACATGCAGCTTTTGGTAGCACGCGCACGCTGTTTTCTGCCAAATCTCAAGTTAAGCATGCACATACAGCTTTTGGTAAAGCGGGCACGTGGATTTCTGCCAAACCACATGCTAAGTACGCCCATGCGACCCTTTTCAACACAAGCGCATGAATTTGTACCAAACCACTTGTTAAGCATGCATACGCATCTTTTGGTAGAAGCACACGTTGTTTTCTGCCAAACCACAAGCTAATAATGCACATGCAGTTTTCCGCAGAGCGCGCACGTGATTTCTGCCAAACCACGTGCTAAGCACGCCCATGCTGCTCATTTCAGCGCACTCGCATGTATTCGTGCCAAACCACTTGTTAAGCAGGCACATGCAGGTTTTGGTAGACGCACACGATGTTGTCTGCCAAACCACAAGATAAGCATGCACATACAGCTCTTGGCGGAGCGGGCACGTAGATTTCTGCAGAACCAAGTGCTAAGCGCACCCATGCTGCTCTTTTCAGCAGAGGCGCATGGATTTCTACCAAACCACTTGTTATGCAAGCACATAGATCTTTCAGTAGACGCGCACGTTGTTTTTTGCCAAACCACAAGCTAAGAATGCAGATACAGCTTTTGCTAAATCGGGCACGTGTATTTCTGCCAAATCATCTGCCAAGCACGCCCATGCTGCTCTTTTCAACACACGCGCATGGATGTGTGTCAAACAATTTGTTGAGCATGCACATACATCTTTTGGAAGAGACGCACGTTGTTTTCTGCCAAACCACAAGCTAAGCATGCACACGCAGCTTTTGGCAGAGCGCGCACGTGGATTTCTGCCAAACGACGTGCTAAGCACGCCCATGCTGCTCTTTTCAGCGCACGCGTATGGATTTGTACAAAACCGCTCGTGAAGAATGCACATGTGGTGTTTGGTAGACCCGCACGTTGTTTTGTGCCACAACACATGATAAGCATGCACATACAACTTTTGGCAGGGAGCGCACGTGGATTTCTTCTGAACCAACTGCTAAGCACGCCCATGCTGCTGTTTTCAGCAGAGGCGCTATATTTCTGCCAAACCACTTGTTAAGCATGCACATGCAGCTTTTGGTAGCACGCGCACGCTGTTTTCTGCCAAATCACAAGCTAAGTATGCACATACAGCTTTTGGTAAAGCGGGCACGTGGATTTCTGGCAAACCACGTGCTAAGTACGCCCATGCTACCCTTTTCAGCACAAGCGCATGAATTTGTGCCAAACCACTTGTTAAGCATGCATACGCATCTTTTGGTAGACGCACACGTTCTTGTCTGCCAAACCACAAGCTAATAATACACATGCAGCATTCGGCAGAGCACGCACGTGGATTTCTGAAAATACGTGCTAGGCACACCCATTCAGCTCTTTTCAGCACACGCGTATGGATTTCTGCCACACCACTAGTTAAGCATGCACATGCAGCTTTTGGTATCACGCGCACGTTGTTTTCAGACAAACCACCTGCTAAGCATGCATATGCAGCTTTTCGCACAGCGTGCACGTGGATTTCTGCCAAACGACGTGCCAAGCACTCCCATGCTGCTCTTTGCAGCACACGCGAATGGATTTGTGCCAAACCGGTAGTTAAGCAGGCACATGCAGGTTTATGGTAGACGCACACGTTGTTGACTGCCAAACCACAAGATAAGCTTGCACATACAGCTCTTGGCAGAGCGGGCACGTGGATTTCTGCCGAACCAAGAGCTAAGCACGCCCATGCTGCTCTTTTCAGCAAAGCCGCATGGATTTGTTCCAAACAACTTGTTATGCATGCACATGCATATTTTGGTAGACGCGCACGTTGTTTTCTGCCAAACGACCAGCTAAGCATGCACATACAGCTTTTGGTAAATCGGGCATGTGGATTTCTGCCAAACCACGTGCTAAGCACGCCCATGCTGCATTCTTAGCGCACTCACATGGATTTGTGCCAAACCACTTGTTAAGCATGCACATGTAGCTTCTGGTAGACGCGCACGTTGTTTTCTGCCAAACCACAAGCTAAGCATGCACATGCAGCTTTTGGCAGAGCGCGCACGTGGACTTCTCCCAAACGACGTGCTAAGTACGCCCATGCTGCTCTTTTCCGCGAACGCTCATTGATTTGTGCCAAACCGCTTGTTAAGCATGTACATGCAGCTTTTGGTAGCACGCACAAGATGTTTTCTCCCAAACCACAAGCTAAGCATGCACATACAGCTTTTGGTAAATCGGACTCGTGGATTTCAGCCAAACCACGTTCTAAGCACGCCCATGCTGCTCTCTTCAGCACACGCGCATGGTATTGTACAAAACCGCTCTTTAAGCATGCGCATGTTGTGTTTGGTAGACCCGCACTTTGTTTTCTGCCAAACCACATGATAAGCATGCACATACAACTTTTGGCAGGGTGCGCACGTGGATTTCTTCCGAACCAAGTGCTAAGCACGCCCATGCTGCTCTTTTCAGCAAAGGCGCATTGATTTAGGCCAAACCACTTGTTATGCATGCTCATGGATCTTTTCGTAGACGCGCACGTTGTTTTCTGCCAAACAACAAGCTAAGCATGCACATGTAGCTCTTGGCAGAGCGCGCACGTGGATTTCGGCCAAAACACGTGCTAAGCGCGACCATTCTGCTCTTTTCAGCGCTCTTGCAAGGATTTGCGCCAAACGACTTCTTAAGCATGCACATGCAGCTTATGGTAGATGCGCACGTTGTTTTCTACCAAACTACATGCTAAGCATACACAAACGGCTTTTGGTAAAGCGGGCACGGGGATTTCAGCCAAACCAAGTGCTAAGCACGCCCATGCTGCTCTTTTCAGCACACGCGAATGGATTTGTGCCAAACCACTAGTTAAGCAGGCACATGCAGGTTTTGGTAGACGCGCACGTTGTTGTCTGCCAAACCACAAGATATGCATGCACATACAGCTTTTGGCAGAGCGCGACGTGGATTTCTGCCGAACCAAGTGCTAAGCACGCGCATGCTCCTCTTTACAGCAAAGGCGCATTGATTTCAGCCAAACCACTTCTTATGCAAGCACATGGATCTTTTGGTAGGCGCGCACGTTGTTTTCGGCTAAACCACATGATAAGCATGCACATGCAGCTTTTGGCAGCGCGCGTACGAGAATTTCTGCCAAAACACGTGCTAAGCGCGCCCATGCTGCTCTTTTCAGCACACGCGCATGCATTTGTACAAAACCGCTCGTGAAGCATGCACGTGTGGTGTTTGGTAGACCCGCACGTTGTTTTCTGCCACAACACAAGCTAAGCATGCACATGCAGCTCTTGGCTGAGCGCTCACGTGGTCTTCTGCCAAACGACGTGTTAAGCACTCCCACGCTGCTCTTTGCAACGCACGCGCATTGATTTGTGCCGAACCACTTGTTAAGCATGCACATGCAGCTTTTGGTAGCACGCGCACGCTATTTTCTGCCAAATCTCAAGTTAAGCATGCACATACAGCTTTTGGTAAAGCGGGCACGTGGATTTCTGCCAAACCACATGCTAAGTACGCCCATGCGACCCTTTTCAACACAAGCGCATGAATTTGTACCAAACCACTTGTTAAGCATGCATACGCATCTTTTGGTAGAAGCACACGTTGTTTTCTGCCAAACCACAAGCTAATAATGCACATGCAGTTTTCCGCAGAGCGCGCACGTGATTTCTGCCAAACGACGTGCTAAGCACGCCCATGCTGCTCTTTTCAGCACACGCGCATGCATTTGTACAAAACCGCTCGTGAAGCATGCACGTGTGGTGTTTGGTAGACCCGCACGTTGTTTTCTGCCACAACACAAGCTAAGCATGCACATGCAGCTCTTGGCTGAGCGCGCACGTGGTCTTCTGCCAAACGACGTGTTAAGCACTCCCACGCTGCTCTTTGCAACGCACGCGCATTGATTTGTGCCGAACCACTTGTTAAGCATGCACATGCAGCTTTTGGTAGCACGCGCACGCTGTTTTCTGCCAAATCTCAAGTTAAGCATGCACATACAGCTTTTGGTAAAGCGGGCACGTGGATTTCTGCCAAACCACATGCTAAGTACGCCCATGCGACCCTTTTCAACACAAGCGCATGAATTTGTACCAAACCACTTGTTAAGCATGCATACGCATCTTTTGGTAGAAGCACACGTTGTTTTCTGCCAAACCACAAGCTAATAATGCACATGCAGTTTTCCGCAGAGCGCGCACGTGATTTCTGCCAAACGACGTGCTAAGCACGCCCATGCTGCTCTTTTCAGTGCACTCGCATGAATTTGTGCCAAACCAATTGTTAAGCTTGCACATGCATCTTTTGGTAGCAGGCGCACGTTGTTTTCTGCCAAACCACAAGCTAAGCATACACACGCAGCTTTTGTCTGAGAGCGCACGTGCATTTCTGCAAATGACGCGCTAAGCCCGCCCAAGCTGCTCTTTTCAGCGCACTCATATGGATTTGTGCCGAACCACTTGTTAAGCATGCACATGTAGCTTTTGGTAGCACACGCACGTTTTTTCTGCCAAACCACCTTCTAAGCATGCACAAGCGGGTAGTTACGACGGCTGTTGCTGCGGGACTTCGACGACGTTGTCTCTGTGTCGACCCGAATGTACGCGCACCGCTATATTTCGCCAAGACTATCGCCGCACTCAGCTACCCCCGGTCAACGCTAGTGCGCTTGCGTGGCAACTTGCGGCGGGCTGCCGCTCAACACAATAGTGTCGGCTTCGCAACCCGTCTCGTCATAGTAGACGCTTTCGGCTGGTCTCTACGAGGCGATAACACGAGCGGCCTGCTACGACATCGGTTGCTGCGGGACTAGGACGAAGTCGTCTCTGTATCAACCTGTAAGCACACGCACCGCATTATTTCGCCACGTCTATCGCAGCACTCAGCAACCCCCGGTCAACGCTCGTGCATGTGTGTGGCTACCTGCTGCGTGCTGCCGCTCAACGCAAAAGTGTCGGCCTCGCCCTCCTGCTCATCATAGTAGTTGCTTTGGACTGCTCTCTGCGAGCCGATTATACAAGAGGGCAGCTACGACGGCGGTTGTCGCGGGACTTGGATTATATCGTCTCTGTGTCGACCAGTAAGCACGCGCACGGCATTATTTCGCCAAGACTATAGCAGCACTCAGCCACCTCCGGTCAAGGCTAGTGCGCGTGCGTGGCTACTTGCTGCGGGCTGCCGTTCAACGCAAACGTGTCGGCCTCTCCCTCCTGCTCGCCATAGTAGTCGCTTTGGGCTGCTCTCTGCGAGGCGACAACACAAGCGGGCAGCTGCGACGACGTTTGCTGCGGCACTTCGACGACGTTGCCTTTGTGTCGTCCAGTGAGCACGTGCACCGTATCATTTCGTCAAGACGATTACAGCACTCCGCTACCCCCGGTCAACGCTAGTGCGCGTGCGAGGCAACTTGCTGCTGGCTGCCGTTCAACACAAAAGTGTCTGCCTCGCCCCCCTACTCGTCATAGGATTCGCTTTGGGCTGCTCTCTGCGTGGCGACAACACAAGCGGCCAGCTACGATGGCGGTTGCTGCCGGACTTGGACGACGTCGCCCCTGTATCGACCTGTAAGCAAACGCACCGCGTTATTTCACCAACTCTATCGCTGCACTCAGCAACCCCGATCAAGGCTAGTGCGCGTGCTTGGCTACTTTCTTCGGGCTGCCTTTCAACGCAAAATGTCGGCCTCGCCCCGCTGCTTGTCATAGTAGTCGCTTTGGGCTGCTCTCTGCGAGGCGACATCACAAGCGGGCAGTTACGACGGCTGTTGCTGCGGGGCTTCGACGACGTTGTCTCTGTGTCGACCGGTACGCACGCGTACCGCATTATTTCGCCAACACTATCGCAGCACTCAGCTACCCCCGGTCAACGCTAGTGCGCGTGCTGGATTAATTGCTCCGGGCTGCCGCTCAACGCAGAATGGTCGGCCTCACCCCCCTGCTCGTCACAGTAGTCGCTTTGGGCTGCTCTCTGCGAGGCGACAGCACAAGCGGGCAGTTACGACGGCTGTTGCTGCAGGACAACGACGACGTTGTCTCTGTGTCGACCAGCATGCACGCGCACCGCATTATTTCGCCAAGACTATCGCAGCACTCAGCTACCCCCGGCCAACGCTAGTGCGCGTGCTTGGTTAATTGCTCCGGGCTGCCGCTCAACGCAAAAGTGTCGGCCTCGCCCCCCTGCTCCTCAGAGTAGTCGCTTTAGGCTGCTCTCTGCGAGGCGACAACACAAGCGGCTAGCAAGGACGGCGGTTGCTGCTGGACTTGAACGACGTCGTCTCTGTATCGGCCAGTAAGCACGCGCACCGCATTATTTCGTTAAGACTGTCGCAGCACTCAGGTACTTCCGGTCAACACTAGTGCGCGTGCTCGGTTAATTGCTCCGGGCTGCCGCTCAACGCAGAATGGTCGGCCTCGCCCCCCTGCTCGTCATAGTATTCGTTTTGGGCTGCTCTCTGTGAGGCGACAACACAAGCGGGCAGCTACGACGGCGGTTGCTGCGGGACTTGGACGACGTCGTTTCTGTATCGACCTGTAAGCACACGCACCGCATTATTTCACCAACTCTATCGCAGCCCTCAGCTACCGCCTATCAACGTTAGTGCGCGTGCGTGGTTAATTGCTGCAGGCTGCCGCTCAGAGCAAAATTGTGCGCCTCGACCCCCGGCACCTCATACCCAGTTGAAAAACACAACAGGAAATTTCAGTCTGTTGTATTTTGGGACGAAGTTTCTGTAGTTCTGTTGTTTGTAGTGTGATGTCCTGTAGTATAAAGTTCTGTAGTTCTTGATCAATATTTAATAAAAATCGACGCTATGTAAATCTGTTAGTACAAAAATGAAAAATATAACAGTAAAAAAAATTTACCGCCGAAGATTTCAACTTGCGACCTCACGATTCCGAGCCCGGTTTCTTGCCACTCATCATCATCATCATCAGCCTAGTTACGCCCAATGCAGGGCAAAGGCCTCTCCCATACTTCTCCAAGTACCCCGGTCATGTACTAATTGTGGCCATGTTGTCCCTGCAAACGTCTTAATGTCATCCGCCCACCTAACTTTCTGCCGCCCCCTGCTACGCATCCGTTCCCTTGGAATCCAGTCCGTAACCCTTAGTGACCATCGGTTATCTTCCCTCCTCATTACATGTCCGGCCCATGCCCATTTCTTTTTCTTGATTTCAACTAAGATGTCGTTTACCCGCGTTTGTTGCCTCACCCAATCTGCTCTTTTCTTATCCCTTAACGTTACACCCACCATTCTTCTTTCCATAGCTCGTTGCGTCGTCCTCAA
The DNA here is from genome assembly GCF_050947875.1 of Dermacentor variabilis. Lineage (NCBI taxonomy): Eukaryota > Metazoa > Arthropoda > Arachnida > Ixodida > Ixodidae > Dermacentor > Dermacentor variabilis. The sequence continues at coordinate 1,576,845 of NW_027460423.1, read as the reverse complement.
TTTCAGCAGAACCCTTTTCGTAAGCCTCCAGGTTTCTGCCCCATATGTGAGTACTTGTAACACACAGCTGTTATACACTTTCCTTTTGAGGGATAGTGGCAACCTGCTGTTCATGATTTGAGAATGCCTGCCAAACGCACCCCAGCCCATTCTTATTCTTCTGGTTATTTCTGTCTCATGATCCGGATCCGTGGTCATTACCTGCCTTAAGTAGATGTATTCCCTTACCACTTCCAGTGCTTCACTACCTATCGTAAACTGCTGTTCTCTTCCGAGACTGTTAAACAATACTTTAGTTTTCTGCAGATTAATTTTCAGACCCATCCTTCTGCTTTGCCTCTCCAGGTCACTTGGCATGCATTGCAATTGGTCTCCTGAGTTACTAAGCAAGGCAATATCATCAACGAATCGCAAGTTGCTAAGGTATTCTCCATCAACTTTTATCCCCAATTCTTCCCACTCCAGGCCTCTGAATACCTCCTGTAAACATGCTGTGAATTGCAGTGGAGATATCGTATCTCCCTGTCTGACGCCTTTCTTTATAGGGATTTTGTTGCTTTCTTTGTGGAGGACTACGGTGGCTGTGGAGCCGCTATAGATATCTTCCAGTATCTTTACATATGGCTCATCTACACCCTGATTCCGTAATGCCTCCATGACTGCTGAGGTTTCGACTGAATCAAACGCTTTCTCGTAATCAATGAAAGCTATATATAAGGGTTGGTTATATTCTGCACATTTCTCTATCACTTGATTGATAGTGTGAATATGGTCTATTGTTGAGTACCCTTTACGGAATCCTGCCTGGTCCTTTGGTTGACAGAAGTCTAAGGTGTTCCTGATTCTATTTGCGATTACCTTAGTAAATACTTTGTAGGCAACGGACAGTAAGCTGATCGGTCTATAATTTTTCAAGTCTTTGGCGTCCCCTTTCTTATGGATTAGGATTATGTTAGCGTTCTTCCAAGATTCCGCTACGCTCGAGGTTATGAGGCATTGCGTATACAGGGTGGCCAGTTTCTCTAGAACAATCTGACCACCATCCTTCAACAAATCTGCTGTTACCTGATCCTCCCCAGCTGCCTTCCCCCTTTGCATAGCTCGTAAGGCTTTCTTTACTTCTTCTGGCGTTACCTGTGGGATTTCGAATTCCTCTAGGCTATTCTCTCTTCCACTATCGTCGTGGGTGCCACTGGTACTGTATAAATCTCTATAGAACTCCTCAGCCACTTGAACTATCTCATCCATATTAGTAACGATATTGCCGGCTTTGTCTCTTAACGCACACATCTGTTTCTTGGCTATTCCTTGTTTCTTCTTCACTGTTTTTAGGCTTCCTCCGTTCCTGAGAGCCTGTTCAATTCTATCCATATTATTGTTCCTGATGTCCGCTGTCTTACGCTTGTTGATTAACTTAGAAAGTTCTGCCAGTTCTATTCAAGCTGTAGGGTTAGTGGCTTTCATACATTGGCGTTTCTTGATCAGATCTTTCGTCTCCTGCGATAGCTTACTGGTTTCCTGTCTAACGGCGTTACCACCGACTTCTATTGCGCACTCCTTAATGATGCCCATGAGATAGTCGTTCATTGCTTCAACACTAAGGTCCTCTTCCTGAGTTAAAGCCGAATACCTGTTCTGTAGCATGATCCGGAATTCCTCTAGTTTCCCTCTTACCGCTAACTCATTGATTGGCTTCTTGTGTACCAGTTTCTTCCGTTCCCTCCTCAAGTCTAGGCTAATTCGATTTCTTACCATCCTATGGTCACTGCAGCGTACCTTGCCGAACACGTCTACATCTTGTATGATGCCAGGGTTCGCGCAGAGTATGAAGTCAATTTCATTTCTAGTCTCACCATTCGGGCTCCTCCACGTCCACTTTAGACTAACCCGCTTGCGGAAAAAGGTGTTCATTATCCGCATATTATTCTGTTCTGCAAACTCTACTAATAATTCTCCTCTGCTATTCCTAGAGCTTATGCCATATTCCCCCACTGACTTGTCTCCAGCCTGCTTCTTGCCTACTCTGGCATCGAAGTCGCCCATCAGTATAGTGTATTTTGTTTTGACTTTACGCATCGGCGATTCCACGTCTTCATGAAATCTTTCGACTTCCTGGTCATCCTGACTGCATGTAGGGGCATAGACTTGTACCACCTTCAATTTGTACCTCTTATTAAGTTTCACAACAAGACCTGCCACTCTCTCGCTAATGCTATAGAATTCCTTTATGTTACCAGCTATTTCCTTATTAATCAGGAATCCGACTCCTAGTTCTCGTCTCTCCGCTAAGCCCCGGTAATACAGTACATGCCCGCTTTTTAGCACTGTATATGCTTCTTTTGTCCTCCTAACCTCTCTGAGCCCTATTATATCCCATTTACTACCCTCTAATTCCTCCAATAACACTGCTAGACTCGCCTCACTAGATAGCGTTCTAACGTTAAACGTTGCCAGGTTCAGATTCCAATGGCGGCCTGTCCGGCCGCCATTGGAATGCACTACTACCACTACGTCCCTCCTAACATGTATTTACTACAGGTAACACTACTATCCACCACTACGCCACTCCTAACATGTATTTCGAGTGAACGTTTTGGCCGTGTCAATAGTAAGATGCGCTGATGTTTACATTTGCATTTTAAGAGCCAAGATCCGCTATCACTCCACCGCGTCAACTGCCGCATGTCGAGAAGAGAAAAAGTGTTGTTGCCATCGACACGTACATCGTGGAGTGCTAGAACATCAATTTTGATGTACGATATTCATATTAAATAAGAAATTCAGAAATAGACAGCGGTGACTGTTATGGTTGTTAATGCTAATTTAGACAGTTGTCTCTCGTTCTTTGCACTTTCGAGCGCGCATATAATTCCTGTGTCCAATCCAAAATAGCTACATGAACATTCGTGGATGAGTGTTCTTTATGACAGCATACTGGCTTCTCACGGCAGAGCTGTACCAGAATAACGAGACCAGAGCGAGACAGCTTTTCCCGCTACTTTAAGGAACAACCCAATACTTCCTTTTCGCTTCGCAAAAGCTTATGCAATATTTCTGCGAAATTAACTAATGTGTCAGTGTAACGGCACATGTAAGTCTACAGGCCTGTGTGCCACATCTTACCAAATAAATTAAAACGAATACGCAGCCATTCCCGCAGATGGTATGATTTGATCAGGCCGGTATGGCGTTTCTAGTGCCTCGTAGTAAGGCACAATTATAACAATTGGCCACGTCGACATTAATACCGGTGGCGGTGCTATCAGCATTGGCGGCTTCAGAGAAGCACGATTGAATACAGTGCAAGAGAAAAGTACAGTGTACACCACCTATGCGAAACTGACATACAATTTTAAAGCGTCACGACGGAAAGCGCTTCTGTCGAGGCGCCAGAACTTAAGTCGCTGCGACAGAAAGTACCAAATTTTTGTGTAGTCCCGACAGAGAGTGCGCGTGCTTGGTTAACTGCTACGCGCTGCCGCTCAAAGCAGAATGGTCGGCCTCGCCCCCCTGATCGTCATAGTATTCGCTTCGGGCTGCTCTCTGCGAAGCGACAAAACAAGCGGGCAGCTACGACGCCGGTTGCTGCGGGACTTGGACGACGTCGTCTCTCTATCGACCAGTAAGCGCGCGCACCGCATTGCTTCGCTCAGACTATCGCAGCACTCATCTACCACCGGTCAACGCTAGTGCGCGTCCATGGTTACTTGCCGCGGGCTGCCGCTCTACGCATGATGGCCGGCCTCGCTCCCCTGTTCGCCATAGTATTCGAATTCGGCTCCTCTCTGCGAGGCCACAAGTGGGCAGCTACGATGGCGGTTGCTGCGGCACTTGGACGAAGTCGTCTCTGTGTCGACCAGCAAGCACGCGCACCGCGTTATTTCGCCAAGATTATCACAGCACTAAGCTACCCAGCTACCCCCGGTCAATGCTAGTGCGCGTGCGTGGTAATTTGCTGCTGGCTGCCGCTCAACACAAAAGTGTCAGCATCGCACCCCTGCTCGTCATAGTATTCGCTTTGGGATGCTCCCTGCGAGGGAGCCCAAAGCGGGCTGGGACGGTGGTTGCTGCGGGACTCGGACGACGTCGTCTCTGTACCGACCAGTAATCACGCGCACCGCATTGCTTCGCCAAGACTATCGCAGCACTCATCTACCCCCGGTCAACGCTAGTGCGCGTGCATGGTTCCTTGCTACGGGCTGCCGCTCAACGCACAATGGTGTGCCTAGCCCTCCCCCCCCCCCCTCGGTCGCCGTAGTATTCGGTTCGGGTTGCTCTCTGCGAGGCGACAACACAAGTGGGCAGCTACGACGACGGTTGCTGCGGGACTTGGACGACGTCGTCTCTGTGTCGACCAGTGAGCACGCGCACCGCATTATTTCGCCGAGACTATCGCAGCACTCAGCTACCCCCGGTCAACGCTAGTGCGCGTGCGTGGCAACTTGCTGCGGGCTGCCACTCAACACAAAAGTGTCGGCCTCGCCCCCCGTCTCGTCATAGTAGGCGCTTTCGGCTGCTCTCTGCGAGGCGACAACGCAAGCGGGCAGCTACGACGGCGGTTGCTGCGGGACTTCGACGACGTTGTCTCTGTGCCGACCAGTGAGCACTCGCACCGCATTATTTCGCCAAGACTGTCGCAGCACTCAGCTACCCCCGGTCAACGCTAGTGCGCGTGCGTGGCAACTTGCTGCGGGCTGCCACTCAACACTAAAGTGTCGGCCTCGCCCCCCGTCTCGTCAAAGTAGTCGCTTTCGGCTGCTCTCTGCGAGGCGACAACACAAGCGGGCAGCTACGACGGCGGTTGCTGCGGGACTTCGACGACGTTGTTTCTGTGTCGACCAGTAAGCACGCGCACCGTATTATTTCACCAAGCCTATCCCAACACTCTGGTACCCCCGGTCAACGCTAGTGCGCGTGCGTGGCCACTTGCTGCGGGCTGCCGCTCAATGCAAAAGTGTTGGTCGCACCCTCCTGCTCGTCATAGTAGTCGCTTTGGGCTGCTCTATGCGAGGCGACAACACAAGCGGGCAGCTGCGACGGAGGTTGCTGCGAGACTTGGTCGACTTCGTCTCTGTGTCGACCAGTAAGCACGCACACCACATTATTTCGCCAAGACTATCGCAGCACTGAGCTACCCTCGGTCAACGCTAGTGCGCGTGCGTGGCAACTTGCTGCGCGCTCTCGCTCAACGCAAAAGTGTTGGTCGTGCCCTCCTGCTCGTCATAGTAGTCGCTTTGGGCTGCCTCTCCGAGGCGACAACACAAGCGGCCAGCTACGACGGCGCTTGCTGCGGGACTTGGAAGACGTCGTCTCTATATCGACCAGTAAGCAGGTGCACCGTATTGCTTCGCCAAAACTATCGCAGCACTCATCTACTCCCGGACAACGCTAGTGCGCGTTCATGGTTACTTGCTGCGGGCTGCCGCTGAACGCACAATGGTCTTCCTCGCCCCACTTCTCGCCATAGTATTCGATTTGGGCTGCTCTCTGCGAGGGGACAACACAAGCGGCCAGCTACGACGGCGGTTGCTGCGAGACTGGGGCGACGTCGTCTCTGTATCGAACTGTAAGCACACGCACCGCATTATTTCACCAACTCTATCGCAGCACTCAGCAACCCCCGGTCAACGCTAGTCCGTATGCAAGGTTGATTGCTACGGCATGCCGCGCAACGCAGAATGGTCGGCCTCGCCCGCCTGCTCGTCAGAGTATTCGTTTTGGGCTGCTCTTTGCGAGGTGACAACACAAGCGGGCAGCTACGACGGCGGCTGCTGCGGGACTTGGACGAAGTCGCCTCTGTATCGACCTGTAAGCACACGCACCGGATTTTTTCGCCAAGACTATCGCAGCACTCAGCTACCCCCGGTCAACGTTAGTGCACGTGCGTGGATAATTGCTGCGGGCTGCCGCTCAAAGCAATAGTGTCGGCCTAGCCCCCAACTCGTCATAGTAGTCGCTTTGGGGTGCTTTCTGCGAGGCGACTACACAAGCAGGCAGCTACTACGGCAGTTGCTGCGGGACATGCACGACGTCGTCTCTGTCTCGACCAGTAAGCACAAGGACCGCATTATTTCGCCAAGATTGTCGCAGCAGTGAGCTACCCCCGGTCAACGCTAATGCGCGTGCGTGACAACTTGCTGCAGGCTGCCGCTCAACAGAATAGTGTCGGCCTCACCCGCCTGCTCGTCAAAGTATTCGCTTTTGGCTGCTCTCTGCGAGGCGACAACAAAACCGGGCAGCTAAGAAGGCGGATACTGCGGGACTTGTAGGACTTCGTCTCTGTATCGACCTGTAAGCACACGCACCGCATTATTTCACCAACTCTATCGCAGCACTCAGCAACCCCCGGTCAACGCTAGTGCGCGTGCGTGGCTACTTCCTGCGGGCTACCGCTCATCGCGAAAGTGTCGGCCTCGCCACCCTACTCGTTATAGTAGTCGCTTTACGCTGCTCTCTGCGAGGCGACAACACAAGCCGGCAGCTATGACGGCGGTTGCAGCGGTACTTGGACGACGTTGTCTCTGTATTGACCAATATGCACGCGCACCGCATTATTTCGCCAAGACTATCGCAGCACTCAGCTACCCTCGGTCAACGTTAGTGCGCGTACTTGGATAATTCCTCCAGGCTGCCGCTCAACGCAGTATTGTCGGCCTCACCCCACAACTCGTCATAGTATTCGCTTTCGATTGCTCTGTGCGAGGCGTCGAAACAAGCGGGCCTCTACGATGGCGGTTGCTGCGGGGCTTGGACGACGTCGTCTCTGTGTCGACCAGTAAGCACACGCGCCGCATTATTTCGCCAAGGCTATCGCAGCACTCAGCAACCCCCGGTCTACGCTAGTGAGCGTGCGTCGCTAGTTGTCGCGGGCTGACGCTCAATGCAAAAGTGTCGACCTCGCCCCCCTGCTCTTCATAGTAGCCGCTTTGGGCTGCTCTCTGCGACGCGACAGCATAAGCGGCCAGTTACGACGGCTGTTGCTGCGGGACTTCGACGACGTTGTCTCTGTGTCGACCAGTATGCACGCGCACCGCATTATTTCGCCAAGACTATTGCATCATTCAGCTACCCCCGGTCAACGCTAGTGTGCGTGCTTGGTTAATTGCTCCGGGCTGACGCTCAACGCAGACGTGGTTTCGTTGTGTTCCTTGGAAATTGCTCGACAGCAACGAAAATCTCGCCCTTATCCGGATACGAACCTCATCGGAAGCCTATGGGGACCTGTGGACTCTGGTGAGGACTCTTCTTTGCCTTGTCCTACTGATCCTGCTCGTCTGCTAGACTCAAAACAAGCACGGCTGGCGCTTAGGCTTAGTGCGGCCGAGCCGCCGCGCTCGCCCGACGAAGAAGAAGTGTTTGTGCCAGATGTGAGCTCCTCATCTGTACCTTCCACTGGACTGCTGCGCGTGACAACATCCATGACAACTATGCAGCCGAAGTGTGCATCCGATAGCTCGAATACCCAAGATGCAACACCGAAGGACAGTCCTCTTCGTGAAGTGAATGTGAACCTATCCGCAGTCGTGCCGACGGACACTGGTGACCCTATGGACGTGCAGCCGTCTGACGGTTCGACGAATGCAGCCAAGCGAGGTCCCCCTATCAATGTGCTTCCACAAGACGCCATCGCATCGGAGCAACCGGCAAAAAAGGTAAGGGCCACCCCAGACTATTCCTCCACGGCCTCCCCTACGCCCACTCCCTCTCAGTCTTACCCAACGCCCACCCCTTCTCAATCATATCGAGTTCATATACGGCCCCTTTCATGCTACGACATAACTTCAGTAGCCACAAAATATGTCCAAAGGGTCATCGGCCAATCTCTTGAAACCACCGGATACAAATGGTTCGCAGCATATAAATCTACCAACTCGATCACTGTGCACTTGGGATCTCTCAGTGATGTACAGAAAATATGCACGTTAACATCTATCCCGCTGTCAGAAGATCAACACCTGCCTGTGCAGTGCTACTTTGCATCGGGCCCTGATATACAGAGGTGTATAGTCTATGGCATTGACCGAGAAGACACCCCTGAGATAATATGTCGTGAATTGACCTCCACGACACACAGGGTGCTCGCAGCTAGATTCATGGGCAAAAGCCGTACATGCTTAGTGACCGTACAGGGCCCTCAATGTATCCTAGAACGGTTTTATTACTATGGTTGCATATTGCGACCTAAACCCTATCTCCCTCGAGCAATATTCTGCTACCGCTGCTTTCATCGTGGACACATGCAGGCATTTTGCCCACAGCGTACTATTGATCCCGAAAAGCTCACACCAGAAGGCCAACCACGATATCGATGTGGCTTATGTAAATCTGATGAACACGATATGACAAGCACAAATTGTCCGACTAAGCAGAAGACCACAATACGGATACGAAAGGCTATACCAAAAACGACTATAGTAACAACACACAATCCTTATGAGGTTCTTGCAGAAGAGCCAGAGATGCTCCTGGCAGAAGAAGAAAAAGCCCCAGAAACACAACTGTATTCTTCTGTTCCTAAACGTGGCAAGCAGTCGCAGACAAAGAAACAGAAATTACCGCAACCTCTGCATCAGTCAGATGATGACCATGATGACATTGACGCTCGGATAGACGCACTGGCCAGAGAGATTGAGCGACTACGCAAACATAAAGAATTGGTAATTCTGCGTCGTCAGAAAACAGGACCGACACGTGACGCATCAACCACTGCTAATGCCACCGTTACGCCTGGATCCCGTCCGGCACCACAGGTCAACCAAGCTGTTTGGACAGCAGTTTTAGATCAACTTGCTCAACTAACGTTGCTAATTCAGAATTGCCTGCATCATGGCTAATTCTCTGCAGCAGCTGTCACTGGATGGAATTCTACAGTGGAATTGTCGGGGCCTAAACTCCAAGTTAGGAGAACTTAAAACCAAGCTTCAATACAATAAGCTACATGTGTGGGCACTGCTTATTCAAGAGCATAATAAGCTATGCTCCCTATCCAATTTTAATGGGTACCATAACCCATCTATTAGAGATAGACGTGCTACTACAATGGCTTCAGTTCCGGGAAAAGCTGCAGTTTACATATCATCGCATATTGCTCACACAGTGATTGACCTGGAGCCATGGTGTAGTGGTAATCAAGAAGTTGTCGGGGTCCTGACACGACCAGTGAAGACTCCTGTCATTCTAGTGTCATTCTACGCCAGACCGCAGTGCACACGTTTGAACTTGGGGTGGATAGCCCATCTCCGGTCTACGTACCCGGGAATTCCTATTCTCGTGGGTGGAGACTTCAATGCCCCATATACAGAATGGGGGTACAAGTACAACTCCCGAAGAGGATACCAAGTTAAAAACATCATGAGCGATGCCACTTTTACACTGCTGAACCATCATGCTGTGGCTACCTGTGCTGTACCCGCAGTATCTAGAACAATAAAACTATCTAGAACTATCTAGAACAATAAAATCTAAGAAATCAACCTACCAGAAATGGAAATGCCCGAAATGTAGGCTACCAACCTCACATGTTAACCAGGATGAGAAAGAAAAAGCACCGTTGACCGTAGAAGATATGTTGGTCGTACTTCAGGAGATTAACCGAAAACTTGATGTTTTGTTGCCACTGAAAGAAACTGTCGATGGAATTGAGCAATCGGTGCAGTTTATGTCCGAACAGATGACAGACCTGTTGACGCGCACAGAACAAAATGAGCGAGATATTAAAGCAATCCAGACTAGGCTCGCAAAAACAGAAATGAACAAAGAGCAGCTTGAATCGCTCAGTGTCCAACTCGATGACCTCGAATGGCGCAACCGGAAACTGAACTTAGAAATTCATGGTGTACCACAAACGGAAGGCGAAAATCTTTTGTCCAAACTTAATGCTTTGGCCGGTGAAAGTGGATTGCCCCAGCTATCAGAACACGACATCACGGCAATTCATCGATTGCCGGCAAAGCGTGACAAAATGCCTGGCATCATCTGCCGTTTCGCGAGACAGAGCATGAGGGACAAATGGTGGGCTAGCAGGCGGGAGTTGACCTGCGGATGCCAATGTTCACATGTTGGAAAACCTGACCAGGCGAAATCGAGAACTGCTGAGGGAAGTGAAAGAATGGGCAAAAACAAATCAGTACAAGTATGTCTGGCACAGCAACGGCAAGATTCTGATAAGAAAGACTGATGGCGCGTCAGCAATGCTAGTGCAGCACTCTTGCGACCTTGGCAAGCTGCAATAAGAAGGGAGAATTGATTTTTTATTTTTGTTTCCTGCCAAAAATGCAGACTGTAACAGAAAAGAATTATCTACTCCCAGAGAACTTCAAAGATTACCTTGGCCCGGTTTTCCAGACGTCATTCAAATGTCTTCATATCAATGCTCGATCTGTCAGACGTAAAGAAGCATATTTCGACACTTTCTTTCAACAACTAAATGTTCCCATTGACGCTATCATGATCAGCGAAACTTGGTCTACAAGTGATTATGATGTCTTTCGAATTCCTGGTTATGAGACATTTTTTCTGAATCGTTACGCTGGTATTGGTGGTGGCGTATCCATATCATTTAAGAAGAAGTGGCGGCCTGAAATATTAGAGCGATTCACAGTTTCTGTGAAAGAATATGAAATCTTAACAATGTGTTTGAACAACACTATTTTTGTAGTGTGCTATCGTCCACCAAAGGGTTGCGTAGCCATATTCTTGAATTTTCTTGAAAGCCTGATTTCATTTGCAACCAGTCAGCATTTAAACATTGTCCTTGGTGGTGACCTAAACATTAATATGTTATCGGTTGATGCATCCCAAATGAGTTTAGATTTATTGCTTAGAACACATGGACTTCTGAATGCAATCAAAATGCCAACGCGTGTTACGATCACGTCTTCATCGCTGATCGATTTGTTTATCACTAACCATGACCCTAGTATGATCACATCTGGAGTAATAATTTCTGACATCAGCGATCACTTGCCAATATTTATGTGTGTTAAAAACATGTCTAAAAAGAAACGTAGTTCAACATATTCTTTCCAACTTATATCTGAAAAAACACTGTCGACATTTAGAAACTCGGTAGAAAAGAACAACTGGAGGCCTGTCCTTTTAGAAAATGACGCCAATAATGCTTACGAGGCATTCTTAGGTATTCTGAAGCCGATTTACGAGGCCTGTTTCCCAATATTAACAAAAAAACAAAGGCGTCACAGTCGCAAACCATGGGTCACACCGGAGTTGGTGGCAAAGATAAACACAAAGAACATCCTATATCATAAGTTTATTAAATCGAGAGCTGAATGTGATCTGACAGCGTTTAAAAAATATCGAAACCGCTTGAATACTGAGCTCAAGAAAGCCAGAAACGCCTATTACACAAATCAATTCACGTCAACTTGTGGTCGTGTCGACATTATGTGGAAGCGGCTAAACGCAATTTTGGGGAGAAACAGCAAATCAGGTGAATTAAATATGCTAAATATCGATGGTGTAAGTATAACTGGAAAAGAATTAGCAGATACGTTTAATACGCACTTTATTTGCGCTTCTAGAAATCAAGTCCCACATAACAATCTCAGTGATGTCGTTCATATAAGCGACACTATATTTCTCAAACCGGTTGAAGAAGCAGATGTAATGACAGCCTTCCACGAACTAAACAATAGCACATCCATTGATATTGATGGCCTCCAGATAAAGCCTATACGGTATATTTTTGACCTTATTTTACCATACATCACGCATATCTTAAACCTTTGTGTCAGTACCGCTGTATTTCCTCGTAAAATGCAGATTGCACGTGTAACAGTTATCTTTAAAAAGGGTGATAAAAACCAGCTCGGGAATTACAGGCCAATATCTATCTTACCCGTGTTTTCTAAGCTACTAGAAAAAGTAATACTTAGAAACTTTTTGCAGTTTGAAGAAAAACACAAAATTATAACAGCAGCTCAGTATGGCTTCCGTAAGCACCGCTCTACTGAACTTGCACTATTAGATCAACGAGAATATATATTGAACGAACTCGAACATAATAGGATAGTCATTGGTATTTTTCTTGATTTTTCGAAGGCATTCGACTTATTAAACCATACAATACTTCTTCGTAAACTTGAGCGTTGTGGCTTCCGCGGCCATGCACTATCGCTTGTGCAGTCATACCTCATGGATCGCAAACAGGCAGTAGCAATAAATGGTCTCCTCTCAGATATGCAATCTGTAGGCTGTGGCGTTCCACAGGGTAGCATTTTGGGTCCATTTCTGTTTAATCTTTACATCAATGACATTGTACATGCAACTCCATTCGTTAAATTTATCATCTATGCTGACGACACCAGTATTTTTCTTGCCGGAGATAATGCAGCCGAACTCACAGATACTGCAAACAATGCACTGAGGCAAATAGAAAACTGGAGTAGCAGAAATGCGTTGCGAATTAACACAGCAAAGACTAAAGTCGTTGTTTTCAGAGGTAGAAACAAGAAGGTCCGTCTCACTAAGAATATATTCCTTCAGTCCGTACCCTTAGAAGTTGTGCCTTCATTTAAAACATTAGGTATATTATTTAATGAAAGAATGTCATGGGATGATCATGTTAGCTTTGTAACAAATAAATGTTCACGTATTATTGGTCTTCTTTACAAGAACCGTGAGATACTACCGCGAAATGTAATGCTAATGCTATATAATTCATTGATACAATCGCACTTCAGCTATTGCCATTTAACCTGGGGTGCAACAACAGCAGGCAATCTTCAGAAACTACACTTGTTACAGAAAAAATTTCTAAGAATTGTTGAAAATGTTCCGCATACCTACCATACGGCCGCACTTTTCTTAAAGTATAACTTACTACCAATTACTAAACTTTATGACTATCGTCTGAGCAAGTGTGTGAAAAACGAGGTGTTGAAGAACATATCTTTTCTATCAAAATTAGCTGGTTTAGAAAAACGAGATGCAATGTACAGCACAAGAAACATAGCACAATGGAACGTAAAAACATACAGAACTTTCTATGGTAATCAAACATTAGAAAATAAACTACCACGACTTCTTAACAAACTCGCACAAAACGATATTGATCTCCAAAACACAACACGCCACAAACTGTTCGAGTATTTTTTACACTACACCTAACCTTTTTTTTTTTTTTTTTTTTTTTTCTGTGATTTGTCTACCCAATTCTTCTTTCTTTCACCATCATTGTAAGTTTTCTTTCCAGCCAGGACAATGCTGTTGATTTTATGCTGACTACTGTAACCGGATAACAACTCTGCTATATGTATTTTTTTTTTTTTTTTTTCCTTTGTTATCTGTATTTCCTGTATTTTCTTTTCTTTTTCGTGTGTGTGAAAAAAAGGAAAAGAAGAGGAAAAAAAAAGGGAAAGAAAAACAACCACTGTATTGCTGTCAAAGTGGGGGCCCGTGGCCTTGTCAAGCTGTCCAACGGCAGCTTTTACTACGGGTCCCCGCCATCATCTGTACCATGGTGGCAAAATAAAATTTGAATTTGAATTTGAACGCTCCAGACCTCACGTGGTGGTTGGGTCCTGGAATGCCGCAGTGGCGGGTGGAACCAGATACATGGGGCAGTGATCATAGGCCAATAATGATTGGTTTGCACAGAACGTGCATAAAGAAAATTCGACGACGAGTCACAGTCACGCATTGGGATAAGTTTCGGGAATCATCGATTGATAAAGTACCCTCAGAGCCCTCAGAAATTCTTCCCGCTTTGCAAGAACTGCTGCGGAGGAACACCACTGTAACCACAGTTGACGAGGAACAACCTCAACCGGGCCTCACCCTTTTGCATCTTTGGGCAAAGCGACGTCAGGCAGAATTGTATGCGGCGCGGAATCCCGATGCACCAGGTAGCCGTGCACGTGCTAACCATATTGGCCTCGAGCTCCACCACTGAAAAGCTGGCGCCACCGTCGGCGTGACGTGCTAGGAGGGATCACGTGGACATAGCGGCCGCGTCGGCTGCTTCGGGCGCGCTGAAGCGAGCTGAAAACGAGAGTTCAAATTCCCTCATGCGCTGCGGTCCTCATTTAGTGGCGAGATTTTACCGCTTCGAGGGTCTCCTTTACAACGCTTGAAAGCACTACAATAGGTAGTTGCTGCCTTTGAAGGCGCACAACATGGTAGGCTACTGCTCGGTGCCGCAATGCCGGACGCACGCAACGGAGCACGGTGTCAGCCATAGGTGTCAGCCTTATTCACACGTAGCCGCAGGACAAGAAGCTGTGTGAAGCTTGGCTCGCGAAACATAAAACCGGCAAACAGTCATCGGCTACAACTCGGGTATGCAGCAAGCACAGACGCGAGGAAGATTTCTGCTACGGCGCCCGGTCTGCGATGTTCTGAAAACGCGCACTGAGACGCTCGCCGGAGTCCGCTGCCCGACTAATGTCATGACGGTTTGGTCTATGAACTTGTCGATGCTATAGAAACTGGCAAATTCAGTGGAGTGGAAAGGCAGCGGTAAGAAGCACATTTAAAAAAAAGCATGGCATATGGTCATATTTGTGTTATGAATTAATCCACTGGATTACAAGAAAGGAGCAGTGGGGAATTGCACGCTGAGAACACCGATAAACATACAGTGCGACGCAACTCGAGAAATAGTATTGAAAGGTCAAAGAATTAGAAGAAAAAAAGATTGAATCGTCACGACGGCACATCACAGTCCCCGTAGGCGTCGAAGTCTCAACGATGAAATTATTTTTGAACAGCTCTGATAGCGCCCACGCAACAATGGTTGCTTGTATACTGTCAAATGCTCATATTCTGCGGCCTAAAGCTCATGGCACGGTGCGAAAACGCGCGCGCGGAGAAAGCGAAACAGTGCGCGGACAAGCATGCAGACGCGCAGTCGGTCGCTGCGAATCTGCGCGATCGCTGCATTGAGGCTTCATTCTATTACGCTCCATTTAGTTATACAAACACTATAAGAACATATTTCAGATAGTTTGCTCTGAGCGTTTACCTACCTTTCAAGCAAGAAGCCGGTTCGGGAGACTCCATCGCGGCGACCGCGCGCAGTGGCGTTCACTGTACGTATTCGGTAAAGAGATAGCGTCTGTAAACGATTGTGCACATGTGCTTTCAGTTTGCCCAAGATTATTATTTAGACAGTAAGAAACTTCTCTCGTTTCCAAAGTACTTACAGAAATGTCCGGGAGAGCTCGCGCGTGGTGTTTTCAGTGAGCGCTGACAGCAAAACCTATGAGGAGCGCGCCACGTGATCCCTCATACTACGCCAGCGAGGCGCTTCCGATAGATGGCGACTCCGTAACTCCTCGCCGCCAATAGCGGCGAAGGCGCGTCAGCACGAAAAGCAACTTTCTCGACGACGATGGTATGAGTGGTGCGAGAATCTTGGATCGGGCATTGGAAACAGAGCACTTTGGCGTACGTTCCGGTCAATGGAACGCGGTCATAAGCGACCTGACCCTGCAGCGAGCGTTAGGTTAGCGATGCAGAGTTCGCGTCATCAATTTGCAGAACACGCTGCTAGAGCGTTTTTCCAGAAATACGATCAAGCGTCACCTATAAACTGCCCCGAAATTGATGAGTCTGTCCCAACCTCCAAACCCATACATCCAGCCCTTTCAGCATGGCCGAACTAATAGCGGCGATTGAAACTTCGAAGCAACGAACAACACCTGGTCCCGATGGTATTCCTTATGAGGTTTTCAAGAACATGGAAGGAGCTGCTCTCGACGCACTTCTTCAGGCTATTAATGAAGTATGGGAGACTGGAAACGTTCCACCTGATTGGAAGCATTCAATTGTTGTCGCGATTCCGAAACCAGGAAAGTCTCCAAGTAGCCTGCAGTCTTTACGCCCAATTTCACTAACCTCAACTGTCTGCAAACTCACTGAAAAGATGCTGGCCACACGAGTTTCCTGGTGGCTTGAACGCCACTATAAATATCATCCTGCTCAAATTGGTTTCCGCTCTTACTTGGGAACTGAAGACGGACTTTCTATGTTATCAGATGATGTTTTACAGGTTTCTCCACACAGTCACGCTGTGCGCACGGTAGTAGCAACAGACATAACGAAAGCTTATGACAATATAGACCATGCAATCATTATAGCCAACCTCATCGACCTGGGACTTCCACGGCGGGTGATAAGATTCATCTACTCTTTCCTTCAGAATCGCACATTTGCGATAAGAGTAGATGGAAGGCAAGAAGGATACTTCACATCGAACAGAGGAGTCCCACAAGGTTCGGTTCTGGCTCCTCTTCTATTCAACGTTGCTCTAATACCTCTAGCCTGGCAACTACATCGGATTCCAGATGTGAGGTTCTTAATCTATGCGGATGACGTCACTTTGTGGTCCGTGCATAAAGATCTATCTAGACAAACTCAACAGCTTCAAGATGCCCTTGATGTGCTGAACAACTACGCTCGGAAAGCAGGATTGGACATTTCAGCCCAAAAATCAAGCTATGTTGTGGTGGCCAACAAGAAAGGACGCACAAGAATCACGCAGCACCACTTTACATTTAGACTCGGCGCAGTGACAATCCCTGAGGCTTCTGAGGTCCGCATACTCGGTCTCGATATTCACCAATCCGGCAGTGGTGCACACTGGCTCCGTAAAACCAGACAGAGTTCGACAAAAACACTTCACCTTATTCGTAGCATTGCAGCAAAAGCAGCTGGAGCTCGTACTGACGTAGCTCGACGGTTGGTGCGTGCAGTCTTGCAGCCACGAATTTTATATCAAGCACAATTTCAACGGCTGACTTTGGCACAACTGGCACAGTTGGAGACGATTAATCGTGATGCTATGCGCACAATCACAGCACTGCCCCGCATCACTCCGATACCAACCTTACAGGAACATGCCCAGCTCAACACAATTGCAGAGCTAATTTTGCAACGTGAAAAAGCACGTGAAATAAAAAAGCAACTTATTCCGGCTGTCGCTCCGTTGCATGCTCATTTTCACCGCGGCTCTCGGATTGACGATCAGCCCTATCCAATGCCTCCCTGGGAATTCACCAGCATCACAACTAATAAGCCAACGAAGTTACGACGCAGCGATACAACAGGTACTATTGACGAACACAACATCGTCGATGCATCATGCGTTAACACCTGCAAAGTCTATACGGATGCTGCCATTCTCCCAGACGGCGGAAGGACATCATTCCTGAGTACTACGCATAATTTCATCAGCGGCCACCAGCGCTATTTATCTACGGAAGCCAGCGCTCTAGTAATGGAACTTCAAGCCATCCACGACGCTGTGCAAGATGCGACATCTAAGCTGCCTACCATCAAGCAACTAGATATCTTCACTGATTCTTTAGCGCCTATTCAGGAACTCAAGAAGGTTGATAAGGCGATGGAAATCTGCGAGAGAATGCACACTATGAATAGTAAGACAGCTACCTGCGTCAAGGTACACTGGATTCAAGGCCATTCAGCGAACCCTGACAACATTGCTGCTGACCAGCAGGCACACTGCCCTCCTAATCCTGATCCTCCACCTATTCCCCTCCCACCCCAACCCCGTAACTCGCTGCGAGCCCGTAAAAATGTTCTCCGGCAGGACACACGCGATCTTATCCCACCGTGTGTCTGCTCCCTCCCCCTTCACCTTACTAGGGCGGAGGAAGTTGTGCTTAGGAGGCTTCGGGCCGGGGTGGCCCTTACACCCACTGTTGTATCAAGGTGGAACTGCTCGCATTTACCACTGGGTGCTACGTGTCCATACTGCTCCGTTCCTGTGTTGGAATCAGATGCATACCACCTAATATGGACATGTACGTGTTTACAATCGGAACGCTCGCGTCTCCTACTGCAAGCCGGCCTCCGCTACAGTGTGACAACCAGCTATGACCGCTGAATACATGACAACAGATTCCACAAAACACTGCTTCAATTCATACACAACACAGGCCTCACAGCACACATATAATACAGATATACGCTCCACGAATTATGCCTTAAGGGCAAGCCTTCATCGCAATAAAAAAAAAGGTACGACGGCGGTTGCAGCTGGACTTCGACGACGTTGTCTCTCTGTCGACCAGTATGCGCGCGCACCGCATTATTTCGTTAAGACGATCGCAGCACTCAACTACCCCCGGTCAACGCTAGTGCGACTGTATGGTTAATTGTTCCGGGATGCCGCTCAACGCAGAATGGTCGGTCTCGCGCCCCTGCTCGTCATAGTACTCGTTTTGGGCTGCACTCTGCGAGGCGATAACAAAAGCGGGCAGCTACGACGGCGGCTGCTGCGACAATTGGAAGAAGTCGTTTCTGTATGGACCTGTAAACACACGCACCGCATTATTTCACCAACTCTATCGCAGCACTCAACCACCCCCGGTCGCCTCCAGCGCGCGTGCGTGGCTACTTGCTTCGGGCTGCCGCTCAGAGCAAAAGTGTCAGCTTCGCCCCCCTGCTCTTCATAGTAGTCGCTTTGGGCTGCTCTCTGCGAGGCGACAGTGTAAGCGGCCAGTTACAACTCGCTGTTGCTGCGGGACTTCGACGACGTTGTCTCTGTGTCGACCAGTATGCACGAGCACCGCATTATTTCGTCAAGGCTATCGCAGCACTCAGCTACCCCCGGTCAACGCTAGTGTGCGTGCTTGGTTAATTGCTCCGAGCTGCCGCTCAACGCAGAATGGTCGGCCTCGCCCCCCTGTTCGTCATAGTATTCGCTTTGGGCTGCTTTCTGTGAGGCGACAACACAAGCGGGCACCTACCACGTTGGTTGCTGCGGGGCTTGAAAGACGTCGTCTCTGTGTCAACCAGTAAGCACACACACGCATTATTTCGCTAATCCTATCGCGGCGCTCAGGTACCCCCGGTCAACGCTAGTGCGCGTGGTGGCTACATACTGTGGGCTGCCGCTCAATGCAAAAGTGTCGGCCTCGAACCCCGGCTCGTCATAGTAGTCGCTTTGGGCTGCTCTCTGCGAGGCGAAAACACAAGCCCCCAGCTACGACGGCGGTTGTGGCGGGACTTGGACGACGTCATCTCTCTATCGACCAGTAAGCATGCGGACCGCATTATTACACCAAGACTATCGCAGCACTCCGCTACCCGCGGTAAACGCTAGTGCGCGCGGTGGCTACTTGCTGCGGGCAGCCACTCAATGTAAATATGTCGGCCTCGACCGCGGGCTTGTCATAGTAGTCGTTTGTGCGCTCTCTGCGAGGCGACCACACAAGCGGCCAGCTATGACGGCGGTTGCTGCGGGACTTGGACGACGTCGTCTCTGTATCGACCCGTAAGGGCCGATTTACGCTCAAACCGCCCATGGCCGCACGCCGCACCGCAAGCCAGCGGCCCGCCACTAATGGCCGACGTGACGTCACGAGAGGCGGTCGTGAACTTTTGCCTCCGTGCCATATCCGTACGGCGACCGCACAAACATGGCGCTGGTTCGAAGCGAAGCGGGGCGCAAGCCCTAGACCCCTAGGCTTCAGCGGCCGTTTATTTTTTGTGTGGTTTATTGTGATGATTGCAAGAGCTATTCAGACCCTGCAAAGCTATTTGTCTAACGTAACAAGCAGCTGTACTCTTCCTGACAGTCTTCAGTACGTGCGATCGCCAAAGGAAACAGACGGATGTGCGTTGTGTTTACGCGAGGATCGGAAGGAATGAAGCCGCCGATTTCGTGTGTTTTAGGCCGTTTTTTGCATGTGCATTACAAACGTGAAGGCCATCGCACACACCTGCATTCTAAGCATGACACTAGTTCGGTACGCGCCAAAATGAAAAGATTGCGATCGCCCACATCACCATATAGTGTTCGTAGGTATTGTGTGTGCGCGCTTCATCGATACGAAGATTGCACGTTTGTGCAGTGCTGGCTTGTGTTTCAGAAGTGATGCCACGATGTGTAGCGATGAGCTTCGTTGTCGTCTCATTGCAGGCATTCGTAATGTGCTGTTTGTGTCTTGCTTCGTGTGAGCTGTTTTGCCGGCTGCGATACGCATTGGTGACCGCGAACACGTACAGAATGTTCGGGCGCTAGGGTTCTTACTTTTACGAAGCGTAAGTGTACTGTGATATGCACGTGCAATGTGTCGCAGTGGTGCTAGGCGTATAAGTGTTCGTTTCATGCAATATGCATATGTTCTGAAGTGAACAGTGCATAAGCGTTGCGGGCGAGTTTTGGTTCCGGCCCTTTCTGCCTCGTTCACGTATCTTGTGGGTTTTTCAGAAGTTATTTCTGTGCTATGAAGGTGTTTATAGTCGCTGAGGGCAATATAAGGAACAGCTTAAAAGTTACATGAGTACATACGCGCTATCGTGAAATGTGGACGCGCGTGTGCACTGTTCTCATGAACGCAAATTTCGGGCACTCTTCATTTTTGTCATAGGGACATTGGTGTAAACAGCAGAAATCCTGAGGCGTATTTCTAGATTAAAGTATACATTTTTATACTGAGAGATTTGAGCGCCTTGCATGTGCAAGAAATTCAGCTGGTTGTTTCTTGTGTCTGAGTACACACTGTTAGTGCCGACACCAGTGGTACAGCATGATAAGCATATAATGTGTGAAAACTGGATACTTCATTTTGATTATTGACAATTTGCATTTTTTGATAAAAAGCTGTATGCATGTTTTAACAATGCATGAAGATGACAACACAACTGGTTCGAGGATTGTAGCAGAAAAACTTAAAGAATGCGGGCACAGAAGGAACAATTATAGTCGGATACAACTTTAGAAAAAGGGGAGGCCTCGCCCAGATGACCAAAGCGCGATGTCCGATTGCCTCCGTGACTAAAATAATTCCACTCAAAAAAATCATGCTTCTAAAACGCACAATTCTAGGTATAAATAAAGACTTTCGTATTTTGATAACTGGTTTAGTAGAGCTCTCATGTGCTACAGCACATGCCGGATCGCGACCGAAAAATAACCCCTTGCCTTCCACAACACTGCCCGTCGTCTGCTCATTAGCTTCATGCAAGTGACAAAAGTAGAAAGAGCAGCTCTGGATTTTGTGCTTGTTTGCATGTGCACGGCACATTTACTACTCCTGTTCCGAGATTCAAATGAATCAGTTTCTATTGAACAAGTACTTATATAAAACACTGCATTTATCGCAACCATTACAAACTCAAGATGCTCGGTGTTAGCAAAAGCACGGTGTTCAAGGTGAGGAGGGAGGTCGAAGCTTTGCATATTTCGGGTGACAAACTATCGACGCCCTCGCGAAAGTGCCCACAAAATGCGGAGAAAAGAAGACACAGCACGAAGTATGACACATTGTGCACACCGAGGTCGTGTGCACGATTTCTTTCGCCGCAATGAGATATCGACGGTCGAGAAGATCACTAACGAGTTCTCGAAGCGTATATGGTGTTATGTTTGTGCCCTGGAATTTGTCTGACGGAAGACCAGTGCTATGGTGTGTCGACTGTGGAGGCAGCATTCATCCCCGCATGGTCCCTGCTTCAGGCACACGACTACGTGCATGGCTCAGGTTTCCCCGTGGCGGCACGGCGTCCACGACAGAAGCGGCCACCGGATCACGGACTGCTATTCGGCCCCTCCCCGTGCCAGCAGCAATGCAACCCCCCCTCCTTTGTCCAGCAGTGCCCGCACCACGAACGACTCCCACTGTGTTTGGGACGGTGTCCAAAAGAGGGCTGTGTTTCGACCCTGTACAGTTGGTTCCCTTTGTCCTATGCGGGCCATAAAACTACCCCGGCGCACCATTCTGACCGACCGCCAGATTGGCCCGACGCCGCAGCGCGGTTTGAGGAAGTGCCCGGCCACCAAGAGCGGCGTTAGGACCACGGAGGCTGCCCAGACCCTCTCTCTCTCGACCTTGTTTTGTCCTTAGGGACTGTCTGGCGAATCTGTGGACTGAGGGGTGTTATTTAAGCAGCTTGCAGCTACTCTGTTGGTCTCTCTCCTGATCACGACAACAACATGTAAACATTATATAAAGAATTCTTCACCGAGAAAGCTCTCCTCATCTCTGACTCTGCGTGAAGTGGGGTCCAGACCACCTGCCAGCCACACATACCTAGACACATGCAACAATGGATCTCCCATCACTGAAGCGGTGTACTGTGCGTTGCCGGCTTGTTGAGATCTGATTCAAGCACGAGAAGAGGAGCCACAATTCGCTGCTGACCAATCAGGATGACATCGGTGAATGGCAGAATCGCTACCTTCATGACGTGGAGCGCTACAAGCAGAAGGCCGAAAGATCTTTTTCTTGGACGAGACATGGGTGACGGCGGTACACACTGGGTCAATCGTGTGGACAGACATCGTGGTGCAGAAGCGCGGACACCTATATGCTCGAGCAAATGGCCTGTCAACGGGTCTGAAACAACCTTCTCGAAAAGGCCAGCACCTGATTGTGACGCACATTGGCAGCGAGGATGGCTTCGTCGATGGCTGCTTAGTTATATTCTGAGGCCAAAAAACAAGCGACTACCACGAAGAAATGCACGGCAATCACTTCGAGGGATGGTTTAATGACGTTCTGCAGAAGTTGCCTGCTGGTAGCGTCATTATTTTGGGCAATGCACCTTACCATTCCCGGCGAGAAGAGAAATTGCTGTCAACAGCTTGGAAGAAGGAAAAAATACAGGAGTGACTCAAAAGCAAAAACATCACCTACAGCGAAAGGGTGGTTAAAAAGCAGCTGCTTGAGTTGGTAGCATCTGTAAAGCCACGCTTTCTGAGCTACATCATAGACAATGCAGCTGAAAGGGCCGGTTGCATCGTACTCGGGCTCCCACCGTACCACTGCGAGTTTAATCCTATGGAGCTCGTGTGGGCAAAGGTAAAAAATGGCATAGCTGAGGACAACAGAGGCGTCAAGCTGTCCACGGTCAGAGACGTCTTGAGGGAAAAAATCAAGCACGTAACGGCGGAAGACTGGAGGAAAAAACTTCACCATGTGATGGACCTGGAGGCAAAGTTCAGGCTTGATATGTCTGGAAGTGACCACATGCAACCCATCATCATCCATCTGGGTGAAAATGACAGTCAAGAAAGCGACTCCGACTGCGAGCTGTCCGGCATTGAGCCACTCGATGAAGCATAACGGCTTCTTTTTAATGAAAGAACAGCCCTTATTAGGGCTACCAAAATATTGCCGGTGGGTTCGCAGCAGCCAAGCATTCTGCCGTGACCTCTCAAATAAATACGCAGTTCATTTGGTGACACATTCCTTTTAATGGAAGCCCAATTCTGAAAAAGCAACGTCCTGCACAGATCATGCTCAATATAAGTATTGGCATGGAAACGTGCTGAAATGCTGGAAAACCTGAATGTAAATACAGTTGTTAACCCTGAATAACTATGTGGGGCCCAAAATGCTCATTCGGGCAGCCACTATCCAGCTTCACACGAAAAAGCAGTAGTCAATGTGAAAGTGACAGCCACACCAATGTGCACGCCAAAGCACATTGTGCTTTGCGTGCAGTTGTGCTGCCCCTACTGTTATTTCCAGCCCATTGAGATGACTAATGCCAATGTCAGAAGGCCCAAAATACTCTATTGGGCAACCACCTACGAGCATGACGGGCCCTGTGATGAGAGAACAGTCGTCTGGGCATGCTTGAAAGGCACCTTTAGCATCTGCACTTCAAAGCGCAACCATGTCGTGGACATTGCAGGTGAAACAGCAGCAGTCAATGCAAAATTGACCGTCACTTTAGCAGTTTGCATGCAAAAGCACATTCATGTGGTCTGGTCGCATTCTTTATTTTGGTTATATGGCTCAGGCAAGTAATATGGACAAGAGAACAATTATCAAACATCATTAGCATAGTTAGGCCCAAAATACTCAGTCGGGTAACTATTAATAGCAGTAGTCGAGGGCACGCTTGAAAGGCACCATTAGCAGTCTGCACGTCAAAGCACGTCGCCACTGTCAGTGAAATGGCAGCAATCAACGCAAAAAGGACAGCCACTGTTGGCAGCTTGCATGCAAACACACATTACTGTGGTGGCATTGTTTATTTTGGCTACCTGGCCCAGGCAAGTAATGCGGATAGGAGAACAATTATCAAACATCAATAGCTTAGTTAGGCCCAAAATACTCAGTCGGGTAGCTATTAATAGCAGTAGTCGAGGGCACGCTTGAAAGGCACCATTTGCAATCTGCACATCAAATCACAGTCATGCCGCAGCCTTTGTTATATTTGTTTATCTGACCGCGCAAGTAACACCAATGTAAGCACAATTATTCACCCTAAATAGCTCTGCTAACATTGTTTGTACTAAAAAATGCTGAGTGAAGTTGAATGTGTTTTATTGAGGCAATTATTTAATTCACAAGCCATCGGCATAGCGATCGATGGCCAGGTTCAGACAATGACATTCGTGAAGTAATAAATGGTGAAAGTTGCAAAAGCTCTCAATGCACTGCTTCACCGGGCTCCATTCACTGAAAAATGTCTTTGCAACGACGAAAGCATCAGACAGGAAATGATACCCCACTGCACAATGTTATTCATGTTGAATATTTTTACCATCATATGTGATGGGCAGTGAAACTGTCTGTTTACTAAGACTGAATGCATGAAAAATGCAACAGCATAGCAAGGTGTTGTTTTGCAATATTCAGCCTTTCATGTGCACTTTTGGCGAGCTGCCACATGCACTGATGCATAAGCATGAACAGAGGTAAGAGGCAAAGTACTGTGCAACCCACATGACGCTTTTAAGAAAATGTATCTCTAAACCTTTCTGTTTTCATAGGCGACCAAAATTTGTTTTGAGCAAGTTGGTTAATCACATTGCAGCAACAACACAAGAAGCAAGGACAGAAAACACAGCGAGTAGGCAGATTGAAAAGACGAGGTAGACCAGCGAGACAGGTTTTAATAAGATGGAAGAGACCAGCCCTGCAGTGTACAGGAGTTAGTGCTTTGAATGAGATTGGTTAATGAAAATGTGTAAAGACTTTGCTAAAAGAAAACTAGCAAAAACAAATGCTAATATAAAATAAAAGGACAGAAATAAGAGTAAGCGCAAACACGCATGGTAGCAGGCACGTGTTCACACACAAATGCAAAAACTAAGAAAAACTCGAAAGAAATGTGGGAAATTAAAAAAAATCTACAAACGCAAGAAAACACACATTTACAAACAGACGCAGGTAGAGGTGGTATAGGAGTGGGTTCACAAGCTGCTTTACCTACCTTCTTGTATGTTTTTTTTAACTGCTCTCTTAACACTGTCTTGGGAATGTTTAATTGCAACATATCACGAGAATCGAAAAGCAGCGTGAAGCTATGTTGTGGGAAACCATATCGAGCGCTGCCAACACAACTTATGCGTGACTGTGCCATAGCACACATTCTACAGCTTGCGCGTCTGGTGAGCACTGGTGGAAAGCAATCAATCGACGGTGCTACACAATGCTCGAACACCACCGTTAGACGCTCGGCTATCTCACTGCTGACAATGATCGTTCACGCTAAGTTGATGGCGAGAAATCTTTGCGTTGGAGGCTTCTTTTGCAAATATTTTCTGTTGAGACGCTCGTAAGTTTGTTTCATGCGCGCATGCTTTTCTCATTTCTCCTGAGAATGGTCTTGCTCCATCGCTTCACCCCGTCCAACGAGAAACGCGGAGACACTACACGAACACACGCCGCTGACAGTAGGCACCAGACTTTGGCAAACTTTTCTTGTCGTAACTCGTAATTTCATGAAGTACAAGTCCTGAAAAGGAACGACGATAGGCTAACTCGGGAGATCCTTGAGGCATTCGAGATAAGTAAAACAGGAGCGTAATGTGTAAGCACACCGTCAGTGGCCTTGACAAGAAAGGAAGTCACCTTTTTGAGACAGCCTCAGATGTATAAGAGAAGAGATATGGCTATGAAATAAATATTGGGAATTTCAATCAAGAAATCAGTTGACAGTGCAGCTGCATACTCGTCTAGTCATTCCTTCTATGCCTGTGTTCCTTAAATTCTGCTGCTACAACCCTCGAAGAATAACCAAGTAGCCCAGTTAAACACCCTTTTGTCAATATATGATATCCTGTTGGCTGCTGGAGCATGTAGTGTGTATGTAAGTGTCGAAACCATTATTTTAAGCTGTTACATTGCATAAGGATGTGTGAATATTTGCAACTTTGTAATTATGCATCGAATAGTGCCCTATTCGATTCGCTGGTCACCTTTTGTAAATGTGAATATTTTTTGATACGTTTCGGGTATTTCAAAATGCCAACTGCACCCACATAAACACTAAATTGCAGAAAAGTACGGTAAATTTTCACCATGACAGGTGTGCTATAGCCATAAAACGAGAACTTGCGTAGAGGAGTAGGCTAGGTTACTCAGGTAGCCACACTTTGCAGGCTCTACAGTGATCATTTGCATCCTCTGAAAAGCCCTGTGCATTCGAATAAAGTACTTGTTTGCTCGTATGCTCAGTTTGTGTTTTTCAAGTACAATACTTAGTAAGGTACTATACTATTACAGAAATTTGCTAACTTCAAAAATACAGGGATATAAACATCAGTTTATGTTAATTACGATAATGGCTCTTCATTTTTAGAGAAGTGTTCGATTCAATTTGCTTCTGGCACTACACTATTCGGTCCCAAAAATCCTTATTTGCTCACCTCTAATATTGCATCTTTTTTGTGCTGTCTTTCACATGTGCATTGCAAACAAGACTGACATAAATGTGCACTCAGAGCATATTACATATAATTAAAAAAAATTCCCAGTTCGACATAACACTGTTGCACAAAGTGACGAAGGGGCAGGACTTAAGAGAGAAAAACAATGCACGACACCCAAGTGCAAACTAACAACTGTTTTATTTTTCGGAAAATGAGACCTTCATATAGCCTACTCGCATGTTCAAGGATGTTCTTCCCAGTCTAACCATGCCATCTATTGTCAGTCATTATGCTAATCTCTTTGCTGACTGATGTAGATGGCACATGGGGTCATCTTGATGTTGTAGGCTTCCATGACTTCTTTTTCTTTGGTTACTACATTTGAGCAAGATCCCCATCCTGTGGAAGATACGGCATGAAGCGCAGTGTATGGCAAGGTCTCTGGGTGCTTGTATCAGACTGCAGTTGTATAGGTGGTCGCACAGTCAATGGTTTACGCACCTGCCTGTTTGGCCCATGTAATCAGCCCTACGTGTCAAAGGTATCTTGTAGACCATGTCTATCGTGCATTCATGTCAATCCTTTAATGTGGTTTATAGTGCATGCATTCAGGGTATTCCTTTCGCTGGTCATTCCATTTACTTTTGAGCACATTTCCTTTAGCTTTTGTCATGCTGTGAGGACCACTCGTTCACTCGGTTAAACTGAGCGAACGAGTTCAGCAAAAGATGAGAGCGAAGGCAGCATGCAGTGGGAGATTAAAAAATCGGCAAGTGAGAAGAGGCATGAGGAGGAAAGTGGATAGGAAGGTGCAGCATAACCATGAGGCAGAAAGGAGAGGAGTGTATGGCAAAAGTGTGCAAATAAAAGCGAAATGCAGTGACGGTAGCTATGAGATGGTGCCAGAGTAGCACGCAATGTCTGGGAGGTTTGTTGGCGGTGGCTTCTGTGAACCATGCCCATGCGTCACCCATGCGCTGGCTCACGCGATCTCCAGATTGGCAAGGCAGTGGCGCCATACTTCGCTCCGTTTGCAACATGCGACACGAGACCGATTGTCCTTGCCAACGAAATGACAACACATGTAGAGCTGCACTCAAATTTCGTATTAGGGAGTATCGTAATCATCTGTGATTTTTTTCTGTCAATTGTATGTGCTCTGCTGTAATAAACATTGCAGAAGCATCACTGATCTTTTATGCTCTTATGCCTCTCAATATAGGTATTGTATCAAAGCAGATTCCTTGCTTTGTACATGTTTGTTTCCAGAGCTGTCTCTGCACATTTTACACTTTATGAAGAGGGGAGGCTAGGGAACAGCTTAGAAGTTATAGCACTGTTCCACGTATTGCACTTATTCATTTTGTGCTAGGTGTCATGTGCTGTAATGTAAGCTATGCAAATGCTCCTTATGCAATTTTTTGCACATGTGGCGACACAGCAAAACACCCTCTCTGCCACTGCCCAACTGTCGCATATCTGTACACGTGTACATGTGTGATAGCGTTTCCCTTTCTGTCACGCCGGTCATATTGCAATTGCATCACCCTCGCCCACTATGTGTATATAATCGCTGGCAGCCAAGCTGCGGTGTACTTTTTGTCCTTATATTCCTTGGCTGTCATTCTGCCACATTAAGTTGCTGCCATGCAATAAAACATGTTTCAAGTTCAGTCTGCCTCTTCGTTCACGGAAGCCCTGGAACACGACACCAACCTTTCACGCTAACAATGTGTTCTGTGAGATTTACTCCATCTCAGTAGTTCCTTGCAGCACTAGAGAAGCTGCTGGGCTCTTTAGCTAATAGGAAGGCTGAATGGCCCTCAAGATGTGTTCATCGCGCTGCGCTGTCTGCTCGGTGTCTGCTTTCCTTCCTGTCAGTACATGCTCCATGGTTGGAGAATTGACGCAAAAAATGTTTCGATGCCATAACCATAAGCATTGTTTACGTGCATGCGACAGCGGAGCTTTACTTGCCCTGTACACTTTCTCTCCATTTACCTTGCAGCCACCTTAATAAACAGCAAGGATGAATTCCCTCATAAATGTTCACTTGTGGCACAGCGTCTGCTCGGCGTCTACTTGCTGGAATGAAAGCAGTTGAGGAAATAATCTAAAGCTCTATTTTACTGACTGCAGTATTTATCGTGGGTGCGAAAAGTGTGTTGCGACAGAAAGCCTGCGTGAAAATACAAAGAAATGTACTAGGATGCTGATCAAAAGTTTTATAGGTATATTGTGTAAAACCACAATTACATACAGGAATGACATGACACTGGTCATAACTTAAAGCAACGGTTCGTGGGATACACATATACGGGCACATAAACATGGTGCTCAATGCAACTTTGACTTGAAATGATAGTCACTTTTCAGATAGAAGTGACATGATGACATACTGGTAATCAATGCCTGTTATTTCTTTATTCCCACAACGATCAGTTGTATAATACTTGTGCTCAGATACAATGACGCATCTTTGAATCACAGATATCGCATCCCATATGCCCTATGCAACTTTGCCACATGAAATGGGAAACTCGTTGATATAATCAGTTACAGATTATGCCAAAGTGTTATGCTGTTTCTTGCAGTTTGGTCTCTCATGAGTATTTGTGTAATGTGAAAAATAGTACCCTGATGTTCTAAATGTTATGTATACTATATGACAATACTATTCTTTTTCCGTGATCAGAGGTGGCATTTGTGTCAATATATAAATTGGAAGTTTTTTAACAACGAATATGTGACAAGTACTTGCATGTGAACAAGCCTATGCAGCCTTCCAAAGGCAAGCACGGTAACGAATGTATCTTTTAGCCATATTGGCACAAAACTTTTCCATAGGCTTTTTTTTGCCTAAAGCCAACCACCCATCTCGATCTAGCAGATTTATCTTTTATGTGAAAAGTCTCTGCTGTTTTCCTTGCAACAAGTCCTTTTACATGTGTCCGCAAAACATTGACCCTTCATTATGTTTGTTTTTTCTACAACTTTCATGTTTTTTTGGAAACAATTTATTTTGCATTTTTGGAAGCTCTTCATACAGCAGCCATTATTTCTTGGAAAGCTTCTTTGCAACGAGGCTCTAAAGTTGTTGATACACTATTCAGGTATTTTTTTTAATATATAACATTAGTAGCCTTGCATTTAAAACTTATCCTTTGTCCCCAATAGTTAGCTCCATTTCGCACTAGTTGATTAAGATGTAGTACCTAAATATACGGAAATAAATATTGCTACTACAAGTACTCACGTCGTTGTGTCACTATTCAATATTTGACACTTACTATTTTTGTACAATTTCTGTTTGAAAAAAATTAACATTCGCCCACCTCATAATGCATGAAGAGGCGCCCAAGCCATATTTGTGATGCAAAAAAGAGGTGAGGCATGCAGACAGGACACAAGAGTAGAGAAGTGGACTTCTCTACTCTTGTTTCCTGTCTGCACACCTCACCTCTTTTTTGCATAAAGTATCCTTACCAACTAGCTCAGCTTTCTGTCGTTCTAAGCCATGTTTGTGCTTTCTGAAGTCTTACTTTGCTGCATATAATAGTGGCAAAAAGCAGCTTTTCAGAGAGAACTTGATTTTGTTGTTCTGCGTATTCTGTTCTTCTGCCATAAGTATAGTGAACTGATAACTATATCGCATACACACAGCCTCTCAATGGAACAGACATTTATTTGATACACATGAATTCGCACCCTGTTCATCTAGATTTCAAAATATGCTGATTGTGGCTAGCCTCTAGTATGTACAGAGGCATGTCTACGATGTGGTCGGAGGGTACATGTGCAGTGCTACTGTGAAGCTAGTTATAGTTCTCACAGCAATGCACCAAGTAAGGTTGTTGCTTCATTGTTATAAAGTAAGACAGCATCAGCTAGGCTGTAAGGGCGACGAAAATGATTTGTGCAATTCACAAAACATACAAACAGAATATAATATGACTATAACGCCATGTGCTAGTTAGTATACCAAGTGATTAAGAGAATGATGTAAGGGCTGTTTGGTTAATCTGGTTTAATTGTCGTGTTAAAACACAGGCTGTGAAGGTAACTTCAACATGTCGAGGTTGTCAACATGTCTAATTATTTACGAAATTGGGGAGGTGGCAGTGAGACTTCCTGGGAAAGCAATACCTCAGTCGTACTGACGGTATGGTTTGAATATATAATTTCATCATTGCTTGTTTAGAAATATGACGGTGGGTTAAAACCTATGAAATGCCACAACAGCAAGGCTGAACATCCATCCTTACTTCTCAGAGGCTTAAAGAATGATAAACAGTTATGCTTTAGAGCATATTTTGGTAACAAATATATGCCATCTTCATTTCAGTGGAATGGAAATAGGTGATTGAGCACAGCCATGCTATTGTAGCATGCGTGAAGGAATACAGGAGAGCCTGGGGGCTAATATATGTTAATAGAGTGAACGAGTAGCTGTGACTGGCAAGATTATTTTACTCCACAGAGGATGCTGCAGTAAGGTTTGTGCAACTGTAAGCAATACGAGAATTAGTGAAAGATTACTTGTAATATATGGATTTGTATGGCAGATGAGAATGTGCACCCGATTTGCCACTACGCATTTTTTCTATTTTATGTTCAGCACAGAGTGTGAGTCACTATGGCTTCTTAACTGGAAATTTCTGCGTTCCGTTTCACAGTGTTTATGGGGCTACCTGCATTCATTTGGCTACTTATGAAGTGACTGGATAATAGAACATGCCCACATTACAGATTTACACAGAACATAATATGAATTCATCATAAAGCTCCACCCAAGAAACTGTCTGTTGGTTATGAAAACAAAAAAAGGCAACAAACATTCCCTTACTTTCTTGTGCTGCCCCGCACATGCTGCTAATTAACTAATGTCTACGATGCAGACATTCTGTTCTTTCATTAGGGGAAGGTGCAAGTTGCCCCAAAACAATGAACCTGCATTCATTGCCTACAAGCTACGGCATGTTGGAATTGGTGTTACAGCAGGCATAGCAAATGTTCTCCCCTACTTGTGTATTGTGCACCATACGAGCCAGCATTTCATTTCATTGTCGTGTACCTGTTTAAGCTGTTACTGATTCAGAAAGGCAAATATAAAACGACTTACTACATCAACCATTTCGCATGCAAGATCACTGCACTCATTGCAAAGCTCATTAGAGAGTTTTAGATCAGGGGGATGCAATCGTTGAGGCTCGAAGTACTAGGGGGCCTCAATGCTTGCGTCCCCTTAATGTAGATCTCTATAGTCGCTTGATAATCTTGCTTTGCTTTGAGATGAAGTATACGTACTGTGCACCTGTTTGTTAGCCTATGCACTTCTCTTTCTTTTTAATGTGGTTGTGCATTAGCTAGCTAGGTTGTCACAACATGAATGAGATTAGGGCCATGCCCAACGCTATCAAATAACATTACTTTGCCATAGCTCACTGACTGTGCAAGCTTCTTTTTTATCTAGGGAAAAGAATAAAAAGAGAATGCATGCATAAATGATGTTGACAGCAGCAAATGGTCTCAAGGCAATCATCCTTGATTGTCACCATTGCTGAGAGAGCAAGCATGCCTGTATTCACTTTGACCACAGGCTGTACACTGTTTAAATGCTGATAGAGGTATGGATAAATAGTGAAGGGACAGCAGATTGGCCACCCAGGCCTTTATGCATGGGCATTGCTGCCTTATGTACCCTGTAAACCTCTGTCATCTCTTAAGGCATGAATGACATAACACTACTTCTATTGGCAGAGACATTTTTAGCACCAACAAGAAATGTAAACATTAGGTGAATTCACGCCTATATGTGGTGTCTTTTCAGCAATATGAATTAATATTTGTTTTCATGCAAACATTCTTCTCTTGAAAACATATCTGACAAGCATCTCTGCCTGAAGAAGTAACTGTGATATGTACATATCACTTTTATGTCTGTCATAATTGTAATCAATTGCTCAAGACGTACTGATGGCTAGTTGTTTAGTCATGACTTAACATGGCAGTGCACTTTGAAATAATGACGTAACATAGAATGAACAAATGCTAGCTCTGTGCGCTCCTGTACTTTCATTCGGTGTAACATCATTGTTCAGAAGTGCGATGCCATATTACACCATCTAAGTAATTGTAGGCTCACTATTAACTTGACAGCTACTAAAGAGACCTCAGCAGCAAAGTGCAACTAAATCAACAAGCCACTGTTGATGATTCACATGCGTGCTCGGTGACGAAGTGACTTGTCAATCAACACAGCTGTATTCCGTGATAATAGAACCATCTATATAGGAGTATGTTAATAGATAATGCTGCGGCGCTTCAGCGTGCTACGCTGTTGCTGTGACAGATCCCTTGCTCATTGGCTTAGATATACCTGTGTGTTCCTGTATGCGCGTTCTTCTAAGCTGTTACGTACAGGGTCTGGCCCTATCCGTGAAAGGGATGTGCATTGGTTGGTGGCAGAAAACAGACTGAGTTTATTTTCTACAACAGATGCAGATCAGAGCCGCATGTGTTTGAGGGGGCAAACTCTCGGTCCCTGTCTAGTGGCCGAAACACTGGGGGTGATGGAGAATTCTTGGAACTCGACTCGGGGCGGGATGGCTTCCTGTTTCGTCTGCACTAGTGCCTTATCCAGCCGAGGAGTGGTGGTGCATCGCTTGTACACTACACTTGCCTCCCTTCTCAGATGGAGTCGCCGTAGTGATCCGGAGGGTGTCGTTCCCGCTGCGGGCATGACTCTGCAGTTGTGTTTGGCACGGTCTCAGGGGCAGTGCCGATCTCTGGTTTGGTCACCGATGATTGCGAAGGCTCCAGCATTCCTGAGAGAGTGGCGTCTGACGACGTGGAGTTATCTGCTTTTATCCCAAGCATAAATGGGAGCGGGACACTGCTCGCGGTTAGCGTACAGCCCTTATTCTGTGCCGCCGAATCTTCTGTGGAGTATCTCAAAATACCAGGCTTGATGTGGTCACATTGTCATCGCACTAACCTGTGGGGGCCTTTAATGAGCCACGATCTGTGGCCTAGCTTTTCCAAAACCGTTCCCTCTGTCCAGATCGGATTCCCTCCAAAGTTTCAAAAGAAAACTGCTTGTCCGACAGCGAGTACTCTCGACTTTGTGTCCCTGTTGCAGTTGGTATGGATTTTGTTCGCTTTTGCTTGGGGCTGAGTGTACGTGAGAGCTGTATCCAGCTCACGCCCGAACACAAGTGCTTCTGGCATTTCACCCGTTGATGTGCAGATGGTGGTGTGTTGCTTTAGAAAAAGTGGGCCAGCCTACACGCGAATGTTTCGTCCTTGTTTTTGGCTAATGCTCGTTTTGTTTCAAAAGCCATCCTTTCTGCTTGGCCATTTGTTGTAGGATCGTACGGTGTGCTTGTTACATGGATCACCCCATTCTTCTTTATGAAGCTCTCAACTTCTACTGAAATGAAGGATGGCCTGTTATGCCTGCCTGCCCAACAAAAGTACCTTCGTGCACATGCCTTCATGACCACAATTATATGGTGGTTTGCAGGTGCGAGTTTAAGAAGGTAGTTTCTCGCCTCCGGAAGCCTCTAACAAGGCACCCTTCCTGTGCTGAAAGCTCAGTCTCCAGTTTCCGGCACGATGAAAACTGTTCTTTTGGCAGTTTATGAACTTCAGCATTTGAAACAGCCTCCATCACTTGGGGCAGAACTGAGTCCTCTCGAGTCATTCGTGCTATTTGACGCGGTGAAAGCTCGAAGCTGGGCATGGTAGCCAACATGAGCACGTCTCTTGGGGGATAAGGTTCATCTTGTGCCGGTAGTGGAAGTCAGCTTAGAGTGTCCGCATTTTGGTGCAGTAGGCCAGGCCTGTACAGCAACTTGTAATCGTACGTTGCTAGTTTAAGGCACCATCGCATAATCCTTGATGAAAAGACCCGGGATACTTGCTTTGTTTCACTCACGATTACAATCAATGCCTGGCAATCTGTTATGGTCACATGCCGGCCAGCTGTGTACTTATGAAAATGACTGATGCTGTAGATTACTGCTGCACTTTCTTTGTTGAGCTGGAAGTAGCTCTTTTCGGCACTTCCCAGTGTTCATGAACTGAATGCAATGGGTGCCTCTCGGCAAATAGCATCTTCCCGAGCAAGGACGGCATCAACGCCGCACGGCGATGCGTCCACAGACAAAAGAAGGGGCTTCGTCCCGTCGTAGTGAGTGAGCACTATAGATGCACGAATCATCTCCTTAAGTGCCTCGAAATTGGCTTGATGCTTGCTCTTCCACTTCCAGGGTGTGTTTTTCTCTAGGAACCTATACAATTCCACCACGACCATTGCTCTGTTCTCCAAAACGCAGTCGTCAAATGAAATAAGGCCCAGAAAACCCCTTAGGGATGTCTTGTCAGATGGTTTGGGTGCTTGAAGTATAGCCTCAACCTTTTTCTCGGTGTTGCAAACACCATTGCCATCAATTCGATGTCTCAGAAACTAAACTGACGTAATTCCAAACCTGCACTTTTCTTTCTTGAGGCGTAAGCCTTTCTCAGTTGGTCTCGACAGAACCTGATTCAGATGCTCTGCGTGCTCATTGCACTATTCCCGTTGACAATGATGTCGTCAAGAGGAACACTCACCCCTGGAATTCCAGGTATCTTTGTCTCCCTCAGGCACTGGAAGATAGCTGGTGCAGTGGAAATTCAGAACGGGAGGCATTCCACCCTGATTAGTCGTTTTGTGGTGTTCACTGTGAGCAGTGCTGCTGTTTTCTCATCAACTTTCAGTTGTTGATATGCTTGATAAAGATCCAACATTGAGAAGAGGGTTCCACCATGTAGGTTTGCAAACACTTCATCTGTAGTTGGTAGCAGGTAAGATGCCTTCTTCGCTGCTGCATTAACAGTAACAGTATTAACAGTACTCCTGTAGTCACCACAGACATTGAGTGTACTGTCGGTCTTCTGAACAAGTACCAATGGCGTTGCCCATTTGGTATGCTGCGTTGGTTTTAGGATACCTTGGCGCTGTAGATGGTCAAGCTTATGTTCCATAAGTGCCTGCAGCGCCACTGAAATTGGACGAGCCTTGCAAAACATTGCTGTCGCACAGTCTTCGAGTTCCAGGTGAACTAAAGGACCTGTATAGCTTCCAATGCCTTCCTTGAAGACACCTGGGTGTCATCCCACGACCTCTGTAATTTCTAGTGCTGGCTCTCCAATGTGGTTGATTCCCTTCACCTGAATTTGAAGTGCCAAAAACCAATCTCTTCCTAGGAGGTTGCACCAGGTGCCCGTCATAACCAACAACGGCAGCAGACAGTCCTTTGATCTCAACATCACATGAACTTGTGCGGAGCACAGGACGTGTAATTGTTTACCTGACCATGTGCACAAATCGAGCGGCTCGCATGAAAGCCACGGAGTGTTTTTCTTCCACCTTCTGTAGTTCGTGTCCTCGCTTATCAGGGAGCATGCTGTACCTGTGTCCACCTCAAACTGGACTGGCTTTCCCTCCACTATCAAGTCCACGAGCAACTTGGGGCAGTGTGTACGTACACTATCTGTGTGCAGCTTGCAGCAGGATTTGCTGACAGGTGGTGGCTTGACACTGTGTGCCCATTGCTGCTAGCTGTCGGAGCGTGGTTCCGTGTTTTTCTTTTTCTTTGAGATGCAGGCATGCAAGACGTGACCTTCCTTGGAGCAGAAACGGCACTCGGCTGTCTTGAATTTGCATGTTTCAGGGTCGTGCAAGCCGTCGCATCGATAGCAATGACGCGCTGACGTATCCTTGCCTCCTGGCTTGATTTGCGACGTCCTGTTAATTTCCTCCGAGTTTGCCACTCCCTTGATATCTCGCTGATGCCTTGACGCACTTTCCGCTGACAAGGCTAAGTCCACAGCGCATTGAAATGTAAGGCTTTTTCTGCGAACAGTGTCTGCGGAAGATGTTCGTCCCAGACGCCGCGGACGAACCTGTCCCGCAGCATCATATCTTGGGGCGGCATAGTTGGGTTCGCCGCTGAAGCGGTCGTTTGGGTGTCAGGTGACGTCGTCGATATTGTAGCCGAAGGCAGCGCTCCGAAGTTGCAGTCGGCTGTCAAGGTTCCGAGGGCCGCAGCGTAGCTGCTGATCGACTCGTCTGGCCGTTGGTCGGGTCTTTGAAACACGTACCGGCTCTAAAGCTCGGATGTCCTGGTGTCGAAGTGCCGCCTAAGAAGTGTCACTGAATCATTTAAGTTGACTTCTGCCGGGATCTTCGGCGCTATCAGCGCGCACACGGTGTTCGAAAGTGTTGGCTGCACAAAGCGTGAGGAGAAGTGCCCGCTTCTTCGCTGACGTCGCTCGCCACGAAGTAAAAGTCGAGGCGCTGGATCCACGATTCCCATGATTTCGCCGAGAAAGGCTCGACAGCGCCGTGCATTCGTCCTGTAGCCATGGCCTTAACTGCGAAAACTTATAGATATCTGCTTCGCAACTCCTGCCTCATCGCCAGTGTTACGTACGGGGTCTGGCCCCATCCGTGAAAGGAGTGCGCATCGGTTGGTGGCAGAAAACAGACTGCCTTTATTTTCTACAAAAGACGCAGGCGAGAGCTGCATGTGTTCGAGGGGGCAAACTCTCGGTCCCTGTCCGGTAGCCGAGACGCTGAGGGCGACGGAGGATTCTCAGAACTCGACTCGGGATAATGTCGCATCCCGTTTCTCCGCGCTGGTGCTTCGTCCAGCCGAGGAGTGATGGTGCGTCGCTTCTCCACAACACAAGCTTTCGCTAGTACAGCTACAAAATTGCGCCATCGCGCCGTACACAACCGAGCACATAGTGACGTATGTTGTCGCAACATTATGCGGTAGCAAGTAAATAAATAATACAAAAAGCGGCACAGGTGAGTCGACGGCACAGTGTTCTAAAGGTGGGTCACCACGTCAATGCCACACATGCAGCACAGAACATGACAGTGCAAGAGTCGCGTTTTCACCATGACGCGGAAGCTTCAACCTACATCGACAAAAATATGACAGTGTCGTCTGCTGTTGGCGATAGTTGCCGACTTCGAACAGTGTTGCTCTGCGCACTGCCGAATGTTTACCAGCTTTCAACAGACGTCGCGTCCCCAAACCGAAGTGCGGATGCAGGCGCATTCGAACCGCTAGAGCTAACTAATAAAAAAATAACTAATAATACAGCAAACGTAATAATAATATCCAGGCACG
The DNA here is from genome assembly GCF_050947875.1 of Dermacentor variabilis. Taxonomy (NCBI): domain Eukaryota; kingdom Metazoa; phylum Arthropoda; class Arachnida; order Ixodida; family Ixodidae; genus Dermacentor; species Dermacentor variabilis. The sequence goes on along the minus strand of NW_027460423.1, from coordinate 1,539,054 downwards.
ATGCGAAATATTGCTGGTCGCCAGCACACGAGGCTGCCAACTCGCTGATGCATGTTGCCAGTTGCTGGTTGCCAGGCGCATGCGAACCGCACCGCATCATGCGGACTCAGCGTAAATGCAATTTTGTGACCGATCGCGACGACCGCCCGTTTTTCGCGAACCGCATGCATGCGGTGCGGCGTGCGGCGATGGGCGGTTTGAGCGTAAATCGGCCTTAAGCACATGCACTGCATTATTTCGCCTACTCTATCGCAGCACGCAGCAACCCCCGCTCAACGCTAGTGCGCGTGCGTGGCTACTTGCTGCGGGCTGCCGCTCAACGCAAAATTGTCGGCCCCGCCCACCTGTTCTTCATATTAGTCGCTTTGGCCTGCTCTCTGCGAGGCGACAACACAAGCACGCAGCTACGACGGCGGTTGCTCCGGGACTTCGACGACGTTGTCTCTCTGTCGACCAGTATGCACGCGCACCGCATTATTTCGTTAAGACTGTCGCAGCACTCAGCTAACCGCGGTCAACGCTAGTGCGCGTGCGTGGCTACTTGCTGCGGGCTGCCGCTCAACGCAAAATTGTCGGCCCCGCCCACGTGTCCTTCATATTAGTCGCTTTGGCCTGCTCTCTGCGAGGCGACAGCACAAGCACGCAGCTACGACGGCGGTTGCTCCGGGACTTCGACGACGTTGTCTCTGTGTCGACCAGTATGCGCGCGCACCGCATTATATCGTTAAGACGATCGCAGCACTCAGCTACCCCCGGTCAACGCTAGTGCGCGTGCTTGGTTAAGTGCTCCGGGATGCCGCTCAACGCAGAATGGTCGGCCTCGCCCTCCAACACGTCATAGTATTCGTTTTGGGCTGCTCTCTGCGAGGCGAGAACTCAAGCGGGCAGCTACGACGGTGGTTACGGCGGGGTTTGGATGACGTCGTCTCTGTGTCGACCAGTAAGAGCACTCCGCTACCCCGATCAACGGTAGTGCGTATGCGTGTCAACATGCTGCGGGCTGCGTTCAACGCAAAAATGTCGGCCTCGCCCCCCGGCTCGTCATAGTAGTCGCTTTGGGCTTCTCTCTGCGAGGCAACAGCAGAAGCGGGCAGCTGCGACGGCGGTTGCTGCGGGTCTTGGACGTCGCGGTCTCTCTGTCGCCCAGTAATCACGCGGACCGCGTTATTTCACCAAGACTATCGCAGCACTCCACTAGCCCCGGTCAACGTTAGTGCGCGCTGTGGCTACTAGCTGCGGGCTGCCGCTCAATGCAAAAGTGTCGGCCTCTGCCTCCGGCTCGTCATAGTAGTCGCTTTGGGCTGCTCTCTGCGAGGCGACAACACAAGCACGCTGCTACGACGGCGGTTGCTGCGGGACATGGACGACATCGTCTCTGTGTCGACCAGTATGCAAGCGGACCGCATTATTTCGCCAAGACTATCGCAGCACTTCGCTACCCCCAGTAAACGCTAGTGCGAGCGGTGGCTTCTTGCTGCGAGCTGCCGCAGCAAGTAGCCACCGCGCGCACTAGGCCAAAAGCACTGCGAGACGACAAAACAAGCAGGCAGCAACGACGGCGGTTGCTGCGGGACATGGACGACGTCGTCTGTGTGTCGACCAGTAAGCACGCGCACCGCATTATTTCGCCAAGACTATCGCAGCACTCAGCTGTCCCCGATCAACGTTAGTGCACGCGGTGGTTATTTGCTGCAGGCTGCCGCTCAAAGCAAAATTGTTTGCCTCGCCCCCCGGCTCCTCATAGTAATCGCTATGGGCTTCTCTCTGCGAGGCGACATCACAAACGGGCCGCTGCGACGGCGGTTGCTGCGGGACATGGACGACGTCGTCTCTGTATCGACCAGTAAGCACAAGGACCGCATTATTTCGCCAAGACTATCGCAGCAGTGAGCTACCCTCGGTCAACGCTAGTGCGCGTGCGTGGCAACTTGCTGCTGTGTACCGCTCAACACGAAAGTGTCGGCCTCGCCGCCCTGCTCGTCATAGAATTCGCTTTGGGCTGCACTCAGCAAAGCGACAACACAAGCCCGCAGCTACGACGGCGGTTCCAGCGGGACTTGGACGACGTTGTCTCTGTATGGATAGATGGATGGATGTTATGAGTGTCCTCTTTGGTTAGGGGCGGTGGGTTGCGCCACGAAGCTCTTGCTACTATGCTACCTAATATCCTACCTAGGTTAACCAATGAAAAAAGAAAAGAAAACCTGTGTTGACCAGTGTGCACGCGCACCCCATTATTATGCCAAGACTACCGCAGCACTCAGCTACCCCCGGTCAACGCTAGTGCGCGTGCTTGGTTCATTCCTCCGGGCTGCCGCTCAACGCAGTATCGTTGGCTTCGCCGCAGTGCTCGTAATAGTATTCGCTTTGGGCTGCTCTCTGCGAGGCGACAACTCGAACGGGCGGCTACGACGGTGGTTGCTGCGGGGCTTGGACGAAGTCGTCTCCTTGTCGGCCAGTAAGCACACGGACCGCATTATTTCGCCAAGACTATCGCAGCACTCCGCTACCCCGATCAACGGTAGTGCGCATGCGTGGCTACTTGCTGTGGGCTGCCGTTCAACGCAAAAATGTCGGCCTAGCCCCCCTGCTCGTCATAGTAGTCGCTTTAGGCAGCTCTCTGCGAGGCAACAACACAAGCGGGCAGCTATGACGGCGGTTGGTGCGGGACTTGGACAACGTCGTCTCTGTATTGACCTGTAAGCACCCGCACCGCATTATTTGACAAACTCTATCGCAGCACTCAGCAACCCCCGGTCAACGCTAGAGAGCGTGCATGGCTACTGGCTGCGTGGCCGTTCAACGCAAAATTGTCGGCCTCGCCCCCCTGCTCGTCATAGTAGTCGCTTTGGGCTGCTCTCTGCGAGGCGACAGCACAAGCGGGCAGCTGCGACGGCGGTTGCTGCGGGGTCTTGGACGACGCCGTCTCTGTGTCGCCCAGTAAGCACGCGGACCGCATTATTTCGCCAAGACTATCGCAGCACTTCGCTACCCCCGGTCAACGTTAGTGCGCGCTGTGGCTACTAGCTGCGGGCTGCCGCTCAATGCAAAAGTGTCGGCCTCTGCCTCCGGCTTGTCATAGTAGTCGCTTTGGGCTGCTTTCTGCGAGGTGACAACACAGGCACGCAGCTACGACGGCGGTTGCTGCAGGACATGGACGACGTCGTCTCTGTGTCGACCAGTATGCAAGCTGTTGGAAACCTCAGCGCTGACGCCCGTTGATGCACCTGGGTCGCAAGCCCCAAGGGTAGCGTTGGCCTGGCGGCCTGGGGCACAACTGGAAGCATCCGAAGGTCCCGGCAAAGCATGAGTCGACTGGTAACAGAACAGCTTGTTTATTCAAGCATCGCAAAGAGTGGGCGGTCAGGTCGACCGAAGTAGAGAGACGGGAGTGCACGTTAATCAACAGAAGAAATCGGAGCCTCTCCCTTGGCGTCCGGGGGCAGCTGCTTTTATACTCTCGCAGTTGAGGGCAAGAAGGAACGCCTCTATAGACGCGCACCTGACTGTGCCGCTCGGGCACGTTGGGAATAGTAGGTGGCGCATCCGCCGGGCCGTGTGCCGCTCGGGCACGTTGGGATGAGTAGGTGACGCATCCGCCGGGCCGGTGCCGCTCGGACCTCCTCACTTCACAGTTGGGGGAGCTCCTCTCCCCGGCTGCCGCGCTTCGACAAGCGTGGGCACCAACATGCACACACACACGCACACGAAGACACGTGGCATTGGAACATGCCTGGACGCGCTTGGCGGGGAGGCGTAGCGGCGGCGCCGAACGGGCCAAAATGTCTGCCGCTTTGAACGAAGCCCCGGCGTCCGTTGCATCCGCGCCGGCTATACCGCGCGTCGTAGGCGAAACGTAACAGACCGCCCCGCCGGGGGAAGGAGATCCCCATGGTCAGGGGACTGCATCCGCTGTCCGGAGGGATGTCGCTCGATGATGCTCATAACCGAAGTCGGGCGTCCCTCGACGTTTCTTGAGCGCAGCGCACAGAGAAGGCCTTGTTCTCTCGTTTAGGTTCACCCAGGACACTGCAAAGTGACTTCGGGAGAGTTCACATTTTTGTTCTCGTTCCCGGCAAGCGTTAGAACTACGCCGAAACTGAACCGCTCAGTCAGCAAGCACGGCACAACCCTCACTAAGCCCTGCCAGGCTCTTTCCCCTTTTATACCACTGCCTAGTTCCTTACAGTAGTCTAGCAGCACTCAGAACGCGTCCACAAATTGGAAAATTGCACTAGAAAGCACATCATCACTTTGAAACACTACACAAAAGCAATATGTTAAAAATCCTGCCTCAGGAAGAAAAACAGCAGTAACAAACAATTTTGAGGCTGATTCCTACGTTAGGGGCTTCGACTTAAGCCATCGGCCCTACCGTTGAGACTCCCCTTTTTGTAACGCACCTCAAAGGAATATTGTTGCAAAGCGAGGCTCCAGCGCAGGAGGCGGCCATTTTTGGGAGAGATGGTCTGCAGCCATTGGAGAGGGCAGTGATCCGTCTCAATGATAAACCTCGAGCCGGCTAGATAGCATGACAATTTCTGAACGGCCCACACGAGACACGCACACTCTTTCTCGGTGGCGCTATACGCCTGCTCACGACTGGTCAGCTTACGACTAGCATACAGGACGGGGTGTTCCACTTCTCCATTTTCCCGTTGGCACAGTACAACGCCCATGCCTCGCTCACTAGCATCGCACTGAACAACGAACCCTTTTGTATAGTCTGGCGATCGTAGCACAGGCTGGCTTGTTAGGGCACTCTTTAGGGCGCTAAAAGCTCTTTCCTTTGTCTCGTCCCAGACGACTGTTTGCGGCTCTGTCTTTCTTAGAGCATCCGTCAGGGGAGCCGCGATATCAGAGTACCTGGGGATGTACCTCTGATAGTAGCCGGCGACACCTAAGAACGACCGAATATCGGTCTTCGTGCGCGGTTGCGGGAAGTCTCGCACAGCGGCCACCTTTATTTCAGAGGGGCGGCGACGACCCTGACCAATCACGTGACCGAGGTAGACAACCTCGGCCTGTGCTAACTGGCACTTAGGAGCCTTGACTGTCAAGCCCGCTTCGCGCAGGCGGGTTAGCACTGCCCGCAAGTGTGCCATACCCTTACAAAAATTTTTAATGTGTTTTTTAGAAAGTCTTTTGAATGTTCTCTATAGAACTCTATTGTGTTTATTTTGATTGCCTATAGAATTTTCCTATAGAGTTTCAAAAGTTATTTGGCCACCGCATTCTTATAGGAACTCTAAAGACGCATTTCTATAGAACATTTCTATCGAGTTGCTTTAAAGATGCTAAAGACAAATTTCTATAGAATATTTCTATCGAGTTTCTTTAGAGATGCTAAAGACAAATTTCTATAGAATATTTCTATCGAGTTTATTTAGAGATGCTAAAGACAAATTTCCATAGAATATTTCTATCGAGTTTTTTTAGAGATGCTAAAGGCAAATTTCTATAGAATATTTCTATCGAGTTGCTTTAGAGATGCTAAAGGCAAATTTCTATAGAATATTTCTATCGAGTTGCTTTAGAGACGCTAAAGACAAAATTCTATAGAATATTTCTATGCAGTTGCTTTCGAGTACCTACAAGCAAATGCCTATAAAAGCTAGGCCGATACGTGTAATGAACTTGCAATTTACCAAAGTTCTACTGTAGGCAATAAGGACTACAGTAAATGCAGTGGCAAAATAATTGGTGCTACAACCACAAAGTATTCAGTTTGAAATGTTTATTGCACTTCAGACTAGATACATACTTCATATATGTGACATACATGCTTCAGACTAGAACTTGCAACAGACAAGCTGTAGCTGCCAACATGCTTCTCAGGTCAAGCTGGTGGTGCAAACACGCGAAACATGAGGTAAAAGAATCAGTGGCAGACTTGATTACAGTTGACACCTGGCAATAACAGGCTTGACTAGGACAAGAAACCATACCATTAAAACTGCAAAAGGAGTGCCTGTTCCAGCAGTGCACATTGAAAGGTTGGATACTAAAGCCTGAAAATAGACTGATATGAATGTGCACTGCAATGTTGTGTCAGCCTGACGAAACGACACAGCATTTTAGTTTGTTTAAGTGCAAAAATAACACTGGCAGTCGCTGCGAAAATGTGGCAAATAATGGCTTTCACAGATAAGTACACCATATACCGAAACCACACAGCATATTAGTCTATGTTTATGTGTAAAATTAGCACTGGCAGGCCCTGCAAAAATGTGGCAAACAGTGGTTTTCATAGAGCAGTACAGCATATATCGTACAAAGTTGAAAAGCTTGTATGTCGTTGTAAGGAAACAATTTTGAGATCAGAGCCAATATTCTAATTAGGGTGAGAAATACAAACTAGACCAACACACGCAATGACTAAAGAAGAGATTTAGCTCAGGAGCTCCTATGTAATGCACATAAACAGTAAAATAGTTTTTCTCGGCAACTATGGAATCAAATTTGATGAGGTTTGATACATTTAAAAATGTTTAAATCATAGTTTTACATTAAAACCATCCATATTTATTAAAATTTGCTGAAAATAGCAAAACTTGAAGGAAAAGGACTTAGTTTGCAACTGCAAAAAAATAAAGAACTAGCACAAGTTCGTTAATTCTGTAAATTTTCCTACTCAAATACATCCAAAATACAGAAATACTTTTGAGACAACCACAGCACTAATTTGAAGTTTGTGGCATTTGAGAATTCAACTTGTTGCAGGAAGAACTATTTGGCAGGTTTAAGAAAAATAACACCACAAAGCTTACTAATCCCCGTCTCTGTGCCAGAAAGAGATATCACAGTTCTGCAGACTCCATCTGCTATGTCTAAAGTCAACAAACTTTATATATGAATTTACAGCTTACATGAAATTGTTGCAATGTTTGAGAGTTTCGCACATCTAATCATAAATTAGTGATTGTATATTAGAGCAGCATATGGTATCTCTAATTTGCCAGATTAAATTATAGTATTAGGTCCAACAGAAATGTGATCTCATTTTTTAGTTATGAGTAAGATTTGTTAACCTTACTGCTCTGTTTCTTCAAAATTTGCAGTTTTCATGAATTCGTATCAAAAGCAGACTAGTTGTCTGAAAATGTTTTATCATGGTACTGTGCTACGTGAATTATGCTTTTTCAAATAACATGTTTACTTTGATGCAATGATATTTCTTTATCTTATCTGCTTTCTTGCTGAAAAACTGCACAGTATTCACGAGATATGAATAAATAAATATTAAGTGAATAAGTAAACAAATAAATATTGCGGTTTGTCTTATCATTCCACCACCAGCATGACCTGTATGGAGCTTTGGCTACTGCTCACATGTTGCAAGTTCATTCTTACATGATCACCTGCTATTTCACTTCCCAGGAAAGGAGCGAGGAAGGGCTAGTTTTTGGCCTCATTTGGTCCGTCTAGTAACGGCGACGCTGGAGCTTGGAAAATACAATTGAAATTAATTTTCAAAAGGTGTAATGAACATTCAGCCATAATGTATTAGCAGGCGCAAACATGCCACAAATATCTATATAGTTGTAGCATTATGCTAAGTTTCATTTCAGTATTTCAGAAAAAAATTATAACAGAAAAGTGGCAGAACACCCCACCTCCCCACCACTCTGCCAAACAGCGGCAGTTCTTTTGAGAATCATTTTTGACAATATCTTTACTTTCCCAACATACTGTGACATCAGCACTGGGCCAATGTGCCTGGCAGTAGAATATCATTGCTGATGACATAAAGCATCTCCAAACGACAACAGCCTAGTCACACATTAATCTCATCTTGCAAGGACAACACATTCCCCATTTATAAGATAAGCAAGCAGGAACACCCATGAGCTAAGAGTCCTATACAGACGTCACACTGTGCATAGGAAACAAATTTTTTGAAAAGAAGGGAATGACCTACTGGCTTCTATTGCTGAGCGGTAGACAAAATTAATATTCCATCCGCTGTTAGCCATAGTTGGTATGTACTATGCTTAATATGCCAATAATAAATTTCTCACATGGAGCTTGAGCAATCATGATGATGCATGTAAGTATCCATTGTATGGGGAACAATAATGTTTTAAGTTGTTTTCGCAAATTATGATGGATAACTGCCAATTAGTGGTATTTGGAACACAGTCGCAGTGTCACTGTCAGATACAATGGACACAGTATATTCGTGCTTTTCGAGTTATTGAAACAATTAGTTTCTAATCTAGTACAGGTATGTACACTGATATGTATCCTAAACGCAATCATAAGACTTCCCAATTGCAATTGAAAAGTTAATTCAGTTTTAATTAAAAAGGGTCCTTCTTGCAACATGGCATGTGAAAAACAGAAAACAAAAATTATACTAATCATGTCTCTTCGAAAATTGATTGCATAACTGCTCTGTAGGTCAAGCAGAAAATTTAACAAGAAATAACGTGCCTAAAACTAGTTGCAACAAACAAATTTGTTCCTACGAAGGTTACAGACAATTCAGTAAACAGATTGTGACCCAGTCTTTTTATGTGGCATTCCTCAGCGAATTTGTTGGTCAATTGGTTGCCGCAGCTGAACAAAACAGATGAACAGTCTAAATCTGGCGTGCAGCCCCAGTCCTATCGGTGCATGGTCAAGTGGGACGAACATACTGATCCAGGGAGTGAATTATGGTGCTGTCTTAGGCACGTGTTGAGGCACCGGCCAATCTGCTGCATGTACATTTGACCAAATATACACATGATCACAAGAATAGACTACACTACCTCTGACAGACACAAGACAAATTTAGTGGTATCTAAGCAAGCCTTTCTTGTCGGGGTGCCTATATGCACAGCAGTGTGCAAGAGAATTGAGAAAGGCAAGCAGGCAAGGGAGGCTTGCTCGGTGAAAGATACCACCAAAATTGGCGTGTGTGTCACAGGCAGCGTACTGTATCCCTTTCACATGTGGTCAAGTGTACATAGGGCAAACTAGCCAGTATCGTACGTGTATAAGAGACCACCATATTTCATTCAAAAGACCAGTATGGTCATCCAACTTGGCCGTACATTTCCACAACGGGGCTTCATGTTGGATTACAATCGTTCATCTGTTTTCATCCACTGTAAAAATTGACAAGTGAAATCGATGAGGCATACCACATATATAGTAAGACATGTGGGTGAGCCGCCATTTTTAATGCAACAAACAAAAAAGGCATCCTGTGTAGGTCACAAGGTATCCATATCAGTCTGTGCCTATGTACTACTGAAGTAAATGCAGCATAGTAAATACTGACCATGATATTAATTTTCAAGAAATTAAAGCTCACCAAATGTGTATTTCGCAGTGGCTGTTACTAAGGGAACAGAGAAGTAACTGTAAAGATATCAATGATAAACAAAGGTGTGCACACTACGCGCTTAGACCTGTGACATATTTAGTCCACTACACTTCGAATTCCTACATGCACAGAAAACTGCACGAGATTGTAGCACAAACAAAAAAAAATTATGCAAATAAGGGGTACAGCATAGGAAATAGTTTTAAAAGAATAAAACCACAATAAAAAGTCATAAATACACTACGTACAAAGCAAAAATTATATTTAACTTGCAGGTAAGCAACTTACGCAAAAAAGAAATACTAAACATCAGGAAACGTTAGGTATAGTTTTATACAGAACACAATAATGTGGGCATAATGGCTATGCACACAAATAAGTAGCAAGTTCAATAAGGTTGCATAAATATTTAGTCTCTTTAGTAAGCTGCAGTATGAAATGTGTTGACAAAATTCACCATGAATGACACCAAGCCCCCTTTTTGGAACACATACATTTCATACACACCTGGCATGACCATCCAGATCACACGCCATGCTGCTGCAGCCATATATCCACAGGGTCTGCATTTCTGGGGGCTCCTCGATCTTGTAGTTTATGTTGTGGGTCACGGCCTCACCACTACAAAATGAGGTCTATGTTAGCTTATAGCAGTGGCACAATAAAGCTGTGATATCGTGAAAACATGCAATCAGCAACTAAAAGGGTCATGAAAACAATGTCTGCACTAATGTGGAAAGAGAGCAAATGCTTGAAATTATCGAATGTCATGACAATAGGGACCTTTACATCAAATAATGTTTTGGACGCGCCGCAGCAGCAGATTACAATCTAATCTTAATGTTTCTTACATTACTTAGTATAGGCAACGTTCCCCTGTCATGTTTAATTAAGTCAGTTATGTCAACACATCTTGTCTTGGAAATAAAGCTGTACTAGTAGCAAGCTGTGATTGGCTTACATTTTTTCCCTAGAACTGTTCGTTAGCCAAAAACCTCGTAAGCAGAGATGGTGCACCACGTCGAAGCATTTATAAGTGAGGAAACGTCATTGAAGAAAGAATCGATGAAGAGGTAGACGGGTCGTTACTATGCAACTTTAGCAGACAGGCGGGAGCTCACGCACAGCTGCACAAGGTGAACACGATTTCCGAAACTTTTCTCAGCGGAAGCAAACGCTTATCAGGATTATCAATTCCGCACTGTGGCAATAGAGTTGCGTACACAATTTTTACAACCAGCGCGTAGCAAGTATCAGCACAGGGTTCACTGTTGACGTGGGTGTTCCACTTGCGACGTTCGCAAGGCACTCTATACAGACACGGGAAGCGCACACAATACGGATGAACGCACGTGTAGTTGGCGAGCACGATTGCTTACCGTTTCAACAGTACGGCGAGGTCGAAAGGCGCTCTCCAAGTTTCCAGTGATGCGTCTGCAATGTTACTTGCAGCAAACAAGCCGCTGGGTAGTGGACGAGCTGAGGCACGCTAATAATACGCATTACTTCTTTGCGCCGTCCACCAAGCTTTCCACGACAACCAGCGGAGACAAAGGGAACGCACTCCACGGCATGAAAATCGTTGGTCCACATTTAGCTGGCGCGCCACGCATACGGCGTGCTTACAGCGAGACTGAAGCCATCTTCTGGCACTTTCGTGCTCGCGAACTACGTTTCATTTCATTACAGCAAACCTAATAACACACGATCAAACAAACGCATCGATGCAGCTCGCACAACAACCGTTGAAGACGGAGCAATTACAACACGCCGTATCTTCGTATTCTACCTGTCGCGTTGAATACGAAAATACCGGCGCTGCCAGCGCCGTCTGTATAATAGTGCGGCTGTTGTGGCCTCCGTGATTCCTTCAATAATACCCACTACAGCAGGTTTTGTGCCGTTTTGGGCTGAACTACATACATATGTTGCTAGGCAAGAAGAAACATTGACATGCTCATATTGTGTGCTATAGTTTAGGGCAGAAATAAATTACATGCAGTATTCTTGCTTTTGAATCGCTTATGCCACATGTAGTCAGCAAAAAGCATGGCCTTCAAGATCCGGACAATTTACCCTGCGTAAGCTATTGCTGGGGTGTGATTTTAACGATTTCAACCGCGGTCACTGGCCTTAAAACCCTAACTGACTTTATGTGCAGCCGTTACCTGCACTACATGCGCCCTCACTTCGTTTCTCATTGAAGTAACTTCCTGCTGTCGTTTAAATGTAGCCCAGAAATTGTCCACACAACCTCGGAGGTACACGTGCAGTGTGTGATGTTTCCGTGCGCTTGTGTCCGTCGCACAGCAACATAATTTATATACGATGATTTTTAATTTTACCCGTGAGGCACAGGTTACGCTTATGTGTTCCCTATCTTGCTTTCGTGGCGATGTGCTTATCATGCGCGGATCGCGCTCATGTGGTCCGTGACTTTTCAAGATTCCTTGAAAAAAAAAATCGTTTCTGCAGCGTGCATTTGTCGCGTTTGAATGGTGTGTGCCAGAAATGTGCGGCGGCGTTCGATGTGTTTCCGCCCCAAGTGCTGCAGCCACTGCATGCCAGCAAATAGATATGACGCGATTGCTAAGGCGCAGTTTTGCTTAGTGTTTCTTGGTATACATCTTTGTGATTTGCCTGCATATGCGATATAAACCACAATGCGCGCTTCCGTTATATTTCTTTGGTTTTCCTAATTTCGATTAGTGTGATGTTTGCCATCGTCAACGAGTGTCCTTTTAACGATGCTCTTACTTCATAGTAAAAAGCCTCGGAAATGCCGATTGCAAGATATAACCAGCGTCTTCCAGTGCCTTCCAGTGTGAAATCAGCGCGTTGTTATTTTTTTTAAGCACTGGATCGCACTGGGTACGCTGGCGCTCGCTGGGACTCACTCGAGACCAGTGAGAACGCTGGATAAGAGCTGGGCAATGCTGGGTCACACTGGAAGAGACGGTCGCATTGGAAACTGCGCTGGTTGTGTTTGTGCCGCGCTGGCTCCAGTACGCAAGGACGAGCGCTGCTGAATATTAAATGCTTTATACAATTTGATCACTTCATACTAGTCTCTTGTCCTAAATAACGCTATATCTTAGGGTCATAGAACTATTTCGTGTCGCAGCATGGAATAAAGATGCGTGAGCTGCCTTGTTTATTCCTGCACATGTGACAATGAAAATCACTTTCGTTTTTTGCATTTTGCCTTTTGACAAGGCGGATAGCTAAATTCTTGAACGAAACCATGCAAACGCAGAGGACGCCGCTTTTTTAGTAGTTCGCACGTAACATATGATTGGGAGTTATCGCCATTGTCGCAGTGTTGTGGAGTGGACATGAAATCCAGAAGTCGTTCAGACGCGCTCGAAGAGACCCCGAGTTCGAAGCCTACCGCTGCTTGATATTATCGCACCGATAACAAGGCTGAGGCGATTCGTGCGCTTCCACTTTCCCTATTGTACTAAAAAGAGTTCTGAGGCTCAAATACACACATTTTAGCTTTCGCCAGCTACCCGCGCCGAGATCAGTCCCCACCGAAGCTTAGGCATAGCGTATCCGCCGAGTCCGTCTGCACGCTATCGGCGCGTCTAACCTCAAGAATCAAGGAGTCTAACAAGGATAAATTACTTTATATTTCAGATTTCGCATCGGTGCTTTTAAATAAACAATTTTTTCATGTCTACAGTGCCAGCACAAGAAGTGAGGAGCGCCGATGTGACGCGTCATAAACGCAGGTATATGTGCTGTCGCCGAAGGCTCCCAGCACTAGCTTGCGCTTCTCTGACGAATATATGTGACTAGACAGACGTGTAGACTGAAAGACATCACTGAACTAAGAAAACATAGCATACCCCTCGCGTGAAGAACAAGAAACGGCTATCGAAATCGGCAGTAACAGCCCATTCATGCAGCGTCCCGGGTCGGTGGTTCATTTAGGACTTTTTTCGAAGTTAAAATACCAATCGCAAGTGAAAGTCGATGTTATGGCACTTCCGAGCACACTATTGAATACGCAAAGCAAATTTTTCTTTGTGGTACAGGCGTGAGCTTTAGTTGCTGGGCGATAGCGCATCTACCACGTCTGTGCAAGACTTCTCTCTGTGAAACTAAAAGTCCTTCTCGATTTTGGTATGCTAAATTATCCGCCCGTGTTCGTATGCTGGCGTGGCGTAGCGGTAGTGATCCAGGCTGGGGATCTGCAGGTGCGACGGTCGAATCCTGGTCAGAGCACTTCTGTTTTTACATGTTCCTTTTTTCGTTTTTCATTGCACTAAAACGCTCTCTGTTGCTTTCTCTATTCAAAAAATGCATACGGTGTCTAGGCACCGCGTATTTAACGCGCTAGAGCTGTTTTTCGCGCCAGTAACCAGCGCCTCCCAGTACGCCGCGCTTGCCCAGCGCCCCATGCATCCAGCGCGCGGCACTGTACCCATAATCCGGCGATGCACTGAATACTGGGTACTGTTTATAGAGTGAAAATATAGAGCCGTTCTTAGACAGGCCGCACTTTAGCTTCTTTAATGTCCTATAAACGTTCCTTTATAGAACTCAGTACATATGCCATATGATGGCACATTTTTAGAACGGGAATGGAGAGCCAGTCTAGAGACAGGCCGCATTAGAAGTTCCGAAAACGTTCTATGAATTTTTCTATAGAATTTGGTGCATAAGATGTCAACACGACCTCTATAGAATTATTATGGTGGATGTAGAGCCATTCTATAGACAGGCCGCATTAGAAGTTCTGAAAAGGTTCTATAAACATTTTTTCTGTAGAATTTGGCACATAAGATGTTAATACGACCTCTATAGAACGTTTCTGAAAACGTTCAATAAAAGATTTTCTATAGAATTTGGTACATAAAATGCCAATACGACCTCTATAGAACATTTATGGAGGGTGAATGGAGAGTCGGTCTATAGACAAGCCGCATTAGAAGTGTTAAAAACTTTCTATAGACATTATTTTATAGAATATTGTACATATGATGACAATAAACCCTCTATAGACTGCTTATAGAGCGTGAATGGAGAGTCATTCTATAGAAAAGCCGCATTAGAAGTGTTAAAAACTTTCTATAGACATTACTTTATAGAATTTAGTACATATGATATCAATACACTCTCTATAGAACATTTATAGAGAACGAATGGAGAGCCATTCTATAGAGAGGTCGCGTTAGAAGTTTTAAAGACATTCTATAAAAATTACTTTATAGAATTCAGTACATAGGACGTCAATACACCCTCTATTGCACATCTATTGTGTGTGAAATGACTTGTTTCTATAGAAAGGTTTCTATAGACTTCTTATAGAGATTGTATGCAGACGACTCTATAGATCGCGAGTTCCTATAGAGTCCCTTTTGACTCCATAGGAACTCATTAGGAGTTCTAAAGGAACTCTAAATCCATTTTCATAAGGGTATGCTCAGACCAGGATGCGGAGAATATCGCTACGTCGTCTAAATACGGTAAAGCGAATTCTTGCTGTCCCCGCAACACTTTATCCATGAGACTTGAAAAACAGTATGGCGCGTTCTTCAAACCAAAACTCAACACTTTAGGACGGAATGTTCCCATTGGTGAAATGAACGCCGCATACCTACTAGCCTCTTGTGTAAGTGGAACCTGCCAATAACCCCTGACAAGATCTAGGGTGGAAATAAACTGAGCGCTACTAACTTTCTCAAGGCGCTCCTCGATGTTAGGGATCGGATAAATTTGATCCTTAGTGATGGAATTAAGCCTGCGGTAGTCGACGCAAGGACGAGGTTCCTTGCCCGGTACCTCAACTAAAATCAAAGGGGAGGTATAATCACTCTCACCAGCCTCAATAACACCGAGCTGTAGCATTTTCTTTACCTCAGCCTCCATAATATCGTGCTGGCGGGGTGACACCCGATACGCCTTGGATCGTACTGGCTCTGGGGAGGTAAGTTCTATATCATGAGTAAGTACAGAAGTCCTACCAGGCCTCTCAGAGAACAGACCTTGAAACTCTTGTAAGAGCTGGTGTAGTTCGGTTTTCTGCTCAGGCGACAGCGGTGCTTTACTGATAAGGTCACTAATGACTTGACCGGTGTCTTCCCTGTTCGTCACTGAGCCTAGTCCCGGAAGCTCGACCGGAAGCTCTTCGGGAACGTTTACCATCATGCACACCACTGCTTCCCGTTGTTTATAGGGTTTGAGCAGATTACAGTGGTAAACTTGCTGTGCTTTCCGCTTTCCTGGCAGACTCACCACGTAGTTGACGTCCGACAGTTTCTGAACCATCCGTGCTGGGCCCTCCAACTGCACGTCGAGTTTGTTTTTTAGCGATGTGCGCAATATCATGACCTCATCGCCCACCTCGAAACAACGGGCCCTGGCTGTCCGATCGTAATAAACCTTGGCCCTCTGCTGGGCCTTTGCCATTGCTTCACCTGACAACTCCTGTGCCCTTCTTAAGCGTTCGAGGAGCCTAAGCACGTACTCCACCACGACTGGGTCGTCGCCCCTGCCTTCCCACGATTCTCGAAGCATGCGAAGCGGAGACCGAAGCGAGCGACCGTACACCAGCTCAGCTGGCGAAAACCCCGTAGCCGCATGCGGCGCGGTCCTTAACGCAAACATCACCCCAGGCAGACACAGCTCCCAGTCAGTTTCATGTTCAAAACACAATGCTCTCAACACGCGCTTCATGACGGAGTGGAGCTTCTCAACGGAATTCGACTGGGGGTGGTACACTGAGCTGTGTAACAGCTTTACCCCACACCTTTCGAGAAAAGTTGTGGTCAAAGCGCTAGTAAACACTGTGCCCTGATCTGATTGGATTTCCGCAGGAAAACCAACTCGCGCAAATATGGACAGTAGTGCATTGACTATTTCAACTGAGCTGAGTTCTTTAAGCGGCACTGCTTCAGGGAACTTTGTCGCTGGGCAGATCACAGTCAAAATGTGTCTGTACCCCGTGGCTGTTACCGGCAGAGGTCCCACTGTATCAATAACGAGCCGTCTAAAAGGCTCCGTAATGATAGGTACCAATCTCAACGGCGCCCTTGATTTGTCCCCTGGTTTGCCCACCCGCTGACAGGTGTCACATGTCCTCACGAAATGGTCTGCGTCCCGAAAACACCCTGGCCAATAGTACTCTTGCAAGAGACGGTCCTTAGTTTTCTTAACTCCTAGGTGTCCGGACCACGGACCCCCATGCGACAAGCGCAACAGATCCTGACGATAGCATTGAGGCACGATCAGCTGATCGAACTCCACTCCCCTGCGGTCTAGATACTTCCGGTACAGGACCCCACCTCTTTCCACAAAGCGAGCATTTTTCTTGGCGATACCTTCCTTGACAATGCAGCGTATGTTTTCTGGGCTGCCATCCTTCTTTTGCTCGGCTACGAAAGCCGACCGGCTGACTTTTAGCAACCTATTAAGTCCGTCTGACGTGGGCGCGATGAGCAAATCTGCAGATAGCTCTTCTAACTTTCCCGCATCGGTAATTTCCTCTCCAGTATCTTGTGCCTTTAACGTTACAGACTCAATTTTATTCAGTTCGGGCGTGCTCTGAATATCGGCTTGCTGCGCCTCTGACCCTTTCTCATTGTTCGACAACGTCGGCCCCGCAACTACCGCCTTTGCAGCGAGCTCCCGAACCTTCGATCTGGTTAAGGCCTGAACGTTAGCCTCACCAAACAAAAGCCCCTTCTCGCGCAGGAGGTGATCGGACCTGTTCGAAAATAGGTACGGGTACTGGGGGGGCAGCATAGATGACACTGCGGCCTCCGTCTCAAGTGCTCCGAAAGGTCCTTCAATAAGCACTTTTGCTACGGGCAGACACACGCTATGAGCTTCCACGGCTTGCTTGATCCATGCGCACTCGCCCGTAAACATGTCGGGTTCTACGTAGGAGGGGTGAACTACATCCATCGTAGCTGCGGAATCGCGAAGCACTCGGCACTCTTTCCCGTTCACGAGGAGGTCTCGCATGTAAGGCTCGAGAAGCTTCATGTTCTCGTCAGTGCTGCATAATGACAAAAACACAACTTTTGGTTTTGTTTCCGGACACTGCGCCGAAAAGTGACCCGGCTTCTGGCACGTATAACAAACGCGCGCTTGCCTCGTCTCGAACCGCTTTCTGCGTTCGGCTTCGGCTGCCGCCGTCTCCTTACGTTTGGTCGGACTGCTTTCACTCGCATCCGCACTACGTGTGTCGCCCCTTGCTCTCATGGGTGTGAACTTTGGCCTCTCAAACTTGGAGCCAAATTCACCCTTTTGACCGTCCTTAGCTCCGCGAGCCCGACGCGTCACAAACTCCTCGGCTAGCTCAGCGGCTCTAGCCACCGTACTGACGTGTGGCCTATCCAAGACCCAGTACCGCACGTTCTCAGGTAACCGACTATAAAACTGTTCCAGCCCGAAACACTGCAGAACTTTATCGTGGTCACCAAACGCTTTCTCTTCTTTGAGCCACTCCTGCATGTTTGACATAAGCCTGTAGGCAAACTCCGTATATGACTCACTTCTGCCTTTCTCATTTTCCCGAAACTTCCGACGGAAAGCCTCCGCTGACAGCCTGTACTTTTTTAGCAGACTCGATTTCACTTTGTCGAAATCCTCTGCCTCCTCTCTGTTCAAGCGAGCGACTACGTCGGCCGCCTCGCCGGGTAACAAAGTGAGGAAGCGCTGTGGCCACGTTTCCCGAGAGAACCCCTGCTTCTCGCACGTTCGCTCAAAGTTAACCAGGAACAAACCAATGTCCTCTCCAAGCTTAAACGGCCGCATCAGATCAGTCATTTTGAACAATACTCGTTCTCCTGCACCGTGTGCCTGACTTCCATTACGAGCGCGTTCCATCTCAATCTCGAGACGCTTCATTTCCAACGCGTGTTGACGGTCGCGCTCTTCTTTTTTCTCTTGTTGATCTCGCTCTTTTTGTTCTTTAAGTTCGCTCTCCTGTCTTTTTGCCGTCTCCCTCTCCTCAATGGTCTCAAAGCATTCCGACAGCTCGTCATCCTCAGCTTCTAACTCAAGAATAGCCCTTAGCAGTTCTGGTTTTCTGAGTTTGTCTGAGACATCCAGACCCAACTCTCTTGCAAGCTCCAGCAATTTCGGTTTGCGCAACGACTTCAAATCCATGGCTGCTCTGAATGCTGCTTTCTCTACTGCCTATTATTGTCTTGCCGCAAACTAACCCGGCAGCAACGACAACCACAATTACCAGCTCTGTTTCTGACACTAACAAAAGCCTGGCAAAACTCAGAAGAAGAAAGTCCCGCACTCACCAAACCTCGCAGCCAAGAATTCAGCGCAGTCGTTCCGCTGCAGGCAACCAGTCATCACACAGGGCTCGTTGCACTGCTCCCGGATGGTCGTTGTGCTGCTCAGCATACAGTCAACTGCATATCTTCGCTGCTGGCCTCCGTTGTCGCGATCTCACCGCTGGCAGACAGTTGTTGGAAACCTCAGCGTTGACGCCCGTTGATGCACCTGGGTCGCAAGCCCCAAGGGTAGCGTTGGCCTGGCGGCCTGGGGCACAACTGGAAGCATCCGAAGGTCCCGGCAAAGCATGAGTCGACTGGTAACAGAACAACTTGTTTATTCAAGCATCGCAAAGACTGGGCGGTCAGGTCGACCGAAGTAGAGAGACGGGAGTGCACGCTAATCAACAGAAGAAATCGGAGCCTCTCCCTTGGCGTCCGGGGGCAGCTGCTTTTATACTCTCGCAGTTGAGGGCAAGAAGGAACGCCTCTATAGACGCGCACGTGACTGTGCCGCTCGGACACGTTGGGAAGAGTAGGTGGCGCATCCGCCGGGCCGTGTGCCGCTCGGGCACGTTGGGATGAGTAGGTGACGCATCCGCCGGGCCGGTGCCGCTCGGACCTCCTCGCTTCACAGTTGGGGGAGCTCCTCTCCCCGGCTGCCGCGCTTCGACAAGCGTGGGCACCAACATGCACACACACACACACACGCACACGAAGACACGTGGCATTGGAACATGCCTGGACGCGCTTGGCGGGGAGGCGTAGCGGCGGCGCCGAACGGGCCAAAATGTCTGCCGCTTTGAACGAAGCCCCGGCGTCCGTTGCATCCGCGCCGGCTATACCACGCGTCGTAGGCGAAACGTAACAAACCAGAAGGCATTATTTCGGCAAGACTAACGCAGCACTCCGCTACCCCCAGTAAACGCTAGTGCGCGCGGTGGCTACTTGCTTCGGGCTGCCGCTCAACGCAAAAGTGCCAGTCTCGCCCCTCTGCTCGTCATAGTAGCCGCTTTGGGCTGCTCTCTGCGACGCGACAGCATAAGCGGCCAGTTACGACGGCTGTTGCTGCGGGACTTCGACGACGTTGTCTCTGTGTCGACCAGTATGCACGCGCACCGCATTATTTCGCCAAGACTATTGCATCACTCGGCTACCCCCGGTCAACGCTAGTGTGCGTGCTTGGTTAATTCCACGCAGTTTCCACGCAGACGTGGTTTCCTTGTGTTCCTTGGAAATTGCTCGACAGCAAAGAAAATCTCGCCCTTATTCGGATACGAAGCTCATCGGAAGCCTATGGGGACCTGTGGACTCTGGTGAGGACTCTTCTTTGCCTTGTCCTACTGATCCTGCTCGTCTGATAGACTCAAAACAAGCACGGCTGGCGCTTAGGCTTAGTGCGGCCGAGCCGCCGCGCTCGCCCGACGAAGAAGAAGTGTTTGTGCCAGATGTGAGCTCCTCATCTGTACCTTCCACTGGACTGCTGCACGTGACATCCATGACAACTATGCAGCCGAAGTGTGCATCCGATAGCTCGAATACCCAAGATGCAACACCGAAGGACAGTCCTCTTCGTGAAGTGAATGTGAACCTATCCGCAGTCGTGCCGACGGACACTGGTGACCCTATGGACGTGCAGCCGTCTGACGGTTCGACGAATGCAGCCAAGCGAGGTCCCCCTATCAATGTGCTTCCACAAGACGCCATCGCATCGGAGCAACCGGCAAAAAAGGTAAGGGCCACCCCAGACTATTCCTCCACGGCCTCCCCTACGCCCACCCCTTTTCAATCATATCGAGTTCATATACGGCCCCTTTCATGCTACGACATAACTTCAGTAGCCACAAAATATGTCCAAAGGGTCATCGACCAATCTCTTGAAACCACCGGATACAAAGGGTTCGCAGCATATAAATCTACCAACTCGATCACTCTGCACTTGGGATCTCTCAGTGATGTACAGAAAATATGCACTTTAACATCTATCCCGCTGTAAAAAGATCAACACCTGCCTGTGCAGTGCTACTTTGCATCGGGCCCTAATATACAGAGGTGTGTTGTCTATGGCATTGACCGAGAAGACACCCCTGAGATATTATGTCGTGAATTGACCTCCACGACACACAGGGTGCTCGCAGCTAGATTCATGGGCAAAAGCCGTACATGCTTAGTGACCGTACAGGGCCCTCAATGTATCCTAGAACGGTTTTATTACTATGGTTGCATATTGCGACCTAAACCCTACCTCCCTCGAGCAATATTCTGCTACCGCTGCTTTCATCGTGGACACATGCAGGCATTTTGCCCACAGCGTACTATTGATCCCGAAAAGCTCACACCAGAAGGCCAACCACGATATCGATGTGGCTTATGTAAATCTGATGAACACGATATGACAAGCACAAATTGTCCGACTAAGCAGAAGACCACAATACGGATACGAAAGGCTATACCAAAAACGACTATAGTAACAACACACAATCCTTATGAGGTTCTTGCAGAAGAGCCAGAGATGCTCCTGGCAGAAGAAGAAAAAGCCCCAGAAACACAACTGTATTCTTCTGTTCCTGAACGTGGCAAGCAGTCGCAGACAAAGAAACAGAAATTACCGGAACCTCTGCATCAGTCAGATGATGACCATGATGACATTGACGCTCGGATAGACGCACTGGCCAGAGAGATTGAGCGACTACGCAAACATAAAGAATTGGTAATTCTGCGTCGTCAGAAAACAGGACCGACACGTGACGCATCAACCACTGCTAATGCCACCGTTACGCCTGGATCCCGTCCGGCACCACAGGTCAACCAAGCTGTTTGGACAGCAGTTTTAGATCAACTTGCTCAACTAACGTTGCTAATTCAGAATTGCCTGCATCATGGCTAATTCTCTGCAGCAGCTGTCACAGGATGGAATTCTACAGTGGAATTGTCGGGGCCTAAACTCCAAGTTAGGAGAACTTAAAACCAAGCTTCAATACAATAAGCTACATGTGTGGGCACTGCTTATTCAAGAGCATAATAAGCTATACTCCCTATCCAATTTTAATGGGTACCATAACCCATATATTAGAGATAGACGTGCTACTACAATGGCTTCAGTTCCGGGAAAAGCTGCAGTTTACATATCATCGCATATTGCTCACACAGTGATTGACCTGGAGCCATGGTGTAGTGGTAATCAAGAAGTTCTCGGGGTCCTGACACGACCAGTGAAGACTCCTGTCATTCTAGTGTCATTCTACGCCAGACCGCAGTGCACACGTTTGAACTTGGGGTGGATAGCCCATCTCCGGTCTACGTACCCGGGAATTCCTATTCTCGTGGGTGGAGACTTCAATGCCCCATATACAGAATGGGGGTACAAGTACAACTCCCGAAGAGGATACCAAGTTAAAAACATCATGAGCGATGCCACTTTTACACTGCTGAACCATCATGCTGTGGCTACCTGTGCTGTACCCGCAGTATCTAGAACAAACGCTCCAGACCTCACGTGGTGGTTGGGTCCTGGAATGCCGCAGTGGCGGGTGGAACCAGATACATGGGGCAGTGATCATAGGCCAATAATGATTGGTTTGCACAGAACGTGCATAAAGAAAATTCGACGACGAGTCACAGTCACGCATTGGGATAAGTTTCGGGAATCATCGATTGATAAAGTACCCTCAGAGCCCTCAGAAATTCTTCCCGCTTTGCAAGAACTGCTGCGGAGGAACACCACTGTAACCACAGTTGACGAGGAACAACCTCAACCGGGCCTCACCCTTTTGCATCTTTGGGCAAAGCGACGTCAGGCAGAATTGTATGCGGCGCGGAATCCCGATGCACCAGGTAGCCGTGCACGTGCTAACCATATAGCGGCGAAGGCGCGTCAGCACGAAAAGCAACTTTCTCGACGACGATGGTATGAGTGGTGCTAGAATCTTTGATCGGGCATTGGAAACAGAGCACTTTGGCGTACGTTCCGGTCAATGGAACGCGGTCATAAGCGACCTGACCCTGCAGCGAGCGTTAGGTTAGCGATGCAGAGTTCGCGGCATCAATTTGCAGAACACGCTGCTAGAGCGTTTTTCCCGAAATACGATCAAGCGTCACCTATAAACTGCCCTGAAATTGATGAGTCTGTCCCAACCTCCAAACCCGATACATCCAGCCCTTTCAGCATGGCCGAACTAATAGCGGTGATTGAAACTTCGAAGCAACGAACAACACCTGGTCCCGATGGTATTCCTTATGAGGTTTTGAAGAACATGGAAGGAGCTGCTCTCGACGCACTTCTTCAGGCTATTAATGAAGTATGGGAGACTGGAAACGTTCCACCTGATTGGAAGCATTCAATTGTTGTCGCGATTCCGAAACCAGGAAAGTCTCCAAATAGCATGCAGTCTTTACGCCCAATTTCACTAACCTCAACTGTCTGCAAACTCACTGAAAAGATGCTGGCCACACGAGTTTCCTGGTGGCTTGAACGCCACTATAAATATCATCCTGCTCAAATTGGTTTCCGCCCTTACTTGGGAACTGAAGACGGACTTTCTATGTTATCAGACGATGTTTTACAGGTTTCTCCACACAGTCACGCTGTGCGCACGGTAGTAGCAACAGACATAACGAAAGCTTATGACAATATAGACCATGCAATCATTATAGCCAACCTCATCGACCTGGGACTTCCACCGCGGGTGATAAGATTCATCTATTCTTTCCTTCAGAATCGCACATTTGCGATAAGAGTAGATGGAAGGCAAGAAGGATACTTCACATCGAACAGAGGAGTCTCACAAGGTTCGGTTCTGGCTCCTCTTCTATTCAACGTTGCTCTAATACCTCTAGCCTGGCAACTACATCGGATTCCAGATGTGAGGTTCTTAATCTATGCGGATGACGTCACTTTGTGGTCCGTGCATAAAGATCTATCTAGACAAACTCAACAGCTTCAAGATGCCCTTGATGTGCTGAACAACTACGCTCGGAAAGCATGATTGGACATTTCCGCCCAAAAATCAAGCTATGTTGTGGTGGCCAACAAGAAAGGACGCACAAGAATCACGCAGCACCCCTTTACATTTAGACTCGGCGCAGTGACAATCCCTGAGGCTTCTGAGGTCCGCATACTCGGTCTCGATATTCACCAATCCGGCAGTGGTGCACACTGGCTCCGTAAAACCAGACAGAGTTCGACAAAAACACTTCACCTTATTCGTAGCATTGCAGCAAAAGCAGCTGGAGCTCGTACTGACGTAGCTCGACGGTTTGTGCGTGCAGTCTTGCAGCCACGAATTTTATATCAAGCACAATTTCAACGGCTGACTTTGGCACAGCTGGCACAGTTGGAGACGATTAATCGTGATGCTATGCGCACAATCATAGCACTGCCCCGCATCACTCCGATACCAACCTTAAAGGAACATGCCCAGCTCAACACAATCGCAGAGCTAATTTTGCAACGTGAAAAAGCACGTGAAATAAAAAAGCCACTTATTCCGGCTGTCGCTGCGTTGCATGCTCATTTACACCTCGGCTCTCGGATTGACGATCAGCCCTATCCAATGCCTCCCTGGGAATTCACCAGCATCACAACTAATAAGCCAACGAAGTTACGACGCAGCGATACAACAGGTACTATTGACGAACACAACATCGTCGATGCATCATGCGTTAACACCTGCAAAGTCTATACGGATGCTGCCATTCTCCCAGACGGCGGAAGGACATCATTCCTGAGTACTACGCATAATTTCATCAGCGGCCACCAGCGCTATTTATCTACGGAAGCCAGCGCTCTAGTAATGGAACTTCAAGCCATCCACGACGTTGTGCAAGATGCGACATCTAAGCTGCCTACCATCAAGCAACTAGATATCTTCACTGATTCTTTAGCGGCTATTCAGGAACTCAAGAAGGTTGATAAGGCGATGGAAATCTGCGAGAGAATACACACTATGAATAGTAAGACAGCTACTTGCGTCAAGGTACACTGGATTCAAGGCCATTCAGCGAACCCTGACAACATTGCTGCTGACCAGCAGGCACACTGCCCTCCTAATCCTGATCCTCCACCTATTCCCCTCCCACCCCAACCACGTAACTCGCTGCGAGCCCGTAAAAATGTTCTCCGGCAGGACACACGCGCTCTTATCCCACCGTGCGTCTGCTCCCTCCCCCTTCACCTTACTAGGGCGGAGGAAGTTGTGCTTAGGAGGCTTCGGGCCGGGGTGGCCCTTACACCCACTGTTGTATCAAGGTGGAACTGGTCGCATTTACCACTGGGTGCTACGTGTCCATACTGTTCCGTTCCTGTGGTGGAATCAGATGCATACCACCTAATATGGACATGTACGGGTTTACAATCGAAACGCTCGCGTCTCCTACTGCAAGCCGGCCTCCGCTACAGTGTGACAACCAGCTATGACCGCTGGATACATGACAACAGATTCCACAAAACACTGCTTCAATTCATACACAACACAGGCCTCACAGCACACATATAATACAGATATACGCTCCACGAATTATGCATTAAGGGCAAGCATTCATCGCAATAAAAAAAAAAGGTACGACGGCGGTTGCTGCTGGACTTCGACGACGTTGTCTCTGTGTCGACCAGTATGCGCGCGCACCGCATTATTTCGCTAAGACGATCCCAGCACTCAACAACCCCGGTCAACGCTAGTGCGACTGTATGGTTAATTGTTGCGGGATGCCGCTCAACGCAGAATGGTCGGTCTCGCGCCCCTGCTCGTCATAGTACTCGTTTCGGGGTGCAGTCTGCGAGGCGACAACAAAAGCGGGCAGCTACGACGGCGGCTGCTGCGGCAATTGGAAGAAGTCGTTTCTGTATGGACCGGTAAGCACACGCACCGCATTATTTCACCAACTCTATAGCAGCACTCAGCCACCCCCGGTCGCCTCCAGCGCGCGTGCGTGGCTACTTGCTTCGGGCTGCCGCTCAGAGCAAAAGTGTCAGCTTCGCCCCCCTGCTCTTCATAGTAGTCGCTTTGGGCTGCTCTCTGCGAGGCGACAGTGTAAGCGGCCAGTTACAACGGCTGTTGCTGCGGGACTTCGACGACGTTGTCTCTGTGTCGACCAGTATGCACGAGCACCGCATTATTTCGTCAAAATTATCGCAGCACTCAGCTACCCCCGGTCAACGCTAGTGTGCGTGCTTGGTTAATTGCTCCGAGCTGCCGCTCAACGCAGAATGGTCGGCCTCGCCCCACTGCTCGTCATAGTAGTCGCTTTAGGCTGCTCTCTGCGAGGCGACAACACATTCGTGCAGCTACGACGGCGGTTGCTGCGGGACTTCGACGACGTTCTCTCTGTGTCAACCAGTGAGCACGCGCACGGTATTATTTCGCCAAGACTATCGCAGCACTCAGCTACCCCCGATCAACGGTAGTGCGCCTGCGTGGCTACATAATGTGGGCTGCCGTACAACGCAAACGTGTCGGCCTCTCCCTCGTGCTCGCCATAGTAGTCGCTTTGGGCTGCTCTCTGCGAGGCGACAACACAAGCGGGCAGCTAGGAAAGCGGTTCCTGCGGGATTTGGACGACTTCGTCTCTGTGCCGACCAGTAACCACGCGCACCGCATTATTTCGCCAAGACTATCGCAGCGCTCAGCTACCCCCGGTCAACATTAATGCGCGCGGTGGTTACTTTGCTGCGGGTGCCGCTAAAAGCAAAAGTGTCGGCCTCACCCCCCGGTTCGTCATAGTAGTCACTTTGGGCTGCTCTCTGCGAGGCGACACACAAGCGGGCAGCTACGATGGCGGTTGCTGTGGGACTTGGACGACATCGACTCTGTATCGACCCGTAAGCATATCCACAGCATTATTTCGCCGACAATGACAGTACACAGCTACCCACAGTCAACTCTAGTGCGCGTGCGTGGCAACTTGCTGCGGGCTGCCGCTAAAAGCAAAAGTGTCGCCCTCACCCCCCGGTTCGTCATAGTAGTCGCTTTGGGCTGCTCTCTGGGAGGCGACAACAAAAGCGGGCGGCTACGACGGCGGTTGCTGTGGGACTTGGACGACGTCGTCTCTGTATGTACCCGTAAGCATATCCACAGCATTATTTCGCCGAATATGTCAGTACTCAGCTACCCACGGTCAACGCTAGTGCGCGTGCGTGGCAACTTGCTGTGAGATTCCGCTCAACAAAAAATGAAGGCCTCGCCCCGCGGTTCGTTATAGTAGTCGCTTTCGGCTGCTCTCAGCGAGCCAACCGCACAGGAAGGCAGCGACGACAGCGCTTGCTGCGGAATCTAGACGACGTCGTCTCTGTACCGACCAGTAAACACGCACACCGCAATATTTCGCCAAGACTATCGCAGCACTCAGCTGCTCCCGGACAGCGTTAGTGCGCGCGGTGGTTACTTTGCTGCGGGCTGCCGCTCAACGCAAAAGTGTCGGCCTCGTCCCCCGTCTCATCATATTTGTCGCTTTTGGCTACTCTCTGCGAGGCGGCAACACAAGCGGACAGCTACGACGGCGGTTTCTCCGGGATTTGGACGACGTCGTCTCCGTGCAGACCAGTAACCACGCGCACCGCATTATTTGGCCAAGACTATCGCAGCGCTCAGATACCCCCGGTCAACGTAAGTGCGCGCGGTGGTTACTTAGCTGCGGACTGCCGCTCAACGCATAAGTGTCGGCATCGTCCCACGCTTCGTCATAGTAGTCGCTTTGGGCTGCTCTCTGCGAGGCGAACACAAGCGGGAAGCTACGATGACGGTTCCTGTGGGACTTGGACGACATCGTCTCTGTTTCGACCCGTAAGCATATGCACCGCATTATTTCGCCAAGACAATGGCAGACCTCAGCCACCCATGGTCAACGTAAGTACGCGTGCGTGGAGCCTGCTGCGGGCTGCGGCTCAACACAAAAATGTCGGCCTCGCCCCCCGTCTCGTAATAGTAGTCGCTTTCGGCTACTCTCTGCGAGGCGGCAACACAAGCGGACAGCTACGACGGCGGTTGCTCCGTGATTTGGACGACGTCGTCTCTGTGCCGACCAGTAACCACGCGCACCGCATTATTTCGCGAAGACTATCGTAGCACTAAGCTACCCCCGGTCATAGCTAGTACGCGTACGTGGCAACTTGCTGCGAGATTCCGCTCAACACAAAAGTGCCGGCCTCGCCCCCTGTTTGTTATATTAGTCGCTTTGGGCTGCTCTCTGCGAGAACGTTAGTGCGCGCGGCGGTTACTTTACTGCGGGCTGCCGCTCAGCGCAAAAGTGTCGGCCTCGTCCCCCGGTTCGTCACAGCAGTCGCTTTGGGCTGCTCTCTGCGAGGCGACACACAAGCGGGCAGCTACGACGACGGTTGCTGCGGGACATGGATGACATCGTCTCTGTATCGACCAGTGCGCATGCCCACCGCATTATTTCTCCAAGACTATCGCAGCACTTAACTGCCCCCGGTCACGTTAGTGCGCGCGGTGGCTACTTGCTGCAGGCTGACGCTCAATGCAACAGTGTGGCCTCGCCCCCCGGCTCATCATTGTGTACAATATGGGCTGCTCTCGGCGAAGCGACAACACAAGCAGGCAGCTACGACGGCGGTTGCTGCGGGACTTAGACGACGTCGTCCCTGTTTCGTCCAGTAAGCACGCACACCGCATTTTTTCGCCAAGACTATCGCAGCACTCAGCTTCTCCCAGTCAATGTTAGTGCGTGTGCGACGCTACTTTATTCGGGCTGCCGCTCAACGCAAAAGTGTCGGCCTCGCCCCCCCCCCCCCCTGGTCGTCATAGTAGTCGCTTTGGAGTGCTCTCTGCGAGGCGACCACACAAGCGCGCAGCTATTACGGCGGTTGCTGCGGGAATTGGACGACGTCGTCTCTGCCCTTATAAAAATGAACGTTAACATTCTTTAGAACTCCTACCAACTTTCTATTTACTTTATTGACAGTCTATTAACATTTACATTCTAGTAACATTTGTTCATACACAATCAAAAGACTTCCTTCTTACTTTTGTATAAAGAATATTTTCAATACACCGTTAACAGACTTTCTTCTTACTTTTCTATAAAGAATATTTTCAATACACTGTTAACAGACTTTCTTATTACTTTTGTATAAAGAATGTTTTAAATACACCGTTAAAAGACTTCCTTCTTACTTTTGTATAAAGAATATTTTCAATACACTGTTAACAGACTTTCTTATTACTTTTGTATAAAGAATGTTTTAAATACACCGTTAAAAGACTTCCTTCTTACTTTTGTATAAAGAATATTTTCAATACACTGTTAACAGACTTTCTTCTTACTTTTGTATAAAGAATATTTTCAATACACCGTTAATACACTTCCTTCTTACTTTTGTATAAAGAATATATTTAATACACCGTGAAGACTGATGATGATATGTAGTGTTTATTGGCACAAGGGCCAAGTGTGGCCTTCTTACTTCTTACTTCCTTCTTACTTTTGCACATAGAATATTTTAAGGTCCCCATCAACATGTATTTTTCTAACTTTTATCTCTATAACCACTTCAGTACTGCGTCAGAAGGCTAGTTACTTTTGTGTAAAGAGTGTTGTACTATACATCATCGAACTATATTTTTTTGTTTGAAGGACATGTATCCTCAGTACGTCCACAGCTCGTACTGTTTGCCAAAAAATATTTAGAATGGGAAGTAACCTGAGAGTTTCTGATAAATTTTTCTAACACACATCAATGCCGATATATGACATACTCAGGAGTCAAGCTCATTGTTTTAAATCATAGTCCCAGTCCAAGTCGGTAGCCAATTGTTGACGGAGTGCTCTTAAAATGTTTAAAGAAATATGTTCGTAAATTCTTAGAACTAATCTTTTAGAGGATCTACTGGACTACGTGAGCGTGCGGGGACGTCAGCACACTCCGAGAAAATTTGCTTGCGCTACACCACCTGACCGGTGTGATAGCGGACTACTGTGTAGGCCGCGCACCAGTTGCAGAGCTTTATCCCGACCTTGGGGCTGGTTAATTTAAGGCCGATTTACGCTTGAGCCGTGACGCATGCGGTCGTGCTGAAAACTGTACATTTCGCCCACTGGTTCACAAATTTTGGCATACACTGGGCTCGCACATGCAGTGTATAAACCGAAATGTGTGTACCAGTCTACAAAATGTGCAAATTTTCACCCGACCACATGCGTGCGGGCAGGCGGGTGGTGTGGTGTAAGGCTCGAGCGTAAATTTGCCCTTACCACGCACTGCTATTGCAATGCCACCAATTAGCTTTGCAACGAGATAATTAGGTCAGTGCATTCTGCGATATAAATAGTACGCCCTAAGCTGGAACGTGTCAGCATAGTAGCGTCACGATATTTGTTAAAAAGAAGAAAAAGAACCGAAACTCAGGGTAACACGGCGCTGGAACGTTGCCGCTCAAATGTCCAAAAGGCTGCAAAATACAACTACTGCTGAGTGAGAGCGTGTATTGACCTGAGAAGCGCACAGGTCAAATAGAAAGAAAAGCTGAACTCGGTGCAAGCAACACTTTTCTGTGAAAAAATAATTAAATTACCCTTACAGTATAAAAAAATGTAGCTTTCTACGCGTTCATATTCGCACGCTTTCGTCCCTGCCTCCTACCGACGGCTTCTGCATATTAAAGGAAATAGGACCTTGCATCAAAGTGAAGGCAAAGTAACTATGTCAACTGATGTGCTTTATGGCGATGGTAGCTTGCTGTGTGTGAAAACAGATCGAAAAGAAATAATTATGCACTCTTAACATTCAGTGATCTTGCTTCACAACACGGCGACAAAATTTTGAGCTCCGACAAGGGGCCATGACATCCGTAATAATGGCATTCCGTATACCAACAGCCAGGATATCAAAGGCCATGCTTTTGCCGTGCTTCTGGCGTCTGAAAACTGCTAACGTCATAGCCGCCACGCTTCGGACGTATATTTGACTATAAAAATAGTACTACAATGTGCTTCACCGCTGGGCGCCAGGGAGCAATGTTTTGTCTTTGAGAGCAGCAAGTGCTAAAGGATGCTCTTGCGCAAAATAGAATAACCACGTAATTTACCCAATATGATTTTATTGTTCTATGTTTATTACATTTCGAGAAAAAAGTCGGTTTTCAGAAAAATAATTGTCTCGAAAGATAAAACTATACAGCCCCTAAATGCCCAACAAAATTGAGCCGGCTGCCTTCTCAGTCTTTTTTTTTTTCAACCTCGGCCATGAGGTACATTCCTCGCTCTAAGTGCAGTTCCCAGAAAGGGGTGCGTACACAAAGGCCGGCCACAGCTTTCACCAAGAGGCGAGGAATGTCTAGGTGTGAGTCAACCATCGCAAGGTAGCGGGGGAGGGGGGGGTGCATGTTTCGGCTTAAAGAGGGGCTTTAGTTCCGCGGCGGTCAAGGCGAAGCAGGTGGATGGAAAGAATGTCACATGCCTCTCCCGCGCATGCGCACAAATTTGACAGTTGGCCGAGTCGAGGCAAAGAGGAAGACCATCGCAATCGCCATCAGTTCCTTTGCGACGCCGGCATGGTACGGTCGGAGCGATGTAGGTGTTTCGTGTCGTATTGTAGCAGCAATCTAGCTATTTTTGCTGCTATTTATGCTTATGCTGTGTTGTGGCTAATTCATCGATGCAATTTAGTAAAGCAATGAAGGGGGCTAGTTGGTGAACGTTCCTGACCCGAACTATGATCACATTTCGCGAACTTGTCATATCTTTTATACCCCCCCCCCCCCGCGCCATATCTCCTTGTATATACGCGCGTTCTTTAACAGTATTAAACAGTTGGTAGTTTGCGCTACGTCCGTCCAAGTCCTGTCCTTCCTTAATATCGTCTGTGTAAAACTGAGCGCAATATAACCATGAATCATCGATGCAAGCCAACCAGCAAGGTGTTTGCGAAGCCCACGGTGCTTTCTTCGTTCCGTGATGTGAGCGTTTCTGGAACTTCTCTGCCAGCTGCGATGCAGTGTCGTGTGAAGTGATTTAATATTGGCACTGTCCGTGTTTTAAACTGCACAAATAGCGAACAGCTGTTCCTCAAGACTGCTATGCGCCGAAGTTTTCTCTATCTCCAAATTATAATAAAAGGTATGTTCTTTTCCATCATTCTTCATAAACATATTATTTTGATGTTATTTTATTTCAGTTTCTAATGCCGCATTTTGGCAGGTTATTATAGCGCGAACTGTAACGACGTGAAATGTTCTAAGAACGATTTTCTTACCTTTTTCAGCTGCCCCGCGTCATGGGGTTCGCTTGAAGTTGCTATAAACACGAAGCGTACAAATACTTCGTTTTCACAGCGTTCGCAATGACCTAAGGTCTGGTAAATATTGTCTGATCATGAACTCATTCTTTGCTCTTTCCTACTCTGGGTGCACAGGATGAGAAACAGTAAAATATTGAGCGTATAGCTTCACGGTTCACAATTATATATTTTTCAGCGAACCGGTTCACAATGACATAGGTTGCACTGGATAGACAAGTGCGAATGTGAAAGAACTCATTCGCACCTGTTTAACCACTGCAACCTATGTCATTGTGAACCGGTATTTTTTGACACTGATATTTTGTTTTCGAGTAAAAATAAACGAACACGTCAAATTACAGAAGCGTTCCATATAATGTGTGCTTAAAAATGCATCAGTCAGCCATTGGTTGCTATCACTGACAAAGCATTTGTATTCTTGAATACTGCTTCAAGCTCTGTCATCTGTTTATATAAAAATGGATGACACGTTTTGCACATGCTCGGTGCAGCTAGCTGGCGCTGTTACGTTCATTCCTTCCAAAAATAACCAGCTTTGAGTAAGCGCTCGCGTGTCCACCTTCTCTGCGTCCGTGTCTATTGTGCGTGCTACAAATTTCACCATGAATAAACTATGTAATTAACTTTTTAGTGAGTAACTCATTTATGCAGGTAATTGGTAGAGAAACCCATTTTGTACACTTTCCTAATTTTAATAACACGTAGTAAATACAACGCAGCAAATGATATGCATTTAATAATGTGCCCCATGATTGCCATCTCCTCTGCAAGTAAACAGGGATGACGGTCACAATTTTAGCATTCATGTGAACCTTAAAAAGCTGTTCTATGTATGTGATATGCTAACCTGAACATGATGTTAACACTGACCATCTTGTTTCTGTGCAGGGTTGGTTCATTCTGCAAACATTCTGAGACATCAGCTTGCATAATCGATGCTTGCTAGAGATTATGCGACAGCTGCCATGCCGTAATCAACTAAGTCATTATTCATTTTTGTTCATTTCTCTACTACTTCTCTCACAATTCTGTGTAAATATTTTCGTGTGAATAAACTTCTTTCAGTGCAAACTTGCATTTGTTTTCCATTTTCGTGCACCTTCTAGGTTGCATACTGCCGTTTACCAACATGTTCACACATACTGACAAATGTTTACACTATGCTACTAGGTCGTATGTGGGACAAATGTTACTAGGGGAATAGTAAGACGTCAATGGCAAGTACATAAGCACATGTAAGTAAAATTTTGCCAGAGTGTTACTAAAGAGCCTAAAGACTTCTGTTGGTTGACGGTTAGTAGAATGTTTACAGACCATCTATGAACATGCTTCAGTTGAAGTACGATAGCCAATTCTTGATAGGATGTTACTAGGGTGTATAAAGACAAATGTTAATAGGGGATTGGTAGAAAGTCAACAGAAAATATATGAACATTTTTCTTTAGAAATAATGTTAATACGGTGTATAAAGAAAGCTTGTTAATAGGGGATTGGTAGGAAGTCAACAGAAAATATATGAACATTTCTCTTTTGAAAGAATGTTACTAGGGTGTATAAAGACAAATGTTCATAGGAAATTGGTAGAAAGTTTAAAGACATCCTATGAACATGTTTCTATTGAAAGTTGGTGGCCAATTGTTTCTAGGGTGTTACTAGAGCGTTGTTAGGATGTATAAAGACAGCTGGTAGGATTTCAATTGACTGTTGGTAGGTTCTAGTAACAAAAGTCTATAGACTGTCTAAAAAATGTTGTTAGAAATTTTTATAAGGGTGTGTCGACCAGTAAGCACGTGCACCGCAATTTTTCGCCAAGACTATGGCAGCACTCAGCTACCCACGGTCAAGGCTACTGCGCATGCGTGGCAACTTGCTGCGAAATTCCGCTCAACACAATATTGTCGGCCTCGCCCCCCCGCTCGTCATAGTAGTCGCGTTGGGCTCCCCTCTGCGAGGCGATAACACAAGCGGGCAGCTACGACGATGGTTGCTGCGAGACTTAGAAGACGTCGTCTTTTTGTCGACCAGTAATCACGCGCACCGCATTATTTCGCCGAGACTGTGCCAGCACTCAGCTACCCACGGTGAACGCTAGTGCGCGTGCGTGGCAACATGCTGCAGGCTGCCGCTCAACACAAAAATGTCGGCCTCGCCCCTCGTCTCGTCATAGTCGTCGCTTTCGGCCAGTCCCTGCGAGGCGGCAACACAAGCGGCCAGCTACGACGGTGGTTGCTGCGGGCCTTGGGCCACGTCGTCTCTGCCGACCAGTAACCACGCGCACCGCATTATTTCGCCAAGACTATCGCAGCGCTCAGCTATTCCCGCTCACCGCTAGTACGCGTACGTGGCAACTTGCTGCGAGATTCCGCTCAACACAAAAGTGTCGGCCTCGCCCCCCCGCTCGTCATAGTAGTCGCGTTGGGCTCCCCTCTGCGAGGCGATAACACAAGCGGGCAGCTACGACGATGGTTGCTGCGGGACTTAGAAGACGTGGTCTTTGTGTCGACCAGTAATCACGCGCACCGCATTATTTCGCCAAGACTATCGCAGCGCACAGCTGCCCCCAGTCAACGCTAGTGCGCGTGCGTGACTACTTTCTGCGGACTGCTGCTCAACGCAAAAGTGTCGGCCTCGCCCCCCCGCGCTTCATAGTAGTCGCTTTTGGACGCTCTCTGCGAGGCGAAAACACAAGCGTGCAGCTACGACGACGGTTGCTGTGGGACTTGGGCGACATCGTATCTACATCGACCAGTGCGCATGCGCACCGCATTATTTCGCCAAGACTATCGCAGCGCTCAGCTATTCCCGCTCACCGCTGGTACGCGTACGTGGCAACTTGCTGCGAGATTCCACTCAACACGAAAGTGTCGGCCTCGTCCCCCGGTTCGTCACAGTAGTCGCTTTGGGCTGCTCTCTGCGAGGCGACAACACAAGCGGGCAGCTACGACGACGGTTGTTGTGGGACATGTACTACGTCGCCTGTGTATCGACCAGCGCGCATGCGCACCGCATTATTTCTCCAAGACTATCGCAGCACTCAACTGCCCCCGGTCAACGTTAGTGCGCGCGGTGGCTACTTGCAGCGGGCTGCCGCTCAATGCAACAGTGTGGCCTCGCCCCCCGGCTCGTCATTGTAGACACTTTGGGCTGCTCTTGGCGAGGCAATATCTCAAGCGGGCCGCTACGACGGCGGTTGCTGTGGGACTTGTACGACGTCCTCTCTGTGTCGACCAGAGAGCACACGGACCGCATTATTTCGCCAAGACTATCGCAGCACTCAACTGCCCCTGGTCAGCGTTAGTGCGCGAGGTGGCTACTTGCAGTGGGCTGCCGCTCAACGCAAAAGTGTCGGCCTCGCCCCCCTGGTCGTCATAGTAATCGCTTTGGAGTGCTCTCTGCGAGGCGACCACACAAGCGGGCAGCTAGTACGGCGGTTGCTGCGGCATATGGACGACGTCGTCTCTGTGTCGACCAGTAAGAACGCGCTCCGCAATATTTCGCCAAGACTATCGAAGCACTCAGCTGGCCCCGGTCAACGTTAGTGCGCGCGGTGGCCAAAAGCTGCCGGCTGCCGCTCAAAGGAAAAGTGTCGGTCTCGCCCGCGGGCTCGTCGTAGTAGTCGCTTTGGGCTGCTGTCAGCGAGGCGACAACGCAAGCGGGCAGTGACGACAGCGCTTGCTGCGGGATATGGACGACGTCGTCTCTGTGTCGACCAATAGGCACGCGCACCGCAATATTTCGCCAAGACTATCACAGCACTCAGCTACCCCCGATCAACGTTAGTGCGCGCGGTTGTTACTTAGCTGCGGACTGCCGCTCAACGCAAAATTGTCGGCCTCATCACCCGGCTCGCATAAGTAGTCGCTTTGGGCTACTCTCTGCGAGGCCACAACACAAACGGGGCAGCTACGACAATGGTTGCTGTGGGACTTGGACGACACCGTCTCTGTATCGACCCGTAAGCACAAGCACCGCATTATTTCGCCAAGACAATGGCAGCACTCAGCTACCCATGGTCAACGCTATTGCGAATGCGTGGCAACTTGCTGCGGGCTGCCGCTCAACACAAAAGTGTCGGCCTCGCCCCCCGTCTCGTCATAGTAGTCGGTTTCGGCTACTCTCTGCGAGGCGGCAACACAAGCGGCCAGATACGACGGCGGTTGCTGCGGGATTTGAACAACGTCGTCTCTCTGCCAACCAGCAACCACGCGCACCGCATTATTTCGCCAAGGCTATCGCAGCGCTCAGCTACCCGCGCTCACCGCTACTGCGCGTGCGCGGCAACTTGCTGC
This sequence comes from Dermacentor variabilis, assembly GCF_050947875.1. NCBI lineage: Eukaryota > Metazoa > Arthropoda > Arachnida > Ixodida > Ixodidae > Dermacentor > Dermacentor variabilis. The sequence goes on along the minus strand of NW_027460423.1, from coordinate 1,502,955 downwards.
GGGCTGCCGCTCAACACAAAAGTGTAGGCCTCGTCCCCTGTCTCGTCATAGTAGTCGCTTCCGGCTGCTCACTTCGAGGCGACAACACAAGCGGGCAGCTACGACGGCGGTTGCTGCGGGATTTGGATGACGTCGTCTCTGTGCCGACCAGTAACCACGCGCACCCCATTATTTGGCCAAGACTATCGCAGCGCTCAGCAACCCCCGGTCAACGTAAGTACGCGTGCGTGGAACATGCTGCGTGCTGCCGCTCAACACAAAAATGTCGGCCTCGCCCCCCGTCTCGTAATAGTAGTCGCTTTCGGCTACTCTCTGCGAGGCGCAACACAAGCGGCCAGCTACGACGGCGGTTGCTGCCGGCCTTCGACGACGTCGTCTCTGTGCCGACCAGTAACCACGCGCACCGCATTATTTCGCGATGACTATCGTAGCACTAAGCTACCCTCGCTCATAGCTAGTACGCGTACGTGGCAACTTGCTGCGAGATTCCGCTCAACACAAAAGTGCCGGCCTCGCCCCCTGTTTGTTATAGTAGTCACTTTGGGCTGCTCTCTGCGAGAAGGTTAGTGCGCGCGGCGGTTACTTTACTGCGGGCTGCCGCTCAGCGCAAAAGTGTCGGCCTCGTCCCCCGGTTCGTCACAGCAGTCGCTTTGGGCTGCTCTCTTCGAGCCGACAACGCAAGCGGGCAGATACGACGACGGTTGCTGCGGGACATGGATGACATCGTCTCTGTATCGACCAGTGCGCATGCCCACCGCATTATTTCTCCAAGACTATCGCAGCACTTAACTGCCCCCGGTCAACGTTAGTGCGCGCGGTGGCTACTTGCTCCAAGCTGCCGCTCAATGCAACAGGGTGGCCTCGCCCCCCGGCTCATCATTGTGTACAATATGGGCTGCTCTCGGCGAAGCGACAACACAAGCAGGCAGCTACGACGGCGGTTGCTGCGGGACTTAGACGATGTTGTCCCTGTTTCGTCCAGTAAGCACGCACACCGCATTTTTTCGCCAAGACTATCGCAGCACTCAGCTTCACCCAGTCAATGTTAGTGCGTGTGCGAGGCTACTTGATTCCGGCTGCCGCTCAACGCAAAAGTGTCGGCCTCGCCCCCCCCTGGTCGTCATAGTAGTCACTCTGGGCTGCTCTCTGCGAGGTGAGAAACACAAGCGGGCAGCTATGACGGCGGTTGCTGCGGCATTAGACGACGTCGTCTCTGTGTCGACCAGTAAGCACGCGCACCGCATCATTTCGCCAAGACTATGGCAGCACTCAGCTACCCCCGGTCAACGTTAGTGCGCGTGCTTGGCTACTTGCTGCGGGCTGCCGCTCAACGCAAAATTGTCGACCTCGCCCCTCGTCTCGTCATAGTCGTCGCTTTCGGCCAGTCCCTGCGAGGCGGCAACACAAGCGGCCAGCTACGACGGTGGTTGCTGCGGGCCTTGGGCCACGTCGTCTCTGCAGACCAGTAACCACGCGCACCGCATTATTTCGCCAAGACTATCGCAGCGCTCAGCTATTCCCGCTCACCGCTAGTACGCGTACGTGGCAACTTGCTGCGAGATTCCGCTCAACACAAAAGTGTCGGCCTCGCCCCCCCGCTCGTCATAGTAGTCGCGTTGGGCTCCCCTCTGCGAGGCGATAACACAAGCGGGCAGCTACGACGATGGTTGCTGCGGGACTTAGAAGACGTGGTCTTTGTGTCGACCAGTAATCACGCGCACCGCATTATTTCGCCAAGACTATCGCAGCGCACAGCTGCCCCCAGTCAACGCTAGTGCGCGTGCGTGACTACTTTCTGCGGACTGCCGCTCAACGCAAAAGTGTCGGCCTCGCCCCTCCGCGCTTCATAGTAGTCGCTTTTGGACGATCTCTGCGAGGCGAAAACACAAGCGTGCAGCTACGACGACGGTTGCTGTGGGACTTGGGCGACATCGTATCTACATCGACCATTGCGCACGCGCACCGCATTATTTCGCCAAGACTATCGCAGCGCTCAGCTATTCCCGCTCACCGCTGGTACGCGTACGTGGCAACTTGCTGCGAGATTCCACTCAACACAAAAGTGTCGGCCTCGCCCCCCGGTTTGTTATAGTAGTCGCTTTGGGCTGCTCTCTGCGAGAACGTTAGTGCGCGTGGTGGTTTCTTTGCTGCGGGCTGCTGCTCAGCGCAAAAGTGTCTGCCTCGTCCCCCGGTTCGTCACAGTAGTCGCTTTGGGCTGCTCTCTGCGAGGCGACAACACAAGCGGGCAGCTACGACGACGGTTGTTGTGGGACATGTACTACGTCGCCTGTGTATCGACCAGCGCGCATGCGCACCGCATTATTTCTCCAAGACTATCGCAGCACTCAACTGCCCCCGGTCAACGTTAGTGCGCGCGGTGGCTACTTGCAGCGGGCTGCCGCTCAATGCAACAGTGTAGCCTCGCCCCCCGGCTCGTCATTGTAGACACTTTGGGCTGCTCTTGGCGAGGCAATATCTCAAGCGGGCCGCTACGACGGCGGTTGCTGAGGGACTTGTACGACGTCCTCTCTGTGTCGACCAGAGAGCACACGGACCGCCTTATTTCGCCAAGACTATCGCAGCACTCAACTGCCCCTGGTGAGCGTTAGTGCGCGAGGTGGCTACTTGCAGCGGGCTGCCGCTCAACGCAAAAGTGTCGGCCTCGCCCCCCTGGTCGTCATAGTAATCGCTTTGGAGTGCTCTCTGCGAGGCGACAACACAAGCGGGCAGCTACGACGGCGGTTGCTGCGGGATTTGGATGACGTCGTCTCTGTGCCGACCAGTAACCACGCGCACCCCATTATTTGGCCAAGACTATCGCAGCGCTCAGCTACCCCCGGTCAACGTAAGTACGCGTGCGTGGAACATGCTGCGTGCTGCCGCTCAACACAAAAATGTCGGCCTCGCCCCCCGTCTCGTAATAGTAGTCGCTTTCGGCTACTCTCTGCGAGGCGCAACACAAGCGGCCAGCTACGACGGCGGTTGCTGCCGGCCTTCGACGACGTCGTCTCTGTGCCGACCAGTAACCACGCGCACCGCATTATTTCGCGATGACTATCGTAGCACTAAGCTACCCCCGCTCATAGCTAGTACGCGTACGTGGCAACTTGCTGCGAGATTCCGCTCAACACAAAAGTGCCGGCCTCGCCCCCTGTTTGTTATAGTAGTCGCTTTGGGCTGCTCTCTGCGAGAACGTTAGTGCGCGCGGCGGTTACTTTACTGCGGGCTGCCGCTCAGCGCAAAAGTGTCGGCCTCGTCCCCCGGTTCGTCACAGCAGTCGCTTTGGGCTGCTCTCTGCGAGGCGACACACAAGCGGGCAGCTACGACGACGGTTGCTGCGGGACATGGATGACACCGTCTCTGTATCGACCCGTAAGCATATGCACCGCATTATTTCGCCAAGACTATGGCAGCACTCAGCTACCCACGGTCAACGCTAGTGCGCGCGGTGGTTACTTTGCTGCGGGCTGCCGTTCAGCGCAAAAGTGTCAGCCTCGTCCCCCGGTTCGTCAAAGTAGTCGCTATGGGCTGCTCTGCGACGCGACAAACCAAGCGGGCAGCTACGACGACGGTTGCTGTGGGACATGTACGACGTCGTCTCTGTATCGACCAGTGCGCATGCCCACCGCATTATTTCTCCAAGACTATCGCAGCACTTAACTGCCCCCGGTCAACGTTAGTGCGCGCGGTGGCTACTTGCTCCAAGCTGCCGCTCAATGCAACAGGGTGGCCTCGCCCTCCGGCTCATCATTGTGTACAATATGGGCTGCTCTCGGCGAAGCGACAACACAAGCAGGCAGCTACGACGGCGGTTGCTGCGGGACTTAGACGACGTTGTCCCTGTTTCGTCCAGTAAGCACGCACACCGCATTTTTTCGCAAAGACTATCGCAGCACTCAGCTTCTCCCAGTCAATGTTAGTGCGTGTGCGAGGCTACTTGATTCCGGCTGCCGCTCAACGCAAAAGTGTCGGCCTCGCCCCCCCCCCCTGGTCGTCATAGTAGTCACTCTGGGCTGCTCTCTGCGAGGTGAGAAACACAAGCGGGCAGCTATGACGGCGGTTGCTGCGGCATTAGACGACGTCGTCTCTGTGTCGACCAGTAAGCACGCGCACCGTATCATTTCGCCAAGACTATGGCAGCACTCAGCTACCCCCGGTCAACGTTAGTGCGCGTGCTTGGCTACTTGCTGCGGGCTGCCGCTCAACGCAAAATTGTCGACCTCGGCCCCCTGCTCGTCATAGTAATCGCTTTGGGCTGCTCTCTGCGAGGCGACATCAGAAGCGGGCAGCTACGACGGCGGTTGCTGCGGGACTTCGACGACGGAGTCTCTGTGTCGACCAGTAAGCACGCGCACCGCATTATTTTGCCAAGACTATCGCAGCATTCAGCTACCCCCGGTCAACGCTAGTGCGCTTGCGTGGCTACTTGCTGCGGGCTGCCGCTCAACGCAAAATTCTAGGTCTCGCCACCCGTCTCGTCATAGTAGCCGCTTTGGGTTGCTCTCTGCGAGGCGATAACACAAGCAGGCAGCTACGATGGCAGTTGCTGCGGGAATCAGACGACGTCGTCTCTGTGTCGACCAGTAAGCACGCGCACCGCATTATTTCGCCAAGATTATCGCAGCAATCAGCTGTCCCCGGCCAACGTAAGTGCACGCTGTGGCTACTTGCTGCAGGCGGCCGCTCAAAGCTAAAGTATCGGCCTCGCACCCTGGCTCCTCATCTTAATCGCTTTGGGCTGCTCTCTGCGAGGCAGCATCACAAGCGGGCAGCTACGACGGCGGTTGCTGCGGGACTTGGACGACGTCGTCTCTGTGTCGACGAGTAAGCGTGCGCACCGCACAATTTCGCCAAGACTATCGCAGCAGACAGCTACACCCTGTCAACGTTAGTGCGCTTGCGTAGCTACTTGATGAGGGCTGCCGCTCAACGCTAAATTTCAAACACGCCCCCGTGCTCATCTTAGTTGTAGCTTTGTGCTGCTCGCTGCGAGGCGACAACACACGCGGGCAGCTACGACGGCGGTTGCTGCGGGATTTGTACGACATAGTCTCTGTATCGACCCGTAAGCACATGCACCGCATTATTTTGCCAAGACAATCGCAGCATTCAGCTACCCCCGGTCAACGCTAGTGCGCGTGCGTGGCTACTTGCTGTGGGCTGCCGCTCAACGCAAAAGTCTAGGCCTCGCCACCCGTCTCGTCATAGTAGCCGCTTTGGGTTGCTCTCTGCGAGGCGATAACACAAGCAGGCAGCTACGATGGCAGTTGCTGCCTGACTTAGACGACGGTGTCTCTGTGTCGACCGGTAAGCACACGCACCGCATTATTTCGCTAACTCTATCGCAGCACTCAGCAAGCCCCGGTCAACGCTAGTGCGCGTGCGTCAATACTTGCTGCGGGCTGCCGCTCAACGCTAAATTTCGGCAACGCCCCCGTGCTCGTCTTAGTTGTAGCTTTGTGCTGCTCGCTCCGAGGCGACAGCACAAGCGGTCACCTACGACAGCGGTTGCTGCGGGACTTGTACGACGTCGTATCTGTGTCGACCAGTAAGCACGCGCACTGCATTTTTTCGCCAAGACTAACACGGCACTCAGCTACCCCCTGTCAACGTTAGTGCGCGTGCGTGGATAATGCTGCGGGCTGCCGCTCAAAGCAAAAGTGTCGGCCTCACACCCTGCTCCCCTGTCAACGTTAGTGCGCGTGCGTGGATAATGCTGCGGGCTGCCGCTCAAAGCAAAAGTGTCGGCCTCACACCCTGCTCGTCATAGTAGTCTCTTTGGGGAGCTCTCTGCCAGGCGACCACAGAAGCGGGCAACTACTACGGCGGTTGCGGCGGGACATGGACGACGTCGTCTCTGTGTCGACACGAAAACACGCGCACCGCATTAATTCGCCAGCCCTATCGCAGCACTCAGCAGCACCCAGCTACCCCCAGTCGACGTTAGTACGCGGGGTGGCTACTTGCTGCGGGCTGCCGCTCAACGGAAAAGTGTCGGCGTCGCCCCCCGGCTAGTCGTAGTTGTCGCTTTGGGCTGCTCTCTGGTAGGCGACAAAACAAGCGGGCAGCTAGGACGGCGGTTGCTGCGGTATTTGGACGACGTCGTCTCTGTGTCTAACAGTAAGCACGCGCACCGTATTATTACGCCAAAATTATCGCAGCATTCAGCTACGCCCGGTCAAAGCTAGTGCGCGTGATGGGCTACTTGCTGCGGGCTACCGCTCAACGCAAAAGTCTAGGCTTCCCCCCCCCCCGCTCATCAGAGTAGTCGCTTTGGGCTGCTCTCTGCGAGGCGATAACACAAGCGGGCAGCTACGACGGCGGTTGCTACGGGACTTGAACAACATCGTCGCCGTGTCGACCAGTAAGCAAACGCACCGCATTATTTCGCGAAGACTATCATAGCACTCAGCTACCCCCTGTCAACGTTAGTACGCGTGCGGGCCTACTTGCTGCGGTTGCCGCTGAACGCAAAAGTGTTGGTATCGCCCCCCGTCTCGTCATAGTAGTCGCTATGGAGTGCTCTCTCTGCGCACCGCATTGGTTCGCAAAAGGCTATCGCGGCACACAGCTACCCTCGGTCAACGTTAGCGCGCGTGGTGGCTACTTCCTTCGGGCTGCCGCTCAACGCAAAATGTCGTCATCGCACCCCCGCTCGTCATAGTAGTCGCTTTGAGCTGCTCTCTGCGGGGCGACAACACAAGCGTGCAACTACGACGGCTGTTACGGCGGGACTTGGACGACGTCGCCTCTGTATCTACCCGTATGCACGCGCACCGCAGTATTTCGCCAAGACTATCGCAGCACTCAGCTACCCCTCGTCAAAGCTAGTGCGCGTGGTGGCTACTTGGTGCGGGCTGCCGCTCAACGCAAAATTGTCGGCCTCGCCCCCGGTTCGTCATACGAGTCACTTTGGGCTGCTCTCTGCGAGGCGACAACACAAGCGGGCACCTACGACAGCGGTCGCTCCGGGACTTGGACGACGTCGTCTTTGTGTCGCCCAGTAAGCACGCGACCGCATTATTTTGCCAAGACTATCGCAGCACTCAGCTACTCCCGATCAACGCTAGTGCATATGCGTGGCTACTTGTTGCGGCCTGCCGCTCAAGGCAAAAGTGTCGTCCCCGCCCCCCGTGCTCGTCACAGTATTCGGATTTGGCTGCTCTCTGCAAGTGACAACACAAGCGGGCAGCTGCGACGGCGGTTGCTGCGAGACTTGCCCGACGACGTCTCTGTATCGACACGTAAGCACATGCACCGCATTATTTCGCCAATACTATCGCATCATTCAGCTACCCCCGGTCATCGCTTGTGCGCGTGTCGGGCTATTGCTGCGGGCTGCCGTTCAACGCAAAAGTGTCGGCCTCGCCCCCCCAGCTCGTCATAGTAGTCGCTTTGGGCTGCTTCCTGCGAGGGGACAACACAAGCGGGCAGCTACGACGGCAGTTGCTGCGTGAGTTGGACGACGCCGTCTCTGTGTCGACCAGTAAGCAAGCGCACCGCATTATTTTGCCAAGACAATCGCAGCACTCAGCTGCCTCATGACAACGTTAGTGCGCGTGCGTGGCTAATTGTAGCGATTACCGCTCAACGCAAAAGTGTCGGCCTCGCCCACCGTGTTGTTACAGTAGTCGGTGTGGAGTGCTCTCTGCGAGGCGACAACACAAGCGGGCAGCTACGACGGTGGTTGCTGCGGTACTTGGACGGCGTCGTCTCAGCGCCGACCAGTAACCACGCGCACCGAATTATTTTTCCAAGACTATCGCCGCACGGAGCTAACCCCGGTCAACGCTAGTCTGCGTGGATGGCTACTTGCTGCAGGCTCCCGCTGAACGCAAAAGTGTCGGCCGCGCCCCCCTGATTGTCATAGTAGTCGCTTTGTGCGGCTCTCTGCGAGGCGACAACACAAGCGGGCAGCGACGACGGCGGTTGCTGCGGGCCTTGGACGACGTCGTCTCTGTGTCAACCAGTAAGCACGCGCACCGCATTATTTCGCCAAGACTGTCACAGCACTCAGCTACCCGCGGTCAACGCTAGTGCGCATGCGTGGCTACTTGCTGCGGGTTGGCGCTCAACGCAAAAGTGTCGGCCTCGCCCCCCTTCTCTTCATGTAGTCGCTTTGTGCGGCTCTCTGCGAGGCGACAACACAAGCGGGCAGCGACGACGGCGGGTGCTGCTGCACTTGGACGACGCCGTCTCAGTGCCGACCAGCAACCACGCGCACCGCATTATTTTTCCAAGACTAACGCCGCACGGAGCTAACCCCGGTCAACGCTAGTCTGCATGGATGGCTACTTGCTGCAGGCTCCCGCTGTACGCAAAAGTGTCGGTCCTGCCCCCCCCGCTCGTCATATTATTCGCTTTGGGCTGCTCTCTGCGAGGCGACAACTCAAGCGGGGAGCTACGATGGCGGTTGCTGTGGGACTTGGACGACGTCGTTTCTGTGTCGACCGGTAAGCTCACGCACCGCTTTTTTTCGCCAAGACTATCGCAGCACTCAGCTACCCCTGGTCGAAGTTAGTGCGCCTGGTGGCTATTTGCTCCGGGCTGCCGCTCAACGCAAAAGTGTCGGCCTCGCCCCCCAGTTCATCATACGAGTCACTTTGGGCTGCTCTTTGCGAGGCGACAACACAAGCGGGCACCTACGACAGCGGATGCGGCAGGACTTGGATGGCATCGTCCCTGTATCGACCCGTAAGCACATGCACCTCATTTTTTTCGCCAAGACTATCGCAGCATTCAACTACCCCCGGTCAACGCTAGTGCGCGTGCGGGGCTACTTGCTGCGGGCTGCCGCTCGACTCAAAAGTGTCGACCTCGCCCCCCAGCTCGTCATAGTATTCACTTTGGGCTGCTCTCTGCGAGGGGACAACACAAGCGGGCAGCTATGACGGCGGTTGCTGCGGGACTGGGACGACGTCGTCTCTGTGTCGACCAGTAAGCTCGCGCACCGCATTATTTCGCCAAGACTATCACAGCACTCAGCAGCCCCCGGTCAACGCTAGTGCGCGTGCTTTGTTACTTGCTGCGGGCTACCGCTCAACGCACAATGGTCGGCCTCGCCCTCCCTGCTCCTCATAGTAGTCGCTTTGGACTGCTCTTTCCGAGGCAACAACGCAAGCCGGCAGCTACGACGGCGGTTGCGGCGGGAGTTGGACGACTTCGTCTCTGTGTCGACCTATAAGCACGCGCACCACATTATCTCGCCAAGACTATCGCAGCGCTCAGCTACCCCCGGTCAACGTTAGTGCACGCGGTGGCTTCCTGCAGCTGGCTGCCGCTCAACACAAAAGTGTCGGCCTCGCCCCCCTGCTCGTCATAGTATTCGCTTTGGGCTGCTCTCTGCGAGGCGACAACACATGCGGGCAGCTACGAAAGTAGTTGCTGCGGGACTTGGACGACGTCGTCTCTGTGTCGACCAGTAAGAAGCGCACCGCATTATTTTGCCAAGACTATCACAGCACTGAGCTACCCCCGCTAAACGCTAGTGCGCGTGCTTGGTTACTAGCTGCGGGCTGCCGCTCAACGCAGAAGTGTGGGTATCGCCCCCCTGCTCGTCATAGTAGTCGCTTTGGGCTCTTCTCGGAGAGGCGACAACACCAGCGGCCAGCTACGACGGCGGCTGGTGCGGGCCTTGGACGACGTGGTCTCTGTATCGACCGGTAAGCACAGGTACAGCATTCTTTCGCCAAGTCTATCGCAGCACTCAGCAAACCCCGCTCAATGGTAGTGCGCGTGCGAGGGTACTTGCTGCGGGGTGCCGCTCAATGCAAAATTGTCGGCCTCGCCCCCCTACTCGTCATAGTAGTTGCTTTGGGCTACTCTCTGCGAGGCGACAACACGAGCGGCCAGCTAGGACAGCGGCTGCTGCGGGACTCGGACGACGTCGTCTCTGTATCCACCCGTAAGCACACGCACCGCATTATTTCGCCAAGTCTATCGCAGCACTCAGAAACCCCCGGTCAACGGTAGTGCGCGTGCGTGGGTACTTGCTGCGGCCTGCCTCTCAACACAAAAGTGTGGGCCTCACCCTCCGTCTCGTCAAAATAGTCGCTTTGGAGTGCTCTCTGCGAGGCCACCACACAAGCGGGCAGCTACTACGGCGGTTGCTACGGGACATGGACAACGTCGTCTTTGAGTCCACCAGTAAGCACGCGCACCGGATTATTTCGCCATGAATATGGAAGCACTCAGCAACCTTCGGTCAACGTTAGCGCGCATGGTGGCTACTTGCTGCGGGCTGCCGCTCAACGCAAAAGTGTCGGCCTCGCCCCCCCAGCTCGTCATAGTAGTCGCTTTGGGCTGCTTCCTGCGAGGGGACAACACAAACGGGCAGCTACGACGGCAGTTGCTGCGTGAGTTGGACGACGCCGTCTCTGTGTCGACCAGTAAGCAAGCGCACCGCATTATTTCGCCAAGACAATCGCAGCACTCAGCTGCCTCATGACAACGTTAGTGCGCGTGCGTGGCTAATTGTTGCGATTGCCGCTCAACTCAAAAGTGTCGGCCTCGCCCCCCGTATTGTTACAGTAGTCGGTGTGGAGTGCTCTCTGCGAGGCGACAACACAAGCGGGCAGCTACGACGGTGGTTGCTGCGGTACATGGACGACGTCGTCTCAGTGCCGACCAGTAACCACGCGCACCGCATTATTTTTCCAAGACTATCGCCGCACGGAGCTAACCCCGGTAAACGCTAGTCTGCGTGGGTGGCTACATGCTGCAGGCTCCCGCTGAACGGAAAAGTGTCGGCCGCGCCCCCCTGATCGTCATAGTAGTCGCTTTGTGCGGCTCTCTGCGAGGCGACAACACAAGCGGGCAGCGACGACGGCGGTTGCTGCGGGCCTTGGACGACGTCGTCTCTGTGTCAACCAGTAAGCACGCGCACCGCATTATTTCGCCAAGACTGTCGCAGCACTCAGCTACCCGCGGTCAACGCTAGTGCGCGTGCGTGGCTACTTGCTGCGGGCTGGCGCTCAACGCAAAAGTGTCGGCCTCGCCCCCCTTCTCTTCATGTAGTCGTTTGTGCGGCTCTCTGCGAGGCGACAACACAAGCGGGCAGCGACGACGGCGGGTGCTGCTGCACTTGGACGACGTCGTCTCTGTTTCGTCCAGTAAGCACGCGCACTGCATTTTTTCGCCAAGACTATCCCAGCACGCCGCTACCCCCGGTCAAAGCTAGCGCGCGTGCGTGGCTACTTTCTGCAGGCTGCCGCTGAACGCAAAAGGGTCGGTCCTGCCCCCCCGCTCGTCATATTATTCGCTTTGGGCTGCTCTCTGCGAGGCGACAACACAAGCGGGCAGCTACGATGGCGGTTGCTGTGGGACTTGGACGACGTTGTTTCTGTGTCGACCAGTAAGCTCACGCACCGCTTTATTTCGCCAAGACTATCGCAGCACTCAGCTACCCCCGGTCAACGCTAGTGCGCGTGCTTTGTTACTTGCTGCGGGCTACGGCTCAACGCACAATGGTCGGCCTCGCCCTCCCTGCTCCTCATAGTAGTCGCTTTGGACTGCTCTTTGCGAGGCAACAACGCAAGCCGGCAGCTACGACGGCGGTTGCGGCGGGAGTTGGACGACTTCGTCTCTGTGTCGACCTGTAAGCACGCGCACCACATTATCTCGCCAAGACTATCGCAGCGCTCAGCTACCCCCGGTCAACGTTAGTGCACGCGGTGGCTTCCTGCAGCTGGCTGCCGCTCAACACAAAAGTGTCGGCCTCGCCCCCCTGCTCGTCATAGTATTCGCTTTGGGCTGCTCTCTGCGAGGCGACAACACATGCGGGCAGCTACGAAAGTGGTTGCTGCGGGACTTGGACGACGTCGTCTCTGTGTCGACCAGTAAGAAGCGCACCGCATTATTTTGCCAAGACTATCACAGCACTGAGCTACCCCCGCTCAACGCTAGTGCGCGTGCTTGGTTCCTAGCTGCGGGCTGCCGCTCAACGCAAAAGTGTGGGTATCGCCCCCCTGCTCATCATAGTAGTCGCTTTGGGCTGTTCTCGGAGAGGCGACAACACCAGCGGCCAGCTACGACGGCGGTTGCTGCGGGCCTTGGACGACGTGGTCTCTGTATCGACCGGTAAGCACAGGTACAGCATTCTTTCGCCAAGTCTATCGCAGCACTCAGCAACCCCCGCTCAACGGTAGTGCGCGTGCGAGGGTACTTGCTGCGGGCTGCCGCTCAACGCAAAAGTGTCGGCCTCGCCCTCTGTCTCGTCATAATAATCGCTTTGGGGTGCACTCTGCGAGGCGATAACACAAGCGGGCAGCTACGACGGCGGTTGCTGCGGGACTTGGACGACGTCGTCTCCGTGTCGACCAGTAAGCACGCGCACCGCATTATTTCGCCAAGTCTATCGCAGTACTCAGAAACCCCTGGTCAACGGTAGTGCGCGTGCGTGGGTACTTGCTGCGGGCTGTCGCTCAACGCAAAATTGTCGGTCTCGCCCCCCTGCTCGTCATAGTAGTCGCTTTGGGCTGCTCTCTGCGAGGGGACAACACATGCGGGCAGCTACGAAAGCGGTTCCTGCGGGACGTGGACGACGTCGTCTCTGAGTCGACCAGTAAGCACGCGCACCGCATTATTTCGCCAAGACTATTGCAGCGCTCAGCTACCCTTGGTCACCTCTAGTGCGCGTGCGTGGCAACATGCTACGGGCTGCCGCTCAACGCAAAAGTGTCGGTATCACCCCCCTGCTCGTCATAGTATTCTCTTTGGGCTGCTCTCTGCCAGGCGACAACACAAGCCGGCAGCTACGATGGCGATTGCGGCGGGAGTTGGACGACGTCGTCTCTGTATCCACCCGTCAGCCCACGCACCGCATTATTTCGTCAAGTCTATCGCAGCACTCAGAAACCCCCGGTCAATGGTAGTGCGCGTGCGTGGGTACTTGCTGCGGCCTGCCTCTCAACACAAAAGTGTGGGCCTCACCCTCCGTCTCGTCATAATAGTCGCTTTCCGGTGCTCTCTGCGAGGCGATAACACAAGCGGGCAGCTACGACGGCGGTTGCTGCGGGACTTGGACGACGTCGTCTCCGTGTCGACCAGTGAGCACGCGCACCGCATTATTTCTCCAAGTCTGTCGCAGCGCTCAGCTACCCCCGGTCAACGCTAGTGCGCATGTGTCGCTACTTGCTGCGGCCTGCCGCTCAACGCAAGTGTCGGTCTCGCCCCCCTGCTCGTCATAGTAGTCGGTTTCGGCTGCTCTCTGCGAGGCGACAACACAAGCGGGCAGCTACAACGGTGGCTGCTGCGGGACTTGGACGACGTCGTCTCTGTGTCGACCAGGAAGCACGCGCCGCATTATTTGGCCAAGACTATCGCAGCGCTCAGCTACCCCCGGTCACCGCTAGTGCGCGTGAGAGGGTACTTTCTGAGGGGTGCCGCTCAACGCAAAATTGTCGGCCTCGCCCCCCTACTCGTCAGAATAGCTGCTTTGGGCTGCTCTCTGCGAGGCGACAACACAAGCGGGCACCTACGACAGCGGTTGCTGCGGGACTCGGACGACGTCGTCTCTGTATCCACCCGTAAGCACACGCACCGCATTATTTCGCCAAGTCTATCGCAGCACTCAGAAACCCCCGGTCAACGGTAGTGCGCGTGCGTGGGTACTTGCTGCGGCCTGCCTCTCAACACAAAAGTGTGGGCCTCACCCTCCGTCTCGTCATAATAGTCGCTTTCCGGTGCTCTCTGCGAGGCGATAACACAAGCGGGCAGCTACGACGGCGGTTGCTGCGGGACTTGGACGACGTCGTCTCCGTGTCGACCAGTGAGCACGCGCACCGCATTATTTCGCCAAGTCCATCGCAGTACTCAGAAACCCCCGGTCAACGGTAGTGCGCGTGCGTGGGTACTTGCTGCGGGCTGTCGCTCAACGCAAAATTGTCGGTCTCGCCCCCCTGCTCGTCATAGTAGTCGCTTTGGGCTGCTCTCTGCGAGGCGACAACACAAGCGGGCAGCTACGACGGCGGTGGCTGCGGGACTTGGACGACGTCGTCTCCGTGTCGACCAGTAAGCACGCGCACCGCATTATTTCGCCAAGTCCATCGCAGTACTCAGAAACCCCCGGTCAACGGTAGTGCGCGTGCGTGGGTACTTGCTGCGGGCTGTCGCTCAACGCAAAATTGTCGGTCTCGCCCCTCTGCTCGTCATAGTAGTCGCTTTGGGCTGCTCTCTGCGAGGCGACAACACAAGCGAGCAGCTACGACGGCGGTGGCTGCGGGACTTGGACGACGTCGTCGCTGTGTCGACCAGTAAGCACGCACCCCGGATTATTTCGCCAAGACTATCGAAGCACTCAACTACCCTCGGTCAACGTTAGCGCAAATGGTGGCTACTTGCTGCGGGCTGCCGCTCAACACAAAAGTGTCGGAGTCGCCACCCCCGCCCGTACTAGTATTCGCTTTGGGCTGCTCTCTGCGAGGGGACAACACATGCGGGCAGCTACGAAAGCGGTTCCTGCGGGACTTGGACGACGTCGTCGCTGTGTCGACCAGTAAGCACGCGCACCGGATTATTTCGCCAAGACTATCGAAGCACTCAACTACACTCGGTCAACGTTAGCGCAAATTGTGGCTACTTGCTGCGGGCTGCCGCTCAACACAAAAGTGTCGGAGTCGCCACCCCCGCCCGTACTAGTATTCCCTTTGGGCTGCTCTCTGCGAGGGGACAACACATGCGGGCAGCTACGAAAGCGGTTGCTGCGGGACGTGGATGACGTCGTCTCTGAGTCGACCAGTAAGCACGCGCACCGCATTATTTCGCCAAGACTATTGCAGCGCTCAGCTACCCTCGGTCACCTCTAGTGCGCGTGCGTGGCAACATGCTACGGGCTGCCGCTCAACGCAAAAGTGTCGGTATCGCCCCCCTGCTCGTCATAGTATTCGCTTTGGGCTGCTCTCTGCCAGGCGACAACACAAGCCGGCAGCTACGACGGCGATCGCGGCGGGAGTTGGACGACGTCGTCTCTGTATCGACGCATACGCACGCGCACCGCATTATTTCTCCATGTCTGTCGCAGCGCTCAGCTACCCCCGGTCAACGCTAGTGCGCATGTGTCGCTACTTGCTGCGGCCTGCCGCTCAACGCAAGTGTCGGTCTCGCCCCCCTGCTCGTCATAGTAGTCGGTTTCGGCTGCTCTCTGCGAGGCGACAACACAAGCGGGCAGCTACAACGGTGGCTGCTGCGGGACTTGGACGACGTCGTCTCTGTTTCGACCAGGAAGCACGCGCCGCATTATTTGGCCAAGACTATCGCAGCGCTCAGCTACCCCCGGTCACCGCTAGTGCGCGTGCGAGGGTACTTTCTGAGGGGTGCCGCTCAACGCAAAATTGTCGGCCTCGCCCCCCTACTCGTCATAATAGCTGCTTTGGGCTGCTCTCTGCGAGGCTACAACACAAGCGGGCAGCTACGACAGCGGTTGCTGCGGGATTAGGACGACGTCGTCTCTGTGTCCACCAGTAAGGGCCCGTACATGGTCGCTCCGCCCGTCCGTTCCGCCCTCGTCCGCCCACGTGCGGACGCCCAAAAGGCGGAAGGTGTCGCAAAATTCGATGCACGCTCAATCCGCACGAGCGGAACGCACGCGCACTCCTATTGGGCGAAGCGGCCTGTTGACAGCTGGCAACCGTTCGGCGGAGCAAAGGTGTTCAAGGTTGGCAACGACCTTTGACAGCAGACGACACTGGCATATTTTTGCAGATGTGGTTTCAAGTTTGCGCGTTCCGGTGAAAATGCGACTCTAGGCTGCCACATTCTGTTCTGCAGCCGTATGTGTTGCATTGGCACCGTCATCCTTCTTCGAAACATTGCACAGTCGTCTGATCTGCGCCACCGTTTACAGATGTATTGCAATCGCTTCACGTCGCAGCGCGCGACGTATTCTCGGATGATTACTTTCAGTGCGCGCTTCCTTGGCTGGTTGAACAAAACCTCTCTAATTATCCAACATGCTGCGTTCTGCGTCACGCGAAACTGATAGTGTCGCCGGAAGCGCGGTGGCGCGGTTTCTGTAGTGCTAGTGACAGCTTGCATGAATACGGAACACACGCACATCTGTCGCGGAATGCATTTGTGTAGGTCGCCAAGACACACCTTTTTACCACTGAGCACGCGTGTGAGGCTCCGAGTACAGCTTGCTGATACGCTTGCTCGTGCTTTTTCTTTCACTCTGCCAATTTTAAGAGAGTGCTTAAAGCAGTTGGATGCATGGAATGCCTTTTCCTTAAATGATGTGCTCAGCGATGGCAAGTTCTCACCGTGTGAAAAAAAAGTTGTGCGTAAGTGGTTAACTTCATGCAGCAAGGAATTGAAGGTTAAGCAGTGAGTGTACAATTCCTTATGAATGGCTTAAAGCAATATGTATGTATAGTGGCGACCTTATGCAGATATATGCATGCTCATGAGATATGTTTCCAAGGGGAGTATTTATTTGAAAGCATATAATTTACATTGCTGATAAGAAAACTTATTTTGAGTGAAATCAAACAATTTCATTCTTTCTTGCCAGCCTGGGTGGCCAATATGTTGCCACCTTACTACTTAACATACCTAATTTAACATTTCAACAATGTACAAACATTACCAAAGCACACAAAATTAAGCAGTACCTTGACAGGCATGCTCCCTCTCTCACCCATGGCACCAAACAAGGATGTTCGACTTGAGACTGTTTGATACTGTCGGCATCATACGTGTGTGTTCTATTTTGATTGCTCTACATATAAAAAATAAGCTCTACACAGGTTATATGAGTTAGTTGGGCATGGGCTGCATGTTGTTTATGTAATTATGTAGTAACAACCTTGCTAGTTCATGCACAGCCATATTTTAGGAAAATGAAAAATGCATAGCATTTCATAAACAGCTGGACAGTGCCTGTATTTATTCGAAAGCAAACCGATATTATCAAGTGTAGCTTAGCAGTGAGTTCAGTGACCTCTTGTGGTGTGAAAATGTTGATGTAGTTAGTAGTTTTGTGTTTGTCTGTCTTACTTAGTCGCTGCTTTAACATGCACATGACAATGAAATGAAGGCACGTAGGGCAGAAGACAGGGCCACACCAAAAGCGAGGAAACATTCATTGCCATTTTTTTTATTTCCATAACAAACCAGCGAATAGTTCCTTAGGTTCAGTTTTGTGAATAATGCACAAGGTGTTCTGCGTAAAACTGAAAGATTGTAGTGCTCTATTACCTATTCACTATTCGGGTAGCCAAATGAACGATACTCCCATTAGCACTGTGAGAGCACAGAAAATTGCAGTCGAGAGGCCGTAGTGGCTCAGCCTTTGTGCAAATGTAAGATTGTTCCAAAAGAAAACATGCATACTGGTGAATTCGGTATGCATTCACATCTACTATTCAAATCCACACATCACAAGTAATCTTTCATTCCTTGGCACATTTCTCACCATTGTACAGACTTTGTTTCAGCGCTGTGTGTGTGCAGTAATATAACTTGGTAAATCAAAGCTGTGGTTATTCAGTACACTGAAAGCAACTTTGCGTGTGGGTTAGATAATATAATGCTCCTACATATGGGTCAGCTTAGTATTATCAGCCGCTTTGTTTACTAGTTCACTGTTACGCCTGAACTATACGGTGCCACTGGACGATGCTGTATCCCTGCAGGCATGCTAGAACAGCTTGGCTATGCACAAACAACCCTTTACATCGCACTTAAATTAAGGTGGTGTAGATTTGCTGTCACAATGTTCTTGTAAGCATAACTGCCGAGCATTCAAAAAAGTGTTTGAAATGTAAGGGTGGATGCTCAGGTTTGCAGGTGCGACGTTTTACATTTATAGTGCAAGGACACACTGATGAACAGGAAGGATACCACACAAATCCTCGTGTTGTGACCTCGCAGTCACAATGCAAGTAGTTTTCTGTGGTTTTTAGCTATAAACATGTGAAGCAATCTGTAACTTCAAAACTGTATTAAGTAAACTGAGACACCATGAAAAGCAACATAACACTAAGGTGTACACATATTTTTGTGACATCAGCTCTTTGTGGTGCAGGTCAAATATGTATACACGCTATTTGTAGGAAGTAGGAAGCCTATCCAATATAAACAAGAAACTTGCAGGCAAGGTAATCACGACAAACCAGCTGAGACGGTGGTACTATTCTACTTGTTTTCGTTTGTGATAGCACAAGTGTTCCCACTTGTGCTGCTGGATGGTTGTGACTGATATGCTCGCGAAGGTTTGGGTGATTCACATTTCAAGGGATGAGTAACTGTTACATACGTGAATCATCTTCCTGTGCCTATATCAATGACTTAACTATATGTGGCAGGTTTAGCTGTGTGATTATTGGTGTAGCTGAAGTAATGTATCACACATAGTTTCCATGCACTACCCAATTGGCGAAAAGCATGCAGGAATTGGTCTTTGAGCTATTGGTTCACTGGTGGCTTTCCACTAAACTGACTGTTGAAGAGGCAGATTTCACTTCATCAAAAGGCCCATGTGAAAATTAGCCTAGAACTCATGACGCCAAATACTGTCACCATGTGTGACTGAAGAACAACACGTTACAGAACCATGAGCTGTGGAATTAATCTCACTAGTATACAAAGAATTGCAGCTGCATTCAGTATTTCACTGCTGGTATACTAAACACAAACCTTTATATGAGTTGTTTGGATGGCATAATCAATAAGATCCCTCTAATGAGCTGTGGCAAAAGCTAACTAAAAAGCTGCTACCCCAGGTACTGCATTGGCCCAAAATATGGATTCTCACATGCAGTGAATACAGTTCTTAAATTGGTTTACATACAGGTATGAAATGTAACTGCACCATGTTATAAAATTTCAATAAGATCAGCTGAATACCACATAGAACATCTTTAATGGGTATAGTTGGTGCAACGTGCCTTGATATTAGAAGTTGTGCTGTTTTATTCACACACACATGCGCATAAATGCAAGGTACACATACATTTGTGTTCACGTGTTACTGTGTGCATCAAATGAACAGCACCACTTATACTACAAGCCATCAAGATAAATAATTTTTTCATACCAGTCTAATTCCTATTAGCTACGCAGTGATTTTTTTTCTCACATGCGGCAACTCAACTCCGTGCATAAGTTAAGCCATGGGTGTCATGCCCAGAATAAAAAAAAAAAAAAAGAAGTGACCATGTGTACGGGCCTAAAATTGATGGTTTGGCAATATCTTGTCTTGCTGGCCGGTAAATTTCTGTCAAAAAAGAACATTTCAGCACACTGACAAAGCAGTGTGGCTAACATAATATAGGGAGCAGACACTCTACCTGCAGTCACTTGAAAATTCTGCCAGCAGTTCGTGCTCATTGGCTGGCTTCGGTCACATAACTAATGCTTACATAAATGTGAAAATTCGTGTTCAGGATAAACTTATAGCAGCCAATAGGCACATTTTATATTGTGATAGCAGCTGACTTCTCAGGGACAACGCACTGTGGCCATGAACATGCTAAAGAATGACAAGAGGCGAGGTGCCCCTTTCTATAGTCTGGCAGCGCAGCTGAAAACGGTTCAGTTAATGAGTGGAACCGTGGCCTATTCAAAATAAAGATAAGTCGGATAGCCACTTATAGCGTCCATCCCACACCCATGTATGATAGGTAGCAGTAAACTTACTGGCAGATGAAAGTGCACTAGAAAAACATTTAATGGACATACTTTACAGGCCCAAGTCAGTTTAATGCACATTATTTGCTAATGACTGTTGGCAGAACGAACACGAGAAAAGAAAATAAAGCACTCATCAGGCATATAATGCTGGTACTTGTGCTATTGTTCGCTTTAAACTGAAGGCTCGTGACAAAACAGGCGACACAAACCAGATAATAAAATACGGTGGATAAACAAAGTAACCACGAACTTTCGCTTACCCAATTCTGCCTGCATTAGTAACGTGACCATGGCTGGCCAGTGAGGAAGAAAGCACTCTGGGCAAAATTTCTTTCACGCAGTTCTGCTGGCTGCTAGCAGAATATTATATAACACCATACCTGTGACACTTACTTACTTGTTACTACTCGTCCTACGTGTTCATTTTTACATTCATATTGCTTTTTGTCAGCAAATGTAAAATTTTTAGTTAATAAGAAGGAAATATCCAGTTCTTACCTATAACATATTCATCTACCACGCCACTGGTGTCTTCACAAACAGACTCTGTGCTTAGTCACTAGTCAGAAACAAGCAGCTCAGATTTTTGGCTACGTAAGCCGCTTGCATCACAAAATATAAAGCAATTTACTTCATCAAATCTAAAAATTCTTTATCTTCACACTAGTGTCCACATTATGAAAATCAAGGCTGCCAGAAATTTGCATTCATGACATTAGTGCTCTTTGGCGCGTCCACATTTCACGACAGCGCTCAACGTCTTGACGTATGCAATTGTTATGACGTTCCCTAATTTCCCCCCACCGATAGAAGCATCTTCAACCATGCAGTAACAACTTTTGAAAGAAACGATAGATGTACGAAGCAGAAAAGGCCGGTGTGATAGGGCTTATCTGTAAGGGTACTAAATATGAAAACGCGATCGGCAACACTTCTGCACAGTTCACTTCTGAGCAAACGCACATCGCGTAGAACGAGCACTTCTACACCCAGCAACGCTGCGACACATCGCACATACATATCACGGTTTGTAGCTTGCGAACACACTTCATGACAGCAAGAACACAGCTCGAACGTCGCGGTCACCTCGGCGCGTCGCAGCCGGCAAAACGGCTCACACGCAGTATAGCACATGCAGAATGGCAGCGATAACGAGGCGATAAAAACTTATCGCTACTGATCATATCATTACTTCTGAAAGTTTGGAAGGGCTGGCGTTCACCACTTCGCGGCAACGATCCGAATACACAGAACAGAAACCAATCGTGTTCGCTGGGTGCGCTAGTCGGACGCTACTTATTTCGCCACGCACTGAACATGTGTCCTGCTGCTCAGAATGCACGTGTATGTGATGGACTTCTCATTTGCGACACGCGCGCGAAGCATGGAACAAAAAATCACGAAGTCGACGGCTTCAACTATTTCTTCAGACGCTATCGTAAACACAACACACTTCCTGCGCTCCGTCTGTTTCTTTCGGCGATCGCACGCACTGACGATGCCTGGAAGGGTGCACCGGCTTGCTGCCTTCGGTGACTATCTCCGTGGGTGCCCGATAACTCTAGTAAAAATCATAAGGAGAAAAATAGACTGTTTCTGACGCGGCTGTAGCTCAGGCCTCGCGTCCCCCGCTTCGCTTCGCTTCGTTTCGAGCAAACGCCATGTTTGCTGTGACGACACCCGACACCGTCCGCCCGCCTCGGACCAGCCATGCTCCACCCGCACGAGCGGGTTGCAGGCGCACTCCTATTGGACGACGCGGTCTATTGACAGCTGGCAACCATTCGGCGGAGCAAACGTGTTCAAGGTTGGCAACAAATTTTGACAGCAGACGACACTGGCATATTTTTGTGGATGCAAGTTCAAGTTTGACGTAATAGTTCTGCGTAATTTCCCCCCTTTATTAAGTTCAAGTTCAATCTATAATAATTTCTCTATGCGTCTATTTATGTATTTAGAGAACGAAATACGAATAGCCGTGGCTGAGACATCAATGCGTGTCTTCTGCTACGAATCCGAACATACACTGCCTAGCTGCACCGAGCATTTGCGCTACAATCCAATGGGACGCGCAACTATGAGGCATAACAGAATCCTGATTTAATCGTGCATAATTAACATCGACCAAAAAGCTTTTCCAAGCATGTGTATTTAGGAACGAAATAGCTTTTTTCGAAACATTAACAAAACTTCTCCGCAGTCAGGGAACGCCACAACCTCAAATCGAAAGGTGCTGTGACTATTTCTCCATACGGCTGCCGCATTAATCGCTTGCATAGCGCTGCTTGGCTCTTCGCATATTGCTGGGCTCCGAAAAATTTTTCGGTCTGCTGTAGGCAGGCTTTGAGCCTGCCCAGCAATTTACGAATTACGTACACTTGCGTAAGTAGCGAAGTTTCTAAAAGGCACCGATTACGAATACCAAATATTTTCTCATATCGAAGCACATAAATACAAAGTTAAAATCATGTGTTTTGGTGTTAAGAAGTCAGTAATTATTTGCAGATATTAAATACTCGTGCTTTCAGTGCCAATCACAACTGAAGAGCATTACAATAAGAAATGGGAGCGTTTTGCATTGAGTCATTTCTATTCATTTATTTATTTCCTGAAAGGTCCCTTTTGAGACATTACATGAGGTAGTGGGTGTTTACTGGCAAACAAAAATAATACAAGTTTCGATGGGATGTTTTCGAGGAGCCGCTTGAACTCACCTTATGTTCCGTGTAAATGACAGTAGAATGAAACAAGGCACAGCATGTCACAACATATAATTAGGAGGAGCCAATAAGTGTAGTATTGCACCACTAAAATATTGCTTTGATTGTGATGCAGACAGAGTGATCACTCATAAAATAACTTCCTTTGCTAATTGTGACAACACACTTGCACAACACCAGCAAACCCAGGATATCGAGAACCACCACAGCTACTGTGCATGACTTGTGTTTAGGTGGGCCCTATAGTGCATATAAGAGCTCTGTTCTGCTCTGTATGCTAATAAAACATCCCAAGTCCTTTGGACATCAGGCCTTTCTGGATTTTGCATTGCAGGAGGTTTTGCATTACATTTTTGAGCTCGCCTAATGCATGTGACATGCTTACCTTTGCATTGGTAACACATGTGAAATTTACTTTATTCAGTACGCTACAAAGAACTGCTATTGCACTATTACTTCAAAATGCAGTGTTAAGGCACATTTATAAGTTGCTTTCTTGTGGTATGGGTGCAGTAAACTGACATGTTTATGAAGCAAAAAGAAAATGCAGACTAAACCACCAATGTACCAATATACTTCCTTCCTGTCAGACACTATAATTTCTTTCTCACAAATAATGAGTGCTCCAAGAAAAAGATTAAATTAGGGGGTTTTATGTGCGAAAACTAGGATATGAATATGAGGTACACCACAGTGGGGGACTGAAAATTGGGGCCACCTGGGGTTTAACATGCCCCTAAATGTAAGTACACGGGTGTTTTCGCATTTCGCCCCCATCAAAATGCAGCCGCTGTGGCTGGCAGTCGATCCCGTAGCCTCATGCTTAGCAGCCCAACACCACAACCACTAAGCAATCACAGCGGGTAACTGCTCCTCAGGTTGTGCTATCTGTGTGGCTGTATCAAAGCACCAATGTAACACATGTTTCAGTGGGGTCTAACTACCGCACAGAAGTTGTGGTGCAGCACTTCCTAATGGCAACATGTGTTGCAGCTGGGATACAAAGAGTTGAGCCTTTGTATCCGATGAGCATATGGTAAGTGGAAACTTTGTTTTCACTTGTAAAAATTTTTGAGTATGTTCTAAATGACATGAGCCAATGTTGTAATGCTATTTTAATTTTTAAAATAGCTGTACAAGTTTGTGTACATCAAGTACACCATGAAATAACAGTCATCTGGGTATGCTTGAAAGGCACCTTTAGCATCTGCACTTCAAACCGCAGCCATGTTGTAGCCATTGTAGGTGAAACAGCAGTAGTCAACGCGAAATTGACCGCGTCTTTAGCAGTTTGCATGCAAACACACATTCATGTGGTGGCATTGTTCATTTTGGTTACCTGGCCCAGGCAACTAATGTGAATAAGAGAACAATTATCAAACATCATTAGCTTAGTGAGGCCCAAAATACTCAGTCGGGTAACTATTAATAGCAGTAGTCGAGGACACGCTTGAAAGGCACCATTAGCAGTGTGCACGTCAAAGCGCAGTCAAGTCGTCGCCACTGTTGGTGAAACGGCAGCAGTCAACGCGAAAATGACAGCTACTGTTGGCAGCTTGCATGCAAACACACATTCACGTTGTGGCATTGTTTATTTTGGTTACCTGGCCGAGGCAACTAATGTGAATAAGAGAACAATTATCAAACATCATTAGCTTAGTGAGGCCCAAAATACTCAGTCGGGTAACTATTAATAGCAGTAGTCGAGGACACGCTTGAAAGGCACCATTAGCAGTCTGCACGTCAAAGCGCAGTCAAGTCATCGCCACTGTTGGTGAAACTGCAGCAGTCAACGCGAAAATGACAGCCACTGTTGGCAGCTTGCATGCAAACACACATTCATGTCGTGGCATTGTTTATTTGGGTTACCTGGCCGAGGCAAGTAATGTGAATAAGAGAACAATTATCAAACGTCATTAGCTTAGTGACGCCCAAAATACTCATTCGGGTAACTATTAATAGCAGTAGTCGAGGGCACGCTTGAAAGGCACCATTAGCAGTCTGCACATCAAAGCGCAGTCATGTCATAGCCATTGTTGTATTTGTTTATCTGACTGGGCAAGTAACACCAATGTAAGCACAATTATTCACCCTGAATAGGTTTGCCAGCATTGTTTGTACTAAAAAATGCTGAGTGAAGTTGAATGTGTTTTATTGAGGCAATTATTTAATTCACAAGCCATCGGCATAGCGATCGACGGCCAGGTTCAGACAATGACATTTGTGAAGTAATAAATGGTGAAAGTTGCAAAAGCTATCAGTGCACTGCTTTGCTGGTCTCCATTCACTGAAAAATGTCTTTGCAACGACAAAAGCATAAGACAGGAAATGACACCCCACTGCACAATGTTATTCGTGTTGAAATTTTTTGCCATCATATGTGATCGGCAGCGAAACCATCCGTTTACTAAGACTGATTGCATGAAAAATGCAACAGCATAGGAAGGTGTAGTTTCACAATATGGCACCCTTTCATGTGCACTTCTGGCGAACTGCCACATGCACTGATGCATAAACATGAACAGAGGTAAGAGGCAAAGTTGCTGTGCAACCCACATGACGTTTTTAAGAAAATGTATCTCTAAACCTTTCTGTTTTCATGGGCGATCAAAATCTGTTTTGAGCAAGTTGGTTAATCACATCGCAGCAACAACACAAGAAGCAAGGACAGAAAACACAGCGAGTAGGCAGATTGAGAAGACGAGGTATACCAGTGAGAAAGGTTTTAATGAGATGGAAGAGGCCAGCCCTGCCGTGTACATGAGTTAGTGCTTTGAATGAGATTGGTTAATGAAAATGTGTAATGACTTTGCTGAAAGAAAACTAGCAAAAGCAAATGCTTATATTATATAAAAGGACAGAAATACGGGTAAGGGCAAACACGCATGGAAGCAGGCACGTATTCACACACAAACGCGAAAACTATGAAAAACTCCAATATAAAGAAATGTGGGTAATAGAAAAAACGTTGACAAACGCAAGAAAACATACATTTACAAACAGACGCGGGTAGAGGTATTATAGGAGCGGGTTCACAAGCTGCTGTGCCTACCTTCTCACGTCCACATTTCACGACAGCGCTGAACGTCTTGACGTATGCAATTATAATGTTCCCTAATTTCCCCCCACCGATAGAAGCATCTTTAACCGTGCAGTAACAACTTTTGAAACAAACGATAGATGTACGAAGCAGAAAAGGCCGCTGTGATAGGGCTTCTCTATCGGGCTACTACATAATGAAACTCAATCGGCAACACTTATGCTCAGTTCACTTCCGAGCACACGAACATCGCGTAGTACGACGACTCCTACACCCAGTAACGCTGCAACACATCGCACATACATATCACGATTTGTAGCTTGCAAACGCACTTCATAACAGCAAGAGCACAGCTCGAACGTCGCGGTCACCACGGCTCATCGCAGCCGGCAAAACGGCTCACACGCAGTATAGCACACGCAGAATGGCAGCGATAACGAGGCGATAAAAACTTATCGCTACTGATCGTATCATTACTTCTGAAAGTTGCGAAAGGCTGGCGTTCACCACTCCGCGGCAACGATCCGCATACACAGAGCAGAAACCAAACATGTACGCCGGGTGCGCCGATCGGACGCTACTTATTTCGCTACGCCTTGAACGTGTGTGCTGCTCAGAATGCACGTGTATGTGATGGAGTTCTCGTCTGCGACGCACACGCGAAGCATGGCACAAGAAATCACGAAGTCGACGGCTTCAAATATTTCTTCCGACGCTCTCGTAAACACAACACACACTTCTTGCGCTCCGTCTGTTTCCGTTGGCGATCGCACGCACTGATGAGGTCTGGAAGGGTACACCGGCTTGCTGTTTTCGATGACTATCTCCGTGGGTGCCAGATAACTCTAGTAAAATCACAAAAAGGAGAAAAAATTGACTGTTTCTGACGCGGCTGTAGCTTAGGCCTTACGTCCCCGCTTCGCCTCGCTTCGAGCACGCGCCATGTTTGCTGTGACGACAGCCGAACCATCAGGCTCGGACCAGCCAATGAGAGACGAGCCGGCGTACGGTGGGGAAAGTTGCGTCCGCTCCTCGCTCACCAGTAGAGAGCAACCCGCACGCTGCCGGACGAGGGCGGAACGGACGGGCGGATCGACCATGTACGGGCCCTAAGCAAGCGGGCCGCATTTTTTCGCTAAGAGTATCACAGCGCTCAGCTGCCCCTGGTCAACGTTAGTGCGCGCGGTGGCTACTTGCTGCGCGCTGCCGCTCAACGCAGAAGTGTCGGCCTCGCCCCCCGGTTTATCAGTAGTCGCTTTGGGCAGCTCTCTGCGAGGCGACAACACAAGCGGGCAGCTACGACGACGGTTGAGGTGGCACTTGGAATACGTCGTCTCTGTATCGACCCGTAAGCACACGCACGGCATTATTTCGCCAAGGCCTTCGCGGCACTCAAATACCCCCGATCAAGGCTAGTGCGTATGCGTGGCTACTTGCTGCGGCCTGCCGCTCAAGGCAAAAGAGTCGGCCTCGCCCCCTCTGCTCGTCATTGTATTCGCTTTGGGTTGCTCTCTGCGAGGCGACAACACAAGCGGGCAACTGCGACGGCAATTACTGCGGGACTTTGATGATGTCGTCCCTGTATCGACCCGTTAGCACACGCACCGCATTATTTCGCCAAGACTATCGCAGCGCTCAGCTATCCCCCAACAACGCTAGTGCGTGTGCGTGGCTACTTGCTGCGGCCTGCCGCTCAATGCAAAAGTGTCGGCCTCGCCCCCTCTGCTCGTCATAGTATTCGCTTTCGGCTGCTCTCTGCGATGGGACAACACAAGCGGGCAGCTGCGAGGGCGGTTCCTGCGGGACTTGGATGACGTCGTCGCTGTATCGACCCGTAAGCACATGCACAGCATTCTTTCGCCAAGACAATCGCAGCGCTCAGCTACCCCCTATAAACGGTAGTGCGCGTGCGTGGCAACTTGCTGCGGGCTGCCACTCAACGCAAATGTGTCGGCCTCAACCCCTGCTCGTCATGGTATTCGCTTTGGGCTGCTCTCTGCAAGGCGATAACAAAAGCGGACAGCTGCGACGGCGTTTCCTGCGGGACTTGGACGACGTCGTCTCTGTATCGACCCGTCAGCACGCGACCGCATTATTTCGCCAGGACTATCGCAGCACTCACCTACCCCCGATCAAGGCTAGTGCGTATGCGTGGCTACTTGCTGCGGCCTGCCGCTCAAGGCAAAAGAGTCGGCCTCGCCCCCTCTGCTCGTCATTGTATTCGCTTTGGGCCCCTTATAAAAATGAACGTTAACATTCTTTAGAACTCCTACCAACTTTCTATTTACTTTATTGACAGTCTATTAACATTTACATTCTAGTAACATTTGTTCATACACAGTCAAAAGACTTCCTTCTTACTTTTGTATAAAGAATATTTTCAATACACCGTTAACAGACTTTCTTCTTGCTTTTCTATAAAGAATATTTTCAACACACTGTTAACAGACTTTCTTCTTACTTTTGTATAAAGAATGTTTTAAATACACCGTTAAAAGACTTCCTTCTTACTTTTGTATAAAGAATATTTTCAATTCACTGTTAACAGACTTTCTTCTTACTTTTGTATAAAGAATGTTTTAAATACACCGTTAAAAGACTTCCTTCTTACTTTTGTATAAAGAGTATTTTCAATACACGGTTAACAGACTTTCTTCTTACTTTTGTATAAAGATTGTTTTAAATACACCGTTAATAGACTTCCTTCTTACTTTTGTATAAAGAATATATTTAATACACCGTAAAAGACTTCCTTCTTACTTTTGCACATAGAATATTGTAAGGTCCCCATCAACATGTATTTTTCTAACTTTTATCTCTACAACCTCTTCAGTACTGCGTCAGAAGGCTCGTTACTTTTGTGTAAAGAATGTTGTACTATACATCATCGAACTATATTTTTTTTGTTTGAAGGACATGTATCCTCAGTACGTCCACAGCTCGTACTGTTTGCCAAAAAATATTTAGAATGGGAAGTAACTTGAGAGTTTTTCATAAATTTTTCTAAGACACATTAATGCCGATATATGACATACTCAGGAGTCAAACTCTTTGTTTTAAATCATAGTCCCAATCCAAGTCGGTAGCCAATTCTTGACGGAGTGCTCCTAAAATGTTTAAAGAAATATGTTCGTAAATTGTTAGAACTAATCTTTTAGAGGATCTACTGGACTACGTGAGCGTGCGGTGACGTCAGCGCACTCCGAGAAAATTTGCTTGCGCTACACCACCTGACCGGTGTGATAGCGGACTACTGTGCAGGCCGCGCACCAATTGCAGAGCTTTATCCCGACCTCGGGGCTGGTTAATTAAAGGCCGATTTACGCTTGAGCCGTGACACGTGCGGTCGTGCAGAAAACTGTGCATTTCCCCCACTGGTTCACAAATTTTGGCATACACTGGGCTCGCACATGCAGTGCAAACCGAAATGTGTGTACCAGTCTACGAAATGTGCAAATTTTCACCCGACCACATGCGTGCGGGCAGGCGGGTGGTGTGGTGTAAGGCTCGAGCGTAAGTTTGCCCTTACCCTGCACTGCTATTGCAATGCCACCAATTAGCTTTGCAACGAGATAATTAGGTCGGTGCATTCTGCGATATAAAGTGTACGCCCTAAGCTGGAACGTGTCAGTGTAGTAGCGTCACGATATTTGTTAAAAAGAAGAAAAAGAGCCGGAACTCAGGGTAACACGGCGCTGGAACGTTGCCGCTCAAATGTCCAAAAGGCTGCAAAATACAACTACTGCTGAGTGAGAGCGGGTATTGACCTGAGAAGCGCACAGGTCGAATAGAAAGAAAAGCTGAACTGTGTGCAAGCAACACTTTTCTGTGAAAAAATAATAAATTACCCTTACAGTATAAAAAATGTAGGTTTCTACGCGTTCCTATTCGCACGCTTTCGTCCCTGCCTCCTACCGACGGCTTCTGCATATTAAAGCAAATAGGACCTTGCATCAAAGTGAAGGCAAAGTAACTATGTCAACTGATGTGCTTTATGGCGATGGTAGCTTGCTGTGTGTGAAAACAGATCGAAAAGGAATAATTATGCACTCTTAACATTCAGTGATCTTGCTTCACAGCACGGCGACAAAATTTTGAGCTCCGACAAGGGGTCATCCTGACATCCGTAATAATGGCATTCCGTATACCAACAGCCAGGATATCAAAGGCCATGCTTTTGCCGTTCTTCGGGCGTCTGAAAACTGCTAACGTCATAGCCGCCACGCTTCAGACATGCATTTGACTATAAAAAAAGTACTACAATGTGCTTCACCGCTGGACGCCAGGGAGAGCAATGTTTCGTCTTTGAAAGCAGTAAGTGCTAAAGGATGCTCTTGCGCAAAATAGAATAACCACATAATTTACCCAATATGATTTTATTGTTCTATGTTTATTACATTGCGAGAAAAAGTCAGGTTTTCAGAAGAATAACTGTCTCGAAAGATAAAACTATACAGCCCCTAAACGCCCAACAATATTGAGCCGGCTGCCTTCTCTGTTTTTTTTTTTTCAACCTCGGCCATGAGGTACATTCCTCCCTCTAAGTGCAGTTCCCAGAAAGGGGTGCGTACACAAAGGCCGGCCACAGGTGTCACCAAGAGGCGAGGAATGTCTAGGTGTGAGTACACCATCGCAAGGGAGCGGGGGAGGGGGGGGGCATGTTTCGGCTTAAAGAGGGGCTTTAGGGCCGATTTACGCTCAAACCGCCCATGGCCGCACGCCGCACCGCAAGCCAGCGGCCCGCCAGTAATGGCCGACGTGACGTCACGAGAGGCGGTCGTGAACTTTTGCCTCCGTGCCATATCCGTGCGGCGCCCGCACAAACATGGCGCTGGTTCGAAGTGAAGTGGGGCGCAAGCCCTAGACCCCCAGGCTTCAGCGGCCGTTTGTTTTTTGTGTGGTTTATTGTGATGATTGCAAGAGCTATTCAGCACCTGCAAAGCTATTTGTCTAACGTAACATGCAGCTGTACTCTTCCTGACAGTCTTCAGTACGTGCGATCGCCAAAGGAAACAGACGGATGTGCGTTGTGTTTACGCGAGGATCGGAAGGAATGAAGCCGCCGATTTCGTGTGTTTTAGGCCGTTTTTTTGCATGTGCATTACAAACGTGAAGGCCATCGCACACACCTGCATTCTAAGCATGACACTAGTTCGGTACGCGCCAAAATGAAAAGATTTGCGATCGCCCACATCAGCATATAGTGTTCGTAGGTGTTGTGTGTGCGCGCTTCATCGATACGAAGATTGCACGTTTGTGCAGTGCTGGCTTGTGTTTCAGAAGTGATGGCACGATGAGCTTCATTGCCGTCTCATTGCAGGCATTCGTAATGTGCTGTTTGTGTCTTGCTTCGTGTGAGCTGTTTTGCCGGCTGCGATGCGCATTGGTGACCGCGAACACGTACAGTATGTTCGAGCGCTAGGGTTCTTACTTTTACGAAGCGTAAGTGTACTGTGATATGCACGTGCAATGTGTCGCAGTGGTGCTAGGCGTATAAGTGTTCGTTTCATGCAATATGCATATGTTCTGAAGTGAACAGTGCATAAGCGTTGCGGGCGAGTTTTGGTTCCGGCCCTTTCTGCCTCGTTCACGTATCTTGTGTGTTTTTCAGAAGTTATTTCTGTGCTATGAAGGTGTTTATAGTCGCTGAGGGCAATATAAGGAACAGCTTAAAAGTTACATGAGTACATGCGCGCTATCGTGAAATGTGCACGCGCGTGTGCACTGTTCTCATGAACGCAAATTTCGGGCACTCTTCATTTTTGTCATAGGGACATTGGTGTAAACAGCAGAAATCCTGAGGCGTATTTCTAGATTAAGCAAAGTATACATTTTTATACTGAGAGATTTGAGCGCCTTGCATGTGCAAGAAATTCAGCTGGTTGTTTCTTGTGTCTGAGTACACACTGTTAGTGCCAACACCAGTGGCACAGCATGATAAGCATATAATGTGTGAAAACTAGATACTTCATTTTGATTCTTGACAATTTGCATTTCTTGATAAAAAGCTATATGCATGTTTTAACAAAGCATGAAGATGACAACACAACTGGTTCGAGGATTGTAGCAGAAAAACTTAAAGAATGCGGGCACAGAAGGAACAACTATAGTCGGATACAACTTTAGAAAAAAGGAGAGGCCTCGCCCAGATGACCAAAGCGCGATGTCCGATTGCCTCCGTGACTAAAATAATTCCACTCAAAAAATCGTGCTTCTAAAACGCGCAATTCTAGGTATAAATAAAGAGTTTCGTATTTTAATAACTGGTTTAGTAGAGCTCTCATGTGCTACAGCACATGCCGGATCGCGACCGAAAAATAACCCCTTGCCTTCCACAACGCTGCCCGTCGTCTGCTCTTTAGCTTCATGCAAGTGACAAAAGTAGAAAGAGCAGCTCTGGCTTTTGTGCTTGTTTGCATGTACACGGCACATTTACTACTCCTGTTCCGAGCTTCAAATGAATCAGTTGCTATTGAACAAGTACTTATATAAAACAATGCATTTATCGCAACCATTACAAACTCAAGATGCTCGGTGTCAGCAAAAGCACAGTGTTCAAGGTGAGGAGGGAGGTCAAAGCTTTGCATATTTCGGGTGGCAAACTATCGACGCCCTCGCGGAAGTGCCCACGAAATGCGGAGAAAAAAAGACACAGCACGAAGTATGACACATTGTGCACACCGAGGTCGTGTGCACGATTTATTTCGCCGCAACGAGATATCGACGGTCGAGAAGATCACTAACGAGTTCTCGAAGCGTATATGGTGTTATGTTTGTGCCCTGGAATTTGTCTGACGGAAGGCCAGTGCTATGGTGTGTCGACTGTGGGGGCAGCATTCATCCCCGCATGGTCCCTGCTTCGGGCACACGACTATGTGCACGGCTCGGGTTTTCCCATGGCTGCACGGCGTCCACGACGGAAGCGGCCACCGGATCACGGACTGCTATTCGGCCCCTCCCCGTGCCAGCAGCAATGCAACCCCCCCTCCTTTGTCCAGCAGTGCCCGCACCACGAACGACTCCCACTGTGTTTGGGACGGTTTCCAAAGGAGGCCTGTGTGTCGACCCTGTGCCTTACAGTTGGTTGCCTTTGTCCTATGCGGGCCATAAAATTTCCCCGGCGCACCATTCTGACCGACCGCCAGATCGGCCTGACGCCGCAGCGCGGTTTGAGGAAGTGCCGGCCACCGAGAGCGGCGTTAGGACCACGGAGGCTGCCCAGACCCTCTCTCTCTCGACCTTGTTTTGTCCTTAGGGACTGTCTGGCGAATCTGTGGACTGAGGGGTGTTATTTAAGCAGCTTGCAGCTACTCTGTTGGTCTCTCTCCTGATACGACGACAACATGTAAACATTATATAAAGAATTCTTCACCGAGAAAGCTCTCCTCGTCTCTGACTCTGCGTGAAGTGGGGTCCAGACCTCCTGCCAGCCACACATACATAGACACATGCAACAATGGATCTCCCATCACTGAAGCGGTGTACTGTGCGTTGCCTGCTTGTTGAGATCTGATTCAAGCACGAGAAGAGGAGCCACAATTCGCTGCTGACCGATCAGGATGACATCGCTGAATGGCAGAATCGCTACCTTCGTGACGTGGAGCGCTACGGGCAGAAGGCCGAAAGATCTTTTTCCTGGACGAGACATGGGTGACGGCGGTACACACTGGGTCGATTGTGTGGACAGACATCGTGGTGCAGAAGCGCGGACACCTATACGCTCGAGCAAATGGCCTGTCAACGGGTCTGAAACAACCTTCTGGAAAAGGCCAGCGCCTGATTGTGACGCACATTGGCAGCGAGGATGGCTTCGTCGATGGCTGCTTAGTTATATTCTGAGGCCAAAAAACAAGCGACTACCACGAAGAAATGGACGGCAATCACTTCGAGGGATGGTTTAATGACGTTCTGCAGAAGTTGCCTGCTGGTAGCGTCATTATTTTGGGCAATGCACCTTACCATTCCCGGCGAGAAGAGAAATTGCCGTCAACAGCTTGGAAGAACGAAAAAATACAGGAGTGACTCAAAAGCAAAAACATCACCTACAGCGAAAGGGTGGTTAAAAAGCAGCTGCTTGAGTTGGTAGCATCTGTAAAGCCACGCTTTCTGAGCTACATCGTAGACAATGCAGCTGAAAGGGCCGGTTGCATCGTACTCGGGCTCCCACCGTACCACTGAGAATTTAACCCTATCTAGCTCGTGTGGGCAAAGGTAAAAAATGGCATAGCTGAGGACAACAGAGGCATCAAGCTGTCCACGGTCAGAGACGCCTTGAGGGAAAAAATCAAGCACGTAACGGCGGAAGACTGGAGGAAAGAACTTCACCATGTGATGGACCTGGAGGCAAAGTTCAGGCTTGATATGTCTGGAAGTGACCACATGCAACCCATCATCATCCAACTGGGTGAAAATGACAGTGAAGAAAGCGACTCCGACTGCGAGCTGTCCGGCATTAAGCCACTCGATGAAGCATAACGGCTTCTTTTTAATGAAGGAACAGCCCTTATTAGGGCTACCAAAATATTGCCGGTGGGTTCGCAGCAGCCAAGTATTCTGCCGTGACCTCTCAAATAAATAAGCAGTTCATTTGGTGATATATTCCTTTTAATGGAAGCCCAATTCTGAAAAAGCAACGTCCTGCACAGATCGTGCTCAATATAAGTATTGGCATGGAAACGTGCTGAAATGCTGGAAAATCTGAATGCAAATACATTTGTTAACCCTGAATAACTATGCGGGGCCCAAAATGCTCATTCGGGCAGCCACTATCCAGCTTCACACGAAAAAGCAGTAGTCAACGTGAAAGTGACAGCCACACCAATGTGCACGCCAAAGCACATTGTGCTTTGCGTGCAGTTTTGCTGCCCCTACTGTTATTTCCAGCCCATTGAGATGACTAATGCCAATGTAAGAAGGCCCAAAATATTCTATTGGGCAGCCACCTACGAGCATGACGGGCTCTGTGATGAGATAACAGTCGTCAAGGCATGCTTGAAAGGCACCTTTAGCATCTGCACTTCAAAGCGCAACCATGTCGTAGACATTGTAGGTGAAACAGCAGCAGTCAACGCGAAATTGATCGTCACTTTAGCAGTTTGCATGCAAAAGCACATTTATGTGGTCGCATTCTTTATTTTGGTTATATGGCTCAGGCAAGTAATATGGACAAGAGAACAATTATCAAACATCATTAGCTTAGTGAGGACCAAAATACTCATTTGGCTAACTATTCATAGCAGTAGTCGAGGGCACGCTTGAAAGGCACCATTAGCGGTCTGCACGTCAAAGCACAGTCAAGCTGTTGCCACTGTCATTGAAATGGCAGCAATCAACGCAAAAAGGACAGCTACTGTTGGCAGCTTGCATGCAAACACACATTAATGTGGTGGCATTGTTTATTTTGGCTACCTGGCCCAGGCAAGTAATGCGAATAAGAGAACAATTATCAAACATCATTAGCTTAGTTAGGCCCAAAATACTCAGTCGGGTAGCTATTAATAGCAGTAGTCGAAGGCACGCTTGAAAGGCACCATTTGCAATCTGCACATCAAATCACAGTCATGCCGCAGCCTTTGTTATGTTTGTTTATCTGACCGCGCAAGTAACACCAATGTAAGCACAATTATTCACCCTAAATAGCTCTGCTAACATTGTTTGTACTAAAAAATGCTGAGTGAAGTTGAATGTGTTTTATTGAGGCAATTATTTAATTCACAAGCCATCAGCATAGCGATCGATGGCCAGGTTCAGACAATGACATTCGTGAAGTAATAAATGGTGAAAGTTGCAAAAGCTCTCAGTGCACTGCTCCGCCGGGCTCCATTCACTGAAAAATGTCTTTGCAATGACGAAAGCATCAGACAGGAAATGATACCCCACTGCACAATGTTGTTCATGTTGAATATTTTTACCATCATATGTGATGGGCAGTGAAACCGTCTGTATACTAAGACTGAATGCATGAAAAATTCAACAGCATAGCAAGGTGTTGTTTTGCAATATCCAGCCTTTCATGTGCACTTTTGGCGAGCTGCCACATGCACTGATGCATAAGCATGAACAGAGGTAAGAGGCAAAGTACTGTGCAACCCACATGACGCTTTTAAGAAAATTTATCTCTAAACCTTTCTGTTTTCATAGGCGACCAAAATTTGTTTTGAGCAAGTTGGTTAATCACATTGCAGCAACAACACAAGAAGCAAGGACAGAAAACACAGCGAGTAGGCAGATTGAAAAGACGAGGTAGACCAGCGAGACAGGTTTTAATAAGATGGAAGAGGCCAGCCCTGCAGTGTACAGGAGTTAGTGCTTTGAATGAGATTGGTTAATGAAAATGTGTAAAGACTTTGCTCAAAGAAAACTAGCAAAAACAAATGCTAATATAAAATAAAAGGACAGAAATAAGAGTAAGCGCAAACACGCATGGTAGCAGGCACGTGTTCACACACAAGTGTGAAAACTAAGAAAAACTCTAATAGAAAGAAATGTGGGAAATTAAAAAAAAATCGACAAATGCAAGAAAACACACATTTACAAACAGACGCAGGTAGAGGTATTATAGGAGTTGGTTCACCAGCTGCTTTACCTACCTTCTTGTATGTTTTTTTTAACCGCTCTCTTAACACTGTCTTGGGAATCTTTAATTGCAACATATCACGAGAATCGAAAAGCAGCGTGAAACTATGTTGCGGGAAACCATATCGAGCGCTGACAACACAACTTATGCGTGACTGTGCCACAGCACACATTCTACAGCTTGCGCGTGTGGTGAGCACTGGTGGAAAGCAATCAATCGACGGTGCTACACAATGCTCGAACACCACCGTTAGACGCTCGGCTATCTCACGCTAAGTTGATGGCGAGAAATCTTTGCGTTGGAGGCTTCTTTTGCAAATATTTTCTGTTGAGACGCTCGTAAGCTTGTTTCATGCGCGCACGCTTTTCTCATTTCTCCTGAGAATGGTCTTGCTCCATCGCTTCACCCCGTCCAACGAGAAACGCAGAGACACTACACGAACACACGCCGCTGACAGTAGGCACCAGACTTTGGCAAACTTTTCTTGTCGTAACTCGTAATTTCATGAAGTACAAGTCCTGAAAAGGAACGACGATAGGCTAACTCGGGAGATCCTTGAGGCATTCGAGATAAGTAAAACAGGAGCGTAATGTGTAAGCACACCGTCAGTGGCCTTGACAAGAAAGGAAGTCACCTTTTTGAGACAGCCTCAGATGTATAAGAGAAGAGATATGGCTATGAAATAAATATTGGGAATTTCAATCAAGAAATCAGTTGACAGTGCAGCTGCATACTCGTCTAGTCATTCCTTCTATGCCTGTGTTCCTTAAATTCTGCTGCTACAACCCTCGAAGAATAACCAAGTAGCCCAGTTAAACACCCTTTTGTCAATATATGATATTCTGTTGGCTGCTGGAGCATGTAGTGTGTATGTAAGTATCGAAACCATTATTTTAAGCTGTTGTATTGCATAAGGATGTGTGAATATTTGCAACTTTGTAATTATGCATCGAATAGTGCCCTATTCGATTCGGTGGTCACCTTTTGTAAATGTGAATATTTTTTTGATACGTTTCGGGTATTTCAAAATGCCAACTGCACCCACATAAACACTAAATTGCAGAAAAGTACGGTAAATTTTCACCATGACAGGCGTGCTATAACCATAAAACATGAGAACTTGCGTAGAGGAGCAGGCTAGGTTACTCAGGCAGCCACACTTTGCAGGCTCTACAGTGATCATTTGCATCCTCTGAAGAGCCCTGTGCATGCGAATAAAGTACTTGTTTGCTCGTATGCTCAGTTTGTGTTTTTCAAATACAATACTTAGTAAGGTACTATACTATTACAGAAATTTGCTAACTTCAAAAATACAGGGATATAAACATCAGTTTATGTTAATTACGATAATGGCTATTCATTTTTAGAAAAGTGTTCAATTCAATTTGCTTCTGGCACTATACTATTCTGTCCCAAAAATCCTTATTTGCTCACCTCTAATATTGCATCTTTTTTGTGCTGTCTTTCACATGTGCATTGCAAACAAGACTGACATAAATGTGCACTCA
This sequence comes from Dermacentor variabilis, assembly GCF_050947875.1. Lineage (NCBI taxonomy): Eukaryota > Metazoa > Arthropoda > Arachnida > Ixodida > Ixodidae > Dermacentor > Dermacentor variabilis. The sequence continues at coordinate 1,465,482 of NW_027460423.1, read as the reverse complement.
GAGCATATTACATATAATTTTAAAAAAAATTCCCACTGGGCTAGTTGGTTCGACATAACACTGTTGCACAAAGTGACGAAGGGACAGGACTTAAGAGAGAAAAACAATGCACGACACCCAAGTGCAAACTAACAACTGTTTTATTTTTCAGAAAATGAGACCTTCATATAGCCTACTCGCATGTTCAAGGATGTTCTTCCCAGTCTAACCACGCCATCTATTGTCAGTCATTATGCTAACCTCTTTGCTGACTGATATAGATGGCACATGGGGTCATCTTGATGTTGTAGGCTTCCATGACTTCTTTTTCTTTGGTTACTACATTTGAGCAAGATCCCCATCCTGTGGAAGATACGACATGAAGCACAGTGTATGGCAAGGTCTCTGGGTGCTTGTATCAGACTGCAGTTGTATAGGTGGTCGCACAGTCAATGGTTTACGCACCTGCCTGTTTGGCCCATGTAATCAGCCCCACGTGTCAAAGGTATTTTGTAGACCATGTCTATCGTGCATTCAGTCAATCCTTTAACGTGGTTTATAGTGCATGCATTCAGGGTATTCCTTTCGCTGGTCATTCCATTTACTTTTGAGCACATTTCCTTTAGCTTTTGTCGTGCTGTGAGGACCACTCGTTCGCTCGGTTAAACTGAGCGAACGAGTTCATCAAAAGATGAGAGCGAAGGCAGCATGCAGTGGGAGATTAAAAAATCGGCAAGTGAGAAGAGGCATGAGGAGGAAAGTGGATAGGAAGGTGCAGCATAACCATGAGGCAGAAAGGAGAGGAGTGTATAGCAAAAGTGTGCAAATAAAAGCGAAATGCAGTGACGGTAGCTATGAGATGGTGCCAGAGTAGCACGCAATGTCTGGGAGGTTTGTTGGCGGTGGCTTCTGTGAACCATGCCCATGCGTCACCCATGCGCTGGCTCACGCGATCTCCAGATTGGCAAGGCAGTGGCGCCATACTTCGCTCCGTTTGCAACATGCGACACGAGACCGATTGTCCTTGCCAACGAAATGACAACACATGTAGAGCTGCACTCAAATTTCGTATTTTCTGTCAATTGCATGTGCTCTGCAGTAATAAACATTGCAGAAGCATCACTGATCGTTTATGCTCTTATGCCTCTCAATATAGGTATTGTATCAAAGCAGATTCCTTGCTTTGTACATGTTTGTCTCCAGAGCTGTCTCTGAACATTTTACGCTTTATGAAGAGGGGAGGCTAGGGAACAGCTTAGAAGTTATAGCACTGCTCCACATATTGCAATTATTCATTTCGTGCTAGGTGTCATGTGCTGTAATGTAAGCTATGCAAATGCTCCTTATGCAATTTTTTGCACATGTGGCGACACAGCAAAACACCCTCTCTGCCACTGCCCAACTGTCGCATATCTGTACACGTGTACATGTGTGATAGCGTTTCCCTTTCTGTCATGCGGGCCATATTGCAATCACATCAACCTCGCTCACTATGTGTATGTAATCATTGGCCGCCAAGCTGCGGTGTACTTTTTGTCCTTACATTCCTTGGCTGTCATTCTGCCACGTTAAGTTGCTGCCATGCAATAAAACATGTTTCAAGTTCAGTCTGCCTCTTCGTTCACGGAAGCCCTGGAACACGACACCAACCTTTCACGCTAACAATGTGTTCTGTGAGCTGCACTCCATCTCAGTAGTTCCTTGCCGCACTGGGGAAGCTGCAGGGCTCCTTAGTTAATAGGAAGGCTGAATGCCCCTCAAGGTGTCTTCATTGCACTGCACCGTCTGCTTGGTGTCTGCTTTCCATACTGTCAGTACATGCTCCATTGTTGGAGGATTGATGAAAAAAATGTTTTGAAGCCATAACCAGAAGCTTTGTTTACGTGCATGCGACAGCAGAGCTTTGCTTCACCTGTACACTTTCCCTCCATTTACCTTGCAGCCACCTTAATAAACAGCAAGTATGAACGCCCTCATAAATGTTCAGTTGCGGCGCAGCGTCTGCTCGGCGTCTACTTGCTGGAATGAAAGCAGTTTAGGAAATAATCTAAAGCTCTATTTTACTGACTGCAGCATTTATCATGGGTGCGAAGAGGGTGTTGCGACAGAAAGCCTGTGGTGCAAATTCAAGGAAATGTACTAGGATGCTGATCAAAAATTTTATAGTTGTATAGTGCAAACCCACATTTACATACAGGAATGACATGACACTGGCCATAACTTAAAGCAACGGTTCATGGGATACACATATACGGGCACGTAAACATGGTGCTCAATGCAACTTTGACTTGAAATGATAGTCACTTTTCAGATAGAAGTGATATGATGACATACTGGTAATCAATGCCTGTTATTTCTTTACTCCCAGAATGATCAATTGTATAAAACTTGTACTCAGATACAATAACGCATCTCCGAATCAAAGATGTCACATCCCATCTGCCCTATGCAACTTGGCCACATGAAATGGGAAACTCACTGACATAATCAGTTACGGATTATGCCAGTGTTATGCTGTTTCTTGCAGTTTTGTCTTTCACGAGTATTTGTGTAATGTGAGAAATAGTACCCTGATGTTCTAAATGTTATGTATACTATATGACAGTTCTATTCTTTTTCCGTGATCAGAGCAGGCTTTTGTGTCAATATATAAATTGGAAGTTTTTTAATGAGGAATATCTGACAAGTACTTGCATGTGAACAAGCCTATGCAGCCTTCCGAAGGCAAGCACGGTAACGAATGTATCTTTTAGCCATATTGGCACAAAACTTTTCCATAGGCTTTTTTTTTTTGCCTAAAGCCAAGCACCCATCTCGATCTAGCAGATTTATCTTTTATGTGAAAAGTCTCTGCTGTTTTCCTTGCAACAAGTCCTTTTACATGTGTCCGCAAAACATTGGCCCTTCATTATGTTTGTTTTTTCTACAACTTTCATGTTTTTTTGGAAACAATTTATATTGCATTTTTGGAAGCTCTTCATACAGCAGCCATTATTTCTTGGAAAGCTTCTTTGCAAAGAGGCTCTAAAGTTTTTGATACACTATTCAAGTATTTTTTTTTATATAAGATTAGTAGCCTTGCATTTAAACCTTATCCTTTGTCCCCAATAGTTAGCTCTATTTCGCACTAGTTGGTTAAGATGTAGTACCTAAATATACGGAAATAAATATTGCGACTACAAGTACTCACGTCGTCGTGTCACTATTCAATATTTAACACTTACTATTTTTGTTCAATTTCTGTTTGAAAAAAATTAACATTCGCCCACCTCACAATGCATGAAGAGGCCCCGAAGCCATATTTGTGATGCAAAAAAGAGATGAGGCATGCAGGCAGGACACAAGAGTAGAGTAGGACACAAGAGAAGTGGATTTCTCTACTCTTGTTTCCTGTCTGCACACCTCACTTCTTTTTTGCATAATGAATCCTTACCAACTAGCTCGGCTTTCTGTCGTTCTAAGCCATATTTGCGCTTTCTGAAGTCTTACTTTGCTGCATATAATAGTGGCAAAAAGCAGCTTTTCAGAGAGAACTTGATTTTGTTGTTCTGTGTATTCTGTTCTTCTACCATAAGTATAGTGAATTAACTATGTTGCACACAAATACACAGCCTCTCAATGGAACAGACATTTATTTGATACACATGAATTCGCACCCTGTTCATCTAGATTTCAAAATTATGCTGATTGTGGCCAGCCTATAGCATCTATAGAAGCATGTCTACGGTGTGGTGTGAGGGTACATATGCAGTGCTACTGTGAAGCTAGTTATAGTTCTCACCGCAATGCACCAAGTAAGGTTGTTGCTTAATTGTTATAAAGAAAGGCAGCATCAGCTAGGCTGTAGGGGCGACAAAAATTATTTGTGCAATTCACCAAACATACAAACAGAATATAATATGACTATAATGCCTTGTGCTAGTTAGTATTTCAAGTGATTAAGAGAATGATATAAGGGCTGTTGGGTTAATCTGGTTTATTTTTCGTGTTAAAACACAGGCTGTGAAGTTAAATTCAGCATGTCTAGGTTGTTAACATGTCTAAGTATTTACGAAATTGGGGTAGCAGTGAGACTCCCTGGGGAAGCAATACCTCAGTTGTACTGATGGTATGGCTTGATTATATAATTTCATCATTGTTTGTTTAGAAAAACGACGGTGGGTTAGAACCTATGAAATCCCACAATAGCAAGGCTGAACATCCATCCTTGCTTCTCAGAGGCTTAAAGAATGATGAACAGTTATGCTTTACAGCATATTTTGGTAACAAATATATGCCATCTTCATTTCAGTGGAATGGAAAGAGGTGATTGAGCACAGCCATGGTATTGTAGCATGCATGAAGGGATGCAGGAGAGCCTGGGGGCTAATATATGTTAATAGAGTGAACAAGTAGCTGTGACTGGCAAGATTATTTTACTCCACAGAGGATGCTGCAGTAAGGTTCGTGCAACTGTAAGCAATACGAGAACGAGTAAAAGATTACTTGTAATATATGGATTTGTATGGCAGATGAGAATGTGCACCCAATTTGCCACTATGCATTTTTTCTATTTTATGTTCAGCACAGAGTGTGAGTTACTATGGCTTCTTAACTGGAAATTTCTGCGTTCCGTTTCACAGTGTTTATGGGGCTATCTGCATTCATTTGACTACTTATGAAGTGATTGCATAATAGAACATGCCCACATTACAGATTTACACAGAACATAATATGAATTCATCATAAAGCTCCACCCAAGAAACTGTCTGTTGGTTATGAAAATAAAAAATGGCAACAAACATTCCCTTACTTTCTTGTGCTGCCCCGCACATGCTGCTAATTAAATAATGTCTACAATGCAGACATTCTGTTTTTTCATTAGGGGAAGGTGCAAGTTGCCCTGACACAATGAACGTGCATTCATTGCCCAGAAGCTACTGCATGTTGGAATCGGTGTTACAGCAGGCATGGCAAATGTTCTCCCCTACTTGTGTCTTGTGCACCATATGAGCCAGCATTTCATTTCAATGTCATGTACCTGTTTAAGCTGTTACTGATTCAGAAAGGCAAATATAAAATGACTTACTAAGTCAACCATCTTGCATGCAAGATCCTTGCACTCATTGCAATGCTTATTGGAGAGTTTTAGATCAGGGGGATGCAATCGTTGAGGCTCGAAGTACTAGGGGGCCTCAATGCTTGCGTCCCCTTAATCTAGATCTCTATATAGTCGCTTGATAATCTTGCTTTGCTTTGAGATGAAGTACACGTACTGTGCACCTGTTTGTTAGCCTATGCACTTCTCTTTCTTTTTAATGTGGCTGTGCATCAGCTAGCTAGGTTGTCACTACATGAATGACGTTTGGGCCAAGCCCAACGCAATCAAGTAACATTACTTTGCTATAGCTCACTGACTGTGCAAGCTTCTTTTTTGTCTAGGGAAAAGAATAAAAAGAGAATGCATGCATGAATGATGTTGACAGCAGCAAACGGTCTCAAGGCAATCATCCTTGATTGTCGCCATTGCTGAGAGAGCAAGCATGCCTGTATTCACTTTGACCACAAGCTGTACATTGTTTAAATGCTGATAGAAGTATGGATAAATAGTGAAGGGGCAGCAGATTGGCCACCCAGACCTTTATGCATGGGCATTGCTGCCTTGTGTGTCCCCGTAAACCTCTCTCATCTCTTAAGGCATGAATTACATAACACTACTTCTATTTGCAGGGACATTTTTAGCACCAACAAGAAATGTAAACATTAGGTGAATTCACGCCTATATGTGGTGTCTTTTCAGCAATATGAATTAATATTTGTTTTCATGCAAACATTCTTCTCTTGAAAACATATCTGACAAGCATCTCTGCCTGAAGAAGTAACTGTGATATGTACATATCACTTTTATGTATGTCATAATTGTAATCAATTGCTCAAGACGTACTGATGGCTAGTTGTTTAGTCATGACTTAACATGGCAGTGCACTTTGAAATAATGATGTAACATAGATTTAACAAATGCTAGCTCTGTGCGCCCCTGTGCGTTCGTTCGGTGTAACATCATTGTTCAGAAGTGCAATGCCATAGTACATCATGTAAGCAATTGTAAGCTCACTATTAACTTGACAGCTACTAAAGAGACCTCAGCAGCAAAGTGCAACTAAATCAACAAGCCACTGTTGATGATTCACATGCGTGCCCGATGATGAAGTGACTTGTCAATCAACACAGCTGTATTCCGTGATAATAGAACATCTGTATAGGAGTATGTTAATAGATAATGCTGCGGTGCTTCAGCGTGCTACGCTGTTGCTGTGACAGATCCCTTGCTCATTGGCTTAGATACACCTGCGTGTTCGTGTATGCGTGTTCTTCCAAGCTGTTACGTACAGGGTCTGGCCCCATCCGTGAAAGGAATTCGCATTGGTTGGTGGCAGAAAACAGACCGAGTTTATTCTCTACAACGGATGCAGAAAAGAGCCCGCATGTGTTCGAGGGGGCAAACTCTCGGTCCTTGTCTAGTGGCCGAGACGCTGAGGGTGATGGAGAATTCTTGGAACTCGACTCGGGGCGGGGTGGCTTCCTGTTTCGTCTGCACTGGTGCCTTGTCCAGCCGAGGAGTGGTGGTGCATCGCTTGTACAAAACACTTGCCTCCCTTCTCAGATGGAGTCGCCGTAGTGATCCGGAGGGTGTCGTTCCCGCTGCGGGCATGACTCTGCAGTTGTGTTTGGCACGGTCTCAGGGGCAGTGCCAATCTCTGGCTTGGTCACCGATGATTGCGAAGGCTCCAGCATTCCTGAGAGAGTGGCCTCTGACGACGTGGAGTTATCTGCTTTTATCCCAAGCATAAATGGGAGCGGGACACTGCTCGCGGTTAGCGTACAGCCCTTATCCTGTGTCGCCGAATCTTCTGTGGGGTGTCTCAAAATACCAGGCTTGATGTGGTCACATTGTCATCGCACCAACCTGTTGGGGCCTTTAATGAGCCACAATCTGTGGACTAGCTTTTCCAAAACCGTTCCCTCTGTCCAGATCAGATTCCATCCGAAGTTTCAAAAGAAAACTGCTTGTCCTACAGCGAGTACTCTCGACTTTGTGTCCCTGTTGCAGTTGGTATGGATTTTGTTCGCTTTTGCTTGGGGCTGAATGCACGTGAGAGCTGTATGCAGCTCATGCCCAAACACAAGTGCAGCTGACATTTCACCTGTTGATGTGTAGATAGTGGTGTGTTGATTTAGAAAAAGTGGGCCAGCCTACACGCGAATGTTTCGTCCTTGTTTTTGGCTAATGCTCGTTTTGTTTCAAAAGCCATCCTTTCTGCTTGGCCATTTGTTGTAGGATGGTACGGTGTGCTTGTTACATGGACCACCCCATTCTTCTTTAGGAAGCTCTCAACTTCTACTGAAACGAAGGATGGCCTGTTATGCCTGCCTGCCCAACAAAAGTCAATGCCTGCCCAACAAAAGTACCTTCATGCACATGCCTTCATGACCACAATTATATGGTGGTTTGCAGGTGCGAGTTTAAGAAGGTAGTTTCTTGCCTTTGTTGGAGTTTCCATTCGGAAGCCTCTAACAAGGCACCCTTCCTGCGCTGAAAGCTCAGTCTTCAGTTTCCGGCACGATGAAAACTGTTCTTTTGGCAGTTTATGAACTTCACCATTTGAAACAGCCTCCAGCACTTGGGACAGAACTGAGTCTTCTCGAGTCATTCGTGCTAGTTGACGCGGTGAAAGCTCAAAGCTGGGAATGGTAGCCAACATGAGCACGTCTCTTAGGGGATAAGGTTTATCTTGTGCCGGTAGTGGAAGTCAGCTTAGAGTGTCCGCATTTTGGTGCAGTAGGCCAGGCCTGTACAGCAACTTGTAATCGTACATTGCACCATTGCGTAATCCTTGATGAAAAGGCCTGGGGTACTTGCTTTGTTTCACTCACGATTACAATCAATCCTTGGTTCCTGGTGATCTGTTATGGTCACATGCCGGCCAGCTATGTACTTATGGAAATGACTGATGCTGTAGATTACTGCTGCACTTTCTTTGTTGAGCTAAAAGTAGCTCTTTTCGGCACTTCCCAGTGTTCATGAACTGAATGCAATGGGCGCCTCTTGGCAAATAGCATCTTCCCGAGCGAGGACGGCATCAACGCCGTACGGCGATGCGTCCACAGACATAAGAAGGGGATTCGTCCCGTCGTAGTGAGCGAGCACTGTAGATGCATGAATCATCTCCTTAAGTGCCTCGAAATCGGCTTGATCCTTGCTCTTCCACTTCCAGTGCGTGTTTTTCTCTAGGAGCCTATACAATTCCACCACGACCATTGCTCTGTTCTCCAAAACGCAGTCATCAGATGAAATAAGGCCCAGAAAAGCCCTTAGGGATGTCTTGTCAGATGGTTTGGGTGCTTGAAGTATAGCCTCAAACTTTTTCTCGGTGTTGCAAACACCATTGCAAATCACTTCGATGTCTCAGAAACTAAACTGACGTAATTCCGAACCTGCACTTTCCTTTCTTGAGGCGTAAGCCTTTCTCAGTCTCGACAGAACCTGATTCAGACACTGTGCGTGCTCATTTGCACTATTCCTGTTGACAATGATGTCGTCAAGGGGAACACTCACCCCTGGAATTCCAGGTATCTTTGTCTCCCTCACGCACTGGAAGATAGCTGGTGCAGCGGAAATTCATAACGGGAGGCATTCCACCCTGAATAGTCGTTTTGTGGTGTTCACTGTGAGCAGTGCTGCTCTTTTTTCATCAACTTTCAGTTGTTGATATGCTTGATAAAGATCCAACATTGAGAAGAGGGTTCCACCATGCAGGTTTGCAAACGCTTCATCTATAGTTGGTAGCGGGTAAGATGCCTTCTTTGCTGCTGCATTAACAGTAACACTTTTAACAGTACTCCTGTAGTCACCACAGACATTGAGTGTACCGTCGGTCTTCTGAACAAGTACCAATGGGGTTGCCCATTTGGTATGCTGCGTTGGTTTTAGGATGCCTTGGCGCTGTAGATGGCCAAGCTTATGTTCCATAAGCGCCTGCAGCGCCACTGAAATCGGACGAGCCTTGCAAAACATTGCTGTCGCACCGTCTTCGAGTTCCAGGTGAACTAAAGGACCTGTATAGCTTCCAATGTCTTCCTTGAAGACATCTGGGTGTCATCCCATGACCTCTGTAATTTCTAGTGCTGGCTCTCCAACGTGGTTGATCCCCTTCACCTGAATTTGAAGTGCCAAAAACCAATCTCTGCCTCGGAGACTGCACCCGGTGCCCGTCATAACCAACAACGACAGCAGATAGTCCTTTGATCTCAACATCACATGAACTTGTGTGGAGCCCAGGACGTGTAATTGTTTACCTGACCATGTGCACAAATCGAGCGGCTCGCATGAAAGCCACGGAGTGTTTTTCTTCCACCTTCTGTAGTCCGTGTCTTCGCTTATCAGGGAGCATGCTGTACCTGTGTCCACCTAAGACTGGACTGGCTTTCCCTCCACTATCAAGTCCACGAGCAACTTGGGGCAGTGTGTACGTACACTATCTGTGTGCAGCTTGCAGCAGGATTTGCTGACAGGTGGTGGTTTGACACTGTGTGCCCATAGCTGTTAATTGTCAGAGCGTGGTTCCGTGTTTTTCTTTTTCTTTGAGATGCAGGCATGCTCGATGTGACCTTCCTTGGAGCAGAAACAGCACTCGGCTGTCTTGAATTTGCATGTTTCAGGGTCGTGCAAGCCGTCGCATCGATAGCAATTTCACGCTGACGTATGCTTGCCTCCTGGCTTGATTTGCGACGTCCTGTTCATTTCCTCCGAGTTTGCCACTCCCTTGATATCTCGCTGATGCCTTGACGCACTTTCCGCTGACAAGGCTAAGTCCACAGCGCATTGAAATGTCAGGCTTTTTCTGCGAACAGTGTCTGCGGAAGACGTTCGTCAGAGCAGACGCCGCGGACGAACTTGTCCCGCAGCATAACATCTTGGGGCGGCATATTTGGGTTCGCCGCTGAAGCGGTCGTTTGGGTGTCAGGTGACGTCGTCGCTATTGTAGACGAAGGCAGCGCTCCGAAGTTGCAGTCGGCTGTCAACGTTCCGAGGGCCGCAGCTTAGCTGCTGATCGACTCGTCTGGCCGTTGGTCGGGTCTTTGAAACACGTACCGGCTCTAAAGCTCGGATGTCCTGGTGTCGAAGTACCGCCTAAGAAGTGTCACTAAATCATTTAAGTTGACTTCTGCCGGGATCTTCGGCGTATATCAGCGCGCACACGGTGTTCGAAAGTGTCGGCTCCACAAAGCGTGAGGAGAAGTGCCCGCTTCTTCGCTGACGTCGCTCCCACGAAGTAAAAGTCGAGGCGCTGGATCCACGATTCCCATGATTTGGCCGAGAAAGGCTCGACAGCGCCGTGCATTCGTCCTGTAGCCATGGCCTTAACTTTGAAAACTTATAGATCCGCTTCGCAACTCCTGCCTCATCGCCAGTGTTACGTACGGGGTCTGGCCCCATCCGTGAAAGGAGTGCGCATCGGTTGGTGGCAGAAAACAGACTGCGTTTATTTTCTCCAAAAGACGTAGGCGAGAGCTGCATGTGTTCGAGGAAGCAAACTCTCGGTCCCTGTCCGGTAGCCGAGACGCTGAGGGCGACGGAGGATTCTCAGAACTCGACTCGGGACGGGGTCGCTTCCCGTTTCTCCGCGCTGGTGCTTCGTCCAGCCGAGGGGCGATGGTGCGTCGCTTCTCCACAACACAAGCTTTCCCTAGCACAGCTACAAAAAGTGCGCCATCGCGCCGTACACAACCGAGCACATAGTGACGTATGTTGTCGCAACATTACGCGGTAGCAATAAATAAATAATAAAAAAAGCGGCACAGGTAAGACGACTGCACAGTGTTCCAAAGGTGGGTCACCACGTCAATGCCACACATGCAGCACAGAATATGACAGTGCAAGAGTCGCGTTTTCACCATGACGCGAAAGCTTCAACCTGCATCGACAAAAATATGACAGTGTCGTCTGCTGTTGGCGATAGTTGCCGACTTCGAACAGTGTTGCTCTGCGCACTGCCGAATGTTTGCCAGCTTTCAACAGACGTCGCGTTCCCAAACCGAAGTGCGGATGCAGGCGCATTCGAACCGCTCGAGCTAACTAATAAAAAAATAACTAATAACACAGCAAACGTAATAACAATATCCTGGCACGATGCGAAATATTGCTGGTCGCCAGCACACGAGGCTGCCAACTCACTGATGCATGTTGCCAGTTGCTGGTTGCCTATTTGGACAACCAGAGGGCGCATGCGAACCGCGCCGCATCATGCGGTTTCAGCGTAAATGCAATTTTGTGACCGATCGCGACGACCGCCCGTTTTTCACGAACCGCATTCATGCGGTGCGGCGTGCGGCGATGGGCGGTTTGAGCGTAAATCGGCCCTTAGTTCCGCGGCGGTCAAGGCGAAGCGGGTGGATGGAAAGAATGTCACATGCCTCCGCGCGCATGCGCACAAATTTGACAGTTGGCCGAGTCGAGGCAAAGAGGGAGACCATCGCAATCGCCATCAGTTCCTTTGCGACGCCGGCATGGTACGGTCGGAGCGATGTAGGTGTTTCGTAGCGTATGGCAGCAGCAATCTAGCTATTTTTACTGCTATTTATGTTTATGCTGTGTTGTGGCTAATTCATCGATGCAAGCCAACCAGCAAGGTGTTTGCGAAGCCCACGGTGCTTTCTTCGTTCCGTGATGTGAGCGTTTCTGGAACTTCTCTGCCAGCTGCGATGCAGTGTCGTGTGAAGTGATTTAATATTGGCACTGTCCGTGTTTTAAACTGCACAAATAGCGAACAGCTGTTCCTCAAGACTGCTATGCGCCGAAGTTTTCTCTATCTCCAAATTATAATAAAAGGTATGTTCTTTTCCATCATTTTTCATAAACATATTGTTTTTATGTTATTTTATTTCAGTTTCTTAGAAACATTCTGCCGCATTTTGGCAGGTTATTATAGCGCGAACTGTAACGACGTGAAATGTTTTAAGAACGATTTTCTTACCTTTTTCAGCTGCCCCGCGTCATGGGGTTCGCTTGAAGTTGCTATAAACACGAAGCGTACAAATACTTCGTTTTCACAGCGTTCGCAATGACCTAAGGTCTCGTAAATATTGTCTGATCATGAACTCATTCTTTGCTCTTTCCTACTCTGGCTGCACAGGATGAGAAACAGTAAAATATTGAGCGTATAGCTTCACGGTTCACAATTACATGTTTCAGCGAACCGGTTCACAATGACATAGGTTGCACTGGATAGACAAGTGCGAATGTGAAAGAAAATCATTCGCACCTGTTTAACCACTGCAACCTATGTCATTGTGAACCGGTATTTTTTGACACTGATATTTTGTTTTCGAGTAAAAATAAACGAACACGTCAAATTACAGAAGCGTCCCATATAATAAGGCGTGCTTAAAAATGCATCAGTCAGCCATTGGATGCTATCACTGACAAAGCATTTGTATTCTTGAATACTGCTTCAAGCTCTGTCATCTGTTTATATAAAAATGGATGACACGTTTTGCACATGCTCGGTGCAGCTAGCTGGCGCTGTTACGTTCAGTCCTTCCAAAAATAACCAGCTTTGAGTAAGCGCTCGCGTGTCCACCTTCTCTGCGTCCCTGTCTATTGTGCGTGCTACAAATTTCACCATGAATAAACCATGTAATTAACTTTTTTAGTGAGGAACTCATTTATGCAGGTAATTGGTAGAGAAACCCATTTTGTACACCTTCCTAATTTTAATAACACGTAGTAAATACAACGCAGCAAAGGATATGCATTGAATAATGTGCCCCATCCTTGCCATCTCCTCTGCAAGTAAACAGGGATGACGGTCACAATTTTAGCATTCATGTGAACCTTAAAAAGCTGTTCTATGTATGTGATATGCTAACCTGAACATGATGTTAACACTGACCATCTTGTTTCTGTGCAGGGTTGGTTCATTCTGCAAGCACTCTGAGATATCAGCTTGCATAATCGATGCTTGCTAGTGATTATGCGACAGCTGCCATGCCGTAATCAACTAAGTCATTAATCATTTATTTTTTTTAAATTTCTCTACTTCTCTCACAATTCTGTGTAAATATTTTCGTGTGAATAAACTTCTTTCAGTGCAAACTTGCATTTGTTTTGCATTTACGAGCACCTTCTAGGTTGCATACTGCCTTTTACCAACATGTTCACACATACTGACAAATGTTTACACTATGCTACTAGGTCGTATGTGGGACAAATGTTACTAGGGGAATAGTAAGACGTCAATAGCAAGTACATAAGCACATGTAAGTAAAATATTGCCAGAGTGTTACTAAAGGGCCTAAAGACTTGTGTTGGTTGACAGTTAGTAGAATGTTTACAGACCATCTATGAACATGCTTCAGTTGAAGTACGGTAGGCAATTCTTGATAGGATCCAATTCTTGATAGGATGTTACTAGGGTGTATATAGACAAATGTTAATAGGTGATTGGTAGGAAGTTGGCAGAACGTTTACAAACATTGATCAATTGGGAGAATGTTAATATGGCGTATAAAGAAAGCTTGTTAATAGGGAATTGGTAGGAAGTCAACAGAAAATATATGAACATTTTTCTTTTGAAAGAATGTTAATACGGTGTATAAAGAAAGCTTGTTAATAGGGGGTTGGTAGGAAGTTAACAGAAAATATATGAACATTTCTCTTTTGAAAGAATGTTACTAGGGTGTATAAAGACAAATGTTCATAGGAAATTGGTAGGAAGTTTAAAGACATCCTATGAACATGTTTCTATTGAAAGTTGGTGACCAATTGTTTCTAGGGTGTTACTAGAGAGTTGTTAGGATGTATAAAGACAGCAGGTAGGATTTCAATTGACTGTTGGTAGGTTCTAGTAACAAAAGTCTATAGACGGTCTAAAAAATGTTGCTAGAAATTTTTATAAGGGGCTGCTCTCTGCGAGGCGACAACACAAGCGGGCAGCTGCGACGGCGGTTACTGCGGGACTTTGATGACGTCGTCCCTGTATCGACCCGTCAGCACACGCACCGCATTATTTCGCCAAGACTATCGCAGCGCTCAGCTATCCCCCAACAACGCTAGTGCGTGTGCGTGGCTACTTGCTGCGGCCTGCCGCTCAATGCAAAAGTGTCGGCCTCGCCCCCTCTGCTCGTCATAGTATTCGCTTTCGGCTGCTCTCTGCGATGGGACAACACAAGCAGGCAGCTTCGAGGGCGGTTCCTGCGGGACTTGGATGACGTCGTCCCTGTATCGACCCGTAAGCACATGCACTGCATTCTTTCGCCAAGGATATAGCAGCGCTCAGCTACCCCCGATAAACGCTAGTGCGTGTGCGTGGCTACTTGCTGCGGCCTGCCGCTGAGTGCAAAAGTATCGGGCTCGCCCCCCTGCTCGTCATAGTATTCGCTTTGGGCTGCGACGCGACAACACAAGCGAGCTGCTACTACGGCGTTTGCTACGGGACTTGCCGGACGAGGTCTCTTTGTGGCCCAGTAAGCACGCGGACCGCATTTATTCGCGAAGACTACCGCAGCACTCAGCTACCCCCGGTCCACGCTAGCGCGCGTGTTCGGCTACTTGCTTCAGGCTGCTGCTCAACGCAAAAGTGACGGCTTCGATCCCTGCTCGTCAGAGTATTCATTTTGGCCTGCTCTCTGCGAGGCACCAACACAAGTGGGCAGCTACAACGAAGGTTGAGGCGGCACTTGGAATGCGTCGTCTCTGGATCGACCCGCCAACACACGCAACCCATTATTTCGCCAAGACCTTCGCGGCTCTCAGCTACCCCCCATCAACGGTAGTGCGCGTGCGTGGCTACTTGCTGCGGGCTGCCGCTCAACGCAAATGTGTCGGCCTCCACCCCTGCTCGTCATAGTATTCGCTTTCGGCTGCTCTCTGCGAGGCGACAACACAAGCGGGCAGCTGCGACGGCGTTTCCTGCGGCACTTGGACGACGTCGTCTTTGTATCGACCCGTAAACACACGCACGGCATTATTTCGCGAAGACTACCGCAGCACTCAGCTACCCCCGGTCAGCGCTAGTGCGTGTGCGTGGCTACTTGCTGCGGCCTGCCGCTAAACGCAAAAATATCGGCCTCGCCCCCCTGCTCGTCATAGTAGTCGCTTTGGGCTGCTCTCCGCGAGGCGACAACACAAGCGGGCAGCTGCGGCGGCGTTTGCTGCCGGACTTGGACCACGTCGTCTCTGTATCGACCCGTAAGCACACGCACCGCATTATTTCGCCAAGACTATCGCAGCACTCCGCTACCCCCAATTTTCCCCTGGTTCACCACTGTATGTTAACGAGCACCTTTGTCCAACGCTGAAGCATCTTCTCAGCATGGCGCTTGCGCAAAAGTGATTGAAAAACTGGCGATTTGTTTGGTCAAGCAGCGGCAAGATTTTGGCCAGGAAAGATGAAACGTCACCGATTGTGTACATTCGCAGTGAGCGTGATCTAGAAAGGATTAACTAGTTTGCGTCGACTGCACATATTTTTTCTGTTATTCAATGCTTTTGCAATGGCTGTGTCCCCAGAATACGTTAATAATGCATTTCGCTATTCTAAAAACCATTTTACCTGCTTTCACCTGAATGTGCGGTCCCTGAGAAACAAGGAGGAAGAACTGTCAGTTTTCTTAGATTAATTTGTTTTCAATTTCGATGTGATTATGTTTACATAGTCATGGTGTTCTGCAAATACTGAAATTTTCCACCGCGAAGGTTATCAAAGCTTCTTTCTTAATAGGCAACATAAGCAAAGTGGCGGTTTAGAGGTTCTCGTGAAACGTGAGCTAGAATGTGAAATAGATGCCGAGTTTTGCATTACATCCGAGGAGATAGAATGTTTGACATTACTATCGCGCGAATATATTTTCACTGTCATGTATCGGCCACCGAAGGCACAAATCCAACATTTCATTGGATACCTTGAAAAACTTCTAAATTATGTTAATTCGAAAAACGCGAAACTAATTCTTGGCGGAGACCTAAACATTGATACCTTAAAATCTTCCTGCATTAAAGAAACACTCTTTTCAGCAGTAGAGTCATCTGGTCACGCTATCTTAACAGATACGGCAACGCGTGTTACATCCTACACAGAGACACTCATCGACCTCTTTATTACAAATATACATACCGAATGTTTGACAACTGGTGTCCTGAATTGTGATATCAGCGACCACTTGCCGATTTATTTGTTTATCAGGGCTGAAGATAAGCTTACATATGCGCAAATGAACGATGTAAAGTGGTACAAAATATCGTTCCCACAACTTTAAACGCCTTCTACGCGTGCCTTGAAAGGGAAACTTGGACTGACGTTTACCATTCTTCAACGGCCGACGCCGCATACGAGGCTTTCATTTCTGCTTTCAAACGTATTTATTTCGAACATTTTAAGGAAAAAGTATTGCGAAAATGTAACAAAAACCGGAAACCGTGGATCAACCGCGAGTGCCTGCGCAGAATAAAAAAGAAGGCAAGATTTTTCCAAAAGTTTCTTAAGACCAGATCACCAGAGGATCTCGATATTTATAAAAAATATCGTAATAAGCTTAAAGGGCCCCTGAAACGGTTCGGACAAATTTTGTAGACGCGTAGGGCACAGCTTAAGTAGAACATTCGCACCACAATTTAAGTGAAGCGTTACGTATTAATGGAGCTACAAGCGATTAGAAGTTACCCTCCTCCCCGTCCACGCTTTTCCTCCTCAACTCGTTCGCCGAGCGAGCGGGGCTACGCACCGCCTTCCCTGGTCCTGCGTCACGATGCGACGTCACATCGTCCACTTCCGGTTGTTTTGGAGCCCGCCCCCGCCCGCGCAAGACCTCTCCGCTAGCCGCTTGGCTGTCGACCCCAAGCGAGAGCTATCGAAGCAGCGTGCGTTGCGAGCATTCTGTCGTAGCGCCGAACGTGTCTGGTATTCCGTTAACCATAGGCAAGCTGGTCATTTCGGCAAATCAATGGAGGCATAAACTCAAGCTGATGAAGGAACTTTGGCGTAGACGTACGTGAGCAGCGTGATCGGTCTACACGGTCCAGACACTTGTTGGCGCAGCGCTTAACCAGCCAAAGAAAGCGCTAATATATTGCTCTAACCAAGTGTAAAACATTTTAAACATTTATAAAAACAACGTGTCGATGATTACATTCCTGCGAAAAATACGCACCAGCAGCAAAGAAGAATACGCTTCGTTGCTGCTACTGTGTATGGTTGCGCTCTATGCCACCAGGTGGCTGCACCGTGCAGACCATTCACATTTGCCCTTCTGCTCATCTCGGCTCATCCCGTTACGGCACAGTCAAGCGGCCAGACCCTGTCCCCTTTAGCTTACGTTTGCCTTAATACGGGACTCGCGAAACGCTGTTGCGTTAGTAATCTGCCGGTGTAAAGTGACGGCCACAAACGCGCAAATCCTGGCGCCGATCGGATAGCGGTAGTCCGATGCGCAGCAGCCAGTTCGCTCGTACGCTGCCTTGCAGAGGGACACGATGTCGCAGCTTGACATATTGCCAGTCGCTACGTTTGCAGTCCACAAGGCAACAAAGTCGAATCATAGTGCTCGCGAAAAGACTGAGACCAACTGTGACCGCGGAGCTCTCGTCAAAATGGAGTACGTTGTAACACAAGCAGACGACACTTGCTGTGTGCCGGAAGTGCTTAAGTGTACTGAAAAATTGTTCTTGTGCATTCTCTTTATGCTACTTTCTTTTCATAAAAACAAATTAACTAACATTCCAACTATTACGAAGATCATTTGTTTACCATAAAGTTGGAAAAATTATCGATCACGCGCCCTGGTCAGCCAATCGGATAGCTCGCCCCACTGACGTCGTATGGGTGATTTCGGTCATATGGGTAGGGGGGGCTTAAAATTCCGCCGAGCAGTGCGCTGCGATCGGCAGCGATGTGCATTTTTAAAACCTTATAATAAATTACACGTTTTACGCAGAGCACTTAGATGTGTCAATTAATGATCAGAAGGACCTACTCTAACGACTCAGTACGTTTGTAGAAAATCGTCAAAAGCGTTTCAGGGTCCCTTTAACGCCTTTCTAAAAAACGAAAAGCGCTCTTTTCTGCACGATCAGTTTAGTAAAGAGCAATGTAGAGACAGTGCGCAGATGTGGAATAAGCTCAACAGTCTCCTAAATCGCACACAAGTCTAGGCAACAGTCACGGAGCTAAACAATCATGGCCGTCGTATTGAGGGCTTCGAGCTTGCTGAACAATTTAATACGTTTCTCAAAGATGCTGTGTCAGGTCCGCAAAGGTCAAGTAGGTCTAAACATGCCATAAATAGCAACCCTTTAAGCATGTATCTCGAACCAACTAATGAGGCCGAAATATGTGCCATATTTAACTCATTTAAAAACAGCAAAGCACATGATATTGATGGTATAGAGATAGCTCCAGTTAAACACGTGGTTGAAATAATAGCCCCAGTATTGGCTTATGTATATAAATTATCAATATATTCAGGTTGCTTTCCAAAACTGATGCAAGTAGCTAAAGTAAGTATGCTTTTTAAAAGTGGTGACAGAAATGACATGGCTAACTATAGGCCAATTTCCATTCTGCCCATTTTTTCGAAGGGCTTCGAGAAGATAATTTATAAATGGCTAATGAAGTTTTGCGTGAAATTTAACTTGATTACTTCATCTCAGTATGGCTTTCTACCAAACAGGTCCACAGAAACAGCTCTTCTAAAGCAAAAAGAATTAATTCTTGAGTCCATTGAAAACAAAGAATTGTGCATCGGTGTATTTATAGACTACTCGAAGGCGTCGGATCAACCATGAAATACTTTTGGAAAAACTGGAATTATACGTTATTCGTGGAATCGCAGCGCTCCTCCTAAAATCTTACCTAGAATATCGATGCCAGGGCGTGGCGATAGGAAACTACGTGTCTACTTACCAGAATATCACCACAGGAGTCCCTCAGGGTAGTATCCTGGGCCCATTATTGTTTCTGCAATATATTAATGATATAACAACTATTAGCAACGACCCAAGTTATATTTAATATGCAGATGACACAAGCCTCCTATTTAAAAGCCGTGACGTGCAGCACCTCTCCTTGGTTGTTAACGAAACTATGGAAAAGCTTAGTAGATGGAGCGCTGCAAATTGCCTGTTAATAAATTCCAAAAAAACAAAACCTGTGTTGTTTCATGCGCGTCAAAATTCGCTTATTGTAAAACCAGTGATAAAGTTCAACAACTGCAACATTGAAATAGTTGATGCTGTAAAAACGCTAGGAATACTTTTCAATAAAAACATGAACTGGGATCCTCACGTTAGCTCAGTTATGTCTCACCTAAATAGGTGTGTTGGTGTTCTAGCAAAATTTCGCTCATACCTTCCCGTATCCGTAAAATTGTTAATTTATAACACACTCTTCTTATCCCATCTTAACTATTGTTTCCTGGTTTGGGGAAATACCACATCGTCTAACACTAACAAACTGCATGTGCTACAAAAGAAGGCATAACGTCATATCGCTAGTGCTGATTACAATGCACACACTGCTGAACTGTTTCGTCAGTTTAAAATTGTTCCCGTGCCCAAACTTTACGAGTATTTTCTATGCATAAGATACAAAAAATCTGTATATAACAGCGAGCATGCATTTCTTAGCATATCGTGGTTGAAAACGACCACCATTGTATATCCATTCCGTAGTAAAGAATACTGGCACGTGCCATTTTGTCGTACTGAGCTTGGGCGGCAAAAGTTACGTCATGCACTTACAGTTCTGTTGAACAAACTAATTTTCCAGGATGTTCATGTAGAAATGTGCAGCATACGTAACATACGAGAGTTCTTCATTCCATGATGTCAGTACTCTTTTTCCACTGTTGTTAGTATCTTTATGTATGTATAATTACTGTCAACCTGTTCGTATTACATTACAATGTATAACACTAGAGGTTAACCTGCAATGGTAAGCTGTTAAAATGCCTTGTTAATTGTCGCCCTTATTGTATGCCTTGTATATTGGGGGCTCGGGCGCTTCTCCAGTGAATTGATTTTCATTTTTTGCCCGAGCATTTCCCGCATTGTGATGATGCAAATAAATTTCGACTTTAACTTCAACGCTAGTGCGTATGCGTGGCTGCTTGCTGCGGCCTGCCGCTCAAGGCAAAAGTGTCGGCCTCGCCCCCACTGCTCGGCATAGTATTTGTTTTGGGCGGCTCTCTGCGATGCGACAACACAAGCGCGCAGCTGCGAGGGCGGTTGCTGCGGGACTTGGATGACGTCGTCCCTGTATCGACCCTTAAGCACATGCACCGCATTATTCCGCCAAGACTATCGCAGCGCTCAGCTACCCCCGATCAACGCTAGCGCGTGTGCGTGGCTACTTGCGGCGGCCTGCCGCTCAATGCAAAAGTGTCGGCCTCGCCCCCCTGCTCGTCATAGTAATCGCTTTGGGCTGCTCTCTGCGAGGCGACAACACAAGTGGGCAGCTACGACGGCAGTTGAGGCGGCACTTGGACGACATCGTCTCTGTATCGACCCGTCAGCACACGCACCGCATTCTTTTGCGAAGAGTACCGCAGCACTCAGCTACCCCTGGTCAGCGCTAGAGCGTGTGCGTGGCTACTTGCTGCGGCCTGCCGCTCAAGGCGAAAGTGTCGGCCTCGCCCCCCCTGCTCGGCATAGTATTCGCTTTGGGCGGCTCTCTGCGATGCGACAACACAAGCGCGCAGCTGCGAGGGCTGTTCCTGCGGGACTTGGATGACGTCATCTCTGTATCCACCCGTAAGCAGACGCACCGCATTGTTTCGCCAAGACTATCGCAGCGCTCAGCTACCTTCGGTTAACACTAGTGCACGTGCGTGGTTACTTGCTGCGGCCTCACGCTCTACGCAAAAGTGTCGGCCTCGCTCCCCTGCTCGTCATAGTATACGCTTTGGGCTGCTCTCTGCGAGGCGACAACACAAGCGGGCTGCTACTACGGCGGTTGCTGCGGGACTTGCACGACGACGTCTCTGTGTCGGCCAGTAGGCACGCGGACCGTATTTATTCGCTAAGACTACCGCAGCACTTAGCTACCCCCGGTCAACCTTAGGGCGCGTGCTCGGCCACTTGCTTCAGGCTGCTGCTCAACGCAAAAGTGACGGCCTCGACCCCTGCTCGTCATAGTATTCACTTTGGCCTGCTCTCTGCGAGGCGCCAACACAAGTGGCCAGCCTCGACGGCAGTGGAGCCGGCACTTGGAATACGTCGTCTGTGTATCGACCCGTAAGCACGCGACCGCATTATTTCGCCAAGACTATAGCAGCACTCACTTAACCCCGATCAACGCTAGTGCGTATGTGTGGCTACTTGCTACGGCCTGCCGCTCAAGGCAAAAATGTCGGCCTGGCCCCCTCTGCTCGTCATAGTATTCGCTTTGGGCGTCTCTCTGCGGTGCGACAACACAAGCGCGCAGCTGCGAGGGCGGTTCCTGCGGCACTTGGATGACGTCGTCCCTGTATCGAACCGTAAGCACATGCACCGCATTCTTTCGCCAAGACTATCGCAGCGCTCAGCTACCCCCGATCAACGCTAGTGCGTGTGCGTGGCTACTTGCTGCGGCCTGCCGCTGAATGCAAAAGTGTCGGCCTCGCTCCCTGCTCGTCATAGTAGTCGCTTTGGACTGCTCTCTGCAAGGCGACAACACAAGCGGGCAGCTACGACGGCAGTTTAGGCGGCACTTGGACGACATCGTCTCTGTATCGACCCGTAAGCACGCGGACCGCATTCTTTCACGAAGACTTTCGCAGCACTGAGCTACCCCCGGTCAGCGCTAGTGCGCGTGCGTGGCTACTTGCTGCGGCCTGCTACTCAACGCAAAAGTGTCGGCCTCGACCCCTGCTCGTCCTTGTATTTGCTTTGGGCTCCTCTCTACGAGGCGACAACATAAGCGGGCAGCTGCGACGGCGGTTGCTGCGACACTTGCACGACGTCGTCTCTGTATCGACCCCTATGCACACCCACCGCATTATTTTGCCAAGACAATCGCAACGCTCAGCTACCCCCGATCAGCACTAGTGCGTGCGCGTGGCTACTTGCTGCGGCCTGCCGCTCAATGCCAAACTGTCGACCTCGCCCCCCTGCTCATCACAGTAGTCGCTTTGGGCTGCTCTCGTCGAGGCGACAACTCAAGTGTGCAGCTACGACGGCAGTTGAGGCGGCACTTGGACGACGTCGTCTCTGTATCGACCCGTAAGCGCACGCACCGCATTATTTCGCCAAGACTTTCGCGGTACTCAGCTACCCCCTATCAACGGTAGTGCGCGTGCATGGCAACTTGCTGCGGGCTGCCGCTCAACGCAAATGTGTCGGCCTCCACCCCTGCTCGTCATAGTATTCGCTTTGGGCTGCTCTCTGCGAGGCGACAACACAAGCGGGTAGCTGCTACGGTGGTTCCTGCGGGACTTGGACAACGACGTCTCTGTATCGACCCGCAAGCACACGCACCGCATTCTTTCGCCAACACTATCGCAGCGCTCAGCTACCCCCGATCAACGCTAGCGCGCGTGCTTGGCTACTTGCGTCGGGCTGCTGCTTAACGCAAAAGTTTCGGCCCCGACCCCTGCTCGTCATAGTATTCATTTTGACCGGCTCTCTGCGAGGCAACAACACAAGCGGGCAGCTACGACGGCGGTTACTGCGGGACTTGCACGACGACGTCTCTGTGTCGCCCATTAAGCACGCGCACCGCATTCTTTCGCGAAGACTACCGCAGCAGTGAGCTATCCCCGGTCAACGCTAGCGCGCGTGCTTGGCTACTTGCTTCGGGCTACTGCTCAACGCAAAAGTGTCGGTCTCGACCCCTGCTCGTCATAGTAATTGCTTTGGGCTGCTCCCTACGATGCGACAACCCAAGCGGGTAGCTGCGACGGCGGTTCCTGCGGGACTTGGACGACGTCGGCTCTGTATCGACCCGTAAGCACACGCACCGCATTATTTCGCCAAGACTATCTCAGCACTCAGCTACCCACGATCAACGCTAGTGGGCGTGCGTGGCTAATTGCTGCGGCCTGCCGCTCAGCGCATAAGAGTCGGCCTCGCCCCCCTGCTCGTCATAGTATTCGCTTTGGGCTGCTCTTTGCGAGGCAACAACACAAGTGGGCAGCTGCGACGGCGTTTCCTGCAGGACTTGGACGAGGTCCTCTCTGTATCGACCCGTAAGCACGCGACCGCATTATTTCACTAAGACTATCGCAGCACTCAGCTACCCCCTATCAACGCTAGCGCGCATGCGTGGCTACTTGCTGCGGTCTGCCGCTCAAGGCAAAAGTGTCGGCCTCGCCCCCCCCTGCTCGGCATAGTATTCGCTTTGGGCGGCTCTCTGCGATGCGACAACACAAGCGCGCAGCTGCGAGGGCGGTTCCTGCGGGACTTGGATGACTTCATCTCTGTATCCACCCGTAAGCAGACGCACCGCATTGTTTCGCCAAGACTATCGCAGCGTTCAGCTACCTTCTGTTAACACTAGTGCACGTGCGTGGTTACTTGCTGCGGCCTCCCGCTCTACGCAAAAGTGTCGGCCTCGCCCCCCTGCTCGTCATAGTATACGCTTTGGGCTGCTCTCTGCGAGGCGACAACACAAGCGGGCTGCTACTACGGCGGTTACTGCGGGACTTGCACGACGACGTCTCTGTGTCGCCCAGTAAGCACGCGGACCGCATTTATTCGCGAAGACTACCGCAGCACTCAGTTACCCCCGGTCAACGCTAGCGCGCGTGCTCGGCTACTTGCATCAGGCTGCTGCTCAACGCAAAAGTGACGGCCTCGACCCCTGCTCGTCATAGTATTCACTTTGGCCTGCTCTCTGCGAGGCGGCAACACAAGTGGCCAGCTACGACGGCAGTTAAGGCGGCACTTGGAATACGTCGTCTGTGTATCGACCCGTAAGTACGCGACCGCATTATTTCGCCAAGACTACCGCAGCACTCACCTAAACCCCGATCAACGCTAGTGCGTATGCGTGGCTACTGGCTGCGGCCTGCCTCTCAAGGCAAAAATGTCGGCCTGGCCCCCTCTGCTCGTCATAGTATTCGCTTTCGACTGCTCTCTGCGATGCGACAACACAAGCGGGCAGCTGCGAGGGCGGTTCCTGAGGGACTTGGATGACGTCGTCCCTGTATCGACCCGCAAGCACATGCACGGCAATATTTCGCCAAGACTATCGCTGCGCTCAGCTACCCCCGATCAACGCTAGTGCGTCTGCGTGGCTACTTGCTGCGGTGTGCCGCTCAATGCAAAAGTGTCGGCCTCGCCCCCTTGCTCGTCATAGTAATCGCTTTGGGCTGCTCTCTGCGAGGCGACAACACAAGTGGGCAGCTACGGCGGCAGTTGAGGCGGCACTTGGACGACATCGTCTCTCTATCGACCCGTAAGCACACGCACCGAATTCTTTCGCCAAGACTATCGCAGCGCTCAGCTTCCGCCGATCAACGCTAGTGCGTGTGCTCGGCTACTTGCTTCAGACTGCTGTTCAAGGTAAAAGTGACGGCCTCGACCCCTGCCCGTCATTGTATTCACTTTGGCCTGCACTCTGCGAGGCGCCAACACAAGTGGGAAGCTACGGCGGCAGCTGAGGCGGCACTTGGACGTCCTCGTCTTTGTATCGACCCGTAAGCACACGCACCGCCATTATTTCACCAAGACTGTCGCGGCATTCACCTACCCCCTATAAACGGTAGTGCGCTTACGTGGCAACTTGTTGCGGGCTGCCGCTCAAAGCAAATGTGTGGGCCTCAACCCCTGCTCCTCATGGTATTCGCTTTGGGCTGCTCTCTGCGATGCGACAACACAAGCGGGCAGCTGCTAGGGCGGTTCTTGCGGGTACTTTCGCGGTACTCAGCTTCCCGCTATCAACGGTAGTGCGCGTGCATGGCTCCCTTACAAAAATTTTTATAGAAAGTCCATAGACAGTCTATAGACATTTGTCTATGAAGTCTATAGACTGTCTATAGACATTTCGTTAGACTAGTCTATAGACAGTCTATAGACTTATGGCCATACAATTTTTATAGACTAGTCTATAAAGCGTCTGAGTCTATAGACTGTCTATACACAGTCTATGGACAGTCTATAGACTTATGGCCATACTTATTATAGATTAGTCTATAAAAAGTCTGAGTCTATAGATTGTCTATAGACTGTCTATAGACTTATGGTCATACACTTTTTAGAGACTAGTCTATAAGAAGTCTGAGTCTATAGACTGTCTATAGACGGTCTATAGACTTATGGCCCTACACATTTTATAGACTAGTCTATAAAAAGTCTGAGTCTATAGACTCTATACACTGCCTATAGACAGTCTAGAGACTTATGGCCATACACTTTTTATAGACTAGTCTATAAGAAGTCTGAGTCTATAGACTGTCTATGGACAAGAGTATAGGCTTACAGTTCTACTTTTGTAGACTGAAGTCTATAGAATGTCTACAGATGAGATTTGTCCGTAGACATTTTATACACTTCAGTCTACAAAAGTAGAACTATATATACAGTTCTAATTTTGTAGACTGAAGTCTATGGAATGTCTATATACAAATGTATATAGATGGTCTATAGACATTCTTTAGACTTCAGTCTACAAAAACAGAACTTTATAGTCCGATACACTTTTTTTCTATGACATTCTGCAGATATTTGTTAACAAATATGATTTTTTTTTTATCTATAGGCACTCTATAAACACAGACATCTTATAGACAAGTCTACAAAGAGTGTATAAGGCCATAACTCCATAGCGGCTATCTACAAGTTAGTTTACATTTTTGTTTACATGCGGTAGGAAAAAGCTTTGAATGTATTTATGCATGTGCACCTGTTCCTTTTCATCTGCACTTATGCATTACCGTTAGTAGATTAATAATGCTTCTGAACCAGCATACTTTCATATATGTTGCATAAACAGAAAGAATTTATATAGTGCTGAATCATGCAGTGCGAAAAATAAAACAAATGCACCAGCAATGCATTCACCGTTTTTATTGCTCGATATAATAGATGAATTCCTTAAATTCATGTCGTACGCTATTATGGAAACAGATTAAATATTTACACTACTCCTTGGCAAGCATGGTCGCCAGGCTGGCCTTGACCTTTGTGTCATTAGGTCCAAAGGTGCTGCAGGTGTATGCTGCAAATAAGTAGATGCAGTAATATGAGGCAAAAATAACAAGTGTATATTCTTTGTGTGTTCATTAAGCAGCTTAATATATTTGCTCAAACCATCTAAGTCAATACTTAATACGGTTTAACTATGACTAATGGCTGCTTTTCAATAGAAATCAGCACCTTTATACAATGTTTTATTGCATGGTATGGTGAACAATTAAACAGTCACAACTGCTGCTCGTGTCAGCAACAGTATGTTCCCTTTTATGACAAGTTCATATATGATGCATTATTGTACTTATCCCAAATGGTCTCTATATTTATTGCTGAAACGTTACTCAGTTGGGCTGTCTGTACATTTTTTTTTTGGCTGGTAGTTAAGTATGCCCGTGCAGAGGGATATCTTCAGAAGACGTGACTGGAATATTCACAGTATCATGCCTAAGATTGTAATTTAATTTGCTTAATACACACTTAAATGTCTTTCTCATACTTTTAAATGAATGGGTGATTGGCCATAACTTCAACGGAAGGCAGATGGGCTGATTGTATCGATATGGTCACTTAATTTGTTACAGGTAATGAGGCCTCTTGGGCGTGCTAACACGTTTCCAAGTTAGGTATACCACATGAGCACCCGAAATACCACACGAGCACTTTGTGTCATGGCACGACAGATATGCACCTCCTAGGAAACAGAACTGATAGTATAGTTCGAATGAATTCTATTACAGTAAATTATTTAAGGTGCTTTGAAAGATGAAAATTTTTTCTAGGCTATCGAGGTTCAGGACGTTTAGTTAACGCAAAAAAAACACATATTGAGTAAGAAATGCCTTGTCAGTAAGCTTGACTTTCTTTTATTTTTCAATAAATGGAACCAATTTCCTTCAATTTTTATCAGGTGAAACGTTTTAAAAATATATTTAACTCAGAGATTCTCTGGAAACTTTGTATGACATATAACAAGACAGCATACCTATGTGGCCATTTTAAAATGTCCCGATCTTTTTCCAAGCCTTCCCTGGCTGTTTTCATGAAAATTTTCTGGCAATCTATGACGCCTGCAGCTTAAGTGTAATAAAAAAAATATTGTGGTTTAATGCTTGCCAAGTACTGCCAGTCCATAATATTTAGATAAAACGAATAACACGTCAGTCACTTGACATGCAGTATTAGATTCAACTGATTTGAATCCCTTGTTTAATAAAGCTGACAAGGGCTTCGGCAAGTTCGTAATTGACGGCCACACGAGTACAGCACTGAAGACACCGAGACACACGTAAAGCAAATGAAACAATGTGAGGGAAAACTATACAATGAGTTATACAATTAGTTATTTTTATGGTTCAATAGTAGTTTTCAATATAATTTGCTCTCATTACTTATGCCTCTAGTTAACTTTGTTTACCTCTGATTAAAGACTACATGGCAATATTAATCAGTACCATTATGATGTTTCGTTATACTACAGTATGATAAGCAGTTAGACAACCGTAGTGGTCGCCGGTGCCAGCAACGGTATGTTTCATTTTAAGACAGGTTCATGTGACATACAGTGTACTTATAAAAATAAAAGAAATGCGAGAATCCCAAACGATTCCTATCATAATACTTGTTGAAACAAAGATACCCGGCTGGACTGTGCACATCTTTCAGGTGTTAATGCAATATGCCCGTGCCGAACGAACATGCTCAGCATACTGACTGCAGTTTTGAACAATCACGTTAAAATTTGCAATTTATTTCCGCTTAGAACAGTCTGCAATGTCTCTTTTCTCATACTTCAAGATGAATACATTTGCCACACTTTCAGTAGAATGCACATGAATGGGGGCGTACTGACCAGGTTACTTATAAACTAAAACATGTTACGATCTCTTAGGTGTGTTGATAAGGGTAGAACAAATGCAATGCCCACTGAATTATTTGAATAATCTGTGCGTTATCTACTTAGAAAAGACCACCAAATTGATAATCTGGCTCTTTTTTCTTTTGTACAGCGCATATTGTATGCAGTCTGTCCAAGACGACGGCACTAAATGCAACAGCAATGAAAACCGGAACACTTATTACGCACGACAATGGCTTCATACCATGCACGATTAGCACAATGCGAATCTGCGCCAGCAGCTGCCTTGTGATTAAGAGCACGTAAACTGCAGAACGCCGAAGCATCGGAAGCCGCTTAACGCTTTTCATATAGCTCGAAAGATAACTTCTGCTGCTAAATTGTTTAAAAAGGACACAGAAAACAAATCTTCCAACTACCGTCAAACGCAATGCCTTCAGTTTGAAACGTGTAAAGGTGTTCCCGGAGCGACTAATTTATTGTTCTCTAATTTTTTCGGCTAAGTTGCCAAGCTGCAAGTGACTGAGCTTATCGCAGGTTTCATGCTCCAAAAGCGTTTGTGGTTGCATATAAATAGATGGGGTGAATCTAGAGATTTCTACTAGATATTTCTTCAAGTCTCGTGTTTTGCTTGCTGTAACTTCCCAAAATTATTTAGATTGGTTGCCAGGAACCTTAAAAATACTGCTACTTTAAACTATGCGAAAACGGCAGCGCACACACTGCTGATGCATGCCCCGCAAACACGGCCTTTCATCCGAGTACGCTAGCAGTTATTCAACTGTGCCTGTCTGTTTGAAAATTCTTGATGCTAACACAATTTCGAGATATGTACGTAAAGCGTGTCACGAGAATTTCACTACACATACGGTGCAGCATTCATCGCGGCCGGATCAAGCGCCACTAAATGAGATCTACCACACTTGCTGCCCAACACACACAATCCGCTTAGTGGCAGCTCAGTATCAAGTTAAAACATGGTGTACTTCCTTTTTTACGCACCTAAGCTATAATGATAAAATCAACAAGCACGAGCGATCGCTCGCCGTAAAACATTCCGTATAGTAGAAGCGAGAACACGAGCGCGTTATCAAACCATGTCAACGACAAACCGACACTATACCCGAGTCGCCTGCGCTACATGCAGCCGGTTCGCGCTACGATATGCGCTCACATAATCATGGGGTATTGACGCAAAACGTCTTTGATAAACCTTACCATTCAGTGTAGTTGACGTGTGATGGCACAAAGAAGACACGCATACACAGACACCAACGTTCAGGGAGACACCGCACACCGGCACAACCGTTTACGTGCCTGGCACACTCGTTGAGACGGCGCACCGCCGCGCAGAGCTCCGAGCATGCGCAGGAGCTCCGCGCGGGAGGGCGTGCGCGCTCGGAGGAGTGTGAGCGCCTTTTCCTCCTTCATTTTTTTCTTTGTCTCTTTCTCTCTCTCTGCGCGCCATGCGCGCCGGAACGGGTGGCTTTTCTTTTCCGTTCTGCATTTTTTTCGTGGACGAAGGATATGCGCTGGCAGGTTGTATGACAAACGCTGTGGGCTATCGTATGAGACTGGAACGCTAACATGAATGCGCTGTTTGTAAAAGCCGTTACGGGGCCCTTCAGACGTTTTAGACGCATTATTGCCAGCGTCGATGAGTAATACAGCGTATTTGTAGCATATCTTCCAGCGTACCGCCAAATGTGACGCCTGCACGTATGTTAGTGCTAATTTTCTGTTCCGATGATAGGTCAAAGCAATCAGTACAGCATTGAGGTACTCATATGCGTGGCTGCGCAGGCATACCGCCGGCGAAATACTGGGTGGGCTCAGAGAATTTGGCACCTATGTTAAGTGAATGAGAAACTTTGATGAGTTTATAGTGCAGGATATTAGGCAACAAAAGTCGCCCGATGTTAGTGACGCAGCCGAGATATGAAGACAATGTGAAAAGTATCCGAGAATCGGACGACACACAACGCGAACACCGCATGCGTGAAATCGGTTCATGGCACATTCACAAAGTCCGCGTTGTCAGCTACAAACATTACGAGTGTCTTTGCTGTTAGCTTGATGCCAGTTTCGAATCCACTTGTATCTGAAGCTGGCGTTCATAACATATATTTTAACAATTGGATCGGCGTTTTGCTTCCGTTATTCTACTGCCGCAAAAGTGATGCGACAACTGTGAAGACTGTCTTGGGATTGCCGAGAGCGACTACGTAGATCATATGTGGTCAAAAAATGCGGAGGTATACACTATGTGTATACTAAAGTCTACAAATAGGCTCTACAGCAATCTCAGCAGTATACAACTTCAGTGGCTTATATCAAACGCAGCTATGTATTATCCACCGGTACCTGCGCTTGGTTACAGCGTACACGGGTTGGGCCCAGATTAACGATGTTTGTCTATTGTTAATCTATAGAAATGCAAGACCATGACAACTCAGAGGTGGTGAATTCACCACCTGGTTTGCGGGCTTTCGCCACTTATTCACCCCTTTTGCCACATCTTCACCATCTGACCTTCACCTCCTGGTCTTCGCGAAGTGTACGTCCGGGAAGCAGCCAGGTTTAGGGCCTTCGAGTGCCTGGAAGACCTTGGTGACGCGGACGGTGCCTGCTCCGCCGCGATGCTCGTTCGGTGCAGCTGCACCGAACGCAGACTAGCAGTCTACACGGTTTGCCCGCCGCGCCGGGGTTGCGGTGCCGTCGTGCATGAACCAGTGCCATATCATCGTGTTCGCAGAGGGCGGGGGGTATGGGAACTCGGAATTACATATTATCGACTTTCTTCTATAGACATTCAATACACCAGGAGTAGAGAAAAAAATAGAAACCTTGTCGACTATTGTTCGTAATATACAGAGTCAACAGACAAAGTATGGACAAAAATAAATAGAAACTGTATCGGCTTTCGTCTACAGGTAGTCCATATAGAGGGGAAGTAGACAAAGAAGAAACAAACTCCTTATCAAATTTTTTCTATAGACCGTCTATAGACTGCGAGTAGACAAAAAGAAATAGAAATCTTATCGACTTTCGTCTACAGAAATTCTATATACAAAGTATATGGTCAAAAATAAATAGACACTGTATCGACCTTCGTCTAAAAGTAGTCCATAGATGGGAAATAGACAAAAAGAAACAAACACCTTATCGACTTTTTCTATACACCGTCTATAGACAGCGAGTAGAGAAAAAGAAATAGAAACCTTATCGACTTTCGTCTATAGAAAGTCTATAGACAAAGTATGGACAAAAATAGATGGAGACTGTATCCACTTTCGCCTATAGATAGTCCATAGAGGGGAAGTAGGCAAAAAAGACACAAACACCTTATCGACTTTTTTCTATAGACCGTCTATAGACTGCGAGTAGACAAAAAGAAATAGAAACCCTATCGGCTTTCGTCTATCAAAAGTCTATAGACAAAGTATGGACAAAAATACATAGAGACTGTATCCACTTTCGTCTGTAGGTATTCTATAGAGGGGAAGCAGATAAAAAGGAAACAAATACCTTATCGACTTTTTTCTATAGACCGTCTATAGACTGCGAATAGACAAAAATAAATAGAAACCCTATAGACTTTCGTCTATAGAAAGTCTATAGACAAGGTATGGACAAAAATAGATAGAGACTGTATCCACTTTCGTCTGTAGGTATTCTATAGAGGGGAAGCAGATAAAAAGGAAACAAACACCTTATCGACTTTTTTCTATAGACCGTCTATAGACTGCGAATAGACAAAAAGAAATAGAAACCCTATCGACTTTCGTCTATAGAAAGTCGAAAGACAAAGTATGGACAAAAATAGGTAGAGACTGTGTCGACTTTCGTCTGTAGGTATTCTATAGAGGGGAAGCAGACAAAAAGGAAACAAACACCTTATCAACTTTTTCTATAGACCGTCTATAGACTGCGAATAGACAAAAAGAACTAGAAACTTTATCGACTTCCGTCTATAGACAGTCTATAGACTTTAGATTTGGACTTTTGTTTATATATAGAAAGGAAAGGTCGTCTATGAAAAGTCTATAGACTTTCTATAGACAGTCTAAAGTCATTTTTGTAAGGGCTACTTGCTGTGGGCTGCCGCTCAACGCAAATGTGTCGGCCTCCACCCCTGCTCGTCATAGTATTCGCTTTGGGGTGCACCCTGCGAGGCGACAGCACAAGCGGGCAGCTGCTACGGCGGTTCCTGCAGGATTTGGACAACGACGTCTCTGTATCGACCCGCAAGCACATGCACCCCATTCTTTCGCCAACACTATCGCAGCGCTCAGCTACCCCCGATCAACGCTAGCGCGCGTGCTTGGCTACTTGCTTCGGGCTGCTGCTTAACGCAGAAGTTTCGGCCCCAACCCCTGCTCGTCATAGTATTCACTTTGGCATGCTCTCTGCGAGGCGACAACACAAGCGGGCAGCTACGACGGCGGTTACTGCGGGACTTGCACGACGACGTCTCTGTGTCGCCCATTAAGCACGCGCACCGCATTCTTTCGCGAAGACTACCGCAGCAGTGAGCTACCCCCGGTAAACGCTAGCGCGCGTGCTTGGCTACTTGCTTCGGGCTACTGCTTAACGCAAAAGTGTCGGTCTCGACTCTTGCTTGTCATAGTAATTGCTTTGGGCTGCTCTCTACGATGCGACAACACAAGCTGGTAGCTGCGACGGCAGTTCCTGCGGGACTTGGACGACGTCGGCTCTGTATCGACCCGTAAGCACAAGCACCGCATTATTTCGCCGAGACTTTCGCAGTACTCAGCTACCCCCGATCAACGCTAGTGCGCATGCGTGGCTACTTGCTGCAGGCTGCTGCTCAACGTAAAAGAGTCGGCCTCGCCCCCCTGCTCGTCATAGTATTCGCTTTCGGCTGGTCTCTGCGAGTCGACAACACAAGCGGGCCGCTGATACGGCGTGTCCTGCGGGACTTGGATGACGTCGTCTCTGTGTCGACCCGTAAGCACACCTACCGCATTATTTTGCCAAGACTATCGCAACGCTCAGCTACCCACGATTAGCACTAGTGCGTGTGTGTGGCTACTTGCTGCGGCCTGCCGCTCAATGCAAAAGTGTCGGCCTCGCCCCCCTGCTCGTCATAGTAGTCGCTTTGGGCTGCTCTGTGCGAGGCGAACACACAAGTGGGCAGTTACGACGGCAGTCGAGGCGGCACTTGGACGAGGTCGTCTCTGTATCGACCCGTAAGCAACGCGACCACTTTATTTCGCCGAGACTTTCGCGGTACTCAGCTACCCCCGATCAACGCTAGTGCGCATGCGTGGCTACTTGCTGCAGGCTGCTGCTCAACGTAAAAGAGTCGGCCTCGCCCCCCTGCTCATCATAGTATTCGGCTTCGGCTTCTCTTTGCGAGGCGACAACAGAAGCGGGCAGCTGTGAGGGCGGTTCCTGAGGGATTTGGACGACGTCGTCTCTGTGCCGACCCGTAAGCACACGCACCGCATTATTTCGCCAAGACTATCGCAGCGCTCCGCTACCCCCGATCAACGCTAGTGCGTGTGCGTGGCTACTTCCTGCTGCCTGCCGCTCAATGCAAAAGTGTCGGCCTCGCCCCTCTGCTCGTCATAGTAGCCGCTTTAGGCTGCTCTCTGCGAGGCGACAACACAAGCGGGCAGCTAAGACGGCGGTTACTTCGGGACTTGCACGAAGACATCTCTGTGTCGCCCACTATGCACGCGGACCGCATTCTTTCGCGAAGACTACCGCAGCAGTCAGCTACCCCCGGTCAACGCTAGTAAGCGCGTGCTTGGCTACTTGCTTCGGGGTGCTGCTTAAGGCAAAAGTGTCGGCCTCGACCCCTGTTCGTCATAGTATTCACTTCGGCCTGCTCTATACGAGGCGCCAACACAAGTGCGCAGGTACGACGGCAGTTGATGTGGCAATTGGAAGACGTCGTCTCTGTATCGACTCGTAAGCACACGCACCACATTATTCCGCCAAGACTTTCGCGGCCCTCAGCGACCTGCTATCAACGGTAGTGTGTGTGCGTGGCTATTTGTGGCGGCCTGCCGCTCAATGTAAAAGCGTCGGCCTCGCCCCCCTGCTCCTCATAGTAGTCGCTTTGGGCTGCTCTCTGCGAGGCGACAACAGAAATGGGCAGCTACGACGGCAGTTGAGGCGGCACTTGGACGACGTCGTCTCTGTATCGACCCGTAAGCGCACGCACCGCATAATTTCGCCAAGACTTTCGCGGCACTCAGCTACCCCCTATCAGCGGTAGTGCGCATGCGTGGATACTAGCTGCGGGTTGCCGCTCAACGCAAATGTGCCGGCCTCGACCCATGCTCATCATAGTATTCGCTTTGGGCTGCTCTCTGCGAGGTGACAGCACAAGCGGGCAGCTGCGACGGCGATTGCTGCGGGACTTCCACGACGTCGTCCCTGTATCGAGCCGTAAGCACACGCACCGCATAATTTCGCCAAGACTACCGCAGCAATCAGCTACCCCCGGTACACGGTACCGCATGTGCGTGGCTACTTGCTGCGGGCTGCCGCTCAACGCAAATGTGTCAGCCTAAACCCCTGCTCGTCATAATATTCACTTTGGGCTGATCTCTACGAGGCTAAAACACAAGCGGGAAGCTGCGACGGCGTTTCCTGCGAGACTTGGACGACGTCGTCTCTGTATCGAGCTGTAAGGACGCGACCGCGTTATTTCGCCAAGACTATCGCAGCACTCACCTACCCCCGATCAACGGTAGTGCGCATGCGTGGCTGCTTGCCGCGGCCTGCCGCTCAAGGCAAAAGTGTCGGCCTCGCCCCCCTGTGCTCGTCATAGAATCCGCTTTGGGCTGCTCTCTTCGATGCGACAACACAAGCCGGCAACTGCACGGGCGGTTCCTGCGGCACTTGGATGACGTCGTCTCTGTATCGACCCGTGAGCACACGCACCGCATTATTTCGCCAAGACTATCGCAGCGTTCAGCTACCCCCGACCAACGCTAGTGCGTGTGCGTGGCTACTTGCTGCTGGCTGCCGCTCAACGCAAATGTGTCGGCCTCGACTCCTGCTCGTCATATTATTCGCTTTGGGCTGCTCTCTGCGAGGTGACAACACAAGCGGGCAGCTGCGACGGCGGTTGCTGCGGGTCTTGGACGACGTCGTCTCTGTATTGAGGCGTAAGCACACGCACCGCATAATTTCGCCAATACTACCGCAGCACTCAGCTACCCCCGGTACACGTTAGCGCGCATGCGGGGCTACTTGCTGCGGGCTGCCGCTCAACGCAAATGTGGCGGCCTCGACCCATGCTCGTCATAGTATTCGCTTTGGGCTGCTCTCTGCGAGGTGACAACACAAGCGGGCAGCTGCGACGGCGGTTGCTGCGGGACTTCAACGATGTCGTCCCTTTATCGACCCGTAAGCACATGCACTGCATTCTTTCGCAAAGACAATCGCAACACTCAGCTACCCCCGATCAACGCTAGTGCATGTGCGTGGCTACTTGCTGCGGCCTGCCGCTCAATGCAAAAGTGCCGGCTTTGCCCCCTCTACTCGGCATATTATTCGCTTTGGGCTGTTCTCTGCCTGGCGAAAACACATTGGGCAGCTGCGACGGCGTTTCCTGCGAGACTTGGAAGACGTCGTCTCTGTATCGACCCGTAAGCACGCGACCGCATTATTTCGCCAAGACTATCGCAGCACTCACCTACCCCCGATCAACGGTAGTGCGCATGCGTGGCTACTTGCTGCGGCCTGCCGCTCAAGGCAAAAGTGTCGGCCTCGCCCCCTGTGCTCGTCATAGAATCCGCTTTGGGCTGCTCTCTTCGATGCGACAACACAAGCCGGCAACTGCGCGGGCGGTTCCTGCGGCACTTGGATGACGTCGTCTCTGTATCGACCCGTGAGCACACGCACCGCATTATTTCGCCAAGACTATCGCAGCGTTCAGCTACCCCCGACCAACGCTAGTGCGTGTGCGTGGCTACTTGCTGCTGGCTGCAGCTCAACGCAAATGTGTCGGCCTCGACTCCTGCTCGTCATATTCGCTTTGGGCTGCTCTCTGCGAGGTGACAACACAAGCGGGCAGCTGCGACGGCGGTTGCTGCGGGTCTTGGACGACGTCGTCTCTGTATTGAGGCGTAAGCACACGCACCGCATAATTTCTCCAAGACTACCGCAGCACTCAGCTACCCCCGGTACACGTTAGCGCGCATGCGGGGCTACTTGCTGCGGGCTGCCGCTCAACGCAAATGTGGCGGCCTCGACCCATACTCGTCATAGTATTCGCTTTGGGCTGCTCTCTGCGAGGTGACAACACAAGCGGGCAGCTGCGACGGCGGTTGCTGCGGGACTTCAACGATGTCGTCCCTTTGTCGACCCGTAAGCACATTCACTGCATTCTTTCGCAAAGACAATCGCAACACTCAGCTACCCCCGATGAACGCTAGTGCGTATGCGTGGCTACTTGTTGCGGCCTGCCGCTCAATGCAAAAGTGCCGGCTTTGCCCCCTCTACTCGGCATATTATTCGCTTTGGGCTGTTCTCTGCCTGGCGAAAACACATTGGGCAGCTGCGACGGCGTTTCCTGCGAGACTTGGACGACGTCGTCTCTGTATCGACCCGTAAGCACGCGACCGCATTATTTCGCCAAGACTATCGCAGCACTCACCTACCCCCGATCAACGGTAGTGCGCATGCGTGGCTACTTGCTGCGGCCTGCGGCTCAAGGCAAAAGTGTCGGCCTCGCCCCCTCTGCTCGGCATAGTATTCGCTTTGGGCTGCTCTCTGCGATGCGACAACACAAGCCGGCAGCTGCGCGGGCGGTTCCCGCGGGACTTGGACGACGTCGTCTCTGTATCGACCCGTAAGCACACGCACCGCATTATTTCGCCAAGACTATCGCAGCACTCAGCTGCCCCCGGACAACGTTAGTGCGCAATGTGGCTACTTGCTGCGGCCTGCCACTCAATGCAAAAGTGTCGGCCTCGCCCCCCTGCTCGTCATAGTAGTCGCTTTGAGCGGCTCTTTGCGATGCGAACACACAAGCGCGCAGCTGCGAGGGCGGTTCCTGCGGGACTTGGATGACGTCGT
The DNA here is from genome assembly GCF_050947875.1 of Dermacentor variabilis. Taxonomy (NCBI): domain Eukaryota; kingdom Metazoa; phylum Arthropoda; class Arachnida; order Ixodida; family Ixodidae; genus Dermacentor; species Dermacentor variabilis. Next base: position 1,428,439 of record NW_027460423.1, on the reverse strand, counting down.
CCCTGTATCTACCCGTAAGCACACGCACCGCATTATTTCGCCAAGACTATCGCAGCACTCAGCTACCCCCGATGAACGCTAGTGCGTATGCGTGGCTACTTGTTGCGGCCTGCCGCCCAACGCAAAACAGTCGGCCTCGCCCCCCGCTCGTTATACTATTCGCTTTGGGCTTCTCTCTGCGAGGCGACAAGAGAAGCGGGCAGATGCGACGGCGTTTCCTGCGGGACTTGGACGAGGTCATCTCTTTATCAAAGCGTAAGCACGCGACCGCATTATTTCGCAAAGATTATCGCAGCCCTCAGCTACCCCCTATCAACGGTAGTGCGCATGCGTGCGATTTGCTGCGGGTTGCCGCTGAACGCAAATGTGTCGGCCTCGACCCCTGCTCGTCATATTATTCGCTTTGGGCTGCTCTCTGCGAGGTGACAACACAAGCGGGCAGCTGCGACGGCGGTTGCTGCGGGACTTCCACGACGTCGTCCCTGTATCGACCCGTAAGCGCCCGCACCGCATTATTTCGCCAAGACTTTCGCGGCACTCAGCTACCCCCTATCAACGGTAGTGCGCGTGCGTGGCTATTTGCTGAGGGCTGCCGCTCAACACAAATGTGTCGGCCTCGACACCTGCTCGTCATAGTGTTCGCTTTGGGCTGCTCTGTGCGAGGGAACAACACAAGCGGGCAGCTGCGACGGCGTTTCCTGCCGGACTTGGACGACGTCGTCTCTGTATCGACCCGCAAGCACACGCACCGCATTATTTGCTGTGTGATACCAGATGACTGTGTGACCAGCTGATGATGAATACTGTGTGATACCAGATGACGGGCGCCTTGCAAGGACAGTTCCGATTCACAAATCTGGATCCCCTTTAGAACTACATAATTACAGACCAGTTTCCTTATCATCCACAACTTGTAAACTGCTAGAACTCATTTTATTTATAGCGATTATAACACATTTAGAGAATAATCATTTACTTCAGCAAATCAACATGGATTTTGGGCTGGTTTATCCACAATTACACAGTTGGCTGAAATAACCCTTACAAAAATGACTTTAGACTGTCTATAGAAAGTCTATAGACTTTTCATAGACGACCTTTCCTTTCTATAGATTTGGACTTTTGTTGATATAAAGTCTATAGACTGTCTATAGACGAAAGTCGATAAAGTTTCTATTTCTTTTTGTCTATTCGCAGTCTATAGACGGTCTATAGAAAAAAGTCGATAAGGTGTTTGTTTCCTTTTTGTCTGCTTCCCCTCTACAGAATACCTACAGACGAAAGTCGACACAGTCTCTATCTATTTTTGTCCATACTTTGTCTTTAGACTTTCTATAGACGAAAGTCGATAGGGTTTCTATTTCTTTTTGTCTATTCGCAGTCTATAGACGGTCTATCGAAAAAAGTCGATAAGGTGTTTGTTTCTTTTTTGTCTGCTTCCCCTCTATAGAATACCTACAGACGAAAGTGGATACAGTCTCTATCTATTTTTGTCCATACTTTGTCTATAGACTTTCTATAGACGAAAGTCGATAGGGTTTCTATTTCTTTTTGTCTACTCACGGTCTATAGAAAAAAGTCGATAAGGTGTTTGTGCCTTTTTTGCCTACTTCCCCTCTATGGACTACCTATAGACGAAAGTGGATACAGTCTCTATCTATTTTTGTCCATACTTTGTCTATAGACTTTCTATAGACGAAAGTCGATAAGGTTTATATTTCTTTTTGTCTACTCTCTGTCTATAGACGGTCTATAGAAAAAGTAGATAAGGTGTTTGTTTCTTTTTGTCTATTTCCCCTCTATGGACTACTTTTAGACGAACGTCGATACAGTGTCTATTTATTTTTGTCCATATACTTTGTATATAGACTTTCTGTAGACGAAAGTCGTAAGATTTCTATTTGTTTTTGTCTACTCGCAGTCTATAGACGGTCTATAGGAAAAATTCGATAAGGAGTTTGTTTCTTCTTTGTCTACTTCCCCTCTATATGGACTATCTGTAGACGAAAGCCGATACAGTTTCTATTTATTTTTGTCCATACTTTGTCTGTTGACTCTCTATATTATGGACAATAGTCGACAAGGTTTCTATTTTTTTCTCTACTCCCGGTGTATTGAATGTCTATAGAAGAAAGTCGATAATATTTAATTCCGAGTTCCCATACCCCCCGCCCTCTGCGAACGCGATGATATGGCACTGGTTCATGCACGACGGCACCGCAGGCGCGGTGGGCAAACCGTGCAGACTGCTAGTCTGCGTTCGGTGCAGCTGCACCGAACGAGGATCGCGGCGGAGCAGGCACCGTCCGAGTCACCAAGGTCTTCCAGGCACCCGAAGGCCCTAAACCTGGCTGCTTCCCGGACGTACACTTCGCGAAGACCAGGTGGTGAAGGTCAGATGGTGAAGCTGTGGCAAAGGTGGTGAATAAGTGGCGAAAGCCCGCAGACCAGGTGGTGAATTCACCACCTCTGAGTTGTCGTGGTCTTGCCTGTCTATAGATTAACAATAAACAAACATCGTTAATCTGAGGCCACCCCGTGTACGCTGTAACCAAGTGCAGGTACCGGTGGATAATACATAGCTGCATTTGATATAAGCCACCACAGTTGTATACTGCTGGGATTGCTGTAGAGCCTATTTGTAGACTTTAGTATACACATAGTGTATACCTCCGCATTTGTTGACCACATATGATCTACGTAGTCGCTCTCGGCAATCCCAAGACAGTCTTCACAGTTGTCACATCACTTTTGCGGCAGTAGAATAACGGAAGCAAAACGCGAATCCAATTGTTAAAATATATGTTATGAATGACAGCTTCAGATATAAGTGGATTCGAAACAGGCATCAAGCTAACAGCAAAGACACTCGTAATGTTTGTAGCTGACAACGCGGGCTTTGTGAATGTGCTATGAACCGATGTCGCGCATGTGGTGTTCGCGTAGTGTGTCGTCAGATTCTCGGATACTTTTCACATTGTCTTCATATCTCGGCTGCGTCACTAACATCGGGCGACTTTTGTTGCCTAATATCCTGCACTATAAACTCATCAAAGTTTCTCATTCACTTAAAATAGGTGCCAAATTCTCTGAGCCCACCCAGTATTTCGCCGGCGGTATGCCTGCGCAGCCACGCATATGAGTACCTCAATGCTGTACTGATTGCTTTGACCTATCATCTGAACAGAAAATTAGCACTAACATACGTGCGGGCATCACATTTAGCGGTACGCTGGAAGATATGCTACAAATACGCTGTATTACTCATCGACGCTGGAAATAATGCGTCTTAAAACGTCTGAAGAGCCCCGTAACGGCTTTTACAAACAGCGCATTCATGTTAGCGTTCCAGTCTCATACGATAGCCCACAGCGTTTGTCATACAACCTGCCAGCGCATATCCTTCGTCCACGAAAAGAAATGCATAGCGGAAAAGCCACCCGTTCCGGCGCGCATGGCGCGCAGAGAAAGAGAAAGAGACAAAGAAAAAAATGGAGGAAAAGGCGCTCACACTCCTCCGAGCGCGCACGCCCTCCCGCGCGGAGCTCCTGCGCATGCTCGGAGCTCCTGCGCATGCGCGGCGGTGCGCCGTCTCAAAGAGTGCGCCAGGCACGTAAACGGTTGTGCCGGTGTGCGGTGTCTCCCTGAACGTTGGTGTCTGTGTCTTCTTCTGTGTCTGTGTCTGAACGTTGGGCGTGTCTTCTTTGTGGCATCACACGTCAACTACACTGAATGGTAAGCTTTATCAAAGACGTTTTGCGTCAATAGTCCTGATTATGTGAGCGCATTTCGTAGCGCGAACTGGCTGCATGTAGCGCAGGCGACTCGGGTATAGTGTCGGTTTGTCGTTGACATGGTTTGATAACGCGCGCTTGTTCTCGCTTCTACTATACGGAATGTTTTACGGCGAGCGATCGCTGGTGCTTGTTGATTTTATCATTATAGCTTAGGTGCGTAAAAAAGGAAGTACACCATGTTATAACTTGATACTGAGCTACCACTAAGCGGATTGTGTGTGTTGGGCAGCCAGTGTGGTAGATCTCATTTCGTGGCGCTTAATCCGGCCGCGATGAATGCTGCACCGTATGTGTAGTGAAATTCTCGTGACACGCTTTACGTATATATCTCGAAATTGTGTTGGCATCAAGAATTTTCAAACAGACAGGCATAGTTGAATAACTGCTAGCGTACTCGGATGAAAGGCCGTGTTTGCGGGGCATGCATCAGCAGTGTGTGCGCTGCCGTTTTCGCATAGTTTAAAGTAGCAGTATTTTTAAGGTTCCTGGCAACCAATCTAAATAATTTTGGGAAGTTACAGCTAGCAAAACACGAGACTTGAAGAAATATCTAGGAGAAATCTCTAGATTCACCCAATCTATGTATATGCAACCACAAACGCTTTTGGAGCATGAAACTTGCGATAAGCTCAGTCACTTGCAGCTTCGCAACTTAGCCGAAAAAATTAGAGAACAATAAATTAGTCGCTCCGGGAACACCTTTACACGTTTCAAACTGAAGGCATTGCGTTTGACGGTAGTTGGAATATTTGTTTTTTGTCTCTTTTTTAAACAACTTAGCAGCAGAAGTTATCTTTCGAGATATATGAAAAGCGTTAAGCGGCTTCCGATGCTTCGGCGTTCTGCAGTTTACGTGCTCTTAATCACAAGGCAGCTGCTGGCGCAGATTCGCATTGTGCTGATCGTGCATGGTATGAAGCCATTGTCGTGCGTAATAAGTGTTCCGGTTTTCATTACTGTTGCATGTAGTGCCGTAGTCTTGGACAGACTGCATACAATATGCGCTGTACAAAAGAAAAAAAGCGCCAGATTATGAATTTGGTCGTCTTTTCTAAGTAGATAACGCACAGATTATTCAAATAATTCAGTGGACATTGCATTTGTTCTACCCTTGTCAACACACCTAAGAAATCGTAACATGTTTTAGTTGATAAGTAACCTGATCAGTATGCCCCCATTCATGTGCATTCTACTGAAAATGTGGCAAATTTATTCATCTCGAAGTATGAGAAAAGAGACATTGCCGACTGTTCTAAGCGGAAATAAATTGCAAATCTTAACGTGATTGTTCAAAACTGCAGTCAGTATGCTGATCATGTTCGTTCCGCACGGGCATATTGCATTAACACCTGAAAAATGTGCACAGTCCAGCCGGGTATCTTTGTTTCAACAAGTATTATTATAGGAATCGTTTGGGATTCTCGCATTTCTTTTATATTTATAAGTACACTGTGTGTCACATGAACCTGTCTTAAAATGAAACGTACCGTTGCTGGCACCGGCGACCATTACGGTTGTCTAACTGCTTATCATACTGTAGTATAACGAAACATCATAATGGTACTGATTAATATTGCCATGTAGTCTTTAGTCAGAGGTAAACAAAGTTAACTAGAGGCATAAGTGATGAGAACAAATTATATTGAAAACCACTATTGAACCGTAAAAATAACTAATTGTATAACTCATTGTATAGTTTTTCCTCACATTGTTGCATTTGCTTTACGTGTGTCTCTGTGTCTTCCGTGCTGTACTCGTGTGGCCATCAATTACGAACTTGCCGAAGCCCTTGTCAGCTTTATTAATCAAGGGATTCAAGTCAGTTGAATCTAATACTGCATGTCAAGTGACTGACGTGTTATTCGTTTTATCTAAATATTATGGACTGGCAGTACTTGGCAAGCATTAAACCACAATATTTTTTTATTACACTTAAGCTGCAGGCGTCATAGATTGCCAGAAAATTTTCATGATAACAGCCAGGGAAGGCTTGGAAAAAGATCCGGAAATTTTAAAATGGCCACATAGGTATGCTGACTTGTTATATGTCATACAAAGTTTCCAGAGAATCGCTGAGTTAAATATATTTTTAAAACGTTTCACCTGATAAAAATTGAAGGAAATTGGTTCCATTTATTGAAAAATAAAAGAAAGTCAAGCCTACTGACAAGGCATTTCTTCCTCAATATGTGTTTTTTTTGCGTTAACTAAGCGTCCTGAACCTCGATAGCCTAGAAAAAATTTTCATCTTTCAAAGCACCTTAAATAATATACTGTAATTGAATTCATTCGAACTATACTATCAGTTCTGTTTCCTAGGAGGTGCATATCTGTCGTGCCATGACACAAAGTGCTCGTGTGGTATTTCGGGTGCTCATGTGGTATACCTAACTTGGAAACCTGTTAGCACGCCCAAGAGGCCTCGTTACCTGTAACAAATTAAGTGACCATATCGATACAATCAGCCCATCTGCCTTCCGTTGAAGTTATGGCCAATCACCCATTCATTTAAAGGTATGAGAAAGACATTTAAATGTTTATTAAGCAAAATAAATTACAATCTTAGGCATGATACTGTGAATATTCCAGTCACGTCTTCTGAAAATGTCCCTCTGCACGGGCATACTTAACTACCAGCCAAAAAAAATGTACAGACAGCCCAACTGGGTAACGTTTCAGCAATAAATATAGAGACCATTTGGGATAAGTACAATAATGCATCATATATGAACTTGTCATAAAAGGGAACATACTGTTGCTGGCACGAGCAGCAGTTGTGACTGTTTATTGTTCACCATACCATGCAATAAAACATTGTATAAAGGCGCTGATTTGTATTGACAAGCAGCCATTAGTCATAGTTAAACCGCATTAAGTATTGACTTAGATGGTTTGAGCAAATATATTAAGCTGCTTAATGAACACACAAAGAATATACACTTGTTATTTTTGCCTCGTATTGCTGCATCTACTTATTTGCAGCATACACCTGCAGCACCTTTGGGACTAATGACACAAAGGTCAAGGCGAGCCTGGCGACCATGCTTGCCAAGGAGTAGTGTAAATATTTAATCTGTTTCCATAATAGCATACGACATGATTTTGAGGAATTCATCTATTATATCGAGCAATAAAAACGGTGAATGCATTGCTGGTGCATTTGTTTTATTTTTCGCACTGCATGATTCAGCACTATATAAATTCTTTCTGTTTATGCAACATATATGAAAGTATGCTGGTTCAGAAGCATTATTAATCTACTAACGGTAATGCATAAGTGCAGATGAAAAGGAACAGGTGCACATGCATAAATACATTCAAAACTTTCTGCTACCGCATGTAAACAAAAATGTAAACTAACTTGTAGATAGCCGCTATGGAGTTATGGCTTTATACACTCTTTGTAGACTTGTCTATAAGATGTCTGTGTATATAGAGTGCCTATAGATTAAAAAAAAAATTCATACTTGTTAACAAATGTCTGCAGAATGTCATAGAAAAAAAGTGTATCGGACTATAAAGTTCTGTTTTTGTAGACTGAAGTCTATAGAATGTCTACAGACTATCTATATACATTTGTATATAGACATTCCATAGACTTCAGTCTACAAAAGTAGAACTGTATATATAGTTCTACTTTTGTAGACTGAAGTGTATAAAATGTCTACAGGTAAATCTCATCTGTAGACATTCTATAGACTTCAGTCTACAAAAGTAGAACTGTAAGCCTATACACTTGTCCATAGACAGTCTATAGACTCAGACTTCTTATAGACTAGTCTATAAAAAGTGTATGGCCATAAGTCTCTAGACTGTCTATAGGCAGTGTATAGACAGTCTATAGACTCAGACATTTTATAGACTAGTCTATAAAAAGTGTATGGCCATAAGTCTATAGACCGTCTATAGACAGTGTATAGACTCAGACTTCTTATAGACTAGTCTATAAAAGTGTATGGCCATAAGTCTATAGACAGTCTATAGACATTCTATAGACTCAGACTTTTATAGACTAGTCTATAAAAAGTATGGCCATAAGTCTATAGACTGTCTATAGACTGTGTATAGACAGTCTATGGACTCAGACTTTTTATAGACGTGTCTATAAAAAGTGTATGGCCATAAGTCTATAGACTGTCTTTAGACTTCATAGACAAATGTCTATAGACTGTCTATGGACTTTCTATAAAAATTTTGTAAGGGAACGGTTGATTTTATGAATGCGCTGAATATGAAGGGTCAAATCGATGCAGTGTTTTTGGACTTTTCCAAGGCGTTCGATGTAGTTCGGTATGCCGATTTAGTAACTAAACTGCTCTCAATGGGCATTGAACGCAATATCATCCGTTGGATAGAATCTTATTTGTCCTCAAGAAAACAATACGTTGCTGTTAAAGACTGCGTTTCTGGTACACTGGAAGTGCACTCAGGGGTGCCACAGGGGTCAGTTCTCGGTCCCTTGTTGTTCTTAGTTTATATCAATGACATCTATTTATCTGTTCAATCGCCTGTGAAGATCCGTTTGTTTGCGGACGATTGTGTTATTTATACTAGTGTAAATCATCACTCCGACCAAGTAAGATTTAATGACGCGTTGCACTCAATTAGCGTATGGTGTGAAACATGGGGACTGAAGCTAAGCACTTTGAAGACGGCAGCTATTACATTTACCAACAAAAAAGAACCCTTCGATTTTGCTTAAATTATTTATAATTCTTATATGCATAAAACCCAGCGAGTGAAGTATTTAGGTGTTACACTCAGAAGCAATTTAAGTTGGGAACCCTATATCGAAAACGTTTGCAGCAACGCGCTAAAAAAGCTGGCATTTCTGAAACGGAAATTGCGCCGTACTTCATCGACCGTTAAGTTAACAGCATACAAAGCTCTTGTCAGACCAAAATTAGAATATGCGGATTTGATCTGGAGCCCTCATCAAAAATATATAATCAAGAAAATAGAAAGAGTGCAAAATTTAGCTTTGCGGTTTATATACTCCACATACTCGCGATTTTCTAGCGTGTCCGTTCTTCGCGACAGGGCCAAATTGAAAAAACTAGCTCATCGCAGATTTGTATCTCGCATCAAATTTTTATATCAGCTGTATCATGGTCACTACAAAATAGCCGTGAATGTTATTTACCTGAGCCCCCCATGCACTCTGCTCGTACAAACCACAACAAACCAATTAAGCAACCATTTAGTAACCTTAAAATCCATCAATATTCTCTTTTTCCCCATGCAATTTCACTATGGAATAAATTACCCGAAGAAGTAGTTAACGCTAATACAACAGAATCGTTCGTTCAGCTTTCAAAAAATTAATAACCTTTTCTTTGACCTCTAAATTGCCGCAATGAAAGCAGTTTCTTTCGCGTTACGCTTTTTCATTGTTATATTGTTTACGTATTGCACTGTTGCATGTTCATGTTTAATTCTGTTACGTATAGCGTTACAATGATGTATGTACATGTTTTGTTGTGTTCTTAATTGCGAATTTGCAGTTGTAATTTACGTTGTTGTATGTACCCACTCCTTCTTGGGCCCGAATAGGGCCTGCAGTATTTGTAAATAAATAAAAAAAATTTCGCCAAGACTATCGTAGCACTCAGCTACCCCCGATCAATGCTAGTGCGTATGCGTGGCTAATTGCTGCGGCCTGCCGCTCAAGGCAAAAGTGTCGGCCTCGCCCCCCCCCCCCCCTGCTCCTAATAGTATTCGCTTTTGGCTGCTCTCTGCGATGCGACAACACAAGCGGGCAGCTGCGAGGACGGTTCCTGCGGGACTTGGATGACGTCATCGCTGTATAGACCCGTCAGCACATGCACCGCAGTATTTCGCGAAGACTACCGCAGCACTCAGCTACCCCCGGTCAACGCTAGCGCGCGTGTGCGGCTGCTTGCTTCGGGCTGCTGCTCAACGCAAAAGTGTCGGCCTCGACCCCTGCTCGTCATAGTATTCACTTTGGCCTGCTCTATGCGAGGCGCCAACACAAGTGGGCAGGTACGACGGCAGTTGAGGCGGCACTTGGAAGACGTCGTCTCTGTATCGACCGGTAAGCACACGCACCGCATTATTTTCCCAAGACTATCGCGGCACTCAGCTACCCCCAATCAATGCTAGTGCGCATGCGTGGCTACTTGCTGCGGGCTGCCGCTCAACGCAAATGTGTCGGCCTCGACCCCTGCTCGTCATATTATTCGCTTTGGGCTGCTCTCTGCGAGGCAACAACACAAGCGGGCAGCTGCGACGGCGTTTCCTGCGGGAGTTGGACGACGTCGTCTCTGTATCAACCCGCAAGCACGCGACCGCATTATTACGCCAAGACTACCGCAGCACTCAGCTACCCCCGATCAACGCTAGGGCGTATGCGTGGCTACTAGGTGCGGCCTGCCCCTCAATGCAAAAGTGCCGGCCTCGCCCCCTGTGCTCGAGATAGTATTCGCATTGGGCTGCTCTCTGCGATGCGACCACACAAGCGGGCAGCTGCGAAGGCGGTTCCTGCGGGACTTCGATAACGTCGTCTCTGTATCGACCCGTAAGCACACGCACCGCACTATTTCGCCAAGACTATCGAGGCACTGAGCTACCCCCCTATCTAGTGTAGTGCGCATGCGTGGCTACTTGCTGCGGCCTCCCGCTCAAGAGAAAAATGTCGGCCACGCCCCCTGTGCTCGATATAGTATTCGCTTTGGGCTGCTCTCTGCGATGCGACAACACAAGCAGGCAGCTGCAAGAACGGTTCCTGCGGGACTTGGATGACGTCGTCTCTATATCGACCCGTAAGCACACGCACCGCTTTATTTCGCCAAGACTATCGCGGCACTCAGCCACTCCCATCAAGGGTAGTGCGCATGCGTGGCTACTTGCTGTGGGCTGCCGCTCAACGCAAATGTGTCGGCCTCCACCCTTGCTCGTCATATTATTCGCTTTGGGCTGCTCTCTGCGATGCGACAACACAAGCGGGCAGCTGCGAGGGCGGTTCCTGCGGGACTTGGATGACGTCGTCTCTGTATCGACCCGTAAGCACACGCACCGCATTATTTCGCCAAGACTATCGCGGCACTCAGCTATCCCCTATCAACGGTAGTGCGCATGCGTGGCTACTTGCTGCGGGCTGCCGCTCAACGCAAATGTGTCGGCCTCGACCCCTCCTCATCATCATGTTAACGCGACAGCGCTAAGGAGCTCGTGTCGCAGAAAAGCCGGTGTCGTCGGCCTCGGTGTCGGCGTCCGCGGCGTTGGCCGTGAGCGATAAATCCCGCCAGGCACTTTATGAATAAAAAACAACTTGCAAGATGGGCTGGGTGGGAATCGAACCAGGGTCTCCGGAGTGTGAGACGGAGACGCTACCACTCAGCCATGAATTCGGTGCTTCAAAGCGGTACAAAAGCGCCTCTAGTGAATGCGGTGTTGCCTTAGAAACGAGCCGTAGAAAGTTGTACTGCGGTGTATATCGGTAATTATGAACATGTAACTTACAGAAGTCGCAGTTACACGAGTAGCGAAGTGCGTTTCCGCTACATTTCTTCTGAGCTTTTCGCGCACACAGAGCCATCTTGCGGCAAACACAGAAGACCCCCTCCTCTGAATGTATGGCGCTGCTCCGACAGGTAACGCGCCACGCGTGCATTGGGGTTGTGCGGGGAACGGTGCGAGGCGCGTCGCCGCACGGACTCACTCTCCCCTGGCGACGTTTCGCCTTGCTCCCTCACGGGTTGCAGAATCAATCGTCCTTCCTTTGTTTAGATCACTATCTGTCTATCTCTCTGCCCGTGCCGATCACGAGGTTTGGCTGGCGTGGATCGTTTCCCCCTCCGAGACACCGAGTTCTTTGGTTCGATCCGCTTGCTCAGGCGCACGTTTCGTTGCCGCGCCGAACGCTGCGTTGCTGACGCTCACCGCGTCCGATGCGGGGCGCCTCGTAAGTGATTCCTGCGCCGTAGCCCATTGTCTTACACTCCTTGACTGGTCGACGGGAACACTGTGGCGTTCCACTCTTCAAGGCAAAGCTTAAAGGGACCCTGAAACGATTTTGGCGATTTTCTACAAACGTACTGAGTCGTTAGAGTAGGTCCTTCTGATCATTAATTGATGCATGTAAGTGCTCTGCATAAAGCGTGTAATTTATTATAACGTTTTAAAAATACACATCGCTGCCGATCGTAGCACACTGCTCGGCGGAATTTTAAGCCGCCCCTACCCATATGATGCAAATCACCCATATGACGTCACGTGGGCGAGCTATCTGATTGGCTGACCAGGGCGCGTGGTGGATAATTTTTCCAACTTTATGGTGAACAAATGATGCTCGTAATAGTTGGGATGTTAGTTAATGTGTTTTTGTAAAAAGAAAATAACTTAAAGAGAATACACAAGAATAGTTTTTTAGTACACTAGAGCACTTCCGGCACACAGCAAGTGTCGCCTGCTTGTGTTACAACGTGCGCAGTCTTTGACGAGAGCTCCGCCGTCAGTGTCGGTCAGTCTTTTCGTGAGCACGATGAATCACCCTTGTTGCGTTGTGGGCTGCAGACGTAGCGACCGGAAAGATGTGAAGTTGCGAAATCGTGTCCCTCTGCAAGGCAGCATACGAGCAGAGTGGCTGCAGCGCATCGGACTATCTGTAACCGATCTGCGCCAGGATTTGCGCGTTTGCGGCCGCCACTTTACGCCGGAGGATTACAACTACAATACCGTGCTCATGCAGCGATTGGGAGTCGGCACGCACAGATTTCGTCTCAGAGACGAGGCCCTACCGTCTTTGTTCCTTCCCGTTGCAAAGGTAAGTTCACGAGCAATATAGGTCGTTTGCTGCTTGTCGGGCTCGATATCGGAACTATGCTCTTTGGACACTACCGCACTGCTATCTAAACCTTCGGACCAGCGGAAAATTTTGGAGAAGTCGGCAGTGTATAGCAAATGGCATGTTTCCTATAGAATGAGTGCAAATAGATCTACCCTAGCAAATAATAGAGCTCGCGGCCTCCAGGTATACAGCGACCAGTCTGCTAGGCTGTAGCATGTCGAGCGGCAAGAGCTCGGCGTTCTGTAAATAATCGTAAAGTTCATGGTTCAGAGGGTGGTCAAGCGTGTAATGTAGCTGTGACAGTGCATGTTATGGGCCTTCACGCCTGATCCTCGCTTTCCCTTTCCTGTTAACTGTATATATGTGCATATGTGTTCAAAACAAATAATAATAATAATAATTTTTAGCAAGCGCAAAGCACGCGAAGAAAACGGAACTGTATTGCGAATGTGCCGATACGAATGAAATGAAAGCAGTGCAATGCATTGGTATCCTTCATGTGGTGCGCTGTGAAACAAGTCGCTGCTTTAATTTCTTGCAGCGTCATACACCACCTCACGAAAGCGTGGCGGAGAGTGTCAATGTCTTGAAAACCTCCGCCAGCCAGGTAAGTACTCTCAACTTGTACAACATATAGTACTGAAACAAGTGAATAAAAGCACGTAAATGTACCACATGCGGACGCTACTCATGTGCAGCTGCTCACTGTGCAACAGGACAGCCTAGGACAGGGCAGTTCAACTGCTGTGGCTCTCGCCACAGATGTGAAAATTTATTTTGGGTACTCCAGAAGATAATTGTACAGAAGCTAACTTCATATCCCACAGTCACTTACATAAGCACCACGTGCATTTCTAACGTACTTAAACTGAATTACTCGCAATTCGAAGGCAACTCGCCTTGCATGGGCATATTTTAATAGCAAAAAAAAAGAAGAATAAAACGCCAGTGTGGTGATGAAATGCATTGTACACTGTATGATGCATGAAATGCAGTGTGATGTTTGCAATGTGCATGTAAGAAGATACTGAGTTTCCATGTACGTGTTTATTGTTATCCGCCACATATTAGGAGCACGTGCAGAGATGTGTGTGCCAGACAGCCACAAGGAAGCCCACAAGAACAGTGGAAATTCAGACAACACCAGAATGCCGCTCTGTTAGTAAGCTGACCAAACAAGTCAGAAACTGCACATTCTATGCACAGGGTCAGAGTTGTACTTTATTGACAGAATTTGCATGGTAGCAGAATAACAACAAATAATGTTCATTATAGATAAGAAATTAGGCACGTTGTCACTCAACCACGTTTTGCTTACCCAACCGGTTTTAATCCAGCCACGCAGGTGCAGATGACCACAAAAGTTATGGTTTCCGTAGCCACACAGACCGAGGGTCCCTCCACCACACGAACTGCAGTGCAGAATGACTGTGAAGCTGCATCCCCTGAATCTCAAAGAGACACTGCAATACAAGTTGCCTCACTACCATTGATCCCGGCTGATTTCCGGCCTCTCCGTGGTTCAACGCCTCTGCCAATGGAAGTGGATGACTCTTGTGCAGGTGATGAAGAGAAGCCAGCAGCTAATGTAGACACTAGCTATCTGCCATCATTCAGCGAGAGCTTCTGCAGGTATGATGTGCATTAAACTACAGCATACTCATGACGAAATAAACTAACCTCTCACAATTTTGCACAACAGTGCATGAAGTGTCCCCTGAATGCTAACTGCATGAAATAAATGTAAGAACAAACTATACGAAAGGTTCTACATATTCAGTGAACAAATCTAGTTATTCTAGAAACAATAGCAAAACAAGCGGGCTAGTGCGAGAGCATATCGGTGAAGGTCAGGAACATTACAAACATACTAACGCAAGAAGTAACGCAAGCAAGCAAAAATGTTAAATGGAAAGCAAACATCAGAATTATAATTTTATGAGAGCCTTCAGGTAGCTTAATGAGCAAGTATTTCTGGCAGGTGCGAGAAGTACCAACACACCCAACATGAACTACCAACATACCCAAGTCTTCATAGTTCTACCCTTCATAGCTCTCAAAGAGGCACGACACTCAAGCTCTGATACAATGGGCTAGAGTGAGTACAACTTAGTGCTATAGGTGTGAAAATTACAATACATGTAGAAATGCAGCAGAATTCTCTCGAGAAGCCTGCAACTATGCTCTATTTCATAAATAGGAGGGATAATACTGACAGGTTTCAGATTGCATATCTTACAATGAGCAAAATGGCAGCAAAATAACTGGTACCACCGTGTGTTGTACAATACCAAATAGACATGAACGCACAAGTATTGAAATGTTTTGCGATGCCTTTCGCTTGCAGTGCTCACCACGAGTGTTCAGAAATCACCACACAGGTAGAAGAACCCTTGCATACTGAACGGAAGTTCATTGTCTTTGAGAGCTGCCTAAGGGAATTGCTCACCACCTACAGTCTGTGGCCACGCTGTAGGCGACATCAGTTCCAGGGTTGTGGGCACTTTGCTCATAGTGGAGGGCAGGTGTGACAACGAACACTTGTTCCAGTGGAGGAGCCAGCCAATTGTGCGTGGGAGTGGAACTGGAGCTGGAAACATTCTTCTAGCAGCAGGAGTTCTATTTTCTGGCTGTGCAGTGGCTGCGACAATGCGGTGCCTAAATTCTATTGGCGTGCAGACCATCACAGAACGGACCTTCTACAACTACCAGAAGGCCTACTTGCTGCCTGCCATAAATGAGGTTCACTTACTTGACCACATTTATAAAGAACCAGAGCATGATTTATGCATGCTTGTAGAATAATGCTCCAGAAAAGTAATGCACAATCAACAGCTGTTGCATGACTAGCAAGTCTGATATTATAGAACGTGATCTCGCTATGCAAATTTAGATGACCCAACACAGGATACTGAGGACGAACACTGGCGTTATCCCTGTGTATCTCAACTGGCCATCTAAAGTTGGACCAAAACATCATGCTGCATAATTTTTGTAACCAGCTGGCCCATCTAATTTATTCTAACATCTAGCTCTGGTACATGGTGTTGAATTTTCGAAACCATTGGTGTGTTTCATTTGATTGACATCGAACATTTTTACCATACTGCATTTTCTAGCTCGTAGTGACTCGCACATGGCCACAACTGAATGGAGCCAGAGTACATTAGGAAGCTGTTGGGGTAGAAAAACTGTAGCAGTTTTCTTGCGATGCATTTGGCGCTTCTAGTTATGAAATGTACTACCTTTATATTGTGGAACAGTGCAAGAAATTGTGTGTTATGCACTTGGTTTTCCAGCTTTTCCACCGTAAGCAAGCTGAAGTGGCCAATGAGCTTGCTGGCTTGCTAGTCGACCTGGCAGGTGACGGGCGATGTGACTCTCCAGGCTACACTGCCAAGTACATGACATACAGTGTGCTTTCTATGCAGAATGGCTGCATTTTGCACACAGAACAAGTGCAAGTTGGAGAGGTAAACCCATAGTACTGCTATTAGTAAGCATATTGTGTGAATTCTTATGAAACTATCTGCTTTATTTATGCAGCCACCCGAAGTGCCTAACAGTGTTTGCATGAAAAAAAAAGGACTTGCCAAGTGCTTGGTGGGTGTCGAGAAGCTGGGCATCAGGATACGTTCGCTGACAACAGGTACCGTATAGAGTTTGTGTTCTTTATTTTTTGTTATGCAATATGAAACAGTAAGCAGTGCTGCTGTGGGTACTAGAGCATCTTGATAACATTGTTGTAATCAACTTGAAAACAGATGCCCAGCTAGGTATATTGTGAAGGTCCAAAATAGCAACCTCCCCTGCCCCCTAAGTCTCAATATCTTTCTTATTGCAGGGTCAAATTATTTGTGGCACTGCTAGGAATGATAAAAAACATTATATTTTTATAACACTCCACCACACTCGCTGTGAAAGAGATGAGGCTTATCGCAAGGGTTGGTGGCGCTAGCTGTGAATAGCGACATGCAATGAGCTAAGAGTACATTTACTGGTACTGAAATAGGAAACCGTGTGCATGGCAGCATTTTTTAGTGACACGGGCGGGTGACTACTGCTCGGAAGCTGCTGTTGTGGGTGTCAAATTATTTTTATCACAACTGCCTCGCACCTTTTCTTGTTTACATGTCATCCAGTGGTTAAAAAACATGACTGATCGCAGTTTGGCGCTATAAAGAATGTTAGTGCCAAAATGACTTGTTTTCACAAGTTGTATAGTCAGTAGTTGCAGGTGAAAAGTGTATTAGGGCTTTGCAAAAGGTGGCCGAGAATGTTCCTTGCCAAACAGCAGGTACTCATGGGTGACTATTGAGCAGTCGCATCGCATTAAAGACTATTCGTAATTCAACACAGAGAAGCACCTTGTTGGTTGCTTCTATCGAAGCCTGCAGCAAGAGCTGGATGCAGAAACTTTGTTTTTTTCACAACACCTAATTGCCAAGTGGTTTACATCTGAAAGATGTTTCTTCTCTTATTTTATTGCGGTACTGTAGGTGAAACTGACTCCTGCACATATTTCACAGCCACCTATGCTGGGGATGCGCACTCTTTTGCCTCTAGCAATATGACCGCTGCAGCTTCACTCACTCACGTGAGGGACTGCTACTCTAGAAGTTTTATCTAACCTCCTTGCTTACTAAGCCTCAATCTTTTCACAGACCGGCATCCTGGTGTCACCCGATACTGCCGTGTGGAAAGGCCAGACATAAAGCACTGGTTTGATGTTTGGCATGTTGCTAAAGGTAAGCACACATACAAATTTTAGGCCAATTTTTAAAGCAATTGCACCCACAAGAATTGCATGTGCCGCAATTCGGCAAATTCAGGAGGATTACGTGACGAGGCAGACATTTTTTGCATGTTTGATCGCAATGCATAGATGTCTGCCTAACTTCCATCCTAAGAGCAATGCCATTTCCGTGACATTGTACACATAATACTCTGAAATATGCATTGGTGTTGTGGCTAAAGTAATCCCGAACTGTATGACACACGCTTTAAAGGTACTGCTAGCGGGAACACTAATGTATTTCTTGGCACACCTTGAGGCTACATATCTTGAAAGGGAGTGTCGTCTCAAGATTTCCATTTAGCAACCATGACTTCACTATTGCTCTGCTTCAATTCCACAATTGCAAAAAGTGATGTGAAGTGAGTAATTAAAAATACACAACCTTTTTTATTCCCTACCTGTTCCTTGCGATTTATCGCGCAAATTATGCCTGTCTGTTGCAAACTTGCATCTCAGAAGGTGGAACACTGTCTATCACAACCAATCGTTGAAAATATGTGTATACTCAAAGGACAGGTGACATACAGGAAAGTGTGTTAGCTTCTCAAAAAGAAAATAAATTTGCATAAAGATTGTATTTTATGGTCCAGACCAGACAATACAGCACCTGACACTGCTACTTGATTAGTAACAACCATCTTACTTGCGCAACAACCCTTGCGTTTCGACAAGTGTCAGTAAATAAACCATCTAATGACAAGCCTTCGTCACATATTCTAGGTCTGAAAAAAAAGCTCCTGGCTGCCAGTTGCAAGCATCAAGTTCTCAGACCATGGATCCAGGGTATCCTAAACCACCTCTACTGGGAGGCTGCCATGGGCAAAGGCGATGAAGAGCTTGTTATTAGCATGTGGAGAAGCCTACTCAACCATGTGTGCAACAAACACGATGGCCACGATGGACCCTACAAAAAATGCCTCCATGACTCCCTTGACGATAGGGAATGGTTGAAGTCAAGTAAGCACAATTGTAAATTCATTTGTGCCCTACAGAGCATTTCTGACAGTGTAGACATCACATCTTCAGATGAAAAGCTGAAAATATGTTTAATTTCTTACATCTGTTTCAGCATCGCCTGCATTTATTCGTCCCAAGAGCATTGTGGACAACACGAGACTAGTGAAAGACATCCGCCGGCTCTCACCCGAGGTGCAAACATTCTCGTTGGGGTCCTTCCACAGCGTCTTCAATCGGTTTGCTCCAAAGTCCAATGCCTTCTCAGCGGATGGAATGCAAGAGAGGTAATTTTTTTTTCGACATCTAAGAAATAAGACGAGGGCATAATTCCAACTTATCATTTATTAGGACGAGGCTTGCTTTGCTCCACTTCAATGAGAATGCTGCACGGCACCAGGCACTCACTCGGGATGGAGAGCAGCGTTGGAAAATTAAATCCTCCAAGGCGAGGCGAGGCCACTTCACTGTGACCACAGTGAAAGAGGATCCAGGCTATGATACGTAATATTTCTGGACAGATGGTCACATACCAACACGCATGTGCAAAATTGTTGGCAACCGTAGGGCAGTTATAGGATATTTTCAGCATTTTCACTGTTTTGTAAGTCTCTAGTGTTGTCAACCAATTTTTCAATAAAACGTGGGGTATTATGCCCTACTGTGCCATTTCTAATTATCATAGCAGTAAACCCAATGAAATTCTGAAGATGTGCCAAATCTGGCAAAATTGCACTCGCAGGAACGCAGAATATGACAGTTAACCTCTACGTGTGTACTGTACAGCTTTTTGTTTAATTACTCAGGAATTTGCAGGATTATAGGGAAAGCCAATCTTTGTGTATAATTTTGTCTAGCTAGATGCGCATGGTGGTAATCCTATGGACAACCAAGTTTTGTGGCTATTGGAAGATGTTTGTGCTTGGACGAGTGCCAAACATCCATGCGTTTATAGGAAGGTTTACCTTTGCGTCAACTCTTACTTCTCCGAACTTTTCTCATTAGACAACTGCTGGACTAATTCGAATGAGCTCTTGCATTTGAGAAAGGTAAATTCTACTCAGTGTCAGAAACAGAATTCTAATGTATTGTCGCAGAGTAGTAAAAGAAATAGCACAAAAGACTGAAAAGGTGGTTGGCAACAATGGCACACAACTTGGTTTCTCTGAACAACTACATACCGATACTGCATTTCTTCAATATGCAGGCTACATTGATGACGTTATGCAAGATGTCCTGGAGCGCTGCGAACATTCGTCATACAAGGAGAGCTTTCTGAGCTGTGAGCAGTCTGCACCATGTCATATGTCGCATTGCTTTGAAAGACCATCAAAGCAGGAGCTCATCAAACAAAGGCGCACCCGCTTCCCCACGGCATCAACACGAAGCAATGACACCTAGACAGCCACCAACCACTGTTTGTGTGAACTGGGCTAATCCTAATGCTCTCAGGCAGCCATAAAAACTTCGCCTGTCAAGAGAGCTTTCGAGACCACATGACAGCACTAATCAAGTGTACACACACATCTGTAATGCAGTTGCAATTATTTATTTCATCGAAACCAATGCCTGCATGGTCAAGTATGCACTGATCTGTTAAGAGCACACACATAAAGAGAACCACTCGGCTAAAGGAAGTCAGGAAGCCACCTTTTATTGGGGCAGCATGAAAGACTTGGCATGTCAAGGGAGAATTACAGACCACTGCGTCGGCTAAAAAAACGTGACAATGTACTAAAACTACACCCTGGTACCTTGCGTCGCCATGAGTGGGCAATACGTATGCGTGGTATCGTTATCAGCCCCTGCCAGGTTGTAGTGACTTCTGTCATCTACTAAGGGGGTCACAAGTCCATATCGAAAGCTCGATAGCACCTCTAGCGCCTCTGCAAACCTGTTGCTATGCTGTTGCCTTTGTTCGCGCGGGCGCACAGGTTTGGACTTCAGTCAGCTTCAGTCACTGTAATGTTGGCCTCGCCTTATGTGCGACTAGCTGCTGCGTCGGACGCAGTGCGACTCCGACCTGTAGTGGCCTCGCAATGCAACGGCGGGCCAAGCCCCGACAGTACTTTCAAGTGTTTTTGAAACCGTACACAGCAGAAATTCTGTGCTTCGTGCCTTCGAAGAAAGGGGACAAGTTCGGATTCTGCACCATGTGTGCCTGTGATGTGAACATCTCGCATGGCGGCAATTCTGACATCAAGGTCCACATTGCTTTGGAAAAACATCAGGGATACAGCCAGCCAAGCCTAGCAAGTTTTGTATGCAGCGACAACTACCTCGGTGTGATTCGTGCAGAATGCCTCTTCACGACGTTTTTAGTTGAACACAACATCCCACTGCACAACATCCCGCTGAGTGTCAGCGATCATGCCGGACTTCATTCCCGGAAGATGTTCCCCAAGTGCGAAGAAGCGAAACGCTACGCATGTGGGCGAACATAGAGGACATAAATTATTTGGGAAATGGCTGGATGCCCTAAAACAGCAAGTATTTTCGATCATTGTTGATGGTAGTAGCAATAGGGATACGCAGCTTTACCCTATTGTTGTGACATATTACGTTAAGAAACGGGTAGAGTCTAAAGCCACCTTTTTTGCCTCAGGACAATCCAAGGGGAAGCATACTGCCATATTACTTCCCTTAGGAGGTCAAGAAGCCATAGATGTCTTCAATACTTTTCATTTCACACTGGCTGAACAGGAGGGCTATGATGCACATTCACCAGTTCAATGTGTACTGCGAACCACAGCGTAACAAAACATTTGAAACGAGCGTCTTCAGCACACCTGGATGCAGCATGAGGGTAACTGTTCGAACAATCTTCATGCAAGGTGTAGCTGAAAGTACAATCGTCTAATTTTGGTGAACTGAAGGATTCCATGTTGCACGACCAGCTTGTCGGTGGCACCACGGACAGCTAGCGGAAAGCATGCTTGTTGCATGAAAAGGCGTTGATGTTAAGGAGGGACATTGACTTCTGCAAGGTGGTTGAGATCGCATTGAGCCAGACTTGTGTTTGGGACCATGTCGACAAGGGACGAGACAGTAAAAAGAAAGCCAAACCTCTGCATTACTGTGGGTTCTGTGACAGAAGGCACCCACTAAAATGGTGCTTGGTGTGGGGAAAGACTTGTGCAATCTGCCAATATGAAGCCACTTAGGTGCTTGCTGTAGATTGTGCCGAAGTGTGCAAGGGGTAGAGCAACCAAACAAGTATACCAAAATACCCCGACTATATGGCAGTGTACACAGCGAGCATCTACAGCTCACATGACTGGTTCCCGAGCGCAGAGGATGACGAAAAAAAATTCATGTCAAAGTGGACACATCAGTTCAGGCGAATGTCTCACCATTCTCGCTATACCAGATTGAAATCGATGGTATATCTATGTCAAACACCCTGCTCAAGAGATATAGAAGTGTCACACAGCACTTGGGTACTGTTACGTAGGTGCTTCAAGCGGACTTCGTGCACAGTGCCAGTTTTTCCGTAATGTAGAAAGGGAAACAGGAGCTGCTAAGGTTGGCTGCGTGCAAAACATTTGGACTGGTGCAGTGTGTTCACAATGTCGGACCCTGCAAGAACCCCAAGCAACGGATCACTGACGAATTCTCAAAGCTGTTCACTGGGCACTTCGAGTATGCATGCTCGATCAATTTAAAAGAAGGCACTGAACCAATGGCTGTGCGCCCGAGGAGAGAGCCTCAACCATTCATGAAACCCATGTGTGCCGAGTTGCAGCGAATGGAGGCGGAAGGTGTCATAGCCAAAACCAAAGCCCCATTGCACTCGGTGAATCCATTGGTCATACGGATTAATCCTGCTACAACGAAATTGGCGGGGCGCACGAAAAAGTTTGTCGTGGAAATTCATTGTCGTGACATTACAAAATACATAGGTGACACGTGACTCGCTGACGCAAAAAGCAAACTTTAGTTTAAAAAACAAGTCGGCTTAGGTTGTTTGCACTTGCCGGGCGATGGCATAACGAGACTCTTACACGCCGCCAGCAGAGCCATTGCCTCGTTGTCCTGGGACCGATGCAATGCCTGATTGTATCGAACGCATCCATGACCTGCGATGTAGTCAGTGGTCTGGGCTGACGTCGCGTGGCTGTTTCATCTTCGTCCGACAAAACAGTCTTCCCAGATGCTTTCAGCATCTCTTTGTCTGTCAGTTTTTCACGCACCACCATGCATGAGTCAGCTTGGATGTACATCGGTGGGCACATCTCCACTTTCCTGCAGGGCTGCCCACATGGCTGCAACTTATCAGATGGTGACCCGTCTGCATCGCTGCCTTCGTTATCAGAGTCTGAAGATTTGGCTGCTTGCGCAGTGAACCCAGCATGGCGGAAGCAGTTGCAGATTAGGCACTTGGGACGGAGATGCTTGTTAGGAAGAACTTTGCGCTGAGGAGCCTTTGCCATCCCATGAATTATTAGCACGACTATGGATGGTTCAGATAGGTTCGGGTTGGCAAGTTGCAAGCAGTCATTTTCCAAGGTAGTAGTCAACGGCTGTTCCTTCTCGATACTCGAAAAAATAGCCTATAGCCTTGTCCCAACACTCAGGAGAAATCTGGTCAAATTCCTGAATGAAACAGTGTTTCTCATTTAACCCATGGCTTCAATGCAAGGCTGGGTATCCTCACATTAAACCAATTCCGACCGTTCCCTATAAGAAAACGACACACATTGTTGATGCGATCATACTCATAAGTCCAATTATTTTGAGTGCATGGATATTAAAAAAACTGAAGCGAGACCGCGGGTCTCAATTGCATACCGTCAAAAAAAAAATCAAGAACAACCACTTCTCGTGTTGCATCTCTCCCCTGGAAGATGGGCTTGCTCGTCAGTACTTCTCATGGGAAAGTGGCCGAGAGGATACGTATCGGACTTTGGAGCACCACCAGAATCTATAGTCACGAGGCACACCCAAAGCCCTCAGCTACATCATGAACTGCCAGTGCTGAACGAAGGAGCCACAGTGCAGTTTTCGGAGGATTGGACATGGCCCAGGAATGTCCTGTTTTTGAGCAGGTGGTTACGCATTCTTATGTGCTAGAAATGGAGAGTGGGAAGCGTGTCAGTCTCAACCGCCAACATATTTTTAAGATAGCAGAGACATCCCGATTGCAGAACTTCAGTGGAGATGACGGCCAAGGAATACGGCACGGTTGCTCATCTGGAGAATGAGTCATCGGCAGGCGATGAACCGAGCGTTGCGGGTGTCGAAACTGACTTTCTGAGTGCCATGGAAATTCCAGAAGATTCAAGCTCCACTGCGCATTGTGGCACGCATATCAGGAGACCTTGCAACAGGCTAACATATAATGAGAAATTTGAGGAGGAAGGCTGCAAACTGTGGCAAGGTTATCTGAACTGAACTTCTTGCTCTGCGGTTGTTTTGTTGTTGTATGTGGGAACAGAATATTCACCAGCCATGTTCCACATTTAGGCCAGCAAGACTTCCCAGCGAGCACCATGTGACCCGAGACTACATATTGTCCCGCCAAATGAATTGCATTTTTTTCATCAATTTTATTGTGTCACGTCAGTCCTTCGCAACCACATGACAACCTCATGAGCATACACACGGCCGTTGCATTGACTTCGGCTGTTCAGGCCACCTGGACAGGTCACGCTCGGGCATCCCCTGCATCCTGCCCTTTCTGTCCCACATCTACTTCGGAGGTAACACTGGACCACATCTCTCAGAGGCTATCCAGGCCTTCAGACGGCCCATGCGTGCCATCTAGGTAGCCTAGGCCAACAACTCGGCCGCTCGCCTGAATTTTGCCAATAGACACATGGTCCTTTGTTCATGCCACTCCTGCATCTTACCCAGGACAGAGGCCTTATTATTTTCATGTATTTCTCCTGCAGGGTATACAAGCACAATAATATGTGTTCCCTCCCGCAATGCACTAACACCTGTCTGGTCAAATGTGCCCCACTCTGTTCCAAGCACGCAAGCAAAGAAAACTACTTGGCTGTATAATGCAGTCAGGCAGCCACCTTTCCTTGGGGCAGCATCAAAAACTTGACCAAGCCAGGAAGGCCCACCACTTGTTGGAACTCCGGATAACCTATATGGGCAAATCCAAGCACAAAAAAATAAATAAATAATTTAACTAGTGCAGGCCTCTTGACTGCAATCACATCACTTGCCGACTGTGCACACACGATATTTGTTGCCATTTCGGTAGTGGATGTTTGCATGTGGTATCAATTTCTGAGTTGGCTTGAAAGATAATTGTGTAGCTACATGTAAGTATGAGGAAGAGGTTTGGCACATGCACGGGACCCTGTAGCGATGACAAGATTTGATGGAAACTGAACTACTTTAGACATAAGTGTTCGTCAAGCAGGTTCTGATGGCAATGTGTGCGTGTGTATATATATATATATATATATATATATATATATATATATATATATATATATATGCTACCGAAAGGAATCCTTACTCAAATAAGGTAACGTGATGTGAAAGAAACCATGTTTATGAATGCACGAATGATGGCATGAACAATCTGCTATTAAGTTTCTACCACTTATCTGATAAGCTCGGTTATACTTGAACATGCCTACAGAGGTGGATATCTGAAGCCGACGTATTCGGCCGACGGGAACTGTCTCCGGATGGCAGATACGACGCATGCAGGTAGCACTACCCTGTTGCGTCTCCCCAGTCTCTTCCAAATCCACCGTGTAAAGAGGCGGTACGCTAAAAAGCGATACTTCCTAGGAAAGAGTATAAAGTGGTGCGGTCAACGTTGCAGTCGGAGTCCGCTGGCAAGTTCCACATGTACTGTGACCGAAACTTTACCTGTGCACTTCTCCGTCGACCGCAAAGCCGTGCTCCTGCAGCTCCCAATACAATGCTCCTAGTACCGCGGGGCTAAGGGACACACTCCTGAACTCTTCATGTTGCGTGATGCATGCCTCCGGACTTTTTGCGACCACTTGTGGCACGTCACGGCAACACACTTGCTCAAGGGCCGTTGGCATGTGCTCGCAAAGCTGGCAATCGCACCTGCATCATAACGAATCATCGGAGGCGGTCGTTATATATACCACACATTCATAGCGAAATAAACTAGAGAGCGTTCCAACGAAATCGGTTAATGCACGATCGAACGTGAATGCAGAAATAGCAAAAAAACGTTGTTTTGTGTTTCTTTTTTCCGTCTCAGTCGGTCGCGCTGCGCCTTTTGAATAGCAAAAAGAGTACACATTACAACCTGAATGTTTTTGTCTTTCCTGTTACAAGCTAGACAGCTCCGAGACGACAGACACGTATCGAATAGCGAAAGTCAATTTCCGTATTTACGCTTACCGGTGATCGTTGTCGTCGTCGCGGCCGTCAGGGGAACTCGGCGAGTATGGTGGTGGCGAATCACTGCTACCGTCGTCAGCGTGGAGCAGCAGATTGCGAAAAGGTGTCGCTATATGGGTCGAAACCCATCTCCTCGCTCATCCGGCGCAACCGTTCCTCAAGGTCCGCGTCCATGACGCGAATGACTATCAAAAGAACAATTGCAACGCACGCGACTTCGGTAGCTGTCGCTGGTGATCGACGGCCAAGCGACTAGCGGAGAGGTTTCGCGCGGGCGGGGGCGGGCTCCAACGCAGCCGGAAGTGGTCGATGTGACGTCGCATCGTGACGCAGCACCAGTGAAGGCGGAGCTTAGCCCCGATGGCTCGGCGAATTAGTTGAGGAAAAGCGTGGCTAGGGAGGAGGGTAACATTTAATCGCTTGTAGCTCCCTTAATACGTAACGCTTGACTTAAATTATGGTGCCAATGTTCTACTTAAGCTGTCCCCTACACTCTTACAAAATTTGTACGAACCGTTTCAGGGACCCTTTAGGCGTCCTCCAATTTTTATTCGCTTTAGGCTGCTCTCTGCGAGGTGACAACACAAGCGGGCAGCTGCGACGGCGGTTGCTGCGGGACTTCCACGACGTCGCCCCAGTATGGACCCGTAAGCACACGCACCGCATTATTTCGCCAAGACTTACGCGGCACTCAGCTACCCCCTATCAACGGTAGTGCGCGTGCGTGGCTACTTGCTTCGGGCTACTGCTTAAGGCAAAAGTTTCGGCCTCGACCCTTGCTCGTCATAGTATTCCCTATAGGCTGCTCTCTGCGACGCAACAACACAAGCGGGCAGCTGCGACGGCGTTTCCTGCGGGACTTGGACGACATCGACTCTGTATCAACCCGTAAGCACGCCACCGCATTATTTCGCCAAGAATATCGCAGCACTCAGCCACCCCCGGTCAACGCTAGTGCTTATGCGTGGCTACTTCCTGCGGGCTGCCGCTCAACGCAAATGTGTCGGCCTCGACACCTGCTCGTCATAGTATTCGCTTTGGGCTGCTCTCTGCGAGGCGACAACACAAGCGGGCAGCTGCGACGGCGTTTCCTGCGGGACTTGGACGACGTCGTCTTTGTATCGACCCGTAAACACACGCACCGCATTATATCGCCAATACTATCGCAGCACTCAGCTACTCCCGATCAACGCTAGTGCGTATGTGTGGCTACTTGCTGCGGCCTGCCGCTCAATGCAAAAGTGTCGGCCTCGCCCCCCTTCTCGTCATAGTAGTGCGCTTTGGGTCCTCTCTGGGAGGCGAAACGCAAGCGGGCAGCTGCGACGGCGTTTCCTGCGGGACTTGGACGACGTCGTCTCTGTATCGACGCGTAAGCACACGCACCGCATTATTTCGCCAAGACTATCGCAGCGCTCAGCTACCCCGTTCAACGCTAGTGCGCGTGCGTGGCTACTTGCTGCGGGCTGCCGCTCAACTCAAATGTGTCGGCCTCGACCCCTCCTCGTCATAGTATTCGGTTTGGGCTGCTCTCTGCTAGGCGACAACACAAGCGTGCAGCTGCGACGGCATTTCCTGCGACACTTGGACGACGTCGTCTCTGTATCGACCCGTAAGCACGAGACCGCATTATTTCGCCTAGACTTTCGCAGCGCTCAGCTACCCCCGATCAACGCTAGTGCGTGTGCGTGGCTACTTGCTGCGGCCTGCCGCTCAATGCGTAAGTGTCGGCCTCACCCCCCTGCTCGTCATAGTAGTCGCTTAGGTCTGCTCGCTGCGAGGCGACAACACAAGTGGGCAGCTACGACGGCAGTTGAGGCGGCTCTTGGACGACGTCGTCTCTGTATCGACCCGTAAGCAAACGCACCGCATTATTTCGCCAAGACTATCGCGGCACTCAGCTACCCCCTATCAACGGTAGTGCGCATGTGTGGCTACTTGCTGCTGGCTGCCGCTCAACGCAAATGGGTCGGCCTCGACCCCTGCTCGTCGTATTATTCGCTTTGGGCTGCTCTCTTGGAGGTGACAACAGAAGCGGGCAGCTGCGACGGCGGTTGCTGCGGGACTTCCACGACGTCGTCCCTGTATCGACCCGTAAGCACCCGCACCGCATTATTTCGCGAAGACTATCGCGGCACTCAGCTACCCCCTATCAACGGTAGTGCGCATGCCTGGCTACTTGCTGCTGGCTGCCGTTTCACGCAAATGTGTCGGCCTCGACCCCTGCTCGTCATATTATTCGCTTTGGGCTGCTCTCTGCGTGTTGACAACACACCCATGCGGCTGCGACGGCAGTAGCTGCGGGACTTCCACGACGTCGTCCCTGTATCGACCCGTAAGCACACGCACAGCATTATTTCACCAAGACTATCACAGCGCTCAGCTACCCCCGATCATCGCTAGTGCGTGTGCGTGGATATTTGCTGCGGCCTGCCGCTCAATGCAAAAGTGTCGGCCTCGCCCCCTCTGCTCGTCATTGTATTCGCTTTGGGCTGCTCTCTGCGATGCGACAACACAAGCCGGCAGCTGCGACGGCGTTTCCTGCGGGACTTGGACGTCGTCGTCTCTGTATCGAGCCGTTAGCACACGCACCGCATTATTTCGCCAAGACTTTCGCTGCACTCAGCTACCCACTATCAACGTTAGTGCGCGTGCGTGGCTTCTTGCTGCGGGCTGCCGCTCAACGCAAATGTGTTGGCCTCTGCCACTGGTCGTCATAGTATTTGCTTTGGGCTGCTCTCTGCGAGGTGACAACACAAGCGAGCAGCTGCGATGGCGGTTCCTGCGGGACTTTCACGACCTCGTCTCTGTATGAACCGGTAAGCACACGCACCGCATTATTTCACCAAGACTATCGCGTCACACAGCTACCCCTTATCAACGCTAGTGCGCGTGAGTGGCTACTTTTTGCGGGCTGCCGATCAACGCAATAGTGTCGGCCTGGCCCCCCTGCTCGTCATAGTAGTCGCTTTGGGCTGCTCTGCGAGGCGACAACACAAGCGGGCAGCTGCGACATCGGTCACTGCGGGACTTGGACGACGTCGTCTCTGCTTCGACTAGTAAGCACATGCACCGCATTCTTTCGCGAAGACTACCGCAGCACTCAGCTACCCCCGGTGAACGCTAGCGCGCATGCGTGGCTACTTGCTTCGGGCTGCTGCTCAACGCAAAAGTGTCAGCCTCGACCACTGCTCGTCATAGTATTCACTTTGGCCTGCTGTCTGCGAGGCGATAACAGAAGTGGGCAGCTACGACGGCAGTTGCTGCGGGACTTGGACGACGTCGTCTGTTGTCGCCCTGTAAGCACGCGGACCGCATTCTTTCGCGAAGACTACCGCAGCACTCAGCTACCCCCCGTCAACGCTAGCGCGCGTGCGTGGCTACTTGCTGCGGGCTGCCGATCAACGCAAAAGTCTCGGCCTGGACGCCTGCTCGTCATAGTATTCGCTTTGGTCTGCTCTCTACGAGGCGACAACACAAGCAGGCAGCTGCGACGGAGGTTCCTGCGGGACTTGGACGACGTCGTCTCTGTATCGACCCGTAAGCACACGCACCGCATTATTTCGCCAAGAATATCGCAGCACTCAGCTACCCACGATCAACGCTAGTGCGCGTGTGTGGCTACTTGCTGCGGCCTGCCGCTCAACGCAAAAGAGTCGGCCTCGGCCCCCTGCTCGTCATAGTATTCGCTTTGGGCTCCTTTCTGCGAGGTGACAACACAAGCGGGCAGCTGCGATGGCGGTTCCTGCGGGACTTGCACGACCTCGTCTCTGTATCGACCCGTAAGCACACGCACCGCATTATTTCGCCAAGACTTTCGCGGCACTCAGCTACCCACTATCAACGCTAGTGCGTGTGCGTGGCTACTTGCTGCGGTCTGCCGGATCAACGCAAAAGTGTCGGCCTCGACACCTGCTCGTCATAGTATTCGCTTTGGTCTGCTCTCTACGAGGCGACAACACAAGCGGGCAGCTGCGACGGCGGTTCCTGCGGGACTTGGACGACGTCGTCTCTGTATTGACCCGTAAGCACACGCACCGCATTATTTCGCCAAGACTTTCGCGGCACTCAGCTACCCACTATCAACGCTAGTGCGTGTGCGTGGCTACTTGCTGCGGTCTGCCGGATCAACGCAAAAGTGTCGGCCTCGACACCTGCTCGCCATAGTATTCGCTTTTGGCTGCTCTCTACGAGGCGACAAGATAAGCGGGCAGCTGCGACGGCGGTTCCTGCGGGACATGTACGACATGATCTCTATGTCGACCAGTAAACACTCGCAGCGCATTATTTCGCACAGGCTATCGCAGCACTCAGCTACCCCCGGTCAGAGCATATAAGCTTTCTGTGCATATAAGCTAAGTCTGCTCGAAAGCACGTCAATTGAAGTGAATCCCAGATTTCAAAAACCTTTACAGTACCCAAGGAATAGTCCTTCTCGGTTGCTTTGTCGTGTTGGGTAGGCCGAGGAACGGCATTTTTGTGCCATCTGACGAGGTAAGGAAGCGTCGATGTTGCAAACAAGACAATCTTTACCTGCAGCACGTAAAAATTGTGTAATTATATGAATGGTTTAATTGTTCAAACCAGCCCAGAAGCATTGAGTAACGCCGTAACGCCAGACACAAGAATAATTTTAACCCGTCTGGTGTGCCTTCCCATGATTCATCGCGCTGGCTTAGCGGCTGTGCCGTTGGACCACTAAGCACGGGATCACGGGCTCCATTTCTCGCCGTTCGCACTACCATGGGGCTTTGTGTCCTGCATTGGTTGCACCATAAAGATGCCCAGCTAGCCGAAATTAATCCGAAGTCCCCACTACCCATCGTAACCACATGGTGTTCTTGGCACGTAAAACCCCAGAATGTAAATAATTTGGGGTACTATTCCGCGTCAGTAGTCACGCTCACTTTCATTAGGCGCATTACCAGATAAATGAACATGAGATAGCTCGATTCTTCGCTAAACATCGCGCCATTAGTTTGGCTTGCAGCTTCCTTTTCTGTTTTAAGACGCCTGTTCATTTTTTTTTGTATTCCGCCCTGCATGTAATGCGGCCGCCGTGGCCGGCAATAAAGCCCGCGACCTTACGCTGAGCAGCAAGAAGCCTCTGTGGTTGAGCCACCACTGCAACTTTGATGCGCTAAAGGAAACCCACACTGCATGGGTAGTCACGGTGAGCGCTAAGGCTTTGGACTTTGGCACTGTGCGGAGGAGCAATGGCATGGATGCAAAGCAACTGATCCATCTGTGACGAACTCTGGATGCTGGGGATGGTGTACACCGCGCCCCTCATTCTGACTACCATGATCGCTCAGCCAGACGTCCCAATCAAATACATGTCCGTCCACGTACTTTTGCCCCATTAGAGTGTAGCCGCTACGAGAAGATTTCCCCTGTAAGAGCTCGTGCTCGGCAACAAAAGACTAAGTGATATGAGCAATCCTGGCGAGGAAAATGTTCATTTAAAGATGGCCCACTGGGAGAACACTTCGAAACTGACTTTATTAACCCTTAACGCTTCCTCTTCTTGACGTTATGAGAAGAAGAACACTTGCAGAGTAGTTGAATGTTTCAAGGTCTACATTTCAAATGTTCGAACTAGCACCATTTTCTAAACCATCAGACTGGATCTCAGAGGTTGTTCGTGAGGTTTATTTGTGAACTCTAGTAAAAGGGCAAAGGAATACCACGATATGTGAAGAGTGGTTGCAATGATTCAATTAGAGTCCACAGCTTAAATTATCAGATAAAAACTAGCGGAAAGTTGGTAGACAAATTTTGTATCAATAGTTCTGACTATTTTTCTGAAGTGCATATCGGCACCTGTAATACACGGTTGTACATGTTATTGAGCTCAGTTTGGTATATCAGACGGAAGAATCGAAGGGTAAAGAAACTTCAAGCAACTATGTCGCAGCTGTATCAAATACTGCGTCACTAATTTTGTACCTGAAATTAGCATAGCAAAATAAGACACCTCTGTTTCAGGAAAAGGGCGGCATGCACTTATCGTAACAAATGAGAGTACTTACCGTCCTCTTTGCACCAGCACGCGAACACACAATGCTTTTTTTCTTTCTCAACAAACGCACAAAATCACAAGTGAAAGTCACTTGTCTTAGACCAGCATTCACATTTTTATTCGTTCACTGTAGACTCTTAAGTGCATTAACATCATATACTGCCTTAATCTCTTGAATTTTGCGACGATTGTTTTATGTCGTTAGTTCCCAGCCCTAATAGCAGAATTTGTCCTTCGGCAGCGCTCTCACCTGTACAATCGCATACGAAGAGAAGCTTACGAACCACGCAGAAAGTTTAAAACATCAAGAAAACTTTCCTTGAACCAATAGCCAAGTCGCTTTATGCCTTATGGAGAAGACAGGTGCTGGATAAGCTGTCACGGAAAGATTTGTTTGTTCCAGGACAGCTTTAAGAGCAGACACTACCACATGCAGTTGCTTGTAATACGGGTTACAAGACCTCTTTCTTTCCTTGTGAGCTGGACTAGACAAGTATGCAAGCCCCTGCCTCCTCCCACTCCACACTCGCACAAGCATTCTACTATAAAATGTAGCTATAGCGTCAAACTCAAACGTGTCGGTAGGCATCCTTAAGCTATGGCTTCTTCTTGCGCTATCGCGACACACACAAGAAACAATTTGATAGTAATTGCCAATTAATAACGCCCTTTCAGTGTTCCTTCCCCGACATTCAGCCCTGCTAACTGCCGCACGGAGTGCCAGGATGTGAGTGTCTGCTCATGGGCCAAAGCGCACATTCGCCAAGGTGTAGCGAAATTGTTTACTTTCACTATTTTAAAGTAC
The DNA here is from genome assembly GCF_050947875.1 of Dermacentor variabilis. Classification (NCBI taxonomy): domain Eukaryota; kingdom Metazoa; phylum Arthropoda; class Arachnida; order Ixodida; family Ixodidae; genus Dermacentor; species Dermacentor variabilis. Next base: position 1,395,907 of record NW_027460423.1, on the reverse strand, counting down.
GTTAACTCACAGTTTTCTCAGGCGACGGTATTGTTCCCAAGTGGTGTTCCATAAACGTAGCACAAATTAAAGGCCGCATCTGAAAAAATGAATGCCCTGTGCTTACTGCTACTCTTCAGTAAATATTTTGATAGAAATCACAAGGGATGGTATTTATGTCATGGTAACATGACATACCTAACCAACCGTAACATATACTTTTTTTAAGAAAAGCGGCTTGGCATTGTGGGAGCAGATGGACACTGTACTAAAAGAAAATTAGCATCTTTCTGAGATCAAAAAACATCCCGACCCGGAGCTCTGCTTGTGCTCGCAGGATTAACGGCTAGACATTACGTGATTCACAATATTCCGGAACAATACTGTCATATTTCGATAAGGAGCACTGCGGAAATAGCGCCAAGGACTCGGGACAGTTGATATAGTGTGTGAATAAAAAATGTTTGTGTCCTTTCTAACCAATACCTTCCTCTATTATTTTTTCTTTGCATGTCATAAAAGAATTTTTAACCTTCAGCGGAGACCGTCTTTTCTAAAACAGTGTTACAGGCAGAACAAAGTTGTAAAAATACCTTGAGGTACTCTGAAGCTCCCTGCATTGATTCTTGCGCCCCCACAACTGTCTCTGCAGTCGTTCCGGTAAAAACACTGCCGATCTATGTCGGCTCAGTAGTGGAGATCTCTTACTCACGCAACGGACGGTCTCTCTTGCCCCATCAGCGCTTACAGTTGACCCAACTATGTATTCATTTTGTCGCACCTAGGCGATTTTCGAGACACATGTTTATTTTTTGGTTTACAAAACTCGTAACACGGTTCTCACTTCAGTGTGTATCATCGCGATTACGCAAATGCAAGGTCGATTGGTTATGAAAAAAAAACGGTCCTTCAAGTTTGGATCAATTCTCCGTACGGCCAAGAGTAATTATAACAGAACACTGCGACCTGGTACTTGCAAGGTACGAAGTTCGAGGGCCCATTCAGGTCATGGATTGCTTTTAATTGGCGCGAACATCGAGGTGAAAACGCAAAACTTCCAAACACTGTGCTTCTGAGAAATGTTTACGACCCAGGCAACATGCTCTTGTCCTGAGACACTCGCCCAGTCGCATGCCTGAAAAGTGTGGCGTCCACATTGCTAGCATGAGCAGTCGAAAATTTGTACAGTCATTGAGAGGTTTGCTGCCATTGTCTGTCGACGCATGGCAGGCTCATGTGCAATGATGCTAGTGCACGTGCCCGACACTCTGCCCGGCGCCATTACGCTTAGACTAAGAGCTAGCCACCTTGCGCCTTTCTAGAGTCTCCGGCCAGTGACAGTACCCTAAAATAAGCTTCGCAACGCGCTCATATTGGCACTCTTCGGCACTGTGTTCGAAGTTACTAGCGCTCACGTGCTTCCTGCCGTAAAAGCTGTGCACGGACTCTTGCTATCCACATAAAAAATCCCACGGGTGCTCCCCAATGATTTACACTGCAGCGCTTTAACCGCGGCCTTCACTGAGTGCCACAGAAGTCAACAAATGCCGTATTGTGCACTGCAATGCGAAGCAGTGCAAATGTCTAGAAAGTTTCGACTGTGGCCAGAGCAACACCTCGAAGAGTAAATCCAAATGAAGTTCAACGATGCGCCAATACGCGTCTACGCGCTCGAAAAGTTGCCGAGCGGCGCGGAAAGCGCTTAAAGGGACACTAAAAGTTACCAGAAAGTCAAGTTAAAGCGGTAGAGCAATGTTCTAGAACGTCTAAGGCGTCAATCTAATCGCGAACCGAGCTTTAGTAACCGAGAAATTGAGGTAAATGCATGACACGATTTGAGACCCCCCAGCGACATTCCGGTACTAGCCCGATGACGAAAGCACTCCTCATAATTTGTGTTACTAATACTCCACTACCCGTATTAAAAATATCATTTCATTCGATTATAAGACCGAAGAAAATTCTACTTGTCTACGTCTATTCGATTCTAAGAAAAAACATTTTGACGTTACCCTTCAGTAGTATGGGTGGTCGAAAGGTTTCGTTTTCGCTCGACTCTGCGCCGCGCACGCTTTGGAGTTTAAGTAGTTTTGTTATCGCGTCGTGCTGTGCGGGTTCTGCTGGCTAGCGAAACTTTCATTTCGAACAAGCAGTGAGAATGCCACGTCCTTGTGATGTCGTGGGAAGCCCTCATTGCTTTCCCGCTCCGGAGAGCCGGTGTCGAGGTCGCCTTCGTAGTACGCAACGACGCCGGCAGCGCGAGCCCTCAGGAGCAGGTCGCGCTCGTCAGTGCTCAAATCGCTGAAGTTGAGCCTGGCATCGCGAGCCAATCTGTCGTTGTCAGGGTCCATTGCGACGAGCGTCGAAGTTTGCGTCATAGAATAAAGTACCAGCTTATGGTCGCGCGTTTCTCCTTCCGCTAGCCACCATACTCCCGCTTTCGCTCTGCTGTCGGCTCTGTCCTGGCTCTGTTTCTGGCCGCGCGTTTGCGTTTTGCGCAGAAAAGCCGTAGCGCGATCTGCGGACGCCGTTCTACTCACCGATGGCGCAACGTCACTATGAGACCATGATGTCAGTACTCCTCGATCGGAGGGCGGGCGACGTGAACTGCGCTAGAGGTACGCGGACACTTCATAACGCATTTGCTCTTAAAATAAGTCTCTGCTTGGCACGAAACAAGCGTTTAGGGGTTTCTGAGATGGTATTTCAACAGTCCACGTTCACTTAATAGTAACCTTTATTGTCCCTTTAAGCCCGAATCAAACACTGCGAGATGAATGAAAACCGATCATACTTCGAGGCTCTCAACACTTCGGGAACGGTTCTTCGCGCCTCCTTCCGCAAGCCGCGACGGAGCGGATAAGAGCACACGAGCAGTGAAGCGTGCAAATGGGCGGCCGTACTCCTTGAGACACTCGCTAGTTTGTGCAGAGTGCCGAGAGAGTCGTAGATGAGTGTGCCGCTCGCTGACCGTCAGTGTCCCCTGCCAGTCGCGTCGGACGACGAGACCGCAGCCTGCTGACCCTCCGGTTCTTCGGCCACCTGGGGAGCGCAGCGGGACCTCGCACGCGCTCTCCTCACGCGCGTCCTCATAAGCGTGCTCAGGGGCACCTCGACGTACTGCACTACACCTGCGAGACCGCGACGTTGGCAGTGGCTGCGGCGCCGACGTCATTCCGAGTCCGAATCGGCGTCAGAGTCGCTCACCACGCCGAGGCGGCGGCCCAGGGCGCGCAGTTTGTGCACCACTTCCTCTTGCACGAGATTGAAGCACATGGCGATCAGCGCAAGTCCCACGAGCAGGTACAGCGAGCAGATGACGAGCTTCTCCTGGGAGCCGCTGTCCGAGACCACCGTGTCCCCTGGCACCAGGTCGCCGAAGCCGATTGTGCTCAGTGTAACGAAACAGAAGTACGAGCCGTCAAGGTAGTTCCATTCTTCCCACACGGAGAAGAGCACTGCTCCGCCACAGATGTAGCCGCCGATGATAGTCATGCACAGCAGGATGGGCACGGTCACTCGCGGCCGCTCCTCCAAGTCGTCTAGGAAAGGGTCCATGTAAGCGTCGAGCTTGGCCTGCGCATTTCAAGCAAGGCATAGTTCTATAGCAAACAAATAGATAAGGCCGAGGCACCGGAAAACTCTGAATTACACAATGTTAAATGTTGTGCGGCGCCAGCCACATTTAGCGTCAAAGCTCGTTTTACACGTAACTCCTAATAACACAAGCGAAATCCAAACATGTTCGGTTCCGCAAAGAGTGATGCTTATTCAACAACAGCAGCCATGAGAACAGCTAGGCTTCGAAACACTGGATATTTTGCAATAGAATTGCTGCGTCGCAATTAAAGTTTAAGGGGGGCGCTTCCTTTCGCTAAAAAGGGACATGAAATTTCGCGTTGCACAGTTAATCTTCAACTTTATTTTTCGTGATTCTTGCATATAGTTGTTTTTCTTGCTCTTGAATGTCAGAAGCCACTATGGCAAGCCTTTAATAAAACGGCGCTTGTACATTATTTTGTTCTGAAAAGTGTCGATTGTTGCTCTTCAAGCCCTACAACGCAGATACTGACGTAACATTAGTAATCCGCTGCCATAAACACTGTTAGGAACCACGGAATGTTGAGCGAGTTGGCGAGTATTCGTGGTCCAAAAAGTTAGGCGATGCAAACACTCGCGCAACACTAATCGAAGGAATAACACAAACGCCGGCTGTTAAGTTGTTATGTATTTTTCCTGCTTTAAGGCTAAACTTAGCTGCTATCGCACAGTCGCAATAACCAGAAATGCGCTACTACTTTGTGGTCCTGTGATGAGCGAGACCTTGGAAACAATATTAGGCACCCGCAACATGTTAGCAGCTTGATCGGTTCATTCCTGAAAGTTAAGAGATAGCACACTATAGGATGGAAAGGCCTCTGCTAGTTTCTTGCATCCTTCCGACGAAATATTGTGGCGCTTCCTTGGTCAATCTGGCAATATTAAGAGACGTATAAAAGATTACGATGGAACCATTCAAGATATAAGGAGTAGGGCGACAGTGCAACGCAACTTCAGTAATTATACTGAATTATAGCCGATCGGGCTATAATTTTTCAAGTCCTTGGCGTCCCCTTTCTTGTGGATTAGGATTATGTAAGCGTTCTAGTATATAGTACGATATATAGACATAAAACATACGCCATTATTAAGCATCACAAGCTTATTGCGAAGTGTAATTATTTGGTTCGTACAAAATGCCAAAGCTGAAAGAGGACAAAAATTCTTGGCCCAGTTTAACATCGTTTCAGGAGCCTCCGTTCCTGGCCAGATAAAACTTCACTTGGAGGAGCGCTACCAATGTCTCGTTCGACATTCTATTTCGAAGGTTGGTTTTAATGGGCGACACCAGGCTGAACACTCGTTCCACGGCGGCATGTGACTCGGGTAGTGAGAGCAAAGACAGGAGGAGGGTTTGGAGTTGTGTAGGGTGATGATGATGACGTATGGGGTTTTATGGCGCAAGGGCCAGGAATGGCCAAAGAGCGCCATGTCTGTGGTAGTGGGTGTGCAGTGTAACTATGATTACTATGAAATTGGTGTGACGTGGCTGCAAAGGGGCCTTAAAATATACGCTCTAAAGTGCGTAAAAATTGTGTAATGAAATTATGGCGATGACATATGACTTGTACTATGAACATTTCGATGCATTTAAAAGGAATGATACGATAGGTAAAATATATCAGATTATAAGAAATGCTAGAGCACTACTGCCTCCTTAGAGCCCTAGAAAACACAAGGGCCTGGAGGCATGTGCTATGCAAAACAATTATCGTAGTGGCATCCTCTGGAGAGCGGAGGCGCTACGAATGCATGGGAATAATAACATGTAAGACCACATCTCTGAGAAAACCTAGGACTGTGTCTGTATTAAAAAGCGGTTCTGGACCAAGAAACATCGCAGGATGAAGGGGAATGTGCTGTCGGTACGCTAAGGAAAAATGTCACTGTCTCTCAGATTCGGCTTCCCGACACTCCAGGAGGACGTGGAGTACGGCCAGCCTCTTCCCGCATCTACCACAGTTTGGAGGCTCACTTCCGGTGAGTAGAAAATTATGGGTGCTAAACGTGTGTCCTATTCTTAGACGACAGAATAGGACATCTGTTCGGCGCGATTTTGTAGTAGAGGGCCAGAATCCTAACTGTGGCTTTATCAGGTGGAGCTTATTATCCGTTTCCGCGTCCCACATGTGTTGCCAGTGGGCTCGCAGCTTCCTTCGCAAGAAAGGCCTCAGATCTGTGGCAGGCACCTCAGCGGTAGGGTTAGCGGCTCGCGATGCGATCGACGTGGCCATCTCGTCCGCCAAAACGTTGCCTTCAATTCCCCTATGGCCAGGTACCCAGGATATTATGATATGCTGCTTAGATGAGTACGCTTTACACAAGACAGAATAGAGTTCATTAAATACGGGATTTTTATGTTTGCTGAATGTGATTAAGGCCTTCACGACGCTTAGGGAGTCTGTATAGATCGCTGCTTTTGGAAGTTTCGATTTTCTTATATGCTTCACAGCAGAGTGTAATGCGTAGGCCTCGGCCGTAAATATGCTTGTTTTCGGATGCAGTACGTGAGATTCCGAGAAGGATGGGCCGACGGCTGCATAGTATACCCCGGCATTTGACTTCGAAGCGTCTGTGTAGAACTCTGCACAGGAATGCTTGTGCTGGAGTTCTAGGAAATGCATTCTGATTTCGGCCTCAGGAGCATGCTTTGTAACTTGAATGAAAGATGTGTCGCATTGTATCAGCTGCCACTCCCAAGGAGGTAGCAGCTTGGCTGGATGCATTAGGCGAAGGTCGAGGAGTGGAAGATGCATTTCTTCACTTAGCTCCCTCACACGCAGCGAGAAAGGCTGTCTTACGGAGGGACGATTATGAAAGAGTGTAGCATATGTCGTATCGTTAATGGTATTAAAACACGGATGTTGAGGATTTGAGTGGACTTTCAGAAAATATGTTTGGCTGGTGTATGTTTTCTGCAGATGAAGTGACCACTCATTTGATTCTACATATAGACTTTTTATGGGACTCGTTCTGAAAGCACCAGTGGCCAGTCGGATTCCTAGATGGTGGACTGGGTCTAGCATCTTTAGCGCGCTCGGGGCGGCAGAGTTATATACTACAGCACCATAATCCAATCGAGACCGAATTAGGCTCTTGTATAGGTTCATTAAACACTTCCTGTCACTACCCCATGTAGTCTGGGATAGATGTTTCATTAAGTTCATTGTTTTTAAACATTTTTCTTTCAGATATTTAATGTGTGGAATGAAAGTGAGTCTGTAGTCAAGTATGATACCTAGGAATTTGTGCTCTTTGCTGACAGGTATTCGTTGTCCACACAGTTCTAAGGAAGGATCCCGAACCAGGCCTCTCTTCCTTGTAAAAAGAACACAAGATCTTTTGTTAGGATTGATCTTAAATGCATTCTTGTCTGCCCACACTGAGACTTTGTTCAGGCCATGCTGTACCTGTCTCTCGCACACTGCGAGGTTACAGGATTTGAAAGCTATTTGTATGTCGTCCACGTAGACAGAATAAAAGATTGGCGATGGTAATGAAGCGCGAAGCGTGTTCATCTTCACGATGAAGAGTGTGCAGCTGAGCACGCCTCCTTGGGGTACACCCGTTTCTTGCGTAAAAAGACGCGAAAGTACATTACCGACTTTTACCCGGAAGGTACGAGTGGACAGATAGCTTCCTATTAGGTTTAGCATATTACCATGGACGCCCATTTCTGACAAGTCTCTTAAGATTCCGTAACGCCACGTCGTATCGCACGCCCTCTCCATATCGAGGAATATGGATAAGAAGAATTGTTTGTGTACAAATGCGTCCCGGATATTTGCTTCTACACGTACATGATGGTCAGTTGTGGAGCGCCCTTCTCGAAAGCCCCACTGATAGGGATCAAGGATTTTGCTGAGTTCAAGGAAATGAATGAGTCGCCGATTAATCATTTTTTCAAACACCTTACAAATGCAACTTGTGAGGGCTATCGGGCGGTAATTTGCCACTGAGGAGGGGTCCTTGCCTTGTTTCAATACAGGGACCACAATGGCTTCCTTCCATGCGGTTGGAAGGTACCCTGCATCCCAAATGGTGTTGAAAAGTGTGAGTAGTGTAACCTGCGTGTCATTGTGTAAGTTTTTGAGCATTTCGTACATGATTCTATCAGATCCTGGTGCGGAGCTGTTGCATGCGCTCAAGGCAGCCCTCAATTCGGCAATACAAAAAGGACGGTTGTAAGGCGCATTCTGTCGACCTTTTCTTGTTAATGGCTTACGTTCTTCTGTTTGTTTGTATTTGAGAAAGGATTGTGTATAATTTGTTGGACTTGACACGCTCTCAAAATATTCCCCAAGTGAGTCTGCCTGGTCTTGCAGTGTATCGCCCTGTGTGTTTACCAGGGGGAGTGAATATGTTTGCCGCCCTCTAATCCTATTAACTCTGTTCCAGGCTTTGGCCTCATCCCTAAACGAGTTAATACTCGATAAAAACTTGTGCCAGCTTTCTCTTCTGGCCTGTCGGGGGGTTCGCCTGCCTTGGGACTTTATTTTTTTAAAGTTCATAAGATTCTCTGCAGTGGGAGAAGCGCGTAGCAACCCCCACGCCTTGTTCTGATTCTTACGGGCGATCCTACATTCGCTGTTCCACCACGGTACACGTCGTTTGCATGCCAGACCACTCACTTCGGATATGCATTTTGATGCGGCATCTATTATGAATGATGTAAGATACTCTACAGCAGCATCAATTTCTAAAGAAGACATGTCAGCCCATGAGATGTTAGTGAGAGTTTGAAATTTCTCCCAGTCGGCTGTGTCTATCTTCCACCTAGGAGCTTCCGGAGAATATTCGTTTTCTTTAGATGTTCTTATCAGTATAGGGAAGTGGTCGCTACCGTAAGGGTTGTTCGTAACTTCCCATTCGAGTTCAGGCAGTATGGACGGGGAAACTATACTAAGATCTATTGAAGAAAAGTTTCTGTTTGCTAGAGAATAATATGTGGGTGCCTTCTTATTCAGCAGACACGCACCAGAAGAGAAAAGGAACTGTTCAACAAGACGACCTCGCGCGTCTACACGAGAGTCGCCCCAGAGGGAGCTGTGCGCATTGAAATCGCCAAGAACAACATAAGGTTCTGCCAATTGATCTATAAAGGATTGGAATTCAAGTTTCGTTAATTTGTAGTGTGGGGGTACGTAAAGGGAGCAAATGGTGACGAGTTTATTTAGAAGAACAGCTCGAACCGCCACTGCTTCAAGGGGCGTTTTTAGCTGTAAACGCTCACAGGAGATACTTTTATGAATTAAAATGGCAACACCGCCTGATGATACGACAGCATCATCGCGATCTTTGCGGAACTTGACATACGGTCGGAGAAAGTTTGTGTGTTGTGGTTTTAAGTGTGTTTCCTGTAGACACAGCACTTTTGGATTGTGTTTTTGGATAAGTTCTTGTACGTCATCAAGGTTCCTAAGAAGACCTCTGACGTTCCATTGGATTATTTGGGTATCCATATTGGAAGTAAGTATACAAGTGCTGTGTGTATGGAAACGGTGGCGATATCTTAGGTTACAGAGCTCTTTCGAGGCCCTGCAACGGGAGTTCTGCCCTTTTGGGGGCGTTCGAAGGAGCCTCGCCGCTCCTTAGGCGCTTGGTGCGCCTTGAGGATAGGTGTTGTGTCCATTGCCTCTTCTGAGGCGCCGGACACGTGCTCTTGCGAGCGACAAGTTACAGGGGAGAGTCCTGCCTTGGAGGGCAAGACCCCTGAGCCCACCAGCCCGGAGGTCGATGGTGCACCCTGCGGGATTTGGCTGCGCCGGCTGTTGCCAGCGCTGGAAGGGGCCGGGGTGGTTGGGACAGCCTCGGCTGCGCCCACCTTCGGGGTCGATGGTCCCCCTTGCTGTGTTGACGGAGCAGCGCTAGCTGCAACCGCCGCGGGGGCAGATGGCGTAACTGCCGACTCACTGCCTGTGGGTCGGACAGCCGCCGGAGGCCGTTGTGACGCTGCCCCCTTACGCGCCACATCGGCAAAGCTGCTCTTAGACAGGTATGACACCCACCTACGTGCCTCCTTGAAAGATATGTTTTCTTCGACTTTGATTGTCACAATCTCTTTTTCTCTTTTCCAGGACGGGCAGGCGCGCGAATATGCGGCATGCTCGCCATCACAGTTGACACAATGTGGAGTGTTCTCGCACGTTTCGGAGGAATGTTCATTGTCACTGCACTTGGCACAAGTCAGCCGGCCTCGACAGTTCTGTGAACTGTGGCCGAAACGTTGGCACTTAAAGCATCTGAGAGGATTGGGAACGTATGGCCGAACACGAAGTTTGCTATAACCAGCCTCGATGGATTCGGGAAGGACACTCGAGCCGAAAGTGAGTATCAGGTGTTTCGTCTTGATCTCTTTTCCATCTCTACTCATCTTAATTCGTTTAACATTGATAACATTCTGGTCACTGAAGCCCTCCAAGAGTTCAGCCTCAGTGAGCTCCATCCAGTCATCGTCAGAGACAACACCACGGGTGGTGTTCATAGTGCGGTGCGGGGTTATAATTATTTGGGTTTCCCCAAATGACACTAGTGTTGACAATTTTTCTAATCGTTTTTGATCGCGGAGCTCCAAGAGGAGATCACCGCTTGACATCCTCGACGCCTTATATCCAGGACCAAAGGCTTCAGTCAGTGACTTGGAAACAAGGAAGGGTGAGATAGTTCTTAAAGGTTTATCTGGTTATGCAGAATGGATGACATGGAAACGCGGGAAGGATTCGTTTTGGCGGCCAAAAAAATTGGAATACTTCATCGGTGCGCCCTCTTTTCTGAGGGCGATCAGGTAGTGGAGGGAAGGAAGTAGCCATGTGTGGGCGTGTAGTTTTCGGTAGCAACGCCAGCCACCCACCATGGAGTCCAACAAGGGGACGCTGCAGGGCCTGAAAAACAGGCCCTGCAAACGCCAGCTGTACGTTGCCACTATAACCCAATATGACATAACCAAGGTTGCCTACTCACACAAGGTTAACCCTTGCTGCCAGGAAGGTCAGAAGTAATAAAGAAATGAGAAGGAGACAGGAAAGGTGGAAAGTAAGGAAAAGACGAAGGTTGTAGGGAGAGAGAGACAGGAAAAGGCAACTACCGATTACCCCGGGTGGGTCAGTCCGGGGGTGCCGTCTACGTGAAGCAGAGGCCAAAGAGGTGTGTTGCCTCCGCCGGGCGGCCTTAAAGGTCCGAACGCCCGGCATCGGCTCAACCCCCAGGATCCCCCTTTCCCCGGACACGGCTAAGCCGCGCACGGCTACACGCGGGAGGGTCCAACCCTCGTGTGCTCGGGTACGTGGTGTCGCAACACACCAAACGCCTGCTGACGCAGACGCCCCTGCGGGGGGAGTTGTGTAGGGAACGGATGGCTGTGGTGGCTATGAGGCAATGGAAGAGGATATGTCCTACGTTGGCGTTGGAGAAGGTGCAATTTGGGCAGGAAGGGTCCGAGCGAATTGCCACGTAGGCGCCATGCGGCTGGCAGAAATTTCGGCAAATTTCGGTTATGTTCAGCTCGGTGTTCTCCCTCAGTTCTGGCGCCGAGGTCACCCGCGGCGCACTTTCAACAGCAGCTAAAAGCCATCTCATGCTTAAAACGTAGAACGCCGAAAGCTCACATGTGGAGACAGCAACAGTATATGTTCGCTGGCGCGCGGGTAACGTTAGTTCGCGTACGGAGACGTGTTTCCTGAGGCCAGCTTTCTTAAATAAATTTTTTAAAGGCCGCGATCCTTGTTCTATCTATCTATCTATCTATCTATCTATCTATCTATCTATCTATCTATCTATCTATCTATCTATCTATCTATCTATCTATCTATCTATCTATCTATCTATCTATCTATCTATCTATCTCTAGATCTATCTATCTATCTACACTGTTATGCCATCATGATTATGTAGTGCTCGTTTATTGAAACAAAGGACATTTAAAGGGGCGGACAACCAATTTTCATGGTACGTATTTTTTGTGCAATGGAAAGTTTACCGGTAAGACTGTCTAATCGTGAAGCACTAACGCGCAAAACACCATGGAAAATTTTTTATTACAATTTTTCGTCCTGCGGTGAGGACGTAGTCGTTCATTAGAAGCATGCTGAAAACGTCGATAGGTGAGTGCTATAGTGATTATACGCCGACAATAGTGGGAGGCAGACGAGGGTGAAAATATTATTTCCTTTATCAAGTTGATATTCCTGCAATCCATGTTTTCCGAAGTGATAATAACTACGTGTTTTCGTGGTTTCCTGTCGAACTGTTTTGGTATTTAACCAGTCAAAACGGAACCAATCGGATCAAGAACGAGATGATGCTTGTGCACGTGATGCGCAGTTCAGCGTGTTGCCGTAGCCACGCGTGTGCTTTTGATCTCCGAAGCACAGAATAAAGCACACGTGTCCAACAATATACCAACTGCAATTTTAAGCATTATTTCTACTGTGCCTAATAACCGTCGTCTTACGCAAGAATACATCCGAAGTACCAAGATCTCACCGCCAGACATTGCCGCTTACTGGTTTTTGAGTCTTTCTTTGCCAATTTAAAATTATAATTCCTACTTAAATTGCGAAATGCGCGTTGGACTCTATCACTATAAATCATGGTAATTTCATTGCCATCAACGTCTCAACAAATTATGGCCAGTTGTCAGTCCCTTTAAGTGCATTTAATAATGATCTACATGACATGACTGCATGGTATGACATGTACGTGTGGCATCAATGACAAGATATTCATAATCTAGCCTCAAACGCCGTCGTGATTCCGTCGTGGTGCTTTCTTCCACCGCAGCACGGCATGATATGTATTATATGCATGCATCGTACGAATGACATGACATGTGCAGAACTTGACAAAATTTCATGCATTCATGAATTCATGTAAAGAATGCAACATCATGATATGACGTGCATGCTGACAAACATGTATATAATGACATGAATAGCATGACGCATGAAGGACAGCACGAATACCATGACATGTTTTTTTATGATCTTCGGTTCAGTTCAGTTTATTTGTCTTAAAGACCCCCGATTTCAGGAGCATTACATAAGGGGTGGGTACTAGATTCGAATTCACACTCGTTGAATTAACATAAGCGCGCATATATATATATATATATATATATATATATATATATATATATATATATATACATATATGAGAAAAAAGCAGTTCTGGGTGTAGACGCGCGTATGAAGCGGTTTATTGATGTTTCGGCCGGCGTCCGGCCTTCATCAGAATCGGAATAATGAAGGCCGGACCCCGGCCGAAACATCAATAAACCGCTTGATACGCATGTCTACTTCACTGTATACATATATATATATATATATATATATATATATATATATATATATATATATATATATATATAGTACACATATTCAAGTATATGCACACATGTATACACACATATTAACGCCAACACATTTATTTATTTATTTATTTATTTGTTTATTTACATGTACCTTAGCGGCCTTCGAGAAGGCATTGTGTAGGGGGGTAATATAGCAACATATTGGTATGGAATCAGGAAAAACAAACATCAGTATAATGAAAGAAATATGCACGCAACATGGAAAATTAGTGCGACATCAGCAAATACATATGTTGAACAATAACAATGAACGGTAAACACAATAACAGAATAGCATAATAACATTATAAGTGTTCTTGTATGTATACAGTAGTAAAAAAATTAGGATCACTGAAGTTCTTTTATTAATATGTAGAAAAATGGAGGAAAGAAATTAAGACAAAACAATACGTGTTAGACGGTTGAAACAGCATATTGATCGATTAGAAGATTGCAAAATGCGCTGTGTTTAGATTGGCAAGCGATGCTACCTGGTAGAGCATTTCATAAACGGACCACACGGGGCAAAGCTGAAAAATTAAAAGCGTGTGTTTTGGCATAAATTCGAGTGTAGCTTTACTGATTGTTCAGTCCTTGTGACGTCGAGGACGCTTTTTTCAGGTTTTATAAGGTTAGGCCATCTGTCTGAATGAATCTATGAAATAATAATAGAAGGGCACTATCACGACGAGTGGTTAGTGGGTGCAACGACAGACCGACATTTATTTGTGTTACACTTCACTGGTTACTATAATGTTTTTGAAATGAAACGGCTGGCTTTATTCTGGATACTCTCCAGGCGTTCGATGAGGTATTATTTTTGATGAGGAGACCATATACATGAGGCGTACTCAATTTGTGGCCGTACAATAGTTATGTAAGCTAGTTTTCTTTGTGGTTAAGGCGCAGTTCTTAAGTTCTGGTGCAGAAATCCTAATGATCTGGAGGCGTTATCTGAAGTAGAGGTGATGTGATTATTCCATGAAAGATTGTGAGTAAGAAGCACTCCTAAGTACTTATATTCTGGGGTGTGGTCAACTATGTTAGTATCCAAATGATAAGAAAAGTGAGAGCTAAGGGTTTTTCGGGAAAAGGAAACCACTTTGCACTTCGACACATTTAGGGACATGAGCCACGTAGCACACCAATCACTAATATGTGCAAGATCATTTTGGAGTGCCGCGTGGTCAGTGGAACAGTTAATAGAACGGTGTACAATGCAGTCGTCAGCAAATAATCGTGGAGAAGAGGATATATTGTTCAGTAAGTCGTTAATGTAAATTAAAAAGAGAAGAGGTCCAAGTACCCTGCCTTGAGGTACACCGGAGGTGATGTCAGACAGGCCAGAGGAAAAGTTAGCAAAAACAGTGAACTTTTCGCGATCAGTAAGAAAATTACGAATCCATGATAGGGTTAGTGAGTCAAGTTTAATTGCAGATAGCTTTGATATCAGGCGACCATTGGCGGCACGATCGAATGCTTTCGAGAAGTCCAAAAAGATGCAGTCAATTTGTTTATTACTGTTCACATCAAAGTGTAAGTCTGACGCGAATTCTAGTACTTGGGTTTCGCAAGAAAATACTTTTCGGAAACCATGCTGCTTCGTGTAAAAAAAGTTATTAGATTCAAGATGAGAATATATATGGGATGCGATAATGTGTTCTAACATTTTGCAGCAAATACGTATTATCGATATATGACGGTAATTTTCATGAGAGCTCTTGTTACCTTTCTTAAAGACAGGCACTACTTTTGCTATCTTCGTCTGTAGGAAGCATACCAGTTGTAAGGGATTGGTCAAATAGGTGTAGCCAAATTTTGCTTGGTACTAGTATTGTGTGTTTTTAGTATATTATAATTTATACAATCTATGCCAGAGGATGAAGACATTTGAAGGTTATCTATAAGATCGACTACGCCTTTTAAAGTGATGGTCATGGGAGCCATGTTCTGGAAATCAAAATCGGGTACAAATGGTATGTTAGAATTATCTTCTTTTGTAAATAGGGATGTGAAAAATAAGTTGAATGCTGTCCACATACATACACCCATGTAAATACAAACAACATGTATAAGGAAAAATCAAGTACAATGTATTTGGAGATGGTCAATGACCTGTTGTAAAAATACGGATGGGCAGATTATCTGAAACGGATGGGCACGGTATCTGAATACGCCCAAATTGACAAACGCTCGCAAGTTTCATCAACGCTGTTACAGCAACGCCTAGCGATGATTATCATGACAGCCATTCCTTGAATAGTCTACTTCGGGATGCGCGCAGGCTCATCAAGGCCTTTCACCTAAACACACGCAGCATACGCAACAAGACAGACATGACAGTGTCGTAACGCGAAGAAGTACATGCAAAAGTGACGTAGGGTAGGGCAAGGTCCCAATCAGTATGGTCGGACGACACATACTTTACAAGCACGTCTGTTAGGGTACGATTCATACGCTCCGTGAGATAGTTAGTTTGTGGATGGTAACACGTTATCAGCTTGTGCTTAACTGAGCAGGGCTGCAGGATGTCGGCGTTGACTTTAGAAAGAAATGTCCGACCACGGTCAGTGAGCAGTTGATGTGGAGCGCGATGCGGCAGCATCACGTCGCGTAAAAGAAAATCGACGACATTTGTGGTGCAGCTCGTTGGAAGAGTTCTGGTTATGGCGTAGCGCCTGGCGTAATCTGTTGCCACAGCGAGCCACTTGTTGCCAGACGTGGAAAAAGGGAAAGGCCCAAGTAAGTTCAAGCCAACGCGAAAGAACGGCTCCGAAGGAATGTCGAGCGATTGTAGGCACCCGGCAGGGAGCGTCCATTGTGTTTTTATGCGCTGGCATTTATTTATATTTTTATTTATCGCAATACCCACAGCGCCCGTAGGCATTACAGCGGGGGAGGGGGGGAGAAGGAAACAAAGAACCAATAAATAAAGCAGGCAAAAGAAAACATCTACCCGGAACACTTTTATACTCGCACATACACACAAAAACACTATCTTTCTTCAGTGAGTGTATAGATTTTGAAGATACATCGTTTGAGAGAACCGTTGCGATATCTGATGGTAGGTTGTTTCATAGGCTTATGGTTCTGGGGAAAAATGACATTTTAAACGCTTCAGTTTTGCAGGCTATTTCATTAACCTTATTTTCATGGTCAAGCCGTTGAGAAACGTAATCAGGCTTGGAAAAATATTTCCCGGGATCTATGCCTGTTGGAGAGTGGAATATGTTGTGAAAGAGTTTCATTCTGAGATATTTCCTGCGTCGCTGTAGTGGTTCCAAACCGAGGCTTTCTTTTGCCCTTGAAACACGGAAATTCCTGGTGTAATTTGATAAACAAAACGAACGGCTATGCTTTCAATTCTTTCTAAACTGTTCACGTCACGTGCCGACCACGGATCCCACACAGCACAAGCATAATCCAGAACAGATCGGATATTTGACTTGCACAATGAAACATTTGTCTCCAGTTGCAACTTTTTTCCATTACTGCGCAGGAGACCTAGAACGCGTCATGCTTTAGTTGTGATATGATCAATGTGACGGCTCCAAGAAAGAACAGGTGTGAAATAAACGCCGAGATGTTTGTGCTACAGAACCGATAATATCATGGTTGAATTTAAAGAGTAACAGTAGTAAGGAGTTATTCTTTTCCTCGAAAAACCCATATGAACGGTTTTTTGTTATGTTCATGAGCATGTGCCACTTGTTACACCACTAATTTACCTTGTATAGGTCGTTTTGCAAAACATTTCAGTCATGGGTAGTATGAATAGTCCTGTACAAAACACAATCATCGCCAAATAGCCTGATTTGCGATGAAATACAGTAGCAATTCGAAGAAATCATTTATATAGGAGCAATCATTTATATAGATAAGAAATAAAAGTGGTCCTGTGACTGGTTCTTGGGGCACGCCAGAGGACACATCAACTTCACGGGATGTTTGGCCATTAAGCCCAACTTTCTGTTTTCTTAAATTGAGGCATTCTTCTATCAAGTTAAATACCGTACTGTTTATATTATACATTTCTAATTTTTCTATAAGTAAAGAGTGAGGGACAACATCGAGCGCATTCTTAAAATCTAAAGGCAAGCAGTCAACAGAAACACCCTTATCTAAAGCTCCTGCTAAATCATGCGTCAACTCAAGCAACTGTGTTGTACAGGAAAATCCACTGCGAAATCCATGCTGTAGGGGACTGAACAAAGAGTGCACGTTCATGTGATCATGTGACTCATAACATTACTGTAAAGCACATGCTCAAGTATCTTACAAGCAACGCTAGTAAGCGAGATATGCCGGTAATTCCAAACACTTCTTCGCGGTCCACCTTTACGCACAGGGACGACATTGGCATCTTTTCAGTCATCAGGTAAAGAGATTTCTAGTAAAGATTTAGTAAAGATTACGCACAGATATTTGGACACCTCCCATGGGCACAAAGAAAGCAGTGCTGGTGACAAAGCATCAGGCCCAGTACTGACGCCGCAACGTATTTCCGGACGAAGCGGGCAAGGCCTGGCCAAAAGAAGCATCGACGAATCTGGTCGTAGGTGCGGGAGACGCCAAGGTGACCTGCCGTTAGTAAATTGAGAAGTTCTTAGAGAACAGGCAACCGGAGGTGCTTGTGAATGACGAGGAGTAGGGTAGGGCCGTCGGGGTGTACATTGTGGCGGTACAATACACCGTTCCAGACAACAAACAGGTGAAGGGACGAATCGGAAGGTGAAGATTCCAAGCCATCAATGAAGGCGCGCAAGGTGGCATCACGGCATTGCTCGTCGGCAACGTGTAGCAGTTGAGAAACGAAGAAAAAGCAAGCGTCGGAATCGGGGTAAGGGTCGACGGGGGGTTCGTCCACTGGACAGCGCGATAAACAGTCTGCGTCTTGATGTAATCGGCCCGACTTGTACACTACTGCATAAGAATATTCTTGCAGCCGAAGAGCCTAGCGAACAAGCCGGCCGGTAGGGCCCTTGAGTAAGGAAAGCCAGAAGAGCACGTAGTGGTCTGTGATTACAGAGAAGTGCTTGCCATGCTAGTACGGGCGGAATTCGGAAAGCGCCCAGATAAGAGCCAGTCATTCACTATCTGTAATCGAATTGTTGCGCTCCGCTGCTGTGAGGAGGCAGCTAGCGTAGGAGATAACACGATCTTGGCCCTGTTGATGCTCCAATACACTAGCCCTGGCTCCGGCCCTGGTGATGCTCCGAAGATGGCTCCGATACCGTGACCACTGGCATCGGTACGCACTTCTGTAGGAGAGGACGGGTCAAATTGGGCCAGTTTAGGTGGCGTGGTGAGAATGTTGGTCAGCAGGGTAAACGCGGCATACTGAGCGGGGCCCCACATAAATGGCTCGTCCTTCTTCAGAATATCTGTAAGCGGTCAGGCAATCGCTGCGAAGTCTTTAAGGAAGCGTCAGAAGTAGGAGCAGAGTCCTACAAACTTCGGACATCTTTGGCAGACTGAAGTACAAGAAAAGACGTGACAGCACGATATTTCTCCGGGTTTGCTTGAATACCGGAAGCGTCGACGAGGTGGCCCAGCACTGTAAGCTGCCGATGACCGAAGTGACACTTCGATTAATTTAGTTGCAGCTCAGCCTCGCGGAAGACTTGAAGAACAAATCATAAGCGATCAAGGTGTGTCTGAAATGTAGGTGAAAATACGAGAACGTCGTCAAGGTAGCAGAGGCATGTTGGCCAATTGAATCCTTGAAGCAAAGAGTCCATCATACGTTCTAACGTTGCTGGGCGTTGCATAGGCCACATGGCATAATTTTGAAGGGGTATAGACCATCAGGGGTGACTAACGCGGTCTTCTCTTGGTCCTTTTCATCCACAGAAATTTGCCAATAACCAGACCGAAGATATATGGAAGAAAAGTGTTCGGCACCGTGGAGACAATCGAGGGCGTCGACAATGCGAGGCAAGAAGTAGACGTCTTTCTTAGTAATGCGGTTTAGACGACGATATGCTACGCAAAAGCGCGATGTGGCATCTTTCTTTTTAAGAACTACCACGGGCGACGCCTAAGGGCTCGACGAAGGTTCAACAATACCTTTGGCAAGCAACTTGTTCACTTCATCTTAAATAACCTTAGGCTCTGAAGCAGAAGCTCGATATGGCCGGTGATGATTAGGACTGTCATCAAAAGTATTTATGTGATTCCTAACAACTGAAGCCTGGCCCAATTGTCAATTGTTGAGGTGGAAGATTTCGTGGTAGGAAATCAAAAGGCGACATAGAGCTGTTGCTTGGTCAGGCAATAGGTCCGCAGCAATTATGGGACGAAACTTTGCGTCAGGGCAAGTAGCATCCTGTGGACATGGTGAAGAATCTGAGCAGACGTATACTTCAAGCGTCGTGACGTGGTCATCTCCGATAGCACGGCGTGACGGAGGCGAACGAGATTGACGACGGGAGGGAGAAGGCGAGCGGGAGTAGCGGGGTCGTGTCAAAGGTGTCGCAGGGTCAGATGATGGAGCGGGCATAGAAGGGGCGAAGGAAAAGGATGCGCTAGAGGGGCGAGGGTGATAATCAGGAGAATAGCGCGTCGAAGAAGTCCAGCGGCTGCGGCAATGGCGAGCGACACGTCCAATGCGTCAGCAGTTAAAACAGATCGGCTTGTCGTCCACGGTTCGCCATTCAGAGGGGTTGCGCGGTCTGTAAGAGTAAGAAGAGCGCGGTGGGGACGTGAGTGGGAAGGGAGGTTCCAAGCATACGGAACGAATGGATTGCAAGCCGACGTTGGACAACTCTTGACGGACGATGGCCTGGATCAAGGAGATTGTCACCGGAGAATGAGCAGGTGACAGGAATGAAGGGGCCGCCGGTTGTGCCGCTTCGACCTCACGACGAATGGTGCGGGTCAAGTTGTCACATCGCGACGGCTGGTGGAAGAGGTCGTCACAGGATGACGTAGCAGCTGTGTTGGGAAGTCGCGTGATGTGCTGGGATACCCGGAGGCTTTTAGCATGCTCGAGACGGCGGCACTTCTTGAGGATTGTACCGATGCTGGTGACGTTCGTAAACACCAGTAAATTGAAGGCGTCGTCAGCAATGGCTTTGGGGACGTGATTAACCTTATCGTCCTCAGACATGGTCGGGTCAGCCTTGGCACAAAGGGCCAAGACGTCGAGAATGTACTACACGTAGGTCTCGGTCGACGTCTGTAAACGTGCGGCAAGGGCTTTCTTGGCAATGACTTGGCGACTGAACGGATTGCCGAAAAGGTCGCGGAGCTTCTCTTTGAAGACATCCCAGCTCGAGATCCCCTCTTCGTGAGTCTGGAACCATGCAAGTGGAGCTCCGTCGAAGTAGAAAAGAACGTTCGCAAGCGTAATAGTCGGATCCCACCTGTGACTGGTGCTAACACGTTCGTATAAGCGGAGCCAGTCGTGAACATCAGGACTGCCGACTCCGTTGAAAACACCAGGATCTCGAGGGGGGGAAACGGCGACGTAGGTCGGGGCTGCAGGGAGAGACGGTTGTGTAGATGAAGTGCCGCCAGCAGGAGCCGAAGTTGCACTGTCGCCGTTGCGACCGCTGCGAAGCTCCATGACGGGTACGGGGAACGTCCACTTCCACCTCCACCAAATTAATGTTACGTGTAGCTGAAGCCCAATGCTATATGCAATTTATTTACAGGGAAGCTAACGGAAGGCCAAAATGGCGACGCTATATCAAGCCGGCCCACGTCGTCTTCTTCCTCCTCAGTGCAGCCACATTGTGGCGGCTGTTTCGTAGCAATATCAATTCAAAAGGTAAAATGATGAAAAATGTGAGGAAGTGGTATTCAACTGTTTACTGTAATATGTGATTTTTATTGGGATTGTTACGCGACTGGAAAACGTAGTATTTATTCTTTTTGTGTTAGAATATTTTACTTTGAAGTCGTACAATTTTCAACGGTAATTGTATGTTTCATACCTCTATTGAAAGTTGTACCACCTGCTACTTGGTCTCCTAGCAAACACAATGTGCTTAGATTGACCAGTAAACAAGATCTGTCAAAAAATGCATTTGAAATAAACTCTGATTTGATTTGATTTAAATTCTCCCTATGTCGAGTGAGGAGATGGCTGGATTTGGTTGCAAATCGGGAAATGTACGTAAGAGGGTACTTCTGCGTATTTGTGATTTAAAAGTTGCCCAACGCAGTGTTCGCATTAACTGTTTACTCTTAAAATTCTATACTTTATAAATAATGAAGCGGTATGTTCGTTATGCGATACGCCTTCAATACGCCGCAGGGAATTTTTCTTCAGCATGATCAGAGTATTTAATGATGCTTTAGAGCCTGTGGATCAAACCAGATGACAATGGTAGAAATATGAAGAAAAAAAGTCAATTATCTAATAATAGTTTTTGTCTTGCAGGTAATATTTTCTGAAACCCGCGCAACACACCTAAGACCCTCCCAATCTCATGGCTTATGTGTTCAGTATGGTAATTCCATGCCATATGTTCGTGAAAGAGAACATCGACAGTATTAAAAATTTGAGAAAAATCAATTTCGTCTTTAATAGGCGTTAGCTTGAGAGACTTCACAAAGGTGCCTCAATCTCAGTTTTACTTACCAGTTTGGGCAAGGCTAATTACCACGAAGCATTGGAATCCTTGAAAATCTCGTCAATGATTTACTGACTTTCCCTTGAAATTTCCGTTTACAATGTTGTTTGCGTTAGTTTGCCTATGAATGATTTATGTTATGCGTCTTCAGTGGCCCTACATTCATCCCTATTGCCTATGTAAATTAGCTCTTCTCGCTGAAAAATAGAGATGCCGCTGTTCCTAAATATAGTCCTGAAAAAAATGATTACAAGGGCGAAACATGAACGAAACATGTGGGATTGGCGGGCATGAACGAAAAGCAGGCGGCGGAAAGGGGCGAGAATGAACGATGCAGAGATGTTGCTGGGAAGAGGAAGTGGGACGCAGATGGTGCGCCACGCAACACTTTCTTCACTAGATTCGGAACAACAAAATAGAACGGGCGCGGCAAGCTTCAAAAGCTTTTGCTGTTACCAGCTTGTTCGGTGGCAGTGCCAACATTCAGAGAACCAGAAAAGACCGCTTGTAACCGAGTATGGAAAGTTGTATTTGTAAGCAAGGCTGGTACGAGCAGATCAACACGCAGCACGTGCGAACACGACAGATGGCAAAAGAACGGCGCTGTTCTCGCGCACATGGTTCGCAATCTCGAGTGGGTAAATAAGAGGCATATATTCAAAAGAAATGCTTGGCAGCAGGAACCGGCGATCTGGAAGCTTAAGAGAGAAGAAGCGATCGAACAGCTCGAGGGAAGTGCACAAGGAATGCACAACAAAATCTTTCTGTATGCAAGCTTAGACATTATGCTCGTTTGGTGTGGTGTGGAGAGCTGCCTACAACCTACGATATTAGATTTGGGCGCTCTACGATGCATAGCCCCTTGTCTCAGCGCCTCTTGAGCAGAAATCCGGTGTCGCTCGCCGGCTGGCTAAAGTGCGTTTTGTATGTTCGCAGTGGGAACGTATTATATATATATATATATATATATATGAGATGACCCGTATTTTCCGGCACGCCAACCCGGAAATGTCCGAAGAGAAAAAAGTGCGTTTCTTTGTGCGAGGGGTACAAGAACTTTTCGCCGGAATGATCCGAAACCCACCGAGTTCCTGACAGACGAGGCGGAATAAACTTTTATTTTTGAAACAGTATCGCGGCATAAGCCCCGGTTCTACTCTCGGTGGAGGTTTCCTCATTCCAGGAACCCTCTGGCCTTCGCTGCCTCCTTGGCCCTGGCGACGAGGCGTTGTTGTTGCAAGGTCTCGGAGACGAGCTTGTCCTCCCACTTTTCTATGAGGTCTTCTCATTCTTGTCTGGCGTTACAACAGTCTCTCGGTGAAGGCAGTGCGTTTTTGTCTAGATGCCATGGACATTCAAGGATCAGGTGCGCTAAGGTGTGGATAAACATCATGATGTGGATAAACATCAGGTAGATGCAATTTGTCTTGATATGTCGAAATCATTCGATCAGGTCCCACACATAGAACTTATAAGGAAACTAAAGAATTTTGGAATTAATAGTACTATTGTCGCTTGGATTTAATCGTATCTTAAAAATAGAACGCAGTACGTGGAAATCAACAATGCGAAATCCGGCATTCTGAGTGTTTCATCAGGTGTTCCCAGGGCTCCGTGCTCGGTCCCGTCTTACTTCTGTGTTTTATCAACGATATTGCAGAGACAGTTTCTTCAGGTGTTAAGGTTCGGTTATTCGCAGACGACTGCCTGCTTTACTCACATATAACATCCAAAGAAGATCAAATTACCTTCAGCTCGGCATTAAGTAGTGTCCATGACTGGTGCTCAAAATGGAAAATGAAAATAAATCACAGCAAAACGTCATTTATAAGAATAACAAACAAAATAAAAGATATTCTTACATTTGAATACGAAATTGAAGGACACAAATTACAGAAAGTAAGCTACTTCAAGTATCTAGGCATAGCGATAAGCGAAAATTTAAATTGGGATAGTCACATTCATAACTATGTTGTGCAGCCGAGAGAAAAATGTGGACTTTACGCCGGAAACTAGGGAAGGCAACCACGACAGCGAAACTAACGGCCTATTTGACACTTGTAAGACCAACTTTAGAATATGGCTGTATCGTGTGGGACCCCTACTCAAAAACCAGATAGCAAGGATTGAAAAAGTACAAGGAAGGGCAGCTAGATTTATTCTGTCTAGATATAAGTCCACGGATTCAGTCTCCGGGATGTTGTCAGAACTTAAATTACCCCAACTGCTAGAGCTGCGAAGAGTTGCTAGACTTAAGTTCCTCTATCTTTTGCGGGGTAACTTCTTTAACATAAACACCGGACTGTACATAACGAAGCGCTCAGCCCGAACATTAAGAAACAGCCACAACGAACTTACAACTCTCCAAGCTCGGATCAACACATTCAAATATTCATTCTTCCCACGAACAATTGAAGAATGGAACTCGTTGCCACAGCACATAACACAAACAGACTCTGTCAGTTTGTTTGAAAAATCAATACACCTTTACCTTGACCTACCAAATTAACCACGACAGCTCGTTTGTAGCGAATCTCACCTATTTGGAAATATGATTGTTGCTGTGTGTGCTTCTACTACCGCATTTGTATTTTGTTGTGAACCGCAGGTTGTGCGCACTAAATTTATTTTGTATTTGCATGTCTGCAAGGCTGTGATTGCCAATGCATTTACTGCATTTGCAACAAATATTTTCCACCCTGTAACGGCCCAAAAATGGGCGAACAGTATTAATAAATGAAATGAAATTAAATGAAAGGTGTCCGGTACGCCGCACATTGTGCAGTGGTAGCCTTGTAGCGTTGGGTACCGTCTATGCATGAGTATTCCGTGCATGTAAGTATTACTTTGCAGTATTCTGAGTAGTTCTTTCTTGATTGTTGAGCTTTAGGTGAGGTGGTGGGTACACCCTGCGTTCCAGCCTGTGATGTTGAAGGATCCTTGAGTAGGTGATGAATACGGTCTCTGCCTCCGCTGACGCAGACCAGGCGCTTCGAGAGTAGGAAGCGTTGGCCCGGCAGGTGTGGTCTCGGGCCGCGGCGTGCGCCGCTTCGTTCCCCTCCAACCCCTCATGCCCAGGAACCCATGTCACGCACGTGTATGGGATCGGAGTACTACTGTGCTTCAATATCTGCAGAGCTTCTGTCGACATGCGACTCTTAGCGTAGTTCCTGACAGCTGCTTCAGAATCGGAGAAGATGACAGCTGCATCCATGCACGCTGTAGTTGCTAGGGCGCTCGCCGTCTCTTCTGCAGACTCGGGGTTTTGTGCACGGACTGTGGCAGACATTAGCTATCTGTCCTGAGAGTCTTTGACGCTAAGGGCTTAAGAGTTTCTTTGCGGGTATTTGGCTGCGTCGGTGTGTCTGTCGTCGGGATCTGGCCTGTCTTCGGCGTAGAGCATCCACTCGGGCTTGTCTTCTTTCCTTGTGGTACTTGGACTGCATGTTGCTTGGAATTGGGGCTATGCACACGTATTCGCGGAGGTTTGAAGGAATTCTTTCTTTTCGGTCCGCGGTGGCTGTAGAGGTTTCACCGTAGCTCAATCGTTGCAGCACTGATCTTCCGGTGGGCGTGAGCTTCAGTCGTTCTAATTGACTGGCTTTATGAGCTTCAGCTAGTTCTTGCCAGGGGTTGTGTACGCCCATCTTTAGAAGTCTTGTAGCCGAAGTTGTAGATGGTAGGGCCAGAGCGATTTTGATGGCTTGGCGTATTTAAATGTTAATTTTTTCTACCTCTGCATTCTTCAGTGTTGTTATTCAACTAATGAGGATTGCTTGCATCACGCGAAGCGTGTCTTGTTCTTTAAGTCCGCTTCTATGGCTTACAACTCTCCTAAAGAAATGCGTGAGCTGTGCTGGCGTTCGCTGTAGTCGCAGGAGTGTGGCCGTCCCAGACCCATCTTTGTGTATGTGTAGCCCTAGAACTCGTAGGGTTTCCACTTTTGGAATGTGGGTTCCCTTGTGGGTGACGTTAGGATCGGGTTCATCGTAGTCGGGTGGTCTGCCTCTCGTTCTTGACCTGAGGACGAGGTGTTCCGACTTCTCGGGGGCACAGCGGAGGCCGCATTTGTGCAAGTAGCTCTCGATAGTATCTACTGCTTCCTATAGGCGTGTTTCTTGTGTTCCATTTTTTGAGGCCGTTGTCCATAACGTGATATCAACTGTATAGAAAGCGTGTGTTACGTCTGGTATTGCGTCGAGCAGGCTGGGTAGTTTGATCATTGCGACTTTGAAGAGAAACGGCGATATGACCGAACCCTGCGGGGTGCCCATGCTGGGTAATCGGAAGCTGTCACTGCGCAGGTTGTATATTCCAACTGTGGCCGTGCGGCCGGCGAGAAAATTCCTGACATAGCCGTATGTCCGAGACACGCAGCCCAGGTCTTCGAGGTTGCAGAGGGTAGCTTCATGAGTGACGTCGTCAAAAGCTCCCTTTTACGTCGATAGCTAAAATGGATGATTTGCATCTGGTACTCAGGTGGTTGATGAGGTCTCCCTTGAGTAGAATGAAGACATCTTGCGTTGACAGGTTCTGCCTCAAACGAAACATAGTGTTTGGAAATTATCCGCTGTCGTCGAGGTATGAGGATAACCGGTTGTGTATCATATGCTCGAAAAGTTTCCCTACGCACGAGGTAAGCGAAATTGAGCGCAAGTTCTCAATACTGAGCTGTTTATTTTGTTTGGGGATCATGGTGATCTCCAAGTGCTTCCAGACAGCCGGTAACTCTCTTTTCTCCCAGCATGCATTGAAGTACTGGAGCAGGGCTGTTGTAGCCTGCTGCGGAAGGTGCCGTAGATGGTTGCTGATGATCCGATCTTTGGCCGGGCTAGTGTTTCTGGTGAGCGTCGATAGTGCTGCAGAGAGTTCAGCGTACGTAAAGGGTTGGTCAAGGTCGGGGTTTGGTTTCCCATCGTAGACTTTGTCATGTGCCATCGTATTAACGGGTGGGTCGCCGCACAGCTTCATCTGGATTTCTCGGAGGAGGTTCCCTTCCAATCCGGCGTGGTGTGCACGAGCCTACAGAGGTGCTGTCACTGCTGCGTCGTCGTACGGCGGTTGTCGAGAAGGGCGCGCAGGAGATGCCACGTCGTCGTTGTACTCAGAGTTCCCGGGTTCCCTGGAGTTTGTCGCAAAATGCATACCAGTTCTGCCTTCCTAATCTCTCCGCGTATGCCTGTGCTTGCTCGGTGAGGAGGGCAATTCGCTTCTTTAATTTCTATTTTAGCTTCTGCCTCTTCCATCTCTTAAGGAGAGCTCTTCTGGCTTCCCAGACGTGGAGGAGGTGCGTGTCGACGGCTGGCTCTACTTCATTCAGCTGTATTGTTTTCGTGTGGCGTTCTGCCGCGTCGAGGACTTCCTTCACCAGTCATCTATGTTCTCGATGGTGGTCTCGCACTTACCACGTCTCCGAATGACTTCCACTCCGTTACCTGGGTCGTTCCAAGCCTAGCGGGCTTGCGAGTGTGAGCTAGGGTTAGTTGGATGTGGTGATCGCTGCCCAGGGTTTCTGGGAGTCGGCTCCATTCTGCCGAGGGCACGTTCAGAGTGAAGGTGAGATCCGGGTTGGTGTCTCTGGGGAAACTATTGCCTATCCTCGTTGTTTGGAGTGGCTCATTCCACGTGGTGAGTATGTGCTGTTGTGCAGTGTCGTGCACTCGGGCTCCTTTCTTCGTGGTGGTCTGGTATCTCCAGGCCATATGTGGGGCGTTGAAGTCCCCTACTATAATGACTTGACGGCCATCGATGCATTTCTTAATTTCTCGCACAAGGTGGTCGAAGTCTAAAAGGGGGTCTCTGGGAGGGCTGTCCACACTCACTACTAATACGCTCTTGAGCGATTTCGTCTCCGGTATGATTTCGAGTAAGGTGTGTTCGATCGGTGTATTTACACAGGTTCTAATTCCTGTACAGTGAGATTCTTAGTGAGAATTGGCGCGCGTTTTGTTTGTACGTGGGCGCTGTACCCTTGTTGCCGGACGTTTTGTGTATTTGCTTATTGCAGCGCTATGAGGTCGGGTGGGTCTTGTTTGACAAATTCTTGTAAGGTAGCATGCCGTGGTCTGTAGGAACGACAGTTCCACTGCCGTATACGGAGAGTCGAGGGCGCATTTGTAGTCCTGTGATTAGGCACTGTCATCTTCGGTTATTTCTGTTCCCCGCCGGCGCTCGCGGGTAGGTGAAACTGAACGAGAGGCACTTCGGCCGTTTGTTCGCGGCTGCTTTCTCTCGGCCTGAATGTCCATTAGTGACGTGTTGAGGTGCTGTTCTGTTACGTAGGTCTTCTTGATATGGGCTATGAAGTTGCTTTGTTGCGCTGCAAGTCTATCGACCTTGGAACCTAGCCTGGTAACCTTATTGGCTATACTTGCGGCGAAATTCGTTATTGCTGCCCGGACGATTTTCTCAATTGTGGCTTGGGTACTTTTCATGAGAGTTTCTTGCACGATTTGGAATCTTGCGTCAACTACGGATTCAAAATCTGCGTCGGGAAGTGAGGGTCGCGGCTATATAATGTTCTTTTGGACTTTCGTACATCTCTGTTGCAGTTTATCAATGAGATCTTTTTGCTCCGCGCACTTCTTTCGAAGGCTGTTTATGTTGTCTTGTTCTCTCTGTTGACATTGGATTAGCTTGTCGATGAGGGCCTGTTGGATTTATAGTTGACTGTTTTAACGCGACAGCGTTAAGGAGCTCGTGTCGCAGAAAAGCCGGTGTCACCGGCGTTGGCCGTGAGAGAAAAATCCCGGAAGGCAATTCATAAATAAAAACGACTTGCAAGATTGGCTGGGTCGGAAAAGAGCCAGGGTCTCCGGAGTGTGAGACAGAGACGCTACAACTGAGCCATGAGTTCGATGGTTCAAAGCGTGACAAAAGCGCCTCTTGTGAATGCGGTGTTACCTTAGAAACGTGCCGTAGAAAGTTATACTGTGGTGTATATAGGTAATTATGAGCACGTGAATTACAGAAGTCGCAGTTAAACGAGTAGCGAACTATGTTTCCACTACATTTCTTCTGCGCTTGGCGCACACGCAGAGCCATCTTGCGGCAAACACAAAGGACCCCTTCCTCGTAATGTACGGCGCTGCCCTGACAGGTGGCCCGCCACTCGCCCGCTTCTCCCCTTCGTCTCGGCAACAGCATGCCGAGCGAATGAGTGAGCGGTGCGAACGGGATGCGATAACGCTATCGCGTTCCACTCTTGAAGGCGAAGCTTAAGCATCCTCCAATTTTCGATAGTGCAACGTGTTTTGTTCAAATTGCACCTTTTGTTCGAGCGCCTGAAGGGCCGTAGTTTCGGCCGACAAGAATTTGGAGCTGCTTCTGTTTCTCGATCCACTCGATCCGCCTACCACATCCGAGTAGCTCCAGCGTTTGGGCGAGTGCGAGCGTGATCGGCAAGGTGATCGCAGTATCGATCTAGAGCTACTTCGTTTGGGGGTGCTGCCTTGACTTCCCCTCGAACTGGTGGTTGAGCTTCCTATATGTGGGAATTCTTTGCCGCCTGAACTTCAGCGACTGTCTCTTAGTTTGAGCCTGACGATGTGTTGCTGTCGTATGTTGAGTGGCGGCGGGTTGGGTTTCAGTCTTTTCTTGCAATCTTTACTTGAAGTTTCATGCTTTTCTCCACATAACTTGCATGCGGGTTTGCACTCGTGGTCGGGTAGTTGATCGGTTTTGCCACATTGAGAGCAGAAGGCTGGCAATGGTATTGGGCAGACATCCTGGCGATGTCCCGTGTTGCCACAAGTCCTGCAGTATTGCACTTACTTGCGGTAGGGTCGGCGTCGAAATTCGAGACTCTGGAAGCGGACGAAATAAGCTACGTGCGGTCGTTGGAAAAAGATTACGGCCGCGGACGATTGCCCGAACATGTGAGCGTGGAGGACGGTGTGCCGCGCTGGTGCGCGAAGACTTGCCTTGAGTTCTTCTTGACTCGTGCCGGGCAAGAGCCCGCTTATTACGCCTCTGGATATGTCGTCCGCGGTTCTCGTGTTGCCTTTTACAGTGAAGAAAGTGCCGCCAAGTTCTATTCTGCTGATATTTTCGAGTTTCTTCGCGTCGGCCGTGCTTGCAATAATCAGGTTCTCGATTCTCTGCATTTGAACACACACTTTAGCGCCGAAGTCTTGCTGCGAGAAACCGCTGGCTCTTCCGATGGCGTGCATAATGACGATATTTTTCCACTTTGTAAGCTCGAGACCTGCTTGTTGGCGGAATAGGACCTTGTAGTCGTCGACTGGTAGAGGCGGCATTCGGGGCATTCACTGTTGCTGTGCTAGTGGCTTTCCATTCGTTTGTTGCTTGGCTAGGTTGGTTTCTTGTGGCGTTTGATTCTCTGCGTCCTTCTTGCCTTTTCTGCCCTTCGTAATCCAGATGCTCTCGCTTTCAATAGTCAAGATGCGCGACCGCGTCAGGGCTCTGTAACGCCCGAATGCTGTCGTCCACCACCGCCGCCGCCCCCAGCACGCCCACCCTAGGCCCAGAGCAGCTACGCGAAGAAGACGGATGTTTGGAGCGCCCGCGACCATCGCCCGCTCTGCTATCATTGCGGGGAAGCGGGGCATATCTGCCGCTAATGCCCATACCGCGAAATGGGACTACGAGGGTTCGCCGTCAACGCTCCCCGCCCGCAGCAAGGTGAACGCCTTGGCGATATGGCCGACTACCTAGCCGCTACTCAGTCGAGCTCTCGACGACCGTCCCGTTCACCATCATGAGGCCGCTACCTCTCACCGCAGCGCCGTCCGTACACTGGCCCAGCCCGGGGACGGTCAGCGAGCACATATCCGGAAAACTAAAAGCAGCAACCAATGGAGGTGCGGTTGCTGTTCGTCGAACTGACGAAGATTCTCCTCCGCCGACGAAGACGCCGATGAGACTATCTCGACGACATAACAACGACACGCCGCCGTCCCGACGATGTCTGGAAGCAAAGAATACGCCAACGAAAGACGACCTGACGACGCCAC
The DNA here is from genome assembly GCF_050947875.1 of Dermacentor variabilis. NCBI lineage: Eukaryota > Metazoa > Arthropoda > Arachnida > Ixodida > Ixodidae > Dermacentor > Dermacentor variabilis. The sequence continues at coordinate 1,365,425 of NW_027460423.1, read as the reverse complement.
GTAGCAGCCACAGGTCAACGCGACGCAGCCGTGATCCGACGCCAATACTTAACTGTTACGCAAGACAAAGAACCACCGACCTTGACGTGCTTCTCCACGGCCACGCAGTCGCTGCCTTAGTCAAGACGGGGACCGATTACACCATCATGAGTGGACACACTGCCGCCCAATTGAAGAAAGTTAAGACTGCACGGGAAGGTCTTCAAATTCCGACCGCTGGAGGACACCTCATCACGCCGACTGGAATCTGCACTGCAAGAATTACCGTTCATGACGGGACTTACCTTGCCACCTTCGTTATCCTCCAACAGTGTTCGCGAGACGTCATTCTCGACATGGACTTCCTAAACCAACACGGCGCAATCATCGACCTGAAATCGAAGTCGATAACGCTGTCGGAAGATCGAGCGATACCGCCGGAGAGCTTTCGTAGTCAGCATGCCTTAAGCGTGCTTGAAAGTCAAGTCAGCATCCCGCCTCGCTCCAGCATTGTAATTTCCGTCGGCACCAAAACACCTGCCGACGTAGAAGGCGTCATCGAGGGTGACCAACGTCTACTACTCAACCGTGAAATTTGCATCGCAAGAGGGGTCGCTCGACTGCACGGATGAAAGATGAACGTGTTGCTAACAAACTTCAGCCAGGATTTCACGCACATAAACAAGGGCACGACGATCGCATACATCGAGGAAATTCTCGAAACCAGCAATGCGTTTGTCCTCTCGGATTCTGTCGCATCCACCCTGACGACCGAAGTTCCCGAACCAAAGTTCAACCTAAATCCAAGCCTCCCCATGATTAAACAGCAAGTGCTCAGAAGTCTGCTTCATCAATACAAAGACTGCTTTTCGACGTCATAGTAGATTCGACAAACACCAGTCGCAAATCATCGCATAATGACCAAACAGTGCGCTACGCCACCCCGCCAGAGGCCTTACCGAATTTCGACGCGAGAACGTGAAGCTGTTAGGCTACAGGTCGACGAAATTCTGCGCGACGACAGCATCTAGCCGTCGAAAAGCCCATGCGTATCTCCTGTAGTCTTGGTGAAGCAAGACGACGGAACCCTACGTTTCTGCGTCGATTACCATCGACTTAACAAGATCACGAAGGACTGATACCCCCTCCCACGGACAGACGACGCATTGGATGCGCTCTGCAACGCTAAATATTTCTCGTCGATGGATCTCAGGTCTGGCTACTGGCAAATAGAAGTCGACGAGAGAGATCGCGAAAAGACCACCTTCATCACGCCAGACGGCCTTTACGAGTTGAAGGTCATGCCATTCGGAGTGCGCTGGGCGCCTGCAATGTTCCAGCGCGTCATAGACACGGTGTTAGCAGGGTTGAAGTGGCAGACCTGTCTTGTTTACTTAGATGACGTCGTCGTCTTCGGCGAAAAATTTGATGATCACCTTAGGTGGCTTGCGACATTACTAGTGGACATCAAGGCCACAGGGCTCTTTCTGAAGCCGGAAAGGGTCGCTTCGCCTACAATGAGCTTCTATACCTGGGCCACGTCATCAGCAAGCTTATAGGCCGGCCCGACCCGCAGAAGACAGCTGCCATCGCAAAGTTTCGGCAGCCCATTGACAAGAAGGCAGTGCGTAGATTCCTTGCATGTGCGCCTACTACAGGCGCTCTGTCAAGGACTTTTCACGAATCGCTGAGCCGCTGACACATCTAACAAAATGTGACGTCGAGTATAAATGGGAAACGCCGCAGGCCGACGCATTTCAAAAAGTCAGACGATGCATGCAGTCGCGGCCGGTACATGCGCACTTCGACGAGGCCGCCGATACCAAAATCCACACTGACGCCAGCAGCCTAGGCCTCGGTGCCATTCCAGTCCAGGGGCCGAATCTTATAACGGTTCGGTTTGGGAACCGTTCGCTTGGCCTCACTTGATTGGCCAAAATTTCGGTTAAGTCAAAGGTCATCAGAGGCAGCGGGGCGGTATCGCAATTTATGAATACGTCAGGCATCTGTCAATCATCTTCAAAGCAAACCGGTCGTAGGAACCGGCTAAGGGGTAGTCCGCTTTGGGTTCCGTTACTGTGGCTTGGCTGTTGGCTTGCGACCCTGGCCGCGCGCGCCGGTCGCGCGACCCCGGAGACACGCGGGCGTCGCTGGTTGCTTCGAAAGCCTTCGTCGTCTGCTTGGCGTTGCTGCTTCGGTGTCGACCACGGCTGTAAGTGCGATACGCGTTCGAAGAAGTGACGGATAATGAGTTGTACCGACCTTGCCGGCTTTCTAAGTAGACCATTTCCAGGCTACGCTATCAAATAGAGGAGACTTGGGTGCAGGCGTACCTGCGGCCATTCCACGCAGAGGAAGGAATATTGCGCGCTGCGGTTCATCGCCACCGGCCTGCAGCTCCCAGAGGTCGGTCGGACACGAAGGATTCATCGGAATGGCCTAGATCTCTGCTGCCGACACTGTCCACAATGTTGCTCTCGCAATCAATGTGTTGACCGGTAGTAGGGCTGGGTCAGCGTTCCCGTGACCTCCGCTTCAAAGCAAATGCGAAGGAGATATTTGCATGGTGAGATCGAATTTCCAGTGCTATCGCCAGAGTGGATAGCTCGCACATCGCCGTCCAGTAATCAGAAGGGTTCAACATAGACTGGTTCAGCGCTTCCTTCGCTCGGCTGATAAAACTATACAGTCAGGATGGGAAAACGTTGTGGAGATCTCTTTTTTGGCCGCTCTTTTTTCTCTAGTTCGGTAGTGCCACACTTTTTCTTCAATTTCACGGCACAGCGCGCAGCGTCAGCACCACACTCTTCAATTTTACTTCGCGCAGGCAATGCAGGGTCCGTATATCGTAATGTTCGATTTCAAGTTCCATTGCTCCTATCACGCGACGCGCCGTGGGGCAGATCGCAAGTATGAAGGCCAGAATACATGGAGCGAATATGCGACGAATAGTCGGCGTTTGACGCCCGGCGGCGTACGCGCGATGCGCGGCGGCGGAGAAAACGTCGTTCGCCGCCGATCTAGCTGGCGCAGAAAAGTTCGTCGGGCGTCGGCGATACCGGAAGCGGCAAACGAGTGGCGCCCCAAAGCGAGCCAATCAGGTCTCACTATCCGCCCCGACTTCCGACGAGGCTTCCCCGCTTGTCCGTGTATCCCGATCCCGCTCTATCGTTCACGCCGGTCTCCCGCTTTTCGTAGTCATGGCTTCCAAAGCGGCACGGCTGGAATTTAAGGACAAGTTAATTTCGGCTGTTAAGAAGCGTGCCGCGCGCGCGTTGAGCCACAGAACAGAGCCGCGGAGTTGGAGGAGCCGAAAGTTGTTTACCCGCCCAGTGTTGCCACAATGCATAGCATCGCCGCTTTCTTTAAACTACATCGGCACATGAATGTCTCAAACACATAAAAAACGCTAGAAATCATTTCTAAACAAAATTTTACGCGTTTTTAGAGTGTTCCACAATTCAAAAGCGGTAATAGTTGTCGTTAACGTTTTTTTTTTTTGTGTCATGCGTTTCACTACAGCGCATTTGCCCCGTCTAGCCACACTGATAACAACGCAGCGACTCGCCGGCGGCGGCCGCCGTGTCTTCGCTCCATGTAGCGCAGCCCGACGAACATACGGCGTCGCGCCGCGGCAGATTTTCTGCCGCCCGAACTTCGTCGTGAAAGTTCGCTCCATGTATTCTGGCCTTAAAGCGGCAGCGCGGCGGCGAGCGAGTCATATCCGAGCCGATGACGAAGGGCGAAGAAAAGTAAAATTGGTATATAGTCGGCTAGTAAAGGTGTCCCTAAGAACCGGTTCACGGTTTTGCCAGGGGGGGGGGGGGGGGGACACTCCGTATGGCTCCCATTGGCCGTTTTCGAGCAGACGCTCTTACCACGCTAGCGCCAAGGTTCCCTTCAGTTACGGCCCTAACCAATGGGCGACGCTGAAGCAAAATGGCGGCGCACAGGATTGTTTACGTTGTCATGGCAACAGCAACAGCAGCCGCGCGGCACCTCCTCTCCCAAACGTTTTTTTCCTTTTTGTTTTTATTATGCGGACCCGCTCCACTCCCTTTCCCCCTTTCCCCCATGGCGCGCTCGCCGCTCACTTTTTTTTTATATTTTTACCCCTAAGCGGCGCGTTTTCCTTTTTTTTTTATGGTGCGCTTGTTACGGCGCGCCACGCGCCAGCTCGCAAGCAATGTGCGCGCTACGCTGCTCATTGGCATTGCTTGCGAGCTGGCGCGTGGTGCGCCGTGGGCTATACGTTGGCACGCACGCAGTCTTGCCCATACTTATATTATATCAGCATGTGCCGGGACATAAAAAAAATTCCACTTCCAACACAACAGATGTTTATTCTCGCTTTATTGACTTCGTTTCCGAAAACAGATTTTTCTTACAACGTGGTGTGATACACGCTCAAAAAATGAGCAAAAGTGAAAGGTGCATGACATATACAAGAGTACTAAAGACAAAAGTTCACAGATGGTGAAATAACAAAAGAAAGAGCTAGAAAACGCGAAGGCCGTTTCATGTACACGCATAAAAAACAAGATATTTATATAACGTCCTCAAGACCTAAATGTAGAGGATCTTCTGATATGTACACTAAGATATTGCACAAAATTGGACGACGTGTATGACATAGTCATGACAACTATAAAAAGGGAAAACTCACTGGTAATGGCCAAAACAATGACACGCAAAATACCTGAAAGATTGAAAAAATGCTAACATTGTTTGATTGAGAGCCATACCAAAAGAAAGCTTACTTATAAATCTGCACGAAAGTATATGAAATGCGTGACATGTTCATTACTGCTGAACAAATTGAAAAAAAAAACATGGCAGAAAAAAATAACATTGTACTAAAAACTGAAACACACATTATCACATTATTTTGCACTTGGCCACAACTTGAGTAATGGTGGCAAGGGGAACAGAAGGTAGTCGGCTTTTGCAGCAGCACATAGAAAACATTCGCAGAAAGGCTTATTCCTCAATCAAAGACCAGGTAAAACAAACCAACACGACTTATTTTTCTACACGAATGCAATGCTTAGCAATAAAATTACGTCACTTAAGGCACTAAGTCGTACCTACTGGGCTCTCCTTTGTATACAAAACACGAATTGCAAAAATCTACATGTAGGACACTTGCAATGCTCATGCTTTCCAGAAGAAAAAAAAGCGTATCATGCCTACACATGAAGCTTGTTCGGGCGGTTTTCCCATCGGGGGTTACTGAGATAGTAAACAAACACTAACAGTAATTTTTCAGCTGTTAGTAGGTTTGTAGAACGTGATACACAGAAAAAGCACTGAGGGCGGTATGGAAAGCTGGGCAAGTTACTGAAGTTGCAGAATGAGACTTGGCACAGAAAAACACAAGTCACAGACCAGGTGACAATGAGGAGGAACATCTATTTGTCAGCTTTCTCTACCGGGAAGAGGAAGTGTAGCACAATCAAGGCGCAACGACGTCCGGAGCCTCATGGAGCACACAAATGGACAGGGCTGTGTTCGTGTACATGCGCCTTCTGATGTCCTTGGGTCTGAGCGCTGACCTGCTGTCTTTAGGCACCCGGAACAACCTTGCAGGACTTGTTTTTTAAGTATTTGTGCACCAGTGCACGATGCACGAGCGGTACGAGTGGTGAAACGGGTGAAACATCGCGGAGCGCAAGCACACAGCTACCGAGGACCACAGAACTGACGAAACTAGCCACGTCGGTCAACGCACAGCAGCGCACGCATCTCGATGACAGTAGATAACAAAAGTAAAGCGTTACGTAGGGGACTAAGCAGCAGCCGGGCCGGCGGGGACGGCACGGCGGCGCGGGCGCGTAGACAGCCGAAGGTGAAGGAGTTGCGAGGGCGTTACGAGAGAGGGCGTGCGGAGAGGAGTTGAGCAGGGGGAAGGGCTTGGCCACCTGGATCGGCGCGCGTGCGCGCGATGATCTACGAGGCCATGCAAGGGAAACGGATTTTTGCGTTCCCCCATTACAGAGATGGCGCCAATTTCCTATGCCACCTAGAGTTACTGTATGTGCTACCGCAGGTAGCAGAGTTGCGCGTCTGTTTTATCACGCCGCTAGCGCCTCTATTGGCAGAACGTCACCACGTGGTAGCCAAGCAACCGTGTATTGCGGAGAAGCAGATGTTCGGGCAAATTTTTGTATTTCCCGACGCCGCCGCTGCAGCGAACTGGATTCACACAAGTTATCGAAACAAAACAGCGCGGTATTCACGGGGACAAGAAAGGAGAAACGACACGGACGAGCGCTGTGTCGTGTCGTTTCTCGCTTCTTGTCTCCGTGAATACCGCGCTGTTTTGTTTCACATATTTGTTACCAACTCGCCCAAACGTCTGTTCTAACGTGCTTAAGAGCTCACAGAAGAACGACAGGCACATGTCGTATTCCAATGAACATAACGTTCTATTATGCACTCTCGCGTCCGAGCACTACTTTGACTTCTCCATTGTAGCACATTTCTTCGGCTGTAAAAAGGAAAAAAAAGAAAAAAAGAAACAGCAATTTTTAGTGCAATGCGTAATCCCTTAATTTTATCGAATTTTTTTTCACACGCATGTTCTCCCGCAGCGCTGGCCCGATACCGGTAGTGGTTTGATTCTGCGAGGACGATTTTATACGCTGCGGTTCACTGTAGCGTGCTTCCGCCGTTTCTCCATTCTGTGACCTTGATAGCGAGGTAGAATACTCCACGGCAGCAGGCAACATATTTCCCTGTGAATATGGTGTGTCGTAACTATGGCTGTGTACTGGCTGTATATGGTTTGTTGCCCACTTCTCCGCAGCTTCTGGGTGCACTGCTAGAAGTTGGAAGCGTTCCATACTCGTCGGGCTTTTAAAAGATATGAAGCTGTTCCTCGCTGCTCGATCATCCTTTTGAAATCCAAAAAGTGTTAAGAAATCTTGCCAACGATTTCTGGCTTCTATACACGGACGTAGTCACCGACAGCAAGGCGTTCTGTTCGTGATCCTTGACATTGGCACATGACTCTCTTCCAAAAAACTTGTTTCTACTTGACGCGCTGGAGCAGCAGTCTAATCGTCTGTGCAAGGTTTTCGCAAAAAGAATACTTCGGTACGCCGACTATATCTAGTCGCGCGCGTGGTAGTCGGCCGTGCAAGAATACGGCGGGTGCAGCTCCCGTCGCGAGGAGTGCAGCGGTAGGCGCCCGAGTAGTCTGCGACGGCGGTGCGAATGTCACGCCGCACATGTACGGCCCTCCGGGGCCGCATAACGTAAAGCTATTCCAATCATTTTTTTATTCCAATCTCCTGACGTCCAATTTACGTAACCACCAAGGAAAGCACCGGGTTGTCATCCGCAGTGTTTTTGCATAGCCCAATCAAACGCTCTACTCGTTTATTATAAGTGGTCTCTTTTATCTGCTTTTAAAACCAAGAGCAGTGAACGAACGAATGAATGAATGAATGAATGAATGAATGAATGAATGACGTTTTATTAGTATTAGACAACCTACAGTGAAAAGATTGTTTTTATCTCATTGGCTGGCAGTAGGCGAGAAGCAGGCAGAAGTGGAGAGGGTTTAGGTGAGGGCGAGCTACCGCATTGAAAGTAGATAACCAGATGACGAGGGTGGTGCGGGCGTCTGCGATTTGTCCGGTTCAACTTCCTTACCTCGGGGTCGAAAATCGCCGCGGCGTGCACCGAAAGGATAAAAATGCCGGCAAAAGGGATCCTCAGCAAAGAAAATCTCGTAGTGCGATCTCGCATACCTGGCCGAAAGGGGTCAACAGACTCATACTGCTACGCAATTTTTTTTATTATACGCAAATAAATCTGTTCTCTTCAACAGACCTGAGTTGCCAGTGTGTGCGATCGGCGGGCAGGCATCTGGGATTCCTTTATGAAAAGGGCAACCTCCGGCTATTCCAATAGGAAAATCAGTTTTGTTCGCCATATTAATACAACTTTTTATGCATAAACGTTACTTTAACGAGGTGAGATTTCGCCAGTTTATGACGTCATGAGACACTCAAGCGAAATGGGTGCAGACCAAAAAACACTTGACCGATAGCGGCGGGCCAATGGCGAAGAAGGCGTACAATGGGAAGTATTTATTATTACGAAAGCGTTAGATGGCTCATGAAGCGGAAAATCCGGCAGCATAGCCGGAGATGCTACAAAAAGTTGCGTGGTCACAGTCAGTGAACGGGAGGCATGCGTCGCATGGAGCGCTAGGTTCCTTGAAGCACCACCAGATGGCGCTCACGTCTCGGTCGTCTCGACCTGCAGGGATCGAAGATGGCAGGTCATTGCAATGGGCATTGCGGAAGTCTAACAGTCGGGCCCATCTCCAAGGCATGACCGGGGCAGCACTGCTGCAGCGGTGTCGCCTGCTTCATCAAGGACAATGCTGCGAGGGCTTTCCTTATCCGTCTTTTCGACTTTCATAGGCGCGGCATCACCTGGGAGCAGGAGCTTTTCATTGAATTTACGTAAAAATGTCAGCTTCCGTATTTTCAAACACTTGAGGCAGAGGATTGCCAAGCGGGTCTTAATTTTGCGTTCGAAGACGAGGCAGCTCACTTCGGAAACGCTATTGAAGAGAAGCTGCGAAGTAGGCGTCAGAAGCTGGAAGAGAGGAATAGATTACAAATGGCAGCCAACAAGAATTACCGGTTCTTTCCAGTGCACGATCCCCGAATTCCTACATGTCCCAGTACAAATGGCATACTAACCAGCACAATAAGAAAACGAAGTCGAGCAACAAGAAGGCAAAGAAGCAGAAGGAGAGGAAGTACACAAAGGCTGACATCAGCAACCCAACTGACTTCAAGCATATTAAGCATGTTGGTTGGGATCCTGACAAGGAATTTGACTTGGAGATAGGTGGACAGAAAGGAGCTAAACACTCTGAGATGGCAATGGTCACAGAAAAAGACTTTGAGGAGCCTGGAACGCGGCAGTTCCTTTACGAGTTCATCGCAAAGAATGGCGGAGCTGACATGCTCAAGAGAAAGGCTGCCAAAGCAGGCCATGGTGTAACACCTGCCGCACCTCCTGCAGTGCCTTCAAGGGAACACAAGCGAGCCTCCATCGGCCTCCAACACACTTTCATGCCCCAATACCGCCAAACGGGGCTGTTCCACGGTCAGTCCCACACCCACCGCCAGCACGGACAGTGCAGACGCGTGCTCCACAAACTCCGCTCACCAACGGCAGGATGGCGGCAGCGTGACAGAAGTGATAGCTTGAGATTTTGTGGCGAACGGAAATGGCTTTTCGGGGCTCCGTTGCGGCGACGAAATCATAACTTTTTTGTGCAAGCATTAATTTTGTTCCGCTTTTGATTTGGTGAATTTTTTGCCTTTCAATAGTAATTGGGCGGTTTTCTTTCTTCGTCTTTCTTTTTTCTTTCTATCGTATTTCGTGTGCGCGAGTATGTTTCGTGTACAATTGCTTTTGCAACACGGTTAGATCATCCTTTCGCGCAACGTGCTTCAACACGTGCAGTGGGTGGGACGTTGAGTGTTTGTAGCCTTTAAGTGATAGCTTAGAGGTGGCAAGACAAATAGCTATTAGTGGTTTTACTGTGCGTGTTTTGGTAGGAAAATGAGAGCGTGGCCGCTTGGCTGAGCGCGTGCGAGAGCATGTCATACCTTTGGTCTCTGTGGCATTGATTGCTGTTGAAACAGTGGTAAGAATTGCTTCGCGACATTTTCAGGATTTGGATCCTGTGTTGCTAAAAGGCACGTGCTCTGCATTACTATAGTATTATAGTATTTGCATCAAAAAAATCCGTCCAATACATGGCTAGCAAGCCGAGAATGCCGGCAGTGTGCGGGGCCTGCCTCAAAGCAGAGGAGGGCACGGATGAGAATGGAGAGGGTACCGAGTCAATCAGGACACACTTTGATGTCGATGCTAGGCTCAACAAAGTGGACACTTTCCTGGAAGAGCTTGTCAAAGAGGTGGGAGAGCTCAAAAATGAGCTAAATATGGAGCGTGATGCACGGAAGACAGTTGAAAAAAGACGTGAAGCAGCCGAGGAAAAGCTGAACACGGTCACCATTGTGAACAAGAATGTGCGTGACAATGAAACGCAGTCGCCCGACGTGACAGGAGAGGGACTGCTATCAAAGTACGTGGAATGCGTGCAACGTGGTAGAAGATTACATGGGAACAGCGGCACCTACCTTGCGGCCGCCACGCGGAAAAAGGAGAGTACACGGGAAAATGCCCATTTTCCATGGCGAGTCACGCGGAAAATGACAAAAGGAAACAGGGAGAACTAGGAGAGAGTTAAAGGGTGATTATCGCCGGCGACTCAAACCTAGTTAGGTGCTCAGAAGCAATTGTGGAGAGGTTGAAGGGCGATAAAAGAGTGGCGGTAGGAACATTTCCAAGGCGGACACTGGGTTCTGTCATGGAGCGAGCAAAAGAAAAGCTCGCGGAAAATGCCCACATGCACAACCTTGTGATAGTAGCAGGTGGGCTAAATGATGTCCTAAACAGGAAAGGGACAGGACTAGCCCAGCGCTTGGCGAAGGGGGTGGACGACTTGCGCGAGCTATCCCCTCAGGTACAGATCGTGGTGTCCACGGTGCCGCAGGAGCCTGTACGTGACAGTCACGTACAAATAGCCGTAGTGGCTGCTAATGAGGCAATATGGAAAATGAGCCGAGAGAAAGACTTCGAGGTTGTCGAATTAAACAGGGAAGTGAGGTGTGGTGGTTTTAAACGAGACGGGATCCACTTCACTTACAGGCTGGCTCGAGAAGTGGGCTGGCGAATTGGTGGTCGCGCAGTTGCTTTTTAGGGGGCCCACGGGCGCTCAGGAAGCCAGAGAAGGTAGTAATTAAAAAGGTCCCCTAGGGGAACATCAGAAGAGCATCGCCATCGATAACAGAAAAAGGAGGAATGCAAGAAAGAGTGCTCACCATGCAATAGGCAATGATACAATGGGTACAATGAGCGGCAATATAATGTGGCTAGGCGTTACGTATTTGTGGACCGGAAATAATTGCACAGAGAAGAATAAAGAGTTAGCGGAATGCATAAACGCTGATATTAAGGGTTTCGGAAATGGTGCTGAAATTATCCTATTAGGTGACATGAATGCCCACATACAGGATTTACATGGTTATATCGACAACAACGGAAAGTCAATTCTCGATCTTTTTGAGCAACATAACGTCGTTATTGAGAATACAGGGCCTAAGTTTGAAGAGCAGATCACGTGGGAAGCTGCAAACCGCCACTCAACCATTGATTACTGTCTGATGACAGAAGGAATTCATGATAAGTTTAGAGAAATAGTCATTGATAGGAAGGGCTTAGCAGCATAGGGAGTGAGCATAAACGCATCATCTTGAAAATGCGATATGTAGTTGGGAAAGAGAGCAAGGAGAGCAAAATGGCCAGTCCAAATTTGAACGCTCAACAAATAGTAAACATAATCACTAGAGTTTAGGAAGAACTTGGCAAATGGCCAAGTAAAGAGTGGGAATATGGTGAGCTTCTAAGTGTAATAACGACAGAAATACGGAAAGAGAAACAACATGTTCGTTGGAAAGGAAAAAAGAAACCGAAAAGCTGGTGGAACAAGGAGATAGGAGAAGCGATTGCCGAACGACAGAAAGCATCTGGAGAGCACAGGCAGGCGAAGAAGGTCCAGTTTCCACAGGGTGAAGGAACAAGTAGATGGAAAATATACCAGGAGAAAAAGTCTATGGTTCAAATACTAGTGCAAGCAAAATTAAAAGGTGAAAGTGAACGTTGGTTTCAGAAATCGTGAGAAAAAGAAGGCCACACCTACAATATCTTGGAACCACATAAAATTATTAGGCAGGAAGCCAACAAAAATACAAGAACATATCCTAGACAAAGATGAAAACAGACTGGAAGGAGATAGGCACTAAATTACATTCGAAAAGTAACATCCCAATCTTCCCAAGGCAATGACGATTTGACGAAAAAAAGAGCATGAAAAAGACGCAAGCGGAAAAGGAGCTGGTGCTGACAAATTTCAACTGGAAGAAAGCCGAAGATGAGATTCCTAAGCGCACAGCCACAGGGCTAGACGAGGTTCCCGTTAGCCTGATTAATGAACTAGGACCAAAAAGTAAGCAAGCTCTGGTGAAAGCAGAGGACGAAACTTTAAAAGATTCACGAATACCAGGCAGTTGGCGACAAAGTAGAATGAATCTAATTTATAAAGGTAAGGGGGATAAAGATAGAATTAACTCGTATCGACCGTTGACCGTTATATCGGTAATACACAGGCTAGCAATGCAGGCAATAAAATTAAAGCTTTAAGCAGGGGCAGAGAATAATGCCATTTTGGGAGAACTTCAGAATCGCTTCAGAATAGGTAGGCGTTTAGATGATAACTTATTCGTTCTTATTCAATCTATTGAGATATCACAAGGAGAAAGCAGACCGTTATATGTAGCCTTTTTAGACATTAAAGGAGCTTATGACAACGTAGACTGCAACATTTTGGGGGATATTCTGGAAGGGGAAGGCTTAGGTCACGATTCTCTACAGCTTTTGAGAGAGGTTTACCTAGAAAATACCGTTTGCGTTGAATGGCAAGGAATGAGGAGCGAGGCGAAAGTTCATATCAACAAGGGACTGAGGTAGTGTGTCCTTTATTCCCACGGCTGTTTATGATGCACATGGTGAGGATGGAGAGGGCGCTAGAAGGTAGTAATATCGGCTTTATAATCTCGTACAAACAGGCGGGTACAGTAGTAGAGCAGCAGCTTCCAGGTTTATTTTCTGCGGACGACATTGTGTTGCTAGCTAACAAGCAAAGTGATTTGCAACGTCTGGGTAATACCTGTCGACAGGAAGGCAATAATTTAGGTTTGAAATTTAGTGGTAGAAAATCAGGTGTTATGGTAGTCAATGAAAACAAGAGAATGGCAAGAGAATGTTTAGAACCGGGCGTTGTACTGGGGCGCCTGCTGCGTATGGCGCGTCCGCGCGAGGCCGGCCTTCAATTCGAGCGGATAGCCTCGTGTGCGCTATGACAGCCATACGCATGGGCTTCGACTGCTTTCACTACGCGAAACGGCACTGTAGCTTTTTTTTTTTACTGTGGAATATGATTTTAATACCACGGCTCACACTACTTTTCTATTTCCCATTATTTTTTCTATTTTCTATTTTTTCTATTTAATATATTTATAAATATCTTATGTTTCTGATATTTCGAATATTTATTATTTTTCTATTTATTAACGGTTAAAGAACATTCTACGTACTCCTTTAGATTGCCATAGAGGCTGCAGCACATGGACCAGACGAAACTGGGTGCACAGGCCGAGACGGTGGCGTTCCGTTCATCCAAAGCAACCAGTCTTTGAACGCATATTAACACCCACATAGATGGGTGTTAATATGGACTTGCACCCCTACACGCTAAATTTATTTTGCTGGACACCCTTCCTCTAGGGTGCTAGAATTGCACCACAACTGTAGGGTGTAGACAACAGCACCCTTAGGCTGTTCGTCTGGCGACAAACTGATTTACACCCTTAAGGGTGTTAAAATGTTTAGTGGGTAGGCACGCAAGCCAAGGAATCTACGCACTTCTTATCGACGGACTGCTGGAACTTTGCGATGGCAGCTGTCTTCTGCGGCTCGGAGCGTACGCTGGAATTGATGACGTGGTCCAGGAGCGGCAGCTCTTCGTAGATAAAGCGATACTTTTCCGGTTTGAGAGTGAGTACGGATGACTTCATCGCTTTTAGCGCTGTTGCAAGGGGTCTAAATTGATCGTACACCTGCTGAAAAAACGACGACGTCATCGAAATGAACGAGGCACGTCTGCCACTTCAAGCTAGCCAACACCGTGTCCATTACGCGCTGCAGCATTGCGGGTGCCGAGCAAAAGCTGAATGGCATGACCTTGAATCCGAATAATAATGGCAGTCTTTTGTCGCTCCGTCGTGTCGACTTCGATATGCGAGGGCCTGGTCTTGAGATACAGCGATGAAAAATACTTTCCAAACAGAGTCGGCCGAGTTCATCATCTATCAGTGGGAGTGACTTTGTTGAGGCGACGATAATGGACGTATATACAGAGAGTTGCATCCTTCTTCACCGAGAGAAGACGAGACGTGCATGGGCTATTCTATAACTGGATGATTTCGTCGTGCAGCATGCCGTAGACTTGTTTCCTTCTAGCTCTCTCTTGAAAATTCGGTAAAGTCTTTGACGGAGTGGCCGAGTGAATTAATCGCTTATATGCGACGCATAGCCACTGCTGTTTGTCGAAGACTTGATGACGACAACAAGCAGCCCCTGTACTGCTGAAGAGCATTCAGCTGTTCTTGCTTATGCCTGGGGACACTCAGATTAATATTAAAAACTGGTTCAGGAACACGGAACGACATTGCAGGTTATGCGAAATCCGACAGAAACACGCACTGCTGAATGCCGTAACTTCTGCTACACATATAATTTTGTGCCTTTGTTCACGTGTTCTAGGATAATTTTGTGACAATTACTTCGGATTTTCCTAGCCGTAATTGCACGATTCCCTTTGCGACACTGAATTTTGGTCTAACAGTAGGTGTTCGTCGCTCTCGACGATAGCTTCAAACACCGGCGGCTCCTGCAACGATGAAAATTCTGCTGCTGGCACGAGCCAGCCTACTGAGTTCACCTTGAAGCGCACTAAGACACGGTGACCTAAAGTGCTATCCGGCCGTATCGCTTGCTCTGTGGAAAGCATTATCGAATCAAACTTTAGGTTCATGACTGCGTCGGGTTGGAGCCGAACGTCCATGCCAAGGAATCAGGGAACACTGTTGCGTGATATCTAATGGTGCCGCGTAAGCCCATTTCTGAAGGGTAATGATTCCCGTCCAGATTCTAGTTGGCGTTATCAGATATCCTCCAGGGGTCCAGATGACCGGGTCGTGCCATGCAGCCGAAAGGCCTACTAATGTAAAAAAATTCTACTATTACGAAAAATAGATTGATCCTTTAGCTTTATTACATTTTAAGAAAATCATTACTTATATATTAATTCAACGCTTTCCCTTTGCGTCAATATATGAACGCCATGAACGCCAGACAGGACGCAAGACGAAGGAGTGGACAGGACGAGCGGTAGCTAGCAACTGAGGTTTATTACCGTGAAGCACATAGCAGGAAAATGTCGCATATGCGCGCAACATGCCTTGACCTACTGAAGAACAAGATGAAACACACGTGGCAGAAAGCACCCTAGATGACAATGGAAAGGGCCAAGACACAAAAAACAAATATCACAGGTTAATCAAAACCCGGGTTTCTTTATCTAGGAGAGCCACAGAAGGCTCACACACGTGTCTAGGTCAAGTCTGCGCATGTGTGCCGCTTCCATCATTTCTCGATCACGTCTAGAGTTTCCCTGTCCTACAATCATGGCTTGATTTGGGGTAGTAGGCTTTGCATTCCCTGGTGTGCCTGGGGATATTGGCGCCGCCATGACCCTTCAAGGAACGGAAATGCTGTTGGAAAATGTCAGAACATGTCGGACCAACTGGCCCAAAGTTCCCCCCTCTTGAATTTGAACGCCAGGTCACGATATTCGTCTAGGCGTATTATTTTTCTAATTGCACAGACTGGTGCACATAAGCAGCTCTATTCGAATCTCCCAGGTTAAACAGCCTTGTTTGTTTAAACGAATTGCAGCATAGTTATGCAAAGCCTGCCAGTTTCTGCCATCATTTTCCCACACTTAGTATCGCCGTGGTAGCACCTGTCGGTGCAGTGTTTCTGCATCGAAGCATCGCGACGCTTACATCATGCGCACATGCCTCCGCGTGTTAATTATGAAAATACCAGCCGAGAAGTTCCTGTGGAACGCTAATCTCCCTGAAGCAAGGAGGGCCCACATAAGCCTCAAGAGCACTCAAGACGCCGAAACAAGGTGCAGCTATGTGTGTGGCGCACGCCCCATCATGACAGTGATCTATTGGCATCCCCTTTGGAACAGGACGGTGACAGATAGTCACCTAGGCTGCGTGCGTCCATAAGATATGCTATGCATATCTTATGGACGGCTTTTGCTGCATGCTATGCTATGCAGCAAAATCATTCGTTTTTTTCAGAGAGCTCAACGCCAGGGACGCCCAGACGCGGTGTGCGGAAACAGGAGGCCTAGAGTTGCTGTATATGGCTCTCGCAGGGAACTAGAGTGGGGTTTCTCTTTTTCACGTGCCGCCCCGTCGGCATTCGCCATGTGCAATCACGTGGAACTGCGAATAGCTGCAGAGCCGCCACACTAAGAGTGGCAACATGGCCGGGCTAATGGAGCACCGACCACGCGCTTCGATCCGAATTCACGTTTGTTACAGCTTTCCGCACTGTCTTCAAGAAAGAAGCAGCCAGGTCATCGCTAAGTCCTATGTCAAGCTGAGGTAAACTAATTACGTATGTTTTATCGTAATTATTGATATTGGCTGTTTGTTTTCACGCTGATAGGACTAGAAACACGGCACCAAGCCGTAAAACAGGTTTGCTTTCGAGTTAGAAGATTGCGTTCGTGATGCGTCGACGATGCGAAAAGATATAAAAGCCTAATTGTTCACTGCATCATTTTTTTGTATCTCGCTCTAGCATGGCGCATGATGATGGCAGCGACACAATCCGAAGTAGGCGCCAAATAGACGCCGAGCAGATGCTGCAGCGCAGGTGAACATATATAGGTGCATTCGCCCATACCACTTGCCAAGGAGGCTGTAAGGTATCCGCATGGAAAGCGCATAGTTAAAGCGAAGCCCTTCTGTCGCGTGCATGTAAACGCGCCTCATGGTTACGGCGTGAAAACGTTTTTTGCGTCAATCCACCAACCATAGAGCCTGTAACTTGAAGGCAACTAGACGCTGAGCAGACGCTGAGCAGACGACGCGGCGCGGATGAGCACATGTCAAGTGTGTTACGATCGGTCTGCAGGGGTACTGCTCTGCAAGCCTATCTCAGCCCGCTGCAGTTATTTCGATCGACCCGTGGGGGTGTCGTCCTTCAGAGAACCAGCGACGACGACAACACTAACCGACCATGCACTACCTTCGGAGAACTGGAGACCACGGTAGCGTTAATCCAACATGCGCTTCCTTCAGAGAGTCGGCGACGGCAGCAGGGCTGGCCACGTTTGGCGGACCCCGTATTCTTTGTTAATTTCCCGTGGCCTTCATGGTCTATTCGCAGCAAGAGAGCGTCTCTAATAAAGGGTGTTTTGCTGTGCGTTACCTCGGGCCCCAGGATTCGTCACAGTCTGCTGACACTCGTGGCGGCTACCGGAGAAGTCCGCTCAGGAATTAAGAGGTGCCGGCTGGGGTAAAGCGTGACAATCTGGCTACGAGGACCCGTTCAACTCGGTGGGTTCAGGGAATCCAAAGTGCGCACGTGAGGGTGTGAGCCTTCCCTCGCAAAGGCGGTTCGACTACACCCCAACGACTCCGGACGGTCCCATTGGACGAAGGTTGAACAGCAGTTATCCCTCCCCTAGGGATCTAGGGAGAACAGAGTGTTTTTAAGCAGCAGTTTGTCGGCTCCAAGTTGTGTGCTCTACAAGCAGGGTGCTTGGTGCTGTTAAGAACGGCCAGCTGAAGTGCAAGTTTTGCCAGCCAGTTGCGACAGCGGCGGCAAATTTCCTGGAACGGCACCGCAAACCTCTAGCCACGGTGTCACTAAGTCGACTGCGTGTGGAGAATAATACACGCGTCCTCGACTCTCCGTCGCTGGAGCCAAGATGTGTGCGACGAAGCAGGCTTTGTGCCTGAACCCGCCACCGCCAATCTGGTCTGCGGTGAACCAGAGAGTCCCTGAGGGAACGTAGTTCAAGGCTCCTTCCCACGCGCCGTTCAAGAGGCAAGACAATGGGCACTTGGCGGCGCGCTGCGGGGGTCAGCTCGGGGAATAAAAGGCGCCTTTCCCGACGTAAGCCTCGAGTCTACGAAGTCCGTCTGACGTCGGCTCCGGACCGCGAACCTCGTGAAAAGAAGTGTGTTTGTGAGTGTGTGTGTGTAAGCCGTCCCGCAGAGAGCCGACTTGTTTACGATGACTGGACGGCCGTTTCCCTGACCTTGAGATCGAGGGAAGACCGAGTGTTTATAAACCGCTGTTGTGCGGCTGCTCAGTGAACTTTCTCTCGCAGTCATGTTAGACTGATGCACTCTTCTCTCGCGGTCATGCTAGACTGATGAACTGCAACATCCTTATGCAGATACTGTAAATAAGCCCATATTCCTCGTTATCGATGAGAAGCAGTCCTTCCCTTCATCAAAGTCCTGCGCGTGGATAAGTTGGATGACGGCATGGACCAGCTACCTTCTAATTCATGCCCGAGTCCAATCTTGACAACTGATTACGAGCGATGGGATTGAGCCCCCAATCCTGCAACTGACTGACAGCGGTGAGATGGACTTTGCGACGTGGCGCTGTGTCTGCGGTGAGTGCTTGGTTCTTGCTTTGACTCTCTAGCCTTCATTTTGTGGTTGTTGTGTTAAGAACTCTAGGGAAGCTAGATTGTTGATTGTTAGCTAGGTTGTGTTTTTCTAGGTAGATTTAGCGAGCAGGAGCAAGGCAGTAAAGCAGCAATCATGGAGTTAAGGACACTGCTGAGAGAGGAATTCATGATTGTTGGTGAGGAACTGAGCCTAGAGGTAGGCAAGGAAATGCTAAAATCGGAATTATTGGAGCTAATTTCCGAACAGGCCAGTGAGGAAGAAATTGAAATGGGTTTTGAACTTCTAAATAGGAGAGAGAAACAGGAAAGAGAAAGAGAAGACTGGAACAGAGAAAAACAAGAGAGAGAAAGAGAGAGGAACGCGATAAAAAAGGATCGCGAGTTAAGGGAAATGCAACTTGAAGTTGAAAGCAAACGTTTGCAGTTGTCTCAAGGAAGTGAAGGGGCTCTGGGACGATCAAGTGAGGCAGAATCATACTGCATGGACAGGCTGTTAAAGCCATTTGAGGTCGGGACCGACATAGTCTTATTCCTAAGCAATTTTGAAAGGACTTGCGAGAAGATGAACTTCGGTCCGAGCACATGGCAAAAGCGGTTGCTGTCTATGTTGCCATGTGAGGCGGCGGAAGTAATCGCCAGACTGAGTGCGCAGGATGCATATGATTATGCAAAAGTTAAGGCTAGTCTCCTGAAGAAATACCGCCTTTCAGCCGAAGCTTTTCGGCAAAGGTTTAGGAGCGCAGGCAAGAAAGATAGCGAGGGGTATCCGGATTTTCCACACGGCTTAAAAGCCAACCTAGTCGAGTGGCTGGAAAGCGCGGAAGCGTACGACAGCAGACACATGACCATTGAGTGCATGTGTCTAGAGCAGTTTTACAAAAGCATCCCCCAAGCTGTGGAACTGTGGGTGCAAAAAAGAAGGAATTTAAACACTGTGGAAAGGGCGGCTGAATTAGCCGAAGAGTACGGAACGCGTAGAAAGAACGCCGAGGACGGAAATTGGGACGGTCGAAATGGACCGCGGAAACCATTTCCGTTCTAAAAGGGTTCGCAGACTAGACGACCGGAGCCTGTAGACGCGGAGGAAAAGCCCGCAGGAAAGAGCGAGGAGAAACCTAACGGCATAACTGTACTGAAAGTGCAGAAAATAAAATTCGAATCTTTTAGACCGATCCGCTGCTATAAGTACCACAAACTGGGACATATCGCTGTGAACTGCGGACAGTCTAGCGTAGTTTTGTACTACTTGGATGAAAAAGACGAGAATATGGAACGTTTAAGCCCATATCTTCACGACCTGCAAGTTAATGGCCAACCATGCCGAGTTCTAAGAGAGAGTGCCGCCACGATGGACATTGTCCATCCGTCTTACGTGACGGTAGATGACTTCACCGGAGAAGTAGCATGGACCAAACAGGTTGTAGAATAACACAGCGTGTGCCTGCCCATGGCCAAAGTCAATATCAGTGGACCATTCGGGGAGCTAGTGAACGAGGCTGCAGTTTCCAAATTTTTGTCACTGCAGTACCCTTACATTTTCTCGAATCGTTCAAATCGCTTACTGCGTCAAAAAGGGCTTAAGCTGGGAGAGGGCGCAGTACAGGCATTGACGCGAGGCCAAGATCGTAAAATCGCGTCGCTTTCGGCTGAAAATTCACAAGCTGCTCCAGCGGAAGCAGCAAAAGAGATGACTTCAGTAACTGAATCCGAGCTGGGCTGGAAGGATGAAGAAACAGTTGAGGAAAGCCTGCCAGCTGACCAGCTCAATGAGAGCGTATCGCCAGGGTGTCAAAAGTTCACCCCTGCAGGAAGAGCCCGCTGATGCACTCGCAAGCGAGACAGGTTCGTTATTCTCACCGGCCTCAAAGAACTTTGGTCAGCTCTTACGTGTGGACAGAGAGTCACTGGCAGCCAAGCAAAAGAATGATGACAGCTTAGCTAAATTACGTCACAGAGCTAAAGAAGGCATTGCTAGGCGGAACGTGACGATACATGAGAGAGGAGGTTGTTGTAGCGGCACTACAGAGATGGAAAGGGTAGGATTTTAGATGAGTTAGTCGTGCCTACTAAGTACAGGGAGGACATTTTGAGTCTCTGTCAGGGAAATGGGTTGTCCGGCCACTTAGGCATAATCAAACCAAAGGAAAGATTGCTTATGGAATACTACTTGCCTGGCTGTTTTGAAAGACGTAGAAAACTATGTAAGATCATGCGACGCCTGCAAGCGCTCGGGTGAACCAGGAGAGAAATGGAAAGCTTCCCTAAAAGTAGTGCCCTTAATAACGGAACCTTTCAGAGGACTTGTGATAGACAGGGTAGGGCCTCTACCAAAAACAAAATCGGGCTACATGTACTTGTTTACCATGGTGTGTCCGGCTACAAAATTTCCAGAAGCAATCCCTCTGAAAGAGCGCAGCTCCACCTAAGTAGTAGACGCCCTTTTGACAGTGTTTGCACGAGTTGGGTTTCCAGCCGAAATTCAGGCGTATCAAGGGTCCGTATTCACCAGCGCACTGACTTCCACATTCTTGAAAAAGTGCGGCGTAAAGTTAATACACAGTTCCGTCTATTGCCCTCAGTCAAACAGTGTATACAGGTGGCATTCAGTGCTTCAGCGAGCTTTGCGTACACTCTCTTATGAGCACAAAGAGGACTGGAATAACTGTCTGCCAGCAACTTTGTTTGCTTTGCGAACGGTTCCACATGAAGCGACAGGGTTCTCGCCAGCAGAACTAGTGTATGGGAGGACACTCCGTTCTCAACTGAGAATGTTAAGAGAGATGTGGGAGGAAAGAGGAGAGAGTCCTAAAGTCGTTGAATACATGCTAAATCTGCTGGAATGGCTAAGCGCAACCCAAGAACTAGTCGAAATGAACATAACATGGGAGTAGCTCAAACGAACGCCAAATTCTATTACGACAAGAATGCGAGGCTACGTACACTTAAAGCCTGAGACCAGGTAATGATCCTCAAACCTTCAAAAAAAAAAGCAAGCTCGAAGTTCACTGGGACGGGCCCGTTAAAGTGTTGCACAAACTTTCAGATACTAACTATGCTCTGAAAATGCCCGGTCGCCGGAAGGAGGTGAGCATATATCACTGCAATTTCATGAAGCCGTATATAGAGCGGAGCGGAGTCGTTAACTATACCATGAAAGAGCAGGATGGCACTAGAACCAAGTTTAAGGAATATAGGGCGACCTCCAACTCTGAAATCGGCATAGCAGTAGTAAAACATTCGGTAAGCTCGCACGCTCTAAGACCCGAGCAGCTAGATGAGCTAAAATGGGTGTTAGGGGAATATCTGGACAGATTCAGCAATCGGCCAGGTAGACTCGAAATAATAACGCATGAAATAGAGCTGACATCGACCGAACCCGTAAGATCAAAGCCTTACAGGGTGTCTCCGAGACAGAGAGAAAGTATGGAGGCAGAGATACAGCGCATGCTAGAGTTGGGAGTTATTGAGCCCGCTGAGAGTGACTACACGTTACCGCTAATACTGGTAGAAATCTCTAACAAGGACCCTCTTCCATGTGTTGACTACAGGAAGTTAAATGCCATCACTAGGGATCAGCAGACCCGATATCCACCATTGAGGAACGAATTGAAAGAGTTAGCGCTGCTAAATACATTTCAGCTATGGATCTCGTGCGGGGGTACTAGCAAGTTCCCCTTTCATAAAGTGCCAGCCGCTATGCCGCATTCATCTCACCTGCAGGCACTTTTCGCCCTCTCGCAATCAGCTTCGGGCTGAAGAACGCCCCGTTTAGCTTCTCTAAGTTAATGGATATTGTCCTAAAAGACTTGCAGGAGTTTGCCTTGCCATATCTGGATGATGTAGCAATTTTTTCGGACAGCTGGCGACAACACGTATCGCACCTCAAACAGGTGTTCTTAGAACGACAGAAAGCTGAGCTAGTTAGTAAGGATTCATTATGCAAAAAAGAAGTGAGGCGTGCAGACAGGACACAAGAGTAGAGAAATGGACAACACGAACGCCGACTATCAACTGAAGGGACCACTGTGGCTGAGCGCCTAAAGAAGTCGGTTTCGAGAGGGACGGACGTGATTACGGAAAGCAGTAGTAGCAAAAAAAAAGAGTAGTGGCTATTCCGTATATTCATTCAGTGACGCACAGGCGTAAAAAAGTTGCAAGTAGATATGATGTTAATGTTGCTTTCACTGCTCCCAATAAGCTAGGTAAGATATGTGCTGCCGCACAAAATAAAAAGGAGCGGGTAAAAGGCAAAAAACGAACAGATATTTGTCCTGTGAAGCCCAATAAGAACAACAGTTTTACTGACTGTCGTATGGGTGTGGTGTATAAAATTCCCCTTAACTGTGGCCAGTTCTACGTAGGGCAAACGGGACGGTGTATCAATCAGAGGCTAATGGAACATAAAAGGTCGTTAACTCGTGGGTCGCCTTCTAATATTTCGCTACATTGCCGAGATTGTAACTGTACACCAAAGTTAGATGAATGCGCGATATTGTACAGGCATAAGAATGAAGATACGCGTCTTATGGTAGAGGCATGGCATATCTTTAATTGTGGAAGTGCGTGCGTGAGTCAGCCTTCAATAACTTTACACAAGGAAGAGATTAAGTGTCTTAACAGTTATCTCTCACGTAGACCGGCACGTGTACCCGACTGACACGTGGTGTAACCATTCCTGAGCATGCGCAGATGAGTTTTGTGTCTTCTTTCTTTTTTCGTCTCAGTGCTCCCTTCATTTGATAGTCGGCATTCGTGTTGTCCACTTCTCTACTATTGTGTGCTGTCTGCACGCCTCACTTCTTTTTTGCACAGGTGTTCTCACGGTTGAGGGAAGCCGGCTTAACGATGAAAGCGGAAAAGTGTAGATTTGGTTGTTCACAGGTTACTTATCTGGGCCATGTTGTCGGCCAAGGCACGAGACGGCCGGCCGAGCTGAAAATAGCTACGACTGGAGAATTTTCTCAGCCGCGCACGAAAAGAGACCTTCGTTCATTTTCGGGACTTGTGGGGTACTATCAACGGTACATTCCGAATTACGCGCAAATGGCAAGTCCATTAACGGACGCCCTCTGAAATGGAGCGCCGAGTAGCGTACACTGGGATGAGGACAATAGAACGCTTTCCAAAGTTTGAAAACGCTATTGGTTTCTCGTCCTTTGCTTCGCGCGCCAGACTACACAAAGGAATTCATAGTTTAATGCGACGCAAGCGACAGAGGTATCGGCGTGGTACTTAGTCAGGTCGGCGACGATAACGAGGAGCACCCTATGCTCTATGCCAGCCGTAAACTAAATGTAACAGAGGAAGCCTACAACGCTTCAGAGAAGGACTGCGCTTGTTTAGTTTGGGCCACCCAGAAGTTGTCGTGTTGCTTGTACGGAGCGAAGTTCATCTTCGAGACCGACCACTGTCCACTGACGTGGCTCGATCAAATGTAACACAAAAATGGCCGCTTGCTCCGATGGAGTCTCACTCTCCAAGAGTACAACTTCTCCGTTAGGTATAAGAAGGGAAAGTTGCATAGTAATGCGGATGGTTAGAGGAGGCTAATTTTAATTCTGCGTTTCAGGGTCCTGCTTAAATTTTAGGATTACTATTGTTGATTTTGTTAAGCCAAGAAGATCCCCTGTCATTTAGCAGGATTCCCTCCATGATTTCTGTATTTTTCAGCACAAGATTGCTTGAAAAATTGGCATAGCGAAATGCAGCACTTTTTGTTTTTGCACTTTTGTTTTCTTTGAAGCCTAGCGGGTCTAAAGTGAGATTCAAGGCACGTCATGTCGGCACAGAGCCATGTTGTCAGGTTCGTTTTGTAGTAGCCTGTCCTTGTTGGATGTTTTGGGGCGGTGACATCATTACACAAGTGGTCGCTGCGAGCCAAGGCATCACCCCCTGGCCACCAGCCGTTCTCTTCCTGCCCTGCGGTTGTCAGCGCTGGGCAGTCGAGATTTTCCGGGCCATGGAGGCGCTGTTAAGAATGGACGGCTGAAGTGCAAGTTTTGCCAGCCAGTTGCGACAGCGGCGGCAACTTTCGTGGAACGCCACCGCAAACCTCTAGCCACGGCGTCACTAAGTCGACTGTGTGTGGAGAACAATACAGGCGTCTTCGACTCTCCGTCGCTGGAGCCAAGATGCGTGCGACGAAGCAGGCTTTGTGCCTGTACCCGCCACCACCAACCTGGTCTGCGGTGAACGAGGGAGTCCCCGAGGGAACGTAGTTCGAGGCTCCTTCCTACGCGCCGTTCAAGAGGCAAGACAATGGGCACCTGGCGGCGCGCTGCGGGGGTCAGCTCGGGGAATAAAAGGCGCCTTTCCTGATGTAAGCCCCGAGTTCTACGAAGTCCGTCTGACGTCGGCTCCGGACCGCGAACCTCGTGAAAAGAAGTGTGTTTGTGAGTGTGTGTGTGTAAGCCGTCCCGCAGAGAGCCGACTTGTTTACAATGACTAGGCGTCCATTTCCCTGACCTTGAGATCGAGGGAAGACCCAGTGTTTATAAACCGCTGTTGTGCGGCTGCTCAGTAAACTTTCTCTCGCAGTCATGTTAGACTGATGCACTTTTCTCTCGCAGTCATGCTAGACTCATGAACTGCAACATCCTTATGTAGATACTGTAACTAAACCCATATTCCTTGTTCTCAATGAGAAGCAGTCCTTCCCTTCATCAACGTCCTCAGCGTGGATAAGTTCAACGGCGGCATGGGCCAGCTACCTTCTAATTCATGCCCGACTCATATCTTGACAACTGATTACGAGCGATGGGATTGAGCCCCCAATCCTAACAGTGCTTGGACTCGTGTGCTGTGTGCTGTATGCTTCGTGGTGGGAGATTTGTGCTGCTTTTTGCAGCCATGCAGGGCTGTTAAAATGTACCTCCTCTTTTAATGTAAACATTGTAAGTAAATCCCGTACTCCTAGTTCTCGATGAGAGCAAGTTCCTCCCTGCAACCACGTCCAAAGCGTGGGTGAGTTGGATGACAGAATGGGCCAGCTACCACACAGTCCATGCCCGACTACAACCCTTACAAGTGGTCGTCAGCGGTGAGATCGTCCTAAAACTCTAACATCTGGCTGGCAGCGGTGCGATCGGCCTACAACTCGTAGACAGCAATGAGACATCACGGACTTTGCGACATGGTGACCGACCGTTATCCCGATCAAGTTGGAGGCGATTTGGGATTGACCATCTCTTGCAACTGACTGGATACGGCGGAGAAGGACTGGTGATATGGTGCTTCTTCAGTGCGTAAGCGTTTGGTGCTGTCTGTAAGATTTACCAGGCTTCAATTTCTCTGTGTTTGTAGATTTCAATCGCTGGGTATCTTTTACTTGTATTCTGATTTGCGTGGGTATTGCAGCAAGTATTGTGCGACAGCAAATATTGCGCGTCGCGGAGAGCCGCGAGCTCTGCACTTGTGGATGCACTGACATTGCAGTCTTGAACCGCTGGGCTATTCTCATTGTTGGTAGAACTACAGCGCCACCGGAACTGGTTGACGCAGTTGATCCATCAGTATAGACGGTGTGCAGTCGCTGTATTTCTCGTACACGAGAAGTAAAGTTAGCTGCTTGAGTGCTGATGACGGCAAGTCCGACTTCTTCTAAAGTCCTGGGATTATAAGGTTTACTTGAGTACGGCGCACACACCATTTACGAATGGAAGGTCTTGCTGCAGGTGCGTAACCTCACCTGAGAGAGGCACGGTGCGGGAAGACAGTCGCACTGAATGTCGTGTGGGCCCTATCTACTGGGAGACTTGCTAGATGGTGAGTAGGGGTCCGGGCGAAGTGTCTCAGGTGCACACGCATTGTTTCAATGGTAATGTGTGTTCCAGGAGTGGAATCTTGAGCGACTGCAATAACTTCAGTCGTTGAGGCACTCTGCAGTAGACCAAGGCATATGTTGATGGCTTGCGCTTAGATGCTTTGGATTATATTCAGATTAGCTCTGCAGGTGTTGGACCTGACCGGTAGGCTGTACCGCAGGAATCCATTAAAGAGGACCCTGTGCAGTTGCAGCATATTTTGTATTTACATTCCCCAGGTCTTTCCTGCTGGGAACTTAAACAAATGGCAAATTCTTGTCAGGCGTTTTCGTACATAATTCACATGAGGGGTCCAGGAGAGATTTCTCTCTATGACCACCCCTGAAATGTTAAAGGGGCTGCCTTCTGAAGCCGCGCGCGAAGCTGCAGTCGCGTCACACCCCACGTCCAAATGCAAATGTCGTCGGCATAGATCGAGAGCCCAACGGTGCATGGCAGTATGTCGGCGAATCCAATGAGTTTTAGTCTGAAGATCGTTGGGCTCAGTAATCCGCCCTGAGGCACCCCACGGTTATTGTAATGCCGGGCGGTCGTGCCATCCTCGGTAAGTAGAAAAAAGAAGGATCTCTTATGTAGATAGCTACTTATCCAGAAATATACCTTGCCGCCAAGTCCTACTGCCTCTAACGCGTTGAAAATCGCTTCGTGCGTTACGTCATCGTAGGCTCCTTCAACATCCAGAAACAAGGCAGCAGATAATTTTTTGCAGGACTTCCGGTGCTGGACGTACGTCACCAAATCGATAGCGTTGTCGATGGAACAATGGCCACGCCTGAAACCGGCCACTGCATCTGGATATACCTGGTAATGTTCGAGGTACCATTCTAGCCGTGCTAGAACCATCCTCTCAATTAGTTTTCCGATGCAACTGGCAAGCGCAATGGGCCGGTATGATGTAATGTCTACAGGCGACTTGTTAGGCATGAGCAGCGGAATTAGGCGACTGTTCTTCCATTACTGGGGAACCGTACCTGTCTGCCAGGAGCTGTTAAACAAGAGCAGGAGCATTTTCCAAGCCTCTTCGGCAAGATTACATAGGGCACGGAGGGTTATACCGACGGGTCCTGGTGAGGACGAACGCTTGCGCAAGGCAAGTGCAGCTTCGAGTTCGTCCATGTAGAAAGGACTGTTCATGCGGGGATCGCGTGAAATCGGTGAGTGGTGGAGCGTCGATGTTCCAGCAGAACTAGTTTCGCCAGCAAACTTCCTGCCGGAATCTTCAGGGGCGTCAATATCGCTGCATTGTTGGTGAAGGGCCAACGACTTAAAAGGGTGGCGCTACTGAGGGGTTCTGCGGAGACCATAAACACTTCTCCATATGTGAGGCAAAGATTTTCGTGGATCCAAAGACTCGCAGAATGACATCCATCTTCGCGATGCAAGTTTCTCCATGCGACGCTGAATTTCGTTTTGACTTCCTCTGGCACAAATTTCTTGCGCCTGTATCTTCGCACTGCACGGCGACGGATTGCGCGAAGCTTCTCCAGCTCAACGCCGTATTTGATACTGCGTGTATACGTTCTCGCAGCCTCTAGGGCACCATTTAAGTCATCTAGGCTAGAGGACAAGTCATCATGAGAGCCGTCTTCGACAATTCATTTGTACATTGGCCAGTCGATACAGTGCTTAACGCCGGTTAACTTGGAGCCCGGCAGCCCTTCAATACTAAGATAAGTGGGTAGGTGGTCACTTCCCCGCGTTTCAATATCCGGAAACCACCTGGTCTTTCTAGTGAAGGAGCGTGAAACAACGGTGAGGTCCAGGCAGCTAGAGTAGGCAGTTCCACGCAGAAAAGTGGGGTTTCCATCATTCAACAAGCACAGTTCTTGTTTATAGGCAAATGACACTAATCTTCTGCCTCTCGAGTTTATCGTAGAACTGCCCCGTAGACGGTGGTATGCATTAAAATCTCCAGTCATCACCAAAGTACTAGGCTTCATTATAACCTTACGTTTCCCTTCATTGCAACTGACCTTTTGCAGAATAAAAATATGACCAGATTTGCGGCTAACAACAATTTCTTGTTACCCATGGTTCATACCAATTATGGCAAAAAAACATCTTCCTTCGCTGCAATTTCTCTTTGGAATGAATTACCATCAACAATAAAATACTGTACTTCTCTTGCAATTTCTTAAAAATCACCTTAAGCATCATTTCCTGCGTTAACGTAACTACGAGCTGGCGGTGTACCTTTGACTTTTATCTCACATGTCATTTCTTGTATTTCAACCACGCTTTTTTTCCGACTTTCTTTTATAACGTGCTTTTTCGTGTTTGATTGTAAATGACATGTCTAATGATGTATTTGATCTGTAGATGTTGTTTATAATACGCTAACTTGCTGACTATTGATATCACCATCAATCTTGTTATTATTAACCGAGGATCCAATACAGTTCTTTCACTTTGGGACCCTCGTCTATATATTTGTCATGTAATTACTTTTTTTTTGAACCAATAAATCTGAATCTGAAAGGCTGCGCAGTCGCTGTCATAATTAGCCGTAACCGCTCGCAGTCCAGCCGACTTGAGGGCAACATTAGGCTCCGACTACTGTTAAAGTGAGCTTGCCTTTCTTCACTGTCAGACATATGTACTGGTTTTCATGGTCAGGTGGCACTGGATGATAGACATAGGTAAGATCACGTCGTATGAATGCAACGATCTTGCTGAATTCTCCGTAAGTGGCGGACATGAAACACTTATACCAGGACAATGAGCAAAACGAGAACAAGGTGTCAGCAGTATATACAGTATATACAGCTGCGGTCCTTATTTTTTTCTTCTTAGTGTTCAGCCGGCGTGTCAGACCTGGCTTTGGCTTTGGCCTTGCGCACAGCATTCCTTTATTCTCAATTCGACACGTTAACACACATTCCCTCGTTGCCGCACCCACCCGCCTTGCACCCTCTCCCCTTTAGAAGAACCGCACCTATATATACTGTGGCGAGGAAAGCTTACGTCGCCTTGAAGAAGACAAGTCCACTTGTCGAAAAGTTGGCTCCTGCTTTCACCTTGTTCTCGTTTTGGCCATCGTCTTGAATTTCCACCTCCCGCATTCTCCGTGTTATACCAGAAGAGTCTGATATGATCTGATAGGGGCAGGGCCGGATTAAGAAAAATGGGGGCTCTGGGCTAATGCGCATGCAGGCCCCCTTTCCGTATACTGACCCCCCCCCCCTTGTCGCCTGCTACGCTACTGGAAATATGCCATGTTTCATTTCAATTCCACCAAATTCAAAAGAACTAAGTGCGATCAACGGGATTATTACTATCCTTAGTATTTTAAGGAGAACAACAAAACTTGCTTGCAACGCGTGCTGTTGTAAACAGCAAAACGTATGTTCACTTTGTGCTTATTCTGCATTCTATTTTCAGCGAAAGTTAGGCTTTAAGGAAACGTGTAGTGCACTCAAGACGAGCAAGTACGTAGAAAAGACAACACAGCTCAGATGTCAATCTTACTGAAGCTAGGCTTTGCTTGCATCACTAAGTTTAATCCCGTGAGGAGGCGCATGGTGGTATCCAAAATTCAAGCATCGGACTGCAGTTACCGTTATACACGTTACCTTTTATATATGCAATAGATATATACAATACTTAAGGCCATACAAACACCATAAAAAGGAACTAGAATACAGATAAAAATTATCAACTGTGACTACAAAATATTATTCGAAAATATTTTCGTTAAAGGTAAGACAAGCAAGGACGACACCAAACAAGCGTGGCACTACCAAAAACAACAAAAATACAGTTCTTTATAAGCACGCTAAATATCACAAGAACAAACAAGAGACGACCTGCCATCTGGGATTTCGTCATCTGTCCGTCTTTTTGCGGACGATTGTGTCATATACCGCCGCATCTCCTACAATACCGACCAGGAATCCTTACAAGACGACCTAACAACATCCAGAAATGGTGTTCTGACTGGCTTATGCAGCTTAATATTTCAAAATGTAAATGCATGCACATTACACGTAAACGTTCCACTACCCTTTTCCCGTACTCGCTGAACTCCACGGCGCTATCACTAACAAACTCATACAGGTACCTAGGAGTCGAAATAACTAACAAGCTAACTTGGGTGGATCATATCACGAAGCTCTGTGCTAACACTTCCAGAACACTTGGTTTCATCCGAAGATCTCTGGCTATGTCCCCTCCATCCATCAGGCAACTAGCATACGAAACATACGTCCGCTCTAAAATGGAGTATGCCTCACCCATGTGGAACCCTCACCAGGCTTACTTGATTCAGTCGCTCGAAGCCATTCAGAACCGGGCAGCCCGCTTCATAACTTCCCAGTACTCACCCTGGGACAGCGTTACTGACATGAAATTGACTCTCGGACTCGAACCCCTAGCACTCCGCCGGAAACTGGCAATGCTTTGTCTGTTTGATAAATTATACTTTAACTTTCCTGCACTGCGCGAGAACTTACTACAAGCTCCGATACGCTCATCTCACCGTTTGTTTAACTCCCTTAGTATACAGCGTTTGCATGGTTCTTCCAATGCCTTCAACAAATCCTTCCTCCCCATCGCCATAAAAGAATGGAACAATCTTCCCGAAGCCGTGGTTTTAGAGTCAAATCCCTCCAAATTTAGACAGTTAATATCAGACCATTTCAACTCAAAATAGCCACTTTTCCTCACGTTACCTCTCCCAGCAATCCGTCTTGCTTGTGTCATCGCCTATTTTTCCTTTTCTTTTTTTCTTCTTTTTTTTCTTCTTTTTTGCCACTTACGTTTAGCATGTTCCACATTTACGTGTACACTTTTCTTTCAATTTATTGCTATTCAGTTTGAGATATTTCCAATGTTTTGTTTATACCTGATGTTTTCTACAATTTATTATTTTTTCTGTTGCCTTTGTTTGCATTCTTTTTTTTTTTTGAGCTGATGTATGGCACTTTCACATCGCTGTTTCCCCCCCCCCCTTATGTAATGTCCCCGAAGGGACCCTTAAGGGAATAATAAATGATGATGATGATGATGATGAACAATAAAGCTCTGCATATCATTGACAACGTGGAGGCTGGGAGGCGACACTACGAACTTATTGCAACTATTGATGTATAGCGCGAACAGTCCTCATTTAAAATGGTATCTTTCGCGCCTTTGCTCTGGCGAAATCAGATATAATCTGTGTGCGATAAGATAGCTCGCCAGCTTGGGCAGCGTCAGCAGTTACAGCGCCGCTGGGGCACTCGTGATGCGGTCTATAAAAGCCGCTGCTTTCTGATAATAAAGGTTCTTTCTGATAATAAAGGCTTGTCGATGGTGAAAGACGCACATTTCTTCGCGTCTGTTCGCGACGCCAACATGGTGTCAGAAGTGGCGCCTGCCTTTCTGAGGCACCACGGCTCTCGGACGTCAGACTAGCCCTGAAACGACGATGCCACGGGCCCACTAAACAGTGCCAGACGTCGGACACGCCAACGAGTGCCTTACAAGGAAAGACCAAGTAAGATGGCTTTGTTTCAAATTGCTCCACCCGAGCCCTTCAGCTTCGCAACGCCCAACGACTGGCCTCCCTGGAAACAGCGATTTCTTCGCTTCCGAAGTGCATCCGGACTAGACGGGAAGCCAGAAAAGAGTCAAGTAGATGCATTGGTGTATCTAATGGGACCTCAAGCCGAGGATATCTTCAAAACGTTCAAGCTTGAGCCCGGCGACCAGAAGTTTGAGGTCGTACTGCAAGAGTGCGAGGCCTACTTTGTTTCTCGACGGAACATCGGTTATGAAGGGGTGAAGTTTAACACCAGAACGCAATAAGACGGCGAATCCGTCGAGGATTTTGCTACTGCACTGCACGCGCTTGCTTCCACGTGTGACTACGGGGAGCTGCGGGAGGATTTAATTCGAGATCGTCTCGTGGTGGGTCTCCAAGACCGTAAGATCTCGAGAGCTCTGCGACTCGATCCGGACCTAAAACTACAGAAAGCGTTGTTGGTGGCACGACAGCACGAGACCGTCAACCACAGCAGGCAGATACTCACCGCGTGCGAGGACAGGAAGTTCACCGAATACAGTCCCAGAGCGGTACGCGACAAGTTGGGAAAAACGCGCCTCCGCCTGAAAGTGGAAACAACGTTCCCAAACCATGCGGCTGGTGCGGAAGAAGCAGGGACAGTCGAGCGTCCTGTCCAGCGAAAGATGCAGTCTGCAGAAAGTGCGACAAAAGAGGACACTTCGAAGCGGTTTGCCGATAAACCAGAGCTGTCAGGAACGTCGAAAACCGGACCGAGGAACCAGGCTTCCTCGAAGTCTTGTCCCATTCATCCGCGCACAGGTGGTAAGTTCCCATTCTTGTTGAACCCTCGAATGTGGTATTTAAAATAGATACTGGAGCGGACGAAACGGTCATTCCGGCGGAGCTCTTCACTCGCATCTTTCCCGCGATAAAACTTCAACCAGCAAAGCGTCGGCTTCAGGGGCCTGATGGTAAATCCCTTGCCATATCTGGTATGGCTGCCATGAATATGACGTTTGCAGGAACGAGCAGCCGCGATGACGTGTACGTACTTCAAGGCCTCCGAACCCCTCTTGTTGGGAAACCAGCGATAGAAAGGCTCTGCGTAATACCACAAATCAACGTAGTGAAGAAACTGGACCCCGAATCTGATTTTCCACAAGTGTTCCAGGGACTGGGGACCTTCAAAGAAGAGTAAGACCTGAAGTTGAATCCGGAAGCAAAGCCTTTCGCGCTGTCGTCCCCACGTAGAGTCCCCCTGCCTTTGTTAGAAAAAACAAGACAAGAGCTCGAGCGGATGCAAGCACTAGGTGTCATTTCTCCTGTCACCGAGCCTACTACATGGTGCACACCTATGGTTGTCGTTCTTAAACCCTCGGGTGCTGTTCGAATCTGTGTTGACTTCACGGAACTCAACAGATACGTTCAACGAGAATGGCATCCCATCCCGGCCGTCGATTACACCATCGGAATGCTACGGGGAGCCAGCACGTTTTCGAAACTCGACGCGAACTCGGGTTTCTGGCAGATACCGCTGAGTGAAGGGAGTAAAGAATACACAACTTTTATCACGCCGTTCGGACGATTTTATTTCAACCGACTTCCGTTCGGAATTTCGTCGGCCCCCGAACATTTTCAAAGACGAATGGGACAGGTTCTTTCAGGACAGGAGGGACTCGTCTGCCACATGGACGATGTGCTTATTTGGGGTGCCACGCAGGCGCAGCATGACGAGCGGCTTCGGGCAGCGATGGACCGCCTCCGCACAGCGGGCATTACCTTGAACAGAGATAAGTGCGAATTCAGTGTTACGCAGACTTCATTTTTGGGACATGCAATCAGGAACAACGCAGTGCGTCCCGATAAGCAAAAGCTTGACGCGGTGACAGAAATGCCACACCCGACGTCCAAGACAGAGTTACGGCGCGTGATGGGCATGACAAATTATCTGGCCCGCTTTGTGCCCCGCATGGCGGAAGTCCTTCAGCCTCTTTCGTCCATGATGAGCTCAAGACAGGATTTTGTGTGGGGTCTCGCGCAGGAAGCCGCCTTCAAGAAGTGGAAGACTTCTTTCGTGGGACCCTGTTCTGGGAATCTATGATTCAAACATGGAAACAGTGGTCACAGCAGACGCCTCATCATATGGTCTTGGAGCTGTCCTGCGCCAAAGGCAAAAAGACGGTCAATTCAAAGTGATTTCTTATGCTTCCAGAACTCTTACAACCACCGAGCGGCGATACGCCCAAATTGAAAAAGAAGGACTTGCCCTCGTGTGGGCCGGTGAAAAGTTCCGTGATTATCTCGTAGGAAAGCGCTTTAGCCTCGAGACAGATCACAAACCACTGGTATCTTTGTTTGGGTCAAAAGGAATTGAACTAACACCGAGGTTACAAAGAATGCGCATGCGTCTGATGCGCTACTTATATGACATTGTGTATGTTCCAGGCCGGGACTTGACGGTGGCGGACGCGCTTTCTCGGTCACCTCTTCCACAAACGGAATCCCTGGAACTGGAGGACGAGATCCAGAGCTATCTGCGATTGGTGACTTAGTCATTCCCGGTAAGAGCGCCGAGTTTGCAGCTTATCGCCCAGGAGCAAGAGCAAGACCCGTTATGTCAAGCTGTTATCGACCTGTGTACAAAAGGCTGGCCAAGTCGTCGAGACGTTGGGTTTGACCTGAAGCCTTACTGGAATGTGAGGAAAAACATTGCCCTTGTTGAAAGCCTGCTCATGTTCGGCTCTCGGATAGTGATCCCATCGACACTACGGCAGCCCGTCCTTAAATTCACGAGGGACACTTCGGCATTGAGAAGTGCCGGGCACGTTCCAAGAGCTCAGTTTGGTGGCCAAGTATCGACGCGGACATTGAACGACTTGTTAAGAACTGCCACAGCTGCCTCAAGCAGAGCACCAACCGAAAGATGCCTCTGCAACAGACTAAGTTTCCAGATAGGCCATGACCTCGCATGGCGATGGATTTATTCTTTCTTGAGGGAAAATGGTAGCTGATCATCACGTATTATACCCGGAGCTCGTAGCGCTGAATAACCTGACTTCCTCAGCAGTAATCAACCACTGCAAATTCATTTTCGCTTGACACAGGATTCCGGAAGTAGTTTCTGATAATGGGCCACAATTCTCCAGAGCCTTCGGCGCTGAATTTTCAAAGTTTGCATCAGAGTACAACTTTCAACACGTGACATCTAGCCCTCATTATCATCAGAGCAACAGAATGGCAGAGTCCGCCGTGAAAATTATCAAGGGCTCCTTAAAGAAAACTGCTGACGCTTATAAAACTCTTCTGGCCTACAGAGCAAGCCCACTGAAGAACGGATACAGCCCCGCCGAGCTGCTCATGGGGATACGACTGCGCACGGCCCCGCCCACGTCCAGCGAAAGCCTCCAGCCCCGGACACGAGACTTTCAAGAACTGGCAGCTTTCGAGATGTCGCAGTGTCAGCGCCAGAAGAGAGACTACGACCGACGCCACGGAGTGCGCGATCCGCCCGAACTGTCCGAAGGAACAGACGTATGGATCGCAGACCTCCAAAGAGAAGGAGTTGTTCGAGGAAGCACCGACGAGCCCAGGTCGTACTGGGTCGACTCCGGGGAAACTTCTCTACGCAGAAATCGCACTCATCTCGTCCCGCTGCCTCCGACTAGTTCAGAAGACAGCCGAGGAACAGCGCAACTGACAGCGGAATCACCAGAAACAGGCGATGATGAAAGAAGTAGCACGCGACAGTGTAACGATGCCTGTCACAATCACACACGAAGCGGAAGGTGTGTGGTTCCTCCAGAACGATTTCAAGCTTCGTAACAAAAGTGGCTTCAAAAAAAAAGAGAGAGGAAGATGTGCGATAAGGTAGCTCGCCAGCTTGGGCAGCGTCAGCAGTTACAGCGCCGCTGGGGCACTCGTGATGCGGTCTATGAAAGCCGCTGCTTTCTGATAATAAAGGTTCTTTGGTTGTTGCTTGTCGATGGAGAAAGACGCACACTTCTTTGCGTCTGTTCGCGACGCAAACAATCTGTTCGAAGGATAGATCGCGAAGGAGATCACTTTCTATGGACATGACTGCAAGCGAGTTCACCTTGTCGTCAGCGAGGTTCGAACGAATGCGATTTTTTATCAGGGACCACTTGCAAAGCGATCGTTCGGTCACACAGTTTGCCACGGGTATGCTTAAGTACATTCGCAAAGCAATAGAAAGGTTCGAAAACGCATCAATAAGCTTTCTTTCGTGCAAAAACTTCATTATTCCCAGGGGACTCGTTTCATGGCACAAAAAGTTGCGCAGAAAGTTCGCAAACTGAACATATTCAGCGGAAAATGCTGGCTCGAAATCATTCCGTAGGTTTTCACCAACTTCTCAGCCTGCTGTGCCTGAGAGGCCTCGCTCCCAACTTCTGTCAGATATTTTAAGAATCCGAACCTTTCGCAGAGTTCAGTGTAGGCAGCCTTTCGCACTCGCAAAGCATAGCCAAGGCTGTCAAGTACAACATTGTAGGCCTCTACGATAGACTTTTATCTACCTTGTAGCGCACTGTCGCTTTTTCCGTCCGGGTGCTTACTCAAAACGATGCGTTTGCCCTCATCCTGATAAGATTCATTGGTACTTAGCGTGCGTGCGCTCTTTTCGAAGGTATCAAAGAGAGCTCGCAAAGAATTAAAAAAGCCTTCTAGAGGGCTCAGCAGGTCTACAGCAGTTGAAATGTCTAGGCCTGGTTTCTGAAGAGCTACGCTCGTTTTTTCAAAGCGCTCCAAGGTTTCACTCCAGAAAATCGCCATGAATGCATTCTCTAGTTTTGTCATTTTCTTGAAGAGAGAGTGCGCTTCGTTCCTAGTGTCACCGTTTTCTTCCTCGTTTTTGAAATAGCTTCCAGGCAACACAAGACTGCATTGTTTAAATTTTTCGGAATGGCCTTACATGATTCAGCGTGTCTTGACCACCTGGTCTCAGAGAGACTTTTCAAAACAAGCTGCTGGCCAGTTCCACCCATACTGTCTAAAAGTTACCTCCATCGTTTAGGTGAGGCAGCAAAGAACACATACCGTCTCTGATTTACAGCGAAAAATTCTGCTGCCTCAAGGGAACTGTCAACGCTACACGCGCCAACTAAGTTCAGCGAATGACCAGTACAAGGGACGTTGACTGCCAATTCGTTCAGGTGTTTGATTTGAGCTTGCAGTCCCTTGTATTTTCCTGACATATTACTCGCATTATAATAAGCGGCCCCTACGATCATCAATTGAGATGCATTGGTCATCAAGAGGGACATCACGGTAGCAAAAAGATACAAGTCGGTATGCGATTCAATTGGAACAAATTCAAGAAAGCGTTCGTAAACTTTCCCATTTTAATAGTATCGTAAAACAGCTGACAGCTGATCAACGCGAGTAAGGTCTAGAGTCGAATCAACAATTAAAGAGAAGTGGTTTGCGCGTTTGACTTCGTCAACGATACGTTCCTTGAGAGCCTTTGTCATATGCTCGATAATTTGATCACAAATGGTTTTTGACAGATACGATGGGTGACCTTTTCCTTCGTTCCCGTAGCGTTTGATGTGCTCCTCTAGAAAGGAATCAAACTTGGCTATGGCCTCAAGCACTCCCATATAATAGCCATTTCTCGGTGAACCAAGAATCTGCTCACTGCCCCTAAACGCTTGGTTGCGCTCAGCTAGAAGCTTAACTACAACGACTACACGCTTCAACACCTTTGTTCAGTAAGCGGTCTCAGTGACAAGATGCTTAAGCAGCTCCTTGTCAATTGTTCTGCTCGAGTTTGAGCGGGCGAGCCATGCTGCCACGTAATTCCGGTGCTCGACGCTATTTTCATGGGCGCAAACTTTTTCATCTGCTCTTTTCCAATCAGAAAAGCCGTGCGTGGTGAAAGCACTGGGGTTGCTTGAAATTGAAAATACTTTGCACATAAAACAGTAAACGGAACCTTTCGACTCCGAGTACGTTAACCAGTTTAGCTCGTAGGCCTCCCCATTTACAGCCTTTGGCACGAAAAGATGAGGTGACATATAGGGTTTCTGAGTTGTGTATTGCCTTTCGGAAGACGGAAAATTTTCTGCCCGATTTTGAAAATACAATGGCCCTTTATCAAAACATACACCCCGAAAGCTGTCAGAAATAACGTCCGGCCACTCAGCAGGGTCACTTCGGAGAATCTCGCAATGTACCTCTTGCTGCGGGGGTGCCTCTACTTCTCTGTTGCCGCAACGAGAAGCCGTCTCATTCGTCCTCTCGGGGCACACTTTGTGGGTGGGAACATGATTATTTCAAGCCAAACTAACAGAAAATAAGTGCGTCGGTTCTTGAAGTGTTGTTGCCTGGCGCTCGTAAGTAGAAGGAGGCTCATCGGGGATGTTTGGCACCTGTTAATCAGCAGTAGTAGAAATCGGGCGTGGCGGACCGGACAGCTGGAGCCCTGTGGCAGGGGCGCGGCCGAGCAGCATAGACGTTGCTGACTCAGGAACAGGACAGGGCTCGGTTAGCGTCGGTTGCTCAGAAATATGGACGACCGACTTTGGCATCGTTTTAACAGGATCCAGAGAACCAAGATGAGTCAAATCTTGTTTCTTGCCAGGAAACCGTGGTGATGGAGTTGGCAAGTCCTCCACAGAAGCACAGTCGGTACTATTGGGAGTTTTACACGGACTCTGGGTAGAGCGATCATACTGCTCCGCGGAAGCTGCACTCAGTAGGTACTTCGTCATTTTGGTAGCATCTTTTCATGCTCTTCTTTTTCTAACTTCGCCTTTCGTTTAGACCCACCACTTTAATTCTTCGGACTGAGCATTTTCGCATGAATGGATGCTAATTGTTCACCGTTCACTTCATCAGCCCGACGCGACCGGAGGTGTCCCACGGTGGCCGTCCCGATGAATGGCGCACGCTGCCTGGATGGTCTGTGGCTGGCCGAAAGTGGTGCGTCCCCCGGGAGCTCCTCAGCGGGCGGGCTTGTGCAACCTTAACCGGCGGCTCGGGGCTGAATCGCAGCCCACGATCAAC
Source organism: Dermacentor variabilis (assembly GCF_050947875.1). Classification (NCBI taxonomy): domain Eukaryota; kingdom Metazoa; phylum Arthropoda; class Arachnida; order Ixodida; family Ixodidae; genus Dermacentor; species Dermacentor variabilis. Next base: position 1,326,655 of record NW_027460423.1, on the reverse strand, counting down.
TTCATTTTATAGACGCACGCCGAGTCTGTCTGTTACTAGCGCCAAAGCAGGCGTTGACATACGCATACAGTTCCTTGTACAAATTCCCTCCTTCTCCGTAAAACAGTGGAAGGTAGTCACTCCAACGGCCAATTACTCTACACAAAAGATATACACACTACTAACACTTTTAAATTCGTTTCTGAAATAAACTCTTGATATTTATATAACTGATGTACATTTTGTCACTCAATCTTTCTTAAATAATTGAAGAGCGTTTTTCAGGTAATTTGTGTTTTTGAGTTTATTTCTTGTGCATGTTTCACATGTAGTCAATTGCTATGTATATATATCTCCTGTTCAATCGCTGTTTGCCTTGTAAAGGAGGCTGCGGGCTCTAGCCAAGTCGCTTGCCTCTAAAACGACTTTTACCCGCGTCTCCTCCATCACTGATGGAAATAAAGAAGTTATTATTATTATTATTACATTAGAAAAGTTCCATTGTAGCTCGCGAGCCTCTCCACCCATACCCAGAATTCGCATAGCGGTAAGCAAGGGCACAGGGACAACCGATGTCCCGGTAAATGCAAAATAGTTATTCTTGATAAAAACTCATATTCCCGTGCTCTAAGCAAAAGTGGAGACGCACTCATAGGTGAGCCAGTGGAAGCTGTTTGTGTGATAGAGAACAAAAGGCGTGCATCAGTGACACATCTGCATTGTCGCCAGAAATAAACGTTTACAAACAGAGTGCCGCGATTCAGAAATAAGATATTTGATAATTAAGTGTGCGAATTTAGTAGCTATCGAGAAGTCAACAAGGACGGTCAATATGTCATCAAAAGCAAAATAAATTTTGGTACGGAACTGCATGTCATTTAGCGCGGCAGACGCAGTGTATATTGACACGTGTACTTATCTTTATCGGGCGACCACGTTTCGCCGCCTAACAAATGTTATCGCACAGCGCGGGACTTCCCTGCATGTATTGAAGTTTATGGAATGTTGTCGATGCTTCTATCCGTTGTCTGTTGTCGCCGAACCTTATGTTATCTGATCTCATCGCCTGACGCGAATGGTGTAGAACTTTGTGGAAGGCACGCGGGTCCCAACGGTTAGTCTGGAACATTCGACGAGTGCTGTATAAAAGCCGTCGCACTTGACCCGCTGATCAGATTTTCGACGATCGCCGAGCGTGTTCGCCGCTATTGTTGTGCTATAAGTGTAGCCTGTTTTGTGGGCACAGGTTCGCCCAATAAAAGTTAGTTTTGTCATTCACAGTATTGCTGCTGTGTTACTCAACGTCACCACCACGTGACATCTGGTGGAGGTGCTTTACGTTCATGTACCGGACGCCCCCGACAAGCCGTAATTCAAGCCCGGACCGCAAAGACAACACCAGTGCCGTGCCGGAACATCGAGCAAGCCGCCGTCTTCAACAGCTGCCCCCGGAGCACGGACTGCAACCTGAGACCAAGAAGATTGCGTCCAAGGCAACTCCAATGGCAGCCCCAGCGTCCCCCATTGTGCTGCAGCAGCCCAGGGAACCACTGACGTTCCGCTGTTCCACATTTGAGGAGCCGGAAAGCTGGCTGTAAACGTATGAGAGGGTCGCTACGTTTAACAGCTGGGCAAGCGACGACAAGCTGCGACATGTTTATTTCGCATTGGAGGACGCCGCTAGGACGTGGTTCGAGAATCGAGAAGCCACCTTGACGACGTGGGACCTGTTCCGAAGCGGCTTTCTGCAAACATTTACAAGCGTCGAGCGAAAAGAGCGAGTCCAAGCTCTACTTGAGACCAGAGCGCAGCTACCGAATGAGACGATCGCGATCTAAACTGAGGAAATGAACCGTCTGTTCCGCCACGCCGACCCGGAAATGTCCGAGGAGAAGAAAGTCCGCCTGCTGATGCGTGGTGTAAAGGAGGAACTTTTTGGCGCATTGATACGAACACCGACGACCGTAGAAGAGTTGCTTCGCGAGGCCACCAGCATTGAGAAGACACTCGAAATGCGGAACCGGCAATTCAACCGCCGCACGAGCTCGACAAACTACGCAGCAGTTCAGTCACTGGCCACCGACGACCTGCGCGAGACCATCAGGGCAGTCGTACGAGAGGAGCTTCAAATGATCTCCCCTTAATCGATACCTCAAGTGGCCACAGCCGCCGAAATTGTCAAAGAAGTTCAGCGATCGTTCGGAGTTCCCGAGTTACCACCACAATCATCGCAGCCCCAGCCAGAAGTGATGACCTACGCTGCCGTCGCCCGCCGTCAAGGTCCCCCTCGACGACCACGCCAGGGCCCTGCAACGCCGCAATTCCGTCGACCACCGCCGCCGCCGCCAGCACGCCCACCCGTCGCCCAGCGCAGCTACCCGAGGAAGACAGACATTTGGCGAGACCGCGACCACCGCCCGCTCTGCTATCACTGCGGAGAAGCAGGCCATGTGTATCGCCGATGCCCATATCGCGACTTGGGACTGAGAGGCTTCGCCGTCAACGCGCCGCGTCCACAGCTTGGAGAGCGCCTACGTGACATCGCCGACTACCTCGCCGCTACTCAATGGAGCCCTCAACGACCGTCCTGGTCGCCGTCACCAGGCCGCTACCTGTCGCCGCAGCGCCGACCATACACCGGCCCAGCCCGGGGCCGCTCTGCGAGCCCATATCCGGAAAACTAAAAGCAGCAACCGATGGAGGTGCGGTTGCTGTTCGTCGAACTGACGAAGATCCTCCGCCGCCGACGAAGACAACGAAGAAACCATCTCGACGACATAATGACGACACGCCGCCGTCCCGAAGAAGTCGCGAAGCCAAGACTACACCGACAAAAGACGACGACGCGACGTTCCAGCTTCAGTTCAACACGACGCAGCCGTAATCCGACGCCAAGACCCAACTGCAACGCCAGACAAAGAACCACCGACCTCAACGTCCTTCTCGACGGCCACGCAGTCACTGCCTTAGTCGACACAGGGGCCGATTACTCCGTAATGAGTGGACACATCGCCGCCCAGTTGAAGAAGATTAAGACTGCATGGGAGGGACCCCAAATTTGGACCGCTGGAGGACACCTCATTACGCCGACTGGAATCTGCACGGCAAGAATTACCGTTCATGACCGGACTTACCCTGCCACCTTCGTTACCCTCCTACAGTGTTCGCGAGATGTCATTCTTGGCATCGACTTCCTGAACCAACACGGCGCAATCACTGACCGGAATTCGAAGTCCATAACGTTGTCGGAAGATCGAGCGATACCGCCGGAGAGCTCTAATAGTCACCGTGCCTTAAGCGTGCTCAAAACTCGCGACGGCATCCCGCCTCGCTCCAGCATTGTCATTTCCGTAGGCACCAAAACGCCTGCCGACGTAGAAGGCGTCATCGAGGGTGACCAACGTCTACTGCTAGACCGTGAAATTTGCGTCGCAAGAGGGATCGCTCCACTGCATGGAGGGAAAACTGAAGTGTCGCTGACAAACTTCAGCCAGGAGTTCAAGCACATCAACAAGGGCACGACGATCGCGTACATCGAGGAAATTCTGGAAACCAGTAATGCGTTTGTCCTCTCGGATTCCGCCGCATCTACCCCGACGACCATGGTTCCCGAACCAGACTACGACATTAATCCATGTCTCCCCGTGATTAAGCAACAGCAGCTCAGAAGTCTGCTCCAACGATACAAAGGCTGCTTTTCGACGTCATCGAGGATTCGACAAACACCAGTCGCCAAGCATAGCATAATAACTGAGGAGAGCGCTCGACCACTCCGCCAGAGCCCTTACCTAGTTTCGCCGCGAGAACGTGAAGCTATAAGACAACAAGTCGACGAAATGTTGCGCGACGACATCATCCAGCCGTCGAAAAGCCCGTGGGCATCCCCTGTTGTCTTGGTGAAGAAAAAGGACTGCACCTTACGTTTCTGCGTCGATTATTGTCGACTGAACAAAATCACAAAGAAGGATGTATACCCCCTACCACGGATAGACGACGCATTAGATCGGCTCTGCAATCTCTATACCGCTTACTCGCACGAACTACGGGAAACAGGCATTACACTTTCAAATATCAACCTTGCTTAACAATAATCCCACAATTCTGGAACAATTACAAACCACGAAATCAAGCTTGAGGTTCAAGAAATCTGTTAAAACGTATTTTCTTCGCTGCTTTATTGTATAACTTCCTTATGTACTACAATGTTACTGTTTCGTTTTTTTTTTTAACATGTTCTGATCGAGATTCGAATTGTTAATCGTTTTTTTATATGTTATCATATTTCGAAAATTGTAACGCTTGTTGTGCTGTTGTTTGCTTCAGAGTGTCAACATGCTTTGGGTGCTGCAGCCTTTGTCAGGCAAGAATATTGCCTTTTGCTGCAGCCCCTGAGACAGCTGTATGTCTCAAACAACAAATAAATGAAAAATGAAAATGAAACGCTAAATACTTCTCGCCGATGGATCTCAAGTCTGGCTACTGGCAAATAGAAGTCGACGAGAGAGATCGCGAAAAGACCGCCTTCATCACGCCAGACGGCCTCTACGAGTTCAAGGTCATGTCATTCGGACTCTGCTCGGCGCCTGCAACATTCCAGCGCGTCATGGACACGGTGTTAGCAGGATTGAAGTGGCAGACCTGTCTTGTTTACTTGGATGACGTCGCCGTCTTCGCCGAAAATTTCGACGATCACCTTAGGCGGCTTGCGACAGTACTAGAGGCCATCAAGTCATCAGGGCTCACTCTGAAGCCAGAAAAGTTCCGCTTCGCTTGCGATGAGCTTCTGTTCCTAGGCCACGTCATCAGCAAGTCTGGAGTTCGCCCCGACCCGCAGAAGACAGCTGCCATTGCAAAGTTCCCGCAGCCCATCGACAAGAAGGCAGTGCGTAGATTTCTTGGCATGTGTGCCTACTACAGGCGATTTGTCAAGGACTTTTCACGTATCGCTGAGCCGTTGACACAACTAACTATATGTGACGTCGAGTTCAAGTGGAAAACGCCGCAGGCCGACGCATTGCAAGAACTCAAAACGACGCATGCAGTCGCCGCCCGTACTTGCGCACTTCGACGAGCACGCCGATACCAAAATCCACACTGACCCCAGTAGCCTAGGCCTCGGTGCCGTGCTAGTCCAGAGAAACGATGGTCATGAACACGTGATAGCTTACGCTAGCCGATCGTTGTCAAAAGCGGAAGGCAATTATTCTACAACCGAAAAGGAATGCCTCGCCATCGTTTGGGCTACAGCGAAATTTCGCCCGTACCTATATGGCAGGCCATTCAAAGTCGTCAGCGACCATCACGCTTTGTGTTGGCTAGCGAATTGGAAGGATCCTTCAGGACGGCTGGCGCGGTGAAGCCTAAGACTGCAAGAATATGATATCACTGTAACCTATAAGTCCGGACAAAAACACTCTGATGCCGATTGCCTATCACGCGCCGCCATTGACTCGCCGCCGCAAGATGACGAAGATGACGACGCCTTTCTCGGCATTTTAAGCGCAGAAGACTTCGCTGAACAGCAGCGAGCAGACCCGGAGTTGAAAAACCTCATCGAGTATTTGGAAGGGCACACCGACGTTGTCCCTAGGGCATTTAAGCGAGGATTATCTTCACTCTCGCTTCAAAACAACCTACTCGTAAAGTAGAACTTCTCACCAGTGCGCGCCAACTACCTTCTTGTTGTCCCGTCAGGACTGCGTCCACAAGTATTGCACGCCCTACACGACGATCCAACTACTGGGCACCTTGGATTCTCCCGGACGCTGTCGAGGATACAGGAAATGTATTATTGGGCGCGCCTGACCGCTGACGTCGCCCGTTATGTCAGTACATGCCGAGACTGTCAGCGACGCAAGACACCACCGACAACACCAGCCGGATTACTACAGCCAATCGCGCCTCCTTGCCGACCGTTCCAGCAGATCGGGATGGACTTGTTGGGACCCTTTCCGACGTCAACAACCGGAAATAAGTGGATCGTCGTGGCGACGGACTACCTCACCCGCTTCGCTGAAACTAAAGCACTGCCAAAAGGCAGCGCCGCCGAAGTAGCGAAATTCTTTGTCGAAAACATCCTGTTGCGACATGGCGCCCCAGAAGTCCTCATCACCGACAGAGGAACGGCCTTTACAGCGGAGCTCACCCAGGCCATTCTGCAATACAGTCAGACAAGGCACAGGAGGACAACTGCCTACCACCCACAGACGAATGGTCGTACGGAGCGGCTGAATAAGACCCTCGCCGACATGCTAGCAATGTACGTCGACGTCGAACACAAGACCTGGGATGCCGTCCTGCCGTACGTAACATTCCCTTACAACACGGCGGTGCAAGAAACAACACAGATCACGCCATTTAAGCTGGTTTACGGCAGGAACCCGACGACGACGACGCTCGACGCCATGCTGCCGCACGTCACTGACGAGGAGAACCTTGACGTCGCTACCTATTTTGGGGGAGCACGTTGTTGGGCGAGTCGGTCGTACATACTTAAAGAAGGGAATTGCGCTAAAAAAGACACGGACGAGACACGGACGAGAGATGCGCCCGTCCATGTCCTTACTCGTCCGTGTCTTTTTTAGCGCAATTCCCTTCTTTAAGTCGCTACCTATCTCCAGCGCGCCGAACAAGCCCCACAGCTCGCCCGCCTACGGATCAAGAACCAGCAGGGGACCCACAGCCGACACTACAACCTCCGACGACGCTTCGTTGAGTACCCGCCCGGCGACCGTGTTTGGGTATGGACCCCGATACGCCGACGAGGAATCAGAAACTACTGCGACGATATTTCGCACCCTACAAGGTCATCCGACGTATTGGCGCACTGGACTATGAGGTCGTGCCAGATGGCATTTCGCATTCACAGCGGCGCCGCGCACGATCTGAAGTGGTCCACGTGGTGCGCCTTAAACCATTTTACGGACGCTGACTAACTTCCTTATTTTGTTGTTTTCTTTGCTACGAGTGCTTTTCTTTATTAATTTTGTTTGTTTGCAGGATCGAGTCGATGCTTATTTAAGAGGGGGGTAATGACACGTGTACTTATCTTTATCGGGCGACCACGTTTCGCCGCCTAACAAATATTCTCGCACAGCGCGGGACGCCCCTGCATGTATCGAAGTTTATGGAATGTTGTCGATGTTTCTATCCGTTGTCTGTTGTCACCGAACCTTATGTTATCTGATCTCATCGCCTGACGCGAATGGTGTAGAACTTTGTGGAAGGCACGCGGGTCCCAACGGTTAGTCTGGAACATTCGACGACTGCTGTATAAAAGCCGTCGCACTTGACCCACTAAATCAGATTTTTCGACGATCGCCGAGCGTGTTCGCCGCTATTGTTGTGCTTAAGTGTAGCCTGTTTTGTGCGCACAGGTTCGCCCAATAAAAGTTAGTTTTGTCGTTCACAGTATTGCTGCTGTGTTAATCAGCGTCACCACCACGTGACAATATATATCCGTCAGTTACACTGCATTTTTTACTAGCACCGCTAGGCTTGTACTTAGCCGCCGTGGTTGCTTCGCTGCGCGCTTCTAAGCACGAGGTCGCGGGATTGAATGCCGGCTGCAGCGGCCGCATTTCGATGGGGCGAAGTACGAGAACGCCCATGTCTCCTGCATTGGAGGCACGTTAAACATCCCCAGGTGGTCTGAAATAATCCGGAGTCCCCCACTCCGGCGTTCCTTATAATCAAATCGTAGTTTTTGGCACGTAAAACCCCAGATTTCAATTCCATAGTCTTACAATTCACGAACAAAAAAATACCGCGCTTTTTCATTCATTCGCTTGGAACATCTGATATATCAGAGTGCTTACCACACGCCCACATGGTCTGTGTATACTCTAAAAACTATGGAGGATATCGCAGGAGTGAAAGTGCCGATTTACTTTTTCAAAGCGTTGTTTCAATGCATTTCAAAGTGAAATGCATTGTGCACTCAGTCAGCAAGGAGAGACTGAAATGTGCTTGTCACTCTGCCCTTCTGAGAGAGAGTAGAATGCCCGTTCTACTCTTCCGGCCGTACAGAACAAAACGTAAGCTTCTCCTTCAATTGTATAGGAGGCCGGCCCCAAGATGGCGATGCATCACTCGGACACACTGAGCAAAGAACACACCGTTTTGCTTCTAACAGAACAGGCAGCATAGTTGAAAGGAAAGCGGAGCCAGCGCTCTACTTTTTTCACTCGGAGTTGCCCCACCGCGTCCGCGCACAACATCGCGGAAGAGCACAACACCGGAGAAAGGTGACCCGTCCAGCGAGCAGCAACGAAGGCCATCTAAGGGAGATCGTGTGTCAGCCATTTTCGAGTCGCCGCGAAAACACGACAGTCGTTCGTCATTCGTTGGATATAACAAATCATCCACGGTGAGTGGATTCTAACTTAGGTGCACATTCTGCGTATATGACATGGTATCGCCAGAAATCGTCGCGGCGCTTAGCCGACACGATTGATAACGGACTATGCAAGCGCGCTGTGTTCCTCGATGTCAATCGAAAAAGCCAGTCGTCGCGATAACTGCATGTGATTTTATCACTTGCCGCTTTTTGTAATAGCCTTGAAAAGCGCAAACGCTGCCAGAACGATGGTATGTTCAAGAATACATGAAGCGAGAAGACACTTAAAATAGTTTGTCACCAGTCCATGATTCCGAGCTTACGCAGAGCGTGCTCAGCGTGCGTTTTGTGTGTTTGAATTTATTCAGTTTGGTAGTGTACTCTGTACAGAACGCTGATGAAATAAGGAGTCACATAGCAGAAGGTGACATTTTGCCGGCGGCATGCTTTCGTTATATCACGCGCTTGACGGCGTCTTTCGCGCATCGGTAATCTGCGACCATTGAAGTTACGTGCAGCGCCAGTGCTAGCTTGAAACCTTGCCGTAGGCATTCAGCTGCATACTGCAAGAGGTCAGTTGGGCGCGCTATTTTGAGTTTACTGAAAACGCATGAGGAATTCATGTTTTAGGCTGAATAAAGTATAAACCCCATATAAGCGAACTTTCGCGCGACAAGCGATGCGATGGAGAAGGCTGTCGCGTTCGCTCGTCGCCTACAAGTTGTACTCCGTGCGTGCAACCATATTGAGCGACGTCTCCCGGTGTTGTCGATATGAGGGCTGCAAACACGTGTCGAAAATAGGGTGACACATTATTTAGTAATTTAGCTTGTTGTATTTTACTGTAAAAAACAGCATCAAATATTTCTGAAGGTCTTGCAGTATGTTCTTATCCTTGCACGTATAAAAATTCAATCGTTTGCTCGTTACGCGCGACAATCGGTAGTATCTGAGTGATGTACATCAGTTCTGGCTTCGCGCTATTGGCTAGTCGCTCATAGCATTTCCGGGCGACGAGCGACGAATACTAGATCTCCAGAACCGAGCGATCTGTTCAAGCGACGGCCCGTTTTGTCGCTCGAAGCCGTCGCTCGTCGCCGTCACGCACAAAATCGCTCTCATGGGGTTTAGCCCTAAGACTGAACTGTTTTTGCTCGTGTGATTACATGTCGGATTTTATGTTTCCTGTTGCGCTTTTCGAGAACGGCGCGAATCTGAAAGAGTGCTTATGTGTACGAACTCACTGAATTGCCGAGCAGCGACTTATGCATCGGCATCGAATATTACTGCTGTGTGGAATTAAAATTGCAGGGGAGTTTTGCATACGGTTATTGTTTTGGACAAGCCTGTGCATTTGCTAATGTGAGTTGGCGCTTCAGAGTTATATGAACAGCTAAATCATCCTTCCATTGGGGGGGGGGGGGGGATGGTTACAAGTGTAATGTGTGCATTTTGCTACTCCATGGGAGACGAAAATGTATTTATCGCTTTAATATTTTTAGTGGAGAAATCAAGTATCAAAATAAAACGTTGCTTTAATTCTGTGCTACCAGTCGTCTGTCGTTAACAAAAGAAAGAGTTGGTTTAACAGACTAATAACTGTGGTCTAAGTGCAACTTTTACATGATTTAAAGAACGTAATATACTAGCTTTCAAACTGCAGCAGTAGTCGAGTCTGTCAAAAATGAACTCCATTGTGCACCACATCAATGAAAATAAGATCATGCCTTTTAGTAAGCTTAGATGCAGGACGCAGTGAACTGTTTCTTGTTAGCATTGGAATGTGGGTAAGCTTTCATGACGTAACAACCCTTTTTGCCCTTTCCTATAGGCACATCCAGTGACGCCCATTGAACTGGGGGACCATATTTCCATCCCTATTGAGCATCATGTTTGCAGATATGATACTCAACTTATACCTTAAGCCGTGACCCAACCAGAGGTGGTGCAGGCGGCACACTGGGCACGTGCTTAGGATATGTCACACGTGGTGTTTGCGACACATCAGACTAATGACAGACTTATGACATCTGACAATGACCAATATTGTATTTTTTGGTAGGAGTATTATAAAATTGGTGCTGAACGAGGATGACCTGTCGGTTATTTCTTTTTTCTTTAAAAAATCTAAAAATTCAAGCTTAGCAGTTGACAGTTGCAGTAATTTTGATGTTTCGCATGTATTTCAGTAGGAAGACTACGAGTTAAGACTCTTTTTTTAGTGCCGTGACCTCATTTCTTGACTCTGTTAATGTTGTTTTACAATATTCCTCCTGTTGACTTTTGCACACGTCATTTTTCAGGCACCCGCTATATAACACGAGAAGGCAGCTGCAAGCACACAAGCATTTCAAAGAACCAGCCCAGCGCGACTCCACGTAGTGCAGAGGAGCGCACACCAAAGAATCAAAATACATTGCCATGCAATTTGAACGACAAATCAAGAATGTGGGTACAGGGTGTCTACCAAGTTGAAATTTATAAATTCCCTGAGTTTTCCAGGTTTTCCCTGAGTACCTTTGCAAAATTCCATGAGTGATGCATAACTATCTTCTATGTCAAGACGGGCTGAAACCATATCGTCCCATGCTGTCACTTTCTAGTAAGCATATGAAAAAAAAATAAAAAAGCGACTTATTCCAATTTAAGTACTAAGGAATAGCGTTTACGTTATTCAAAAAGAGAATAGAAGGGAGGGGTTACAAAATGCACAGCAAATAAAATGTGTTCGAAAAAAATTGCAAATAAGTCGGACATTCTCAAATACGAATAAAAAGGACATGCATACTTAAGCAAATATTTTCAAATATGAGCTCTTTCTATCACCTGATAGCAAGCTCAGTGGTATGAGGTCCGAACTTTGTCACAGTTGACGCTCTCTCTCAACAGCTCTTGAGTCAACCTCGACTGTCCTGACATACTCTCAGGCCGCGCACGACGCCTCAGTGTTGTGTTTCACTACTTTAAATAGTTTATTTTGGTTTGGATGAGGGGGGACACCTGCATCTCGGCATCAGCCAACACTTAGTTTTTTGAGCTCAAGCTCCTTCAAAACGGCGGCACCACGCTTCCTTTCCCGTTTATTCCTCAATGCGTAGGTCCTTTCTGTTCTTGTCCTCTTTCACCACTCGTTCGTCCCACGGACCATTTGAAGCATCTTCTTGTTCAGTTGCAGAGTCCACATCCGATTTTTCGAACTCCTTAGGGGCCGCGAAAATGTCCAAAAAATCGGCCAGTTGGAAAAAATAAATGCATGTCACTTACTGCCCTTAAGGGCTCAAACCGCCACAGGCACATTCGAAAATGCTCTGAAGGCCTGTAGGTACATGTATTAGGCATGTCGGTGCTCGTACTCTGACAGGAGATACCGGGAGCACGTGTGTATAGTTAAGGAATACATACTGTGTCCCGTGGCAATAGTCCCTTCCCACGTTTGTTATGCTTCATTGCAATACGTTTGCGTATGCGTCACCAAGTAAAATTTCTGTGTAGAGGGAAATCTGACTTTCGGGAACCGGCATTATGCAACGTACCGTGCGTTCCAAGCTTCTAAGCCGATCTAGATAACCACAATGGCACATTCGGTGTCATTGCTTACAGCAGCGAATTCTTTCAATGAAAAACACGGCACCCAACGGAAAGAAGCTTAATAGCGAACGTCGAAGCAGCTAAGTCTAGCGTTGCCGCAGTGGCGGCTACGGCTGCCCAGCGGATCTGCGTGCGAGAGCACCGGTTCGAGGTGGCGTGGTAATCAAAATGGCAGCGGTGGTGGATTTGATTAATGCCGTCTCGGACCTGCGGTCACGGCAAAACGTCGGGAAAATCGAACGGCGAAGAGTTCTTGCGTCCGAAATTTCAGACTTTTTTGATACATTGACTCAATGGGAACCGTGGTGGTGGCGTGAAGCTGTCCAAATTATCGGGCATCCGGAAAATCATTCGTTTACTGCGCACTAGCAACTCCTGGCGTCAAAGACGATTCATTACGATTCCTGTCTGTTACTCGAGCCAGCGTTACCGCGACTTTCAACCCTTTCAAGAAAATTAGTTATTGTTCCCTGATAGAGGCACAAATTCCCTGAGTTCTCCCTGAGTTTTTCCAGACTACTGAAAATCCCTGAGAATTCCCGGTTTTCCCGGTTGGTAGACACCCTGGGGTATATTGGTTGTCTTTCTTTAGTCCATACTGAACACGTAACTTAAACGACCAACTAAACTTGCGTAACTTACGCACTCTGCAGAACCCTTTAAAAAAATTGCGTCTTCTAACAACTAATTCCACGCACGCTCACTAGAGAACACGGCCGCCCTAAACACACACGAGCAACCCAGTCATAACCCTGCTTCCTTCCGTCCACACAAGACACGCGCTAATGGACCTAAGAGCTCTTCTCAGTGCAAATGTTGCACTAACGGAAAATGTACGCGCTTAACCTTAGAAAATTCGAAAACACTTATAAAACAGAAGGTTAATTAATACACATGTGCGTTACCATAGGCCTCTCAACGATAACCTTGACCTTCAGGTTACTCACAAGAAAAGAAAAGCCTATTTACTCATTAATTAAAACCTCGCGAAACTAAATGTTTACATAAAACAGCTCTTTGAAACCTCTGAGCTCCTCAAACGAAAACACAAAGGAAGCTCATGCCTTACACATTGAAAGAAATCCTAGTCTCAAATCACGAAAATTTTCAAGTGCTCAAAAATAAAACAAAAGAGCACGTTTCCCTTCTACGGAAGATTTCTTAGGCTTTCGTTTCAAACGTTTTCGACTGACTCATACTTTTGAGCCGTACGCGAGGTGGTCGCGGTTCAAAAGCTATTCTGGCTACCCTGGAACAACAAAAGGGCTGACAAACTATCAGCTCCTTCGAGACGTTATAGTCTCCTGCCAATTTGCGTCCTGGCGCCACGTTTTCCTCACGAACTGGACTGACCGCGTCGCAACTCCCTACCACCTCGTTTCGTCTTGCCACCTGGCGCTCCTTCGCAGTACATGCTGCACTCCGAAAAGAACGACGGAACGACGAGGGACATAACTGCCTCGTGCCGTTTGTCCGCATCCGTGCATAACATGCTTCTCGGTCTCTCTTTGACCGGTGGCTCGAACGTGCTTGATACGCACACGTCGTCAACGACGACGGCATCTTTCTTTTCTTCGTGCCCTGCCTTCTTGCGCCTGTCGCCGACTTTGGCTGCGCTACATTATCCACCGTCTTCCGGTCTTTACGGCGCTGTTTCTACGGCGTTTTCTCTTTGAACTCGCTTTCATGCCGCTCTCTCGCACCTTGTGCTGGCGGGTACACATCTCTTCGGCCCGGATCGGTCTCCTACCCGTACAGTCTGATTGATTTTCATTTAAATCATCATTCTCCCTGCCTCGACTGGCGGACAGCTCAACCGACTCTGGAACAATGCAGCAGTCTTTACTCGAGCTACTCAACTCGCGCTCTTGCGAACTGCCCTCTACTGCACTGCCCAGCCCACGCTGCGCATCGGCACACAGCCCGTCGGTATCGATCGCTGTCTCACGCGCACAGTCCGAATGATTCTTAACTAAATCATTCCTCTCTTGGCTACCTAGACTGGCGGAGAGATGCACCGATCCCTGAATAATGCAGTTGTCTTCTCTTGAGCTACGCAGCTCGCAATCCTGTGAACTACCCTCAACTGCATCGTCCAGCTCGCACTTCACTTCGGCACGCAGATCTGACTCGACATGAGTGCTCGCGTCTGTCGGGTCAGCAGTACTCTGTACATTGCTAACGACCTCGTTAACATTAGATACGACGCACACACGCGGTGACTGTGCCAATTCATTCACAGCTGGGCTAGCTGCCTCTACAGTGCTCTGTTGGCACAGCACCTCGTCGCTCTCACTCTGGCCTTTAACGGCCTCTGTTGCCACTAAGGCCTCGTGAGCAGCTAGCACTTCGAGTTCACCTATGAACGTGCTGCTAATCTCACAGGTACTACTACTTCTCTCGGCTTTCGACTTCCTCCCACTTTCGCTGCGTCCAGCCTACAGATTCCTCAAGCCGCTGTTGACTTTGTGCGTTCAACTGCTGCAAATCTTCTATCTGTTTGTTCACTGCTGCCTTTTCCTTTTCAAGCTTTTGCCGTTTCTGCTCACTCTCTTGGCGCTCTTGCCTAATTCATTCCCGTTCCCGTCTTTTGCTTAGAATTCGTTTACCCATTCGTTCGATGAATTTCAAATCATTGTTACTTTCTAGAATGTTCTTACGAATCTCTGATTCCGTCAAGTCCTCCTCTACGTCTACCTCGATCTCTTCACACAATTACAACAGGTCAGCTCTCGTGAAACACAATAGGACCACGATCGCTACTTTAAGCTTTGGCTCTGCTGTCACACAATACTTGCTGCGATACCCACGCAAATCACAATACAGGTAAAAGGTCCCAGCGAATCAAATCTACACACACAGAGAAATTGAAGCCTGGTAAATCTTACAGCCAATACCAAACGCTTAACCACTGAAGCAGCACCATATCACTAGTCCTTCTCCGCCGTATCCAGTCAGTTGCAAGAGGTGGTCAATTCCAAGTCGCCTCCAACTTGATAAGGACACCGGTCGGTCACCATGTGCCAAAGTCCGTGAGCTGCCGTTGCTGTCTCCCGAGTCGTAGGCCGATCTACGAGCCGCAGGCCGATCCCACCGCTGCCACCAGATGTAAGATTTGTCGGACGATCCCACCGCTGTTTCCAGTTGCAGAATTTGGAGGACGATGCCACCGCTAGCATACAGTTGTAGGAGTTGTCGGACGATCTCGCCCCTGCCACCATTTGTAAGGGTTGAAGGTGGAGAGAGGAACATGGGAGGAACTAGGTGAACAGGGTTTATTTACAGTATTTACATTTTAAACAAGCGATACATTTACACAGTCTAGCGTGACTCCCAAATGGAGCCCGCAAAACAAAGCATACAGCATACGAGCACACAGCTCACGAGTACGAAGAGTCCGCTCGACGTCATCGATCGATGTCATCGTAGACTACCCGCCTTTTTGGAGGAGGAGGGCTCACACACACACGTACGCACTTTCACTGCCCCCCTCCGAGGGCAGACGACCTTCGCAGCATTCGCAGCTGACCTTCGCAACGCGGCCGTCTTGGTGTCCATTGTCTTGCGACCCCGTAGCCAGTTGGTCACGTCCGACCCCAGCCGGCGCCTTTAAATTCCAGAGCCGCTTTTCTCCTGTAGTCGCCACGTGTGTCAGCAGACTGTGACGAATCCTGGGGGCCCCGCACAGCAAAGCACCCTTTTGAGGGGGGGGGGCAGCTCTTCTTGCTGCCGTAGTCCGCAGTTCTGTGAAGTAATTTCATGGTTGGTTAGCGCTGTCCTCGCTGGTTCTCTAAAGGGCGCCCCCACCGCGGGTCGATCGAAACACGTGCAGCGGGCTGAAATAGCTTTGCAGAGCAGTACCCCTGCAGGCCGATCCTAACAGTGCGAGTGAACGATCGCGGCTCAATATTGCGCGCGCGAGGGAGGTAGTGGGAGGGGAAACACCATGTTCCTTCGTACGCGAGACAAGGGGGCAAGCAGATGCGTGAGAGCGTCGCGTTCTACTCCAGTGGCTGTTGCGTACGGCGCGGACGCCGTATCTTGAAAGCGATGGACACAGTGGACAATGTGCGTGCCCACCCGGGCCTCATCTTCACAGCGATCTGCGATGTGGACAAAGTACATGCGCTGAGTGCCGGTAGCTTCGTCTGCGCAGTGCATTCGACGTTCCGTTTGCATTGACGCGATCGACAACACGAAGGTCCATTCGCTCGCTGCTGCTGCCGCGTTTCCTCAGTCCAGCGTTTTTGACAGCCAGTTTCCGCGATCATAGAGCGTGATGTGTTCATGTATATTTGTGCGCGCGTGACGCAGCGCTTGTTCATTTAGTTAGTATACGAATGTTTACAACTTTACATGGCCAATAAAACTAATATCCTTATTTTTCGTATACAGAACTACTAGTTTGCTGTCGCCATCGATGCTTAGCATTTCGGGCGAAACTACAACTTTTTTTCTCAGTGTACTCAGCCCTTAGAGACTGCCCTACATGTGTTCTTTAACTTAAACTCCCTTTTGACGTCCTCGTGGTATACGACGCTCCCCGACGTTTATGTTCTGTAGAGTTCCACTATTCGATACCACAAGCCGAGAAAAATACGGCAAATCTCTCTCCTCCAGCTTGCGATGAAAAATACGTTATTTCTACTGTTCACAATTCTGCCGTCCTCCCGTACAATGTGAACACCGAACGTGGTGATCAGTGTGCACATTTGAACTTCGAAATATCTCCCCACGGTGATACCTGCCGGTATTACACTTGCCAGCATCTTGCCGTTGCAGGAATGCGATATGCCTGTGTTGGCAGTTGACGACAGTCGGAGCCATTCAGGGTCGTTATAAACGTTTCCGGGCCATGCCTAGTTAACCTGTCTGTCAAGCGACGTCACAACATCGCAGACAATGAAAATATCAAGGTACACCCACGAATTAAGTATCATTATGGCGAACAAAACTAACATTTTTTTATTGTGTCCAATGATCGCTCCAGCGCTCTGTACACGGAGCTGCCGGTGAGAATGCATTTCTTTGCGCATAATAAAAAAAATGCATGATCATATAAATTTGCCGAGCCATTTCGTCACGTATACTACATCGCTCTGCCAAATCTTGCTCACTGGAAACAAGTTTTGGCTGCCTTTTGGGCGCCCCGTTGCAGACCACCGCACTCGTCGGCGATCCACTGAAAGCTAAGCAAGGCCAAATGGGGACGCCTGCACCACTCCCTTCCCCCGGCTACCTGCTTTCACTGCGCTAGCCTGGCCCAACCGAAGCTTTCTCCTCATCTGCACGCTCCTCGCATCTAGTTAACCAAATAAATATGGAAAATCTGTCATGACCGGCAAGCTATTTCATTTGAAACCAAAGAAAAAAGAGGGTCACGTTCTCTTAAATTAGGAGAGCCTTTGGTTCGGCTGCTAAAACTACCCTGCGGGTCATCGCCCGTGCTTGCGTCGGTGGATACGTAAATTTGCCTCCAGAAGCTTAGAATAAAATATGAACGTAATAACCTTACGTTGCAGCGCCCCAGGCTCTCTCAATGCCATCGCCTCGCCACGTGCCGATTTTGAAAGAATGGCATCTAGTGGCAACCAGATCTTCCTTAGGTATTGCTGTCCTATGGCGATATATCCGACCTCGATAAATCGCCCATGAGGAGAGACCTGTTATGTTATTGGGGCCGGATCACTCCAGTAAGAGGCAGACGCAGCGAGCAGAAGCACAAACACACATCAGACATGCATTGACTTACATAACACAGATAACGGCACACACACATGACACTTCCCCAAATACCCCATAGATGACATGCAGGTATAGCTCTGTATCGGTGACTTATAATTGGCCTACAGTTCAGGCGGAAGCGCGTGTCGCCGTGTCGGAGACCTCGTGGAACAGATGTCGGCCAGCGGGGTCGGACAGCAGTGTCGGCCGCGCGGGTTGGACGGCCGGGTCGGACGGCCGGGTCGGACGGCCGCGTCGGACGGCCGCGTCGGACCACCTCGCGGGGCTCAGGTGGCGGGCCGCAATCACCGGGTTGCGTCCACAGCTGGCGGGGTAGCCCTGTGGCCGCTCACCCGAACGCTCGACCGCCCCGGTTCAGGACCGCCAGCTCTCCTGGACCAGTGCCCAGCGGAAGAGCGGGGCGAGGTAACCTACCAGCGGGCGACAGCGTTGACTGGGGTGTGGTGTATTGGCGCGGGCGGCGATAGCTCCTATGGGCCAGACGCCCAGCGAGGAAGCTGTTTTCCGTCGACCGCCGAACCTCGCGCACTGCTCACGCCACGGGACCACGGGCCACACTCTCGCGCCACGCTTTTTGAGGCGCCACTGCCGGCGCTTCCAAATTGGTGTCGATGATGATGATCATCCTCTTCGCCACCGCACGGCGCACTGTCTTCATATGTTTCGGCTACGCACTCTCGCGCACCATATATTATGACAATACCCCCCTTTTCGAGAAAGTTGTTCACAACTATTCTAAGACAAGGTAAGGACGCGGGATGGAAAAAAAAGAGAAAAAGGAAAATTGTCTTGTACGTTTGTCCACCTGTTCATGTACGCACTCGACACACATTGTTCACAGGGCGTTGCGCCCAGTTAAAGTACTAATGCACAAGTCTATTCGCTTTCAAATAAGGATTAAATACTTGAGTGGTCGCATTGTCCAATCGCATTTTGCTAAATGAGCATGTGATTACGCGCGACTCAAGTTGTCAGCTCCGACATTGTCACAATCTTTTATATAGTTAATAGTAAAAGAATACTCCTGCAAAAGGAGACTCCAACGCAACACTCTGTTGACGTGCCTGGCGCGCTCCTCTGTGGGCTTGTTTCCGCTGGCATGGTCCCCGGCGCTTTCTCGACTTCGGAGGGTCTTGTGTCGGCGCTTCTAAGACTTCAGGACCGAACGAACTTGTAGTCTTGCACGCACACACAAGCACACGCTGACGAGGAAGTGGAGCGGCCTGTACTTTCCCTTTAGCGGTTGTCTTTTGGCACTTGTCGCACGACTTCACGAAGCGTTTTACGTCTCTGTGCACACCTGGCCAATAAAATTCTTGTAGGACACGATCGGTTGTTCTCCTGATACCTTTATGTCCTGCCATGATGTTTTCATGAGCCACTTCTAATACGCCATGTCTAAATGCTTTTGGTATGACCACCTGCTTAAAGGTTCTGCCAGTGGCCTGGTGGTAAAGGCGATACAACAATCCTTTTTCTTGAACGAATTCGTAACTGTGACCCTTTCCCGAGTTAAACGACTCGCTCACTTTGGCAAAACTCTGTTTCAGCGTGGGGTCTATCAGGTTCCTTAATGAGTTGTCCTTTTGTCACGTCACGTAGGACGTTTGTCGGAACGCACAAGGGACGACTCTTGCCTTGTTCTTCAGTTCTGGCTTCAGCCACGCTCGATACATGCTGAGGCTTCCTAGGCGCCTTATTCAGCTTCATTTCTATCGGCGACGACTCAGCGTTGGGAGCAGCGGGGCGCTTCCAGTCAGAATCCGGATCGTATGGCCCTCTGACGCCTGGAAGATTTCCCAGAACAAGGTCGTAGAGGGGCTCGTCCATACATGCCACTGCTAACTTGCCTGTAAAATACGGCGTGTTCACTTGCACGACAGCTTCAGGCAGGTAACTTGTTGAGCCGTCCAGAAGAACGACGTTGCTCGTTCTTCCCGTTATATACATCTCTGGAACGAGTTCTCGTCTGACAATTGCGGTATTACAACCGGTGTCTCGTAGCACACGAACACTTTTTCCCAGCAGCCGGCCTTCAACCACTGGCATCCCGTCGATGAGGAAAGTTACAGCATTCCCAGGGTTCTTGTCGTCGCTGTCACTTGATCGGCGAGTCTTCTTTCCTGGACGCTTTGATTCTTTCACTGGACGAGTCCGGACTGGGTGAGATTCGGTGAGTGTACACACAGAACTTGGTTTGTTGTCCCCGTACCGAGTTCGGCAATTTTCAACGGTATGTCCCGTTCTGTCGCACAACTCACACTTCAGCATACGCTTAGGTGGGGCACGGCAGTCAGGAGCCAAATGTCCAAACCGGTGACAGAGGGTGCACATAAGTTGCGGTTTCCTGGGAACTTCAATGTTTTTCCCACCAGAATCCTTTGTGTTATGCGTACCTTTTCCTAGGTTTGTCCAGTTCTGCGCTTCTAGAAAGCGATCCGTCAAGCTAGCAAGTTCGTCAAGGGGTTTGCACTCTCGCTCCTTCAAGAAAATTACTAGCTTTGGCTCACAACAATGCAGAAACTGCTCAGAGATCATGTGATCTCGTAGATCTTCATATGTTTTAGGCACATTAGCCATCTCAATCCAATGGTCGAAATATGCTGCAATTCTTGCTGCTAACTGTCTTCCGGTTTCGCCCTCTACTGCTCGTGCTTTCCGAAACTTCTCTTGGTAGCCTTGAGCCGTGAATTGAAACCTCTGTAGCAAAGTTTTCTTTACCTTCGGGTAATCTAACGAATCGGCGGCAGTCATCCGACCGATCACAGTTAACGCTTCACCAGTTAGACACATGCTCACAGCAAGAGCCGATTTTTCTTGTGGCCAGTCCTGTCCTGTTGCTACGCGCTCAAATCGCTGTAAATACGCGTGTAAGTCATCGCGTTTCTCGTCGAACAAAGGAAGTAACTTCTGTGGATTGAGGGATGACGAGGAGGTGCTGGGCGCTGTTAAAATTTCAGAAGCCGCTACCGGCACATTCCGAGCTCCTTCCTGAAGCTGCAGCTTTAGCTGGAGGATCTCACGCTGCCTCTCGTCAGCTAAGCGCACTAATTCAGCAGCTTCCTTAGTTGCCTCTCGCTCCGCAGCTCTCTCGTCCCTTTGTTTTGCCTGTTCGGCCTCAATCCATCTGCGAAGTTCTGCGCCTGACAATCCTATTTGGAGTCCTATAGCCGTGATTTTCTCTAAATCCATGGGGCCGTCTACTAATGTGTGTCTGCGCTCAAGCGAAACTGCCCTCTTTCACTGTATTTACGAGTGGATCCTGGCAGGCTCGCCAGTTTGTTATGTTATTGGGGCCGGATCACTCCAGTAAGAGGCAGACGCAGCGAGCAGAAGCACAAACACACATCAGACATGTATTGACTTACATAACACAGATAACGGCACACACACATGACACTTCCCCAAATACCCCATAGATGACATGCAGGTATAGCTCTGTATCGGTGACTTATAATTGGCCTACAGTTCAGGCGGAAGCGCGTGTCGCCGTGTCGAATACCTCGTGAAACAGATGTCGGCCAGCGGGGTCGGACAGCAGTGTCGGCCGGGCGGGTTGGACAGCCGCGTCGGACGGCCGGGTCGGACGGCCGGGTCGGACGGCCGCGTCGGACCACCTCGCGGGGCTCAGCAGGTGTCGGGCCGCAATCACCGGGTTGCGTCCACAGCTGGCGGGGCAGCCCTGTCGCCGCTCACCCGAACGCTCGACCGCCCCGGTTCAGGACCGCCAGCTCTCCTGGACCAGTGCCCAGCGGAAGAGCGGGGCGAGGTAACCTACCAGCGGGCGACAGCGTTGACTGGGGTGTGGCGTATTGGCGCGGGAGGCGATAGCTCCTATGGGCCAGACGCCCAGCGAGGAAGCTGTTTTCCGTCGACCGCCGAACCTCGCGCACTGCTCACGCCACGGGACCACGGGCCACACTCTCGCGCCACGCTTTTTGAGGCGCCACTGCCGGCGCTTCCAAATTGGTGTCGATGATGATGATCATCCTCTTCGCCACCGCACGGCGCGCTGTCTTCATATGTTTCGGCTTCGCACTCCCGCGCACCATATATTACGACAAGACCACAGTTGTTATGCTTATGATGCACGCGAGGCATATGATGTCGGATTCACGAGCGCCCTTATCGCGTTTTCGCCGCGGAGCACGACATAATCGAGAAAGAAGTCGAGAAAATGCTGACCAAAGACGTCATCGAACCGTCTTCTAGTCCATGGGCTTCTCCTGTTATGCTAGTCAACAAAAAGGCCACCACATAACGGTCTTTTGTTGATTATCAATACCTGAATAAAGAAACTAAGAAAGACGTGCATCCCTTGCCCCCAAATAGACGGCGCACTCCACTGTCTCCACGGCGCCATATACTTCTCATCTCCTGATGTTTGCTCACAGTATTTGCAGATTGCTTTGGTCCATTTCGCCACTAAACAAAAGAATCTGGTGATCGGGATGGCCTCTATCATTTGAAATTCTGTATTTCGGCCTTTGCAATGCGCGGGTCACAATCGAGTGCATAACGTATCCGCTTCTTCACGTTTTCAAATACTCAACCTTGTTGTGCTACCACCACGATGTCACCATACTTTCACTCACATTTCACAGCCACTTTCAGTGTCTCTGCCTTTCTTAAGGTATCCTGAAATGACGGCCTGCAAAATCCTGAATATGCTATTTTGGATGTCGCAAAATAAGCGTGCTGGTCCATTTCGTCAAAGCGTGGGATGTCCAGGTCAATCCTCACAAATTTCGTGCCGTGAAGAACCTTCCCGTATCCTGTTCGGCTGAGGATGTACAAAGCTTCATCGGCTTGTGCTTCTACCTCCGTCGTTTCGTCCACAATTTCACAAATACTGCTCGTTCGCTCACTGCGCTCCTGAAAAAGATACATTTTTTTTTTCAACACGGCGGCTCTCCACAACCTGCTGCTTTTTCTGCGCTTATCGATGCCCTCACGACTTCTCGAATTGACGCGCATATTTATCGGATGAAAGTTGGCACAGCTGCAAGCTGCCATGGAATCAGTGACACGACTGCGTTATTGCGTACGCTAGTCGCGCCCTATCCACACCGGAGAATTATTACTGAATCACAAAACAAGAGTGCATTGCCCTTGTCTGGGCTGTCGCAATACTTCGTTCCTACATGTTTGGACGCACTTTTACCATCGTAACTGACCAGTATGTCCTGTACTAACTGCCGTCTTTCAAGTACCTTACAGGCTCATTGGGTTCTCGACATTCTAGAATGCTTGCTTTCGAGCGTGCACTGCTCTCGGCTGCTTAATCAAGATGCCGACTACCTTTCAGGGCATGCTGCTTATCCGCCTAGCTGCATCGAGCCACACACCGGCGCCCGCGTTTTGTCTATGTTCGATCTCCTTCAAAACGGCCGGCAGCAGTGTACACATCACAGATATCACGACGCTACGGCGTGCTCGAGTTCCCTAATAATTCCAACACAAGAGCGAGAGCGTGCCCAAAAGCAAGCTGCTTAACAGCATCGACTACTTGTAAACAGTGCAAACACGCTCCATAGAGTACCACCGTCGTGACATGTACCGTATGACAGTGGCCGTACATCAGCGCCCTCATTCAATACTGACACCGACAGGTACAACAAAAAAATTGATGTGAAAAATGCTTGTGGATCAAAATTCTCGAGCAACAAATTACGTTTTAGTTGTCCTATTTCAACACATCGCCACCATGGCGGTTTTGTGGTAGGTCTACCAGAAAACACGACACAGTATTCTGCTAAGTAGCAGTAAATTCGGACTGTTATTACGCAGCCTGAAGGTGACCGTCTATTACGACAAATTGTGCCTAGAGCAAGAAATAATACCTACGTGCCCGATACTCATCCCGTCTACCACCGAGTTTACTGGCATCCTAGACAGGCGGCACGCGCTTCAAGGCAGAGCTTCCCAGCCATTCACTCACGTCCTGTCCGATGCGGTGCGAGGCCGCGAATCCATTGATGGCCTCTCCCGTGAGCAGACCGTCCTCGAGGGCGATATGGTTGACGCGGCAGTGGGCGCGTCCCGCAGCTCTCCTCGTCGAGGATCCGTGGTACGAGGCCGCGTGCGCGCGGCGGCTGGAGGAGTCGCCCCCGCGGTGGTCGCAGCTGCACAGGCGCCGGTACACGTACTTGAACGCCTTGGCCAGGATGTCGCCGATATTGGTCAGGTACAGAAGCATCAGAGGGATGCCTACAATGGCGTAAAAGATGGTCACGATCTTGCCCCAGTTGGTTTTGGGAGCGATGTTCCCGTAGCCTGCGATCAAGAACACCAATCAATGCATTGCACTTGTAAAATGCACCAAGCATTATCGCACACAATTCAGTGGCTGTCCAAAGTAGCAAGTTACAAAGTTGTGCAAGATAGGCCTACGCCAATATACCTCTACTTTTTCTTGCGATAGTTGCACCTCAACACACGCAGAGTGTACGATTATATGACTGCTTGATTGATAACAATAAAAGAAAGTCCGCCTTCTAAGAAGTAACGTGCTTTCTTTCCGCGCTTTAAGGCCGAATACATTTCTGAGGTCAATGTTCGAAATGTAGATCCACAGCCTTATTAGTAACCCTTAAATCAGCAAAGCACAGCTGATATCAAGCATACATCCTTTCATCAACACACGGTAGCTTGTATGTGCACTTCAATCAAATTTCAGGAGCAGCCACCCGATCCATGGTCAACCTTTTGCGATTCCCAGGGAGCCCTCCAGAGTTTACTCTCAGGACTGCGCCATTGATCATATAAGCAGCTTGACGCAGAGATCAGACCAGTCCGCCGACAAGTAATTGACGAACGACACGACATACTATATCAGTGGTTGCCTAGTCACCGTGACATACATGGCAATGCTCAAGGGGACGCAGCTGAGCGATCTCACGAAGCGAAAAAACTTTCCGCGCTAGCGCGCAACCTAACGTTCGTTCCATGGAATTCATCGTACATCACAAGCGCGCGCCTTCATACTATGGACCCTAATTTACAGATCCATGTTCCGCCCGACCTTCCACGACGTCACCGCACCCTTCTAGTCCCTCTAAAGCTTAACTGGAGTAGCATTTTCAAATGCATACTCCTTCCTTCTCGATATGGGCAATAGCGCACTTTGTGACCTCTGCGAGTGCAGCGAAACGATCGGGCACCTGCTCTGCGAGTGCTCTCGTTTCAACCTGCAAAGAGCTGCCCTCTCAGCCAGGCTAGGCAAACTGGCCAAGCGCATACCAACGAAAAACAACGTTCTTGGAAATTGGCTAACCCGAACGTCAACGCCAGTCGCTATGAAGGCACTGCTGCATTATTTATAAGACACCGGATTTTGTGACAAATTGTGAGTGTACAGTGTGACGTAGAGGGAATTCGTGGGATATTGACACTGTGACACTACGTAACACTATGTGACGCCTTCGAAGACTGCGTCAAAGCACCTACAGAAACAGTTCTGTACTGTGCCTGTGGCTTTCTTGTTTATTCTTTTTTGATATTCTTTTTCTCTTATGTGTCGCATCCCTTTCCCCCCTCCCCCGTTACAGGGCAGCCAACTGGAGATAATCTCTGGTTAATCTTTCTGTCTTTCCTCTGCCCTTTTCACCCTCTCTCTTTCTCTCTCTCTCTCTCTTATGGAATTTCATTGAAGTAGGCGGTCACAGTGTCAACTATCGGGCACTTTTCGCGAAAAGTGACAACTTGGAAAGCATATTTAGCGCCAGCGAACAAAGACAGAAGGGAAACGGCACCAAAATGCGCTAGCTTCAACAACTTAATTTTCAGGAAACACCCCCCTATTTAACCTATGCTCAGTGGCACCGCCTCATCCAAATTTTAACCATCCAAAAAAGCCATCTCCTTATCTAACAAGTCGACAGAAGGGGCACTAACACACGTATCACTATTCCGACAGATAGGCTGAACCTCAATAATCCCTCGCACATCTTTATCTTTGCGCTTCGCAACATCCCGGCAGGATCCATACACCGGCGCACAGCCGCATGCTTGACAGTGAGTTGACAGTTGACCGTACTGCTTATTTCTCACGTTTAGACCATGTTTTCGTAACCGGTCATAAAGGCACCTTCCTGTCTGTCGGATCTATTTTTTTTCCCACAGGACAGCGTAAGCTCGTAAGCAACAGCTTCTACGCAACCCACTGGTGCTTTACAAGGATTCGTAGTGCATCCGACAGCTGGCTTACGGTACGGGTCTGTTAAGCGACATCTTTTCAAGAGCTTTTCTGTCGCTGAAAAGACCTCTTTTGTGTCCACGGGGCTAGCCATTTTTAAGACTATGTGCTGTTATATGCAGACAGGGCACTTGTTTCCTGGCGCTAAGTATGCTTTCCAAGTCATATTACCAACACGCCCAACAAACTGCAGTGATAACAAGACGACTACCAGTAAACACAAACAAACGTTATCCTCAACAGCTCCACTCCCTTATTCCCTTCACGATGTGATGATCTACCATATGTGCGAAATGAAGTGCTTTATTCAGCTAAATCATCCGCGAAAAGGCGAATACTAGATGTTACTGTGGAAGGCAAGTCGTTAATGTATATTAGAAAGAACAAGGGGCCAAGAACTGTGCCTTGAGGTACTCCTGAAAGAACGTGTGAGTAGGATGATGAGAAGTCATTAGCGGAAACAAATTGCATGCGGTAAGTTAAAAAGCTTCAAATCCAGTTCAAGACACTAGGATGAATGTTTAACAGGGGCATTTTAAGTAAAAAGCGGGAATGGGGTACTTTATCGAAAGCTTTCTCGAAATCTAGAAATAGCGCATCAGTTGGGATATTCCGGTCAAGATAGGAATGAATGTCATGCAGGAACAAAGCCAATTGGGTTTCGTATGAGTGGTTTTTCCGGAATCCGTGTTGGTTTGGATGAAAAAAGTTGGCCGATGTTAGGAATGTGGCAACATTAGAGTAAATGACGTGTTCCATGATCTTAGAGCATACACTGGTTAGCGAAATGGGTCGGTAATTACCTGGGGATGATCTGTCACCTTTCTTGAAAACTGGAATGAGCTTCCCAATTCGCCAGTCAAGTGGAACTGAGCCTGTATCAAGCGACTGTTGAAAAATGAGGGAAAGAATAAGACTGCGAACATGTTTAGTATTCTTTTAGACTTTCGAATTAATTCCATCGATACCGCAGGAAGATGAAAATTTTAGTGAGTCGATAATATTAACAATACCATGTGCGTTGAAGGTGATGCCGTCCATTGGTAGTTGCGGCGAAGGCGCAGGGTCAGTGAAATCACGAGTTGTTTCATTAGTAAAGACTGAAGAGAATGCATGGTTCAAGACATGGGGTACGTCGGATACGCCTACTCGTGAGCCAGTGCTGCCAACGAGAGAAATAGTAGTATCAACATCAGGGATGATTGTTTTCCAGAAGCGCTTAGGGTTGCTTTGTAGCATTTCAGGGAGGGTAGTGGAAAAAAAACCGGAGCTTAGTTTGGGTAGCGAGATCGGAATATTGCTTGGCAGTGGTGTGGTATTTGCTCCAGGCACATTTGGTGTTAGATAACTTGGCAGAACGGAAAATGCGCGTTTTCTTATTATTTAAACGCTTTAGTTTATCATTAAACCACGAAGAACGTTTTCGCTCTGTTATGCTGATGGTAGGGATGTAAAGTCGAATCAAACGCAGCATTTCTGACTTGAAGAGAGACCAGTTCGACTCGGCAGAACGTGAGTGGTAGGTAGAAGCAAAATGATTATGAAAAATAAGAAGGTCACGATTCATGCTAATGTAGTCTCCTTTGTCGTACAGCGTTAGTACTTTTTTGGATTTAGGACTTTTGGTAACGCTGGTATAAAAGGTAGTGTGAAGTACAACGTGGTGACTAAGGCCCGTAATGTACGAAGGAGCACAGAATTCGTCAGGGTGAGTGGTTAAAATAAGGTCAAGAATGCTTGATGTATGGTCAGTCGTACGGGCGAGCTCAGAAACAATTTGAGACAGGCCGATAGTTAAGCATGTGTTTAGGAATTCACTAGATGCCTGACTTTTTGTTAGGGTGCGGGACATATCATTCCAATCTATGGACGGAAAGTTGAAATCGCCGAAAAGCAAAATGGGGGTGCGTGGGTAAGATGAGATTATGGAATCGAGCGTGTCATGAAAGAGCGCTATGAAGGAACTGTCCGTATCAGGCGGTCGATAGCATATACCGATGAGTACGCGAGGGGTTCAAGCATGACAGCACACCCAAATCATTTCCAACGAGGTTACTACGTTAACAGATGAACAATTTAGAAGGCGCTTGGCAGCGATAAGAAGACCACCGCCACGGCAGCCGTCAGGTCTGTCTTTGCGGAATATATCGAAGTCAGGAAGTTCGGGCAGGATTTCGGAATCTAAGATTGATGAATTTAGCCATGTTTCAGTCAGAAGAACGACGTTACTGGATGATGAGCTGATAAGACTACATAAGGAATCACGCTTCGGTATTATACTGCGAATGTTAGTGTAAAAAAGGGACAGATGATCGTTTTTTGGCCGTACGTTACTGCTTGGGGGAAGTGGTGGCTGCTATGATTTACGTTCGAGCACTTTCTCAGCGGTGTGATCAAAGATGTACGTTTTACCATTGGAGATTAGCCTGTTGTGAGGGAGCTTGTAGGGGATGTGGTTAGTTTTCGCAAATTCAATGAGGCGTTTACGGGCGAGTCGGGTGTTAGGGGAGAAGTCTTCGCTGATTGCGTAATCAATCGATTGAAGCTTATAAGCTGATGATAAAACGCGTTCTTTGTCCTTGAACTGCAGAAATTTAACTATGATTGGGCGGTGCTTTTCTCTTTTGAATGTGCCTAGACGATGCGCTCGCTCGATGTTATTGCTTTCGGTGATTATATTCAGGTTCTCCTGGCAGTGATCAATTTTAAGTTTTTCAGAATCACTCCAGCTTTCGTTTTCCGCATCTTTGAGCACATAGAACACCAAATTGCTTCGGCGAGACATGTTTTCAAGGTCATCCATTCGGGTAGTCAAAGTAGATACTTCAGCTGAGCAGTTGGCGGTAATGCTTTTTTTTCTGTAAATTTGAGGTCTTATATTAGAAATGGACTTGAAATCTGTCTCAATCTTCGTAAGCCTAGTGTTTAGGTGCGCAAATGCTTTCTCATGCTCCTCAAGGGTGGACTTGATAGGGCCTAGCTGCTCAAGGATTGTTGACTGCCCGGATTGTAAAACTGTAAGCGCGGTAAGTATATCATTGGATTGTCAGCAGCAGAGGAGGGGGGAGGACCGAGATTAGTTTCAACAACATGTCGGAACACTCGTAAAACATAGCTATATATCGCCGTGGGCCCGGCAGCACAAACACACAACGGTTACTGGAGCGCTTGGCGTAGAGGCTGTGATAATTCATTACCTGCGTAACGAAGAAGCGAAGGCAGTTAGGGCGATACATTTCTGTAGCGCCATCGAGCCCACTAAGCGCTACGATGGTTTGGTCGGGCCTTATGTAGCCGAATCCAGGGGAGGGCACGGCGCTTGTCGCAGATAGCGATGACGGTGTCCAGGGGCTATGAAGATAATGCAGCGGAAGCAAGGTGTCCGTAGTTGCAGGCGGAGGCTCGCACTTGGCTGTCCAAGCTTGATCTTGCAGCGCTTGTTCCATGTCGGTATGGGCATGCGCAGAGAGAAGCACAGGCAACGGGACGACTGTCGATGATGTGCAGGCGGACAGCACTCCGAGAACAGCGAGCAGATGAGGCCAGGAAAGTGGGGTGAAATGCGTAACGAAGAAGCGAAGGCAGTTAGGGCGATCCATTTCTGTAGCGCCGCCGAGCACACTAAGCGCTACGATGGTTTGGCCGGGCCTTATGTAGCCGAATCCAGGGGAGGGCACGGCGATTGTCGCAGATAGCGATGACGGTGTCCAGGGGCTATGAAGATAATGCAGCGGAAGCAAGGTGTCCGTAGTTGCAGGCGGAGGCTCGCACTTGGCTGTCCAAGCTTGATCTTGCAGCGCTTGTTCCATGTCGGTATGGGCATGCGCAGAGATAAGCACAGGCAACGGGACGACTGTCGATGATGTGCAGGCGGACAGCACTCCGAGAACAGCGAGCAGATGAGGCCAGGAAAGTGGGGCGAACTGCGTAACGAAGAAGTGAAGGCAGTTAGGGCGATCCATTTCTGTAGCGCCGCCGAGCCCACTAAGCGCTACGATGGTTTGCTCGGGCCTTATGTAGCCGAATCCAGGGGAGGGCACGGCGATTGTCGCAGATAGCGATGACGGTGTCCAGGGGTTATGAAGATAATGCAGCGGAAGCAAGGTATCCGTAGTTGCAGGCGGAGGCTCGCACTTGGCTGTGCAAGCTTGATCTTGAATAAAGGGAAAATCAGACATCCACCCGTTCGTAGCAATTGCTACAAAGGAAACCCATACGGGTTCCTCGAAAGAAAGGCCTCATAGTTGAAGAAAAATTCGTCCTGGTCCGGGACTCGAACCCGGGACCACCGCCTTTCCGGGGCAGCCGCTCTATCATCTGAGCTAACCAGGCGGCTAGCAGATGGCAGGGCGAAGTCGAATTTGTCGACAACACGAAGCAAAGGCAAGAGTTTGACGTAGTAGTTCTGCGGAAACCCGCAAGGTGGAGATAAGTAATGAATAAAGGGAAAATCAGACATCCACCCGTTCGTAGCAATTGCTACAAAGGAAACCCATACGGGTTCTGTTTCTGATGTTCTGATGTCTGATTT
Source organism: Dermacentor variabilis (assembly GCF_050947875.1). Classification (NCBI taxonomy): domain Eukaryota; kingdom Metazoa; phylum Arthropoda; class Arachnida; order Ixodida; family Ixodidae; genus Dermacentor; species Dermacentor variabilis. The sequence continues at coordinate 1,296,277 of NW_027460423.1, read as the reverse complement.
TCCCTTTATTCATTACTTCTCTCCACCTTGCGGGTTTCCGCAGAACTACTACGTCAAACTCTTGCCTTTGCTTCGTGTCGTCGACAAATTCGACTTCGCCCTGCCATCTGCTAGCCGCCTGGTTAGCTCAGATGATAGAGCGGCTGCCCCGGAAAGGCGGTGGTCCCGGGTTCGAGTCCCGGACCAGGACGAATTTTTCTTCAACTATGAGGCCTTTCTTTCGAGGAATCCGTATGGGTTTCCTTTGTAGCAATTGCTACGAACGGGTGGATGTCTGATTTTCCCTTTATTCATTACTTCTCTCCACCTTGCTGGTTTCCGCAGAACTACTCTGTTGTCTGTTGTCAAAGGTAATCTGTTGTCAAAGGTAAATGAAGTAGCAAGGAAGATTAAAATCCCGGAGTTGACTGATCATGATGTTGTCGCTATTCACAGGCTGCCAGCCGCTAAAGATAAGGTGCCAGGAATTATCGTCCGTTTTGGAAGGCAGTCGACAAAGGAGGCGTTTATGAAACGAAGAAAGGAACTAAACGTGTTGAATGAGCGATGTCACATCCTTGAAAATCTGACGAAAAGGAACAGGACACTTCTTGCAAAGGTTAAAAACTGGGCACGAACGCATGACTTCAAATATGCGTGGCATCGAAATGGAAACATATATCTTCGCCAGAAAGACGGTGACAACGCTATCAACGTCCGCCACGAGGAGGACCTAGATAAGCTCGTTTAGTTCGTTTGATCTCTTGTTCTAACCTTGGTCCCACAGTTTATCATGGCTGAATCTGATTATGTTTTACCTTTCGATCTTGCCAAACAATCTTGCAATCTACACTCTAATTTTTGAAAGTTTTTTCACTTGAATGTACAGTCTGCCAGAAACAAGGTCGCTCAACTCGAAACGTTGTTCTCTGAAATTCAGACTCATTTCGACTTTGTAATGTTAACGGAAACGTGGTACGTTGACGATTCAAACGCCTTTCGCTTGAAGGAATACAGTAATTTTTATCTCAACAGAACTACCGGCCGTGGGGGCGGTGTAGCAGTGCTTGTTAAAAAACAGTTTTCTTGTGAAATCTTGCCGGCCTACTCATGCATTCACACAGACTATGAAATCCTGACATTAAGGATAGACAGAAATATTATTGCTGTTGTTTACAGGCCCCCGAGCGGAGACATACGCAACTGGTTTATTTTTCTAGAGTCTTTACTGGCTTTTGTCGGTGATAATAAGTACACCATTACAATGGGCGGAGATTTCAATATCAACATGCTTACTGATACTCCCGCTAAAAGAGAAATGGAGCAGCTTTTTCTGTCCTTTGGATGCTCAAATGTTATTAGTTCCCCCACCCGAATTACCGCTACATCTGTAACACTACTTGACCTATTTATAACATATAACTACACACCTTCTTGCAAAGCCGGAGTAATATGCAGTGATGTTAGCGATCACAATGCCATATACATGTACCTTGAAAACAACCACACACGCCCAAAGAGCACACAGCGTGTTCAGTTCCAAGAAATAACACCTAAAAACTCAGAACTTTTCAGACAAAGAGTCAATAATTTTGATTGGAGCAATGTGTTGTGCGAAACAGACGCAGATCATGCATATAACTTATTCTTGAGTAGCTTTGTGAAATTATATAATGCATCATTTCCTTACAAGTACCTTACGCAGTCAAAAAAAATACGTAAACCCTGGATAACGCCAAGTCTACTTACTAGAATTCAAGCGAAGGATAGGATGTATAAGAAGTTCTTGAAAACTCGCGATTCTGATCTCTTTAAAACATACAAATGCCTTCGTAATAAACTAACGAAAGATATTAGAACCACTAGAGACGAGTATTATTGCAATTTCTTTTTTAACTCAACCTCTAGGACTGACGTGACGTGGAAAAAGTTAAAAAGTGTGCTTCATCCTCCCTCTCTATCAAATCAAGTTATAAAAATTAGTCGAGAAAATGAAGAATTGTCAGGCAGGAAGCTGGCTGATGCGTTTAATGATTTTTTTATTGATCTCCAGAGAAATGATTATGATGTGATGGCTCTGGACTACATAAATTGTACCATGAATCAGACATGTTTCCTAAGTCCTGTCACTCAGTCCGAAGTAAAGACCATATTTTTTTCATTAAATAATTGCGGGAGTTGCGACAAAGACGGTATTAAGGTGAAACCTGTGAAATATGTTATGGATGTAATAGCACCGAGTCTCACCCATATATTTAACCTTTGTTTGGCAAATGGTGTCTTTCCTCAGCAAATGCAGATTGCAAGAGTAGCAGTTGTTTATAAGAAAGGTGACAAGAATGACTTTGCAAACTATAGGCCTTTGTCAATACTACCTGTTTTCTCGAAAGGGCTTGAGAAAATAATTTTGACCCGGATGAATAACTTTTGTAGTAAGCATAATATACTGACACCTTCACAATTTGGTTTTCGGAAACACCGGTCCACCGAACTCGCTTTATTAGAACAAAAAGAATACATTCTAAAATCTCTTGATAACAGGAATTTAGCATTAGGAGTATATGTAGATTTTTCGAAGGCTTTTGACCACCTGAACCACAAGTTACTTTTAAAAAAGCTTCAAGTATATGGCTTTAGAGGAACGTCATTGATGCCTTTGAGCAGCTATCTCGGAAGTCGACAACAGTATGTTGAAATAAACGGTCACCGATCCAATGTTAAAGCTCTCTCTTCCGGCGTACCGCAAGGCAGCATTATGGGCCCGTTTCTTTTTAACATATACGTGAATGACATAACACAAATAGACAGAGAAACAAAAATGGTCATATATGCTGATGACACCAGCTTATTCTTTTCAGCCTCGTCTGCCTCGAACGTGGTCATGAAAGCAAATACAGCACTTAGGCAGCTTGAGAAGTGGACAAAATATAACGCTCTAAAAATTAACACTTCCAAAACAAAGGCCATTATTTACCGTCCAAAAACAAGGATGTTCATATTAACGATGATATCATTCTTAATAATTTTAAAATAGAGATAGTAAATTCCTTTAAAGTACTAGGTGTACTTTTCAATGAGAAAATGACGTGGGATGACCACACAAATTACGTAGCATCTAAACTGTCACGTGTCATCGGATCGATTTACACTCATAAGGACATCCTCCCTATAAAAGTGAAATTGCTCCTTCACAATTCATTGTTCTGTTCGCATCTAAATTACTGTCATTTGGTCTGGGGGGAAACATGCTTCGCGAATTTACGAAAATTACACGTTCAGCAGAAAAGAATTCTCAGAATAATATACAATGTAGCATATGACCACCCATCTAAACCGCTCTTTATGAAAGACAACATAATGCCGATTCATGGTCTGTACGCATACCGCCTAATCACTAAATACATTACCGAGGTCAAAAATAACGTCTCGTTCATTGCACAACTGGCATCACTGCAGAAAAGAAATTTCGCTTACGCAACTAGAAACGCCGATATTTGGCACATACATTCATTCAGAACAGGTTACGGACAACATATGCTCAGAAACACTCTTCCACATCTCTTAAACCTGTGCCAACATTACAATTTAAATCTCGAACGCACCCGGTCAAAAGATTTGCGTCATTTTGTTTCACTTATAAGTGGAAGGGCAGCACTTTCTGTTTGAAATATACGATATGATATTATGCACATCGCTTTGTTTTTTTGGAATTGTACATTTTTGTAAAAATTGTCATTTGTGATATTTTGTCTGTACTCACATGCTTGTACTGTTTGCCTTTTTTTTTCTAAACATCATGTATTGTATCGGGGAGGCGAGAGCCCGTCAAGCTGGATATCTAGCTTTTTCTCTCCCCCTCCCTCATCCTTGGGATGGAAAATAAAGGCATTATTATTATTATTATTATTATTATTACTACGTCAAACTCTTGCCTTTGCTTCGTGTTGTCGACAAATTCGACTTCGCCCTGCCATCTGCTAGCCGCCTGGTTAGCTCAGATGATAGAGCGGCTGCCCCGGAAAGGCGGTGGTCCCGGGTTCGAGTCCCGGACCAGGACGAATTTTTCTTCAACTATGAGGCCTTTCTTTCGAGGAACCCGTATGGGTTTCCTTTGTAGCAATTGCTACGAACGGGTGGCTGTCTGATTTTCCCTTTATTCATTGCTTCTCTCCACCTTGCGGGTTTCCGCAGAACTACTACGTCAAGCTTGATCTTGCAGCGGTTGTTCCATGTCGGTATGGGCATACGCAGAGAAAAGCACAGGCAACGGGACGACTGTCGATGATGTGCAGGCGGACAGCACTCCGAGAACAGCGAGCAGATGGGGCCAGGATTGTGGGGTGAACTGCGTAACGAAGAAGCGAAGGCAGTTAGGGCGATCCATTTCTGTAGCGCCGCCGAGCCCACTAAGCGCTACGCTGGTTTGGTCGGGCCTTATGTAGCCGAATCCAGGGGAGGGCACGGCGATTGTCGCAGATAGCGATGACAGTGTCCAGGGGTTATAAAGATAATGCAGCGGAAGCAAGGTATCCCTAGTTGCAGGCGGAGGCTCGCACTTGGCTGTCCAAGCTTGATCTTGCAGCGGTTGTTCCATGTCGGTATGGGCATGCGCAGAGAGAAGCACAGGCAACGGGACAACTGTCGATGATGTGCAGGCGGACAGCACTCCGAGAACAGCGAGCAGATGAGGCCAGGAAAGTGGGGTGAACTGCGTAACGAAGAAGCGAAGGCAGTTAGGGCGATCCATTTCTGTAGCGCCGCCGAGCCCACTAAGCGCTACGATGGTTTGGTCGGGCCTTATGTAGCCGAATCCAGGGGAGGGCACGGCGATTGTCGCAGATAGCGATGACGGTTTCCAGGGGTTATTAAGATAATGCAGCGGAAGCAAGGTATCCGTAGTTGCAGGCGGAGGCTCGCACTTGGCTGTCCAAGCTTGATCTTGCAGCGGTTGTTCCATGTCGGTATGGGCATGCGCAGAGAGAAGCACAGGCAACGGGATGTCTGTCGATGATGTGCAGGCGGACAGCACTCCGAGAACAGCGAGCAGATGAGGCCAGGAAAGTGGGGTGAACTGCGTAACGAAGAAGCGAAGGCAGTTAGGGCGATCCATTTCTGTAGCGCCGCCGAGCCCACTAAGCCCTACGATGGTTTGCTCGGGCCTTATGTAGCCGAATCCAGGGGAGGGCACGGCGATTGTCGCAGATAGCGATGACGGTGTCCAGGGGTTATTAAGATAATGCAGCGGAAGCAAGGTATCCGTAGTTGCAGGCGGAGGCTCGCACTTGGCTGTCCAAACTTGATCTTGCAGCGGTTGTTCCATGTCGGTATGGGCATGCGCAGAGAGAAGCACAGGCAACGGGACGACTGTCGATGATGTGCAGGCGGACAGCACTCCGAGAACAGCGAGCAGATGAGGCCAGGAAAGTGGGGTGAACTGCGTAAGGAAGAAGCGAAGGCAGTTAGGTTGATCCATTTCTGTAGCGCCGCCGAGCCCACCTGTTGCACATACCCGCCAGTTTTTTGGGCGCCGTGCTACCGGTACTTCACATTTTTCAGCCACCTTTTTGAGGCGGTGGGAGATTTGGTGGTAGTACGGGATGGGGGGGGGGGGCAATAGGTCTACGACGTTGCGGCTCTACGCTTGGGCGGAGCTCTGATGGGCCCCGCGCTTCCTTGGCAAGGGTTTCTAGCACCGAGGTGACCATATCATACTGAAATCCTGCGCTGTGCAGTCTTCTTAACTATAAGAACACGCTATGTTGCATTTCATACTGGCAGGACTTATCAAGAGCAGCACGCAGGCAGTTTTTGCAATTACCCTTTTTACAAGCTTCGAATGAGCATACTGGTAGTTTAAAATACCTTTTTTTGATCGAGGCTGATACCTCCAGCACTCATGGGTTCCAGCAATAATAATGAAAATGTCCAGGAACTGCAGACATCCATGTTAAGGCAACTCAAAGGTGAAACTCAACCCAAACGCGCTTTCTCGGAAAATTTCAAGAACACGCTCTACTGCAGTTGAACCGCCTTCCTCCCCAACCCCTTTAAAAAAATGGCATAATCGTCAACATATCTAAAAATCTTAGCCGAGTAGGCTGTGTCAAAGCGTTCAGCAATTCGCTTGTCCCAAAATGATAAAAATATCTCACTTAATAAATGGGCAATACAGGAAACAACGCACACTCCGCGCTTTTGGACGAAGTTCTTTCCTTCGAAATTAACGATGGTCGATGCCAGATAAAAATGAAGAATTTCTAAAAAGTCGTCCACACTTACACCACATGCGTTCTGAAAGGCCACAGGGCCGTAGTCATCAATGGAATCTCTAATGGCGCATAGCAATATATCTTGTGGAATTGAATAAAATATGTCAATGACATCAATGGAACACGAAAACAACGGTTCCCTCGAGCCTTCATGATCACGAAGAAATGCGCTATAAGCTCCTCAGAATTCTTCATCATGAACGGGTCCTCAAATCTGAGCAAGCGCAAGTGCTTCTGCAGAAACTTAGAGACCGTCCCCTGCCACGTGTCAAGTTCCGATACGATGGCTCGGAAAGGAATGCCTTCTCTAAGCGTTTTCGCGGAGAAGAAAATGCTAAGCGCTCCGCTCTTCGCACCCTTGATACCCAAACCAAGATTTTTCAGGTTACACCTATCACACAGACCCAACGCTAGCTTTTTTAGCTTAGCGGCAGTGCTCGTCTTGATGGAAAAAGTTTTTGCGACAGCTTCCCTCGCTTTCTGACGAAATAACGAATTTGGTAGAACCATAAAACTACAGTCTTTACCAGAAATCATTAAAGCCAGATCATTCTGCTTGAGGCACTCGACAGTTCGCTTGACATCTCGCTGCTGGTTCTGCTTGGACCGCTTCACTGCTAGTGAGTTTACCCGTTCTGAAATACATAGGCTTTTTTCATCCTCGGGCGCGCGTCTTGCAATGTTCTTGACAATAGATAGGAGCTATTGGGGTTGAATACAGAACTTAGGTCCTTTAGATAAGACTGAATCAACCCTTTTTGGCACATTGCAGTGTCCAATATAGGAAACCTTTCCTGGAGACAGATTTACCTTTTTTCGAAACTTTGCCCAATCGAGGAACGCTGGAAGGCACAGGGACCACAGCAGTTCGGTAAAATGGTTACATTCGCGAGATTACCTTCCGTACAAGGCTTCAATGTTCTGGATTACCTCCACTTGGGACGCAGCGAGCACCCGCAGGCATCCTTCAATATGTTTCAACAACCTTTCAACAAAGTGCACCGAAGCGATAGACAACCCGCGAAGCCGCAGTGTCGCATTGCCTCTGAGAGTGCTTTATTCCTATATCAGATGCAACAACTACGAGCCTGCCGGTACTACAGAGCACTCAATTATAAAGTAGTCAACTCGCGGGGCTCTCTTCACTGCGCCTCATCGTTAAGACGTTAGGAAAGGACTCCTCAGGGCGCATGATACATGATTCATACATACCGTGTGAAAATGATGCGGAAACAAGTGAAGATGTTCTGTTATAATGCCAGCGCATTCGCCTAGCGTTTGAGTGGATGTCTCATTTTCCCTTTATTAATTACTTCTCTCCGCCTTGCGGGTTTCCGCAGAACTATTACGTCAGACCCTTGGCCTTGCTTCGAGTTGCTGATAAATTCAACTTCACCCTGCCATGTGCTAGCCGCCTGGTTATCTCAGATGGTAGAGCGGCTGCCCCGGAAAGGCGGTGCTTCCAGGTTCGAGTCCGGGACCAGGACAAATGTTTCTTCAACTACGAGGCTTTTCTTTCGTGGAACACATATGGGTTTCCTTTGTAGCACCTAGCTACGTTTAAATGGACGTCTCATTTTCCCTTTATTAATTACTTCTCTACACCTTGCGTTTTCCCCAAAACTATTACGTCAAGATTAAGTCACAACAAAACAATAAAAATAACAAGTTTGGTGACACGAGCTACCGCACTGTTTCATGGGGGATCCTCATACCATTTTCTTTTGCGCGGCAATATTTTCGTCCGCACCACGCCGTCCAAAATAACTACGTGCAACAGTTTTGCACCTTGCGTAAACGGGGTATAAACATATCATCGCTATAGTGATTGCACAGTGATGGAAAGAACGGGTGGGAAAAAAATTGGGATATCGGGGAGGGGCATAATTGCCGAGAACAATAAGTTGCTTATTTCTTAAAACAGGCGACAATTGACTAATGAGGCCTACATTGCTTACGAATTTGATCTTTTCGGGATAATACATTCTTTAGGTCGTTCGCGATTTTCCTGCTCAGGTAAGGGCTGTAATTCCTCTGTATGTGTGAAAATATTTACTTGTTCATTGCGCATAAAAGCCTTCGTCGTCACATAGCATTGGCGACGAGGACACTTCGATATCACCTAATCCGTGTTGCCCTTTTGCTGCAGATCGCTGCTTTCTGTGCGGCTGTACTTTGCACCGAAATCAGTGCAGATCATGGCACGTGCCTACGTGTTCGACTAGCCGAGCCAAACTGCGACCAGAAGGTGCTACTGTCGGCTGTTCCGGCGGCACTGCAGCATCACAGGATATTGGAGGCATCCATAAAAGGGGACGTCGACTACAGCTTGTTTCACTTGGCAGTGGCGACGACGACACTTCGGTATCGCCTAATCCGTGTTGCCTTTTGCTTCAGATCGCTGTTTTCTGTGCGGCTGTACTTTGCACCGAAATCAGTGCAGATCATGGCACGTGCCTACGTGTTCGACTAGCCGAGCCAAACTGCGACCAGAAGGTGCTACTGTCGGCTGTTCCGGCGGCACTGCAGCATCACAGGATATTGGAGGCATCCATAAAAGGGGACGTCGACTACAGCTTGTTTCACTTGGCAGTGGCGACGACGACACTTCGGTATCGCCTAATCCGTGTTGCCCTTTTGCTGCAGATCGCTGTTTTCTGTGCGGCTGTACTTTGCACCGAAATCAGTGCAGATCATGGCACGTGCCTACGTGTTCGACTAGCCGAGCCAAACTGCGACCAGGAGGTGCTACTGTCGGCTGTTCCGGCGGCACTGCAGCATCACGGGATATTGGGAGCATCCATAAAAGGGACGTCGACTACGGCTTGTTTCACTTGGCAGTGGCGACGACGACACTTCGATATCGCCTAATCCTTGTTGCCCTTTCGCTGCAGGTCAGTGTTTGAACAAATTTGTACTTTTTTCTTTTTCTTTTTTTCTTGCTTTGTAGTCGTTACTGCCAAGTTGTGAAGTTGTAATTTTTTCTTTGCTTGCTACCATGCCTTCGAATGGTGAACTGTCTCTTGAACTAGAGAAATTGCGCTTTGAGGTTCAGGGACTGCGAGAGAGTGTTTCACTGTTTAACACTCTGTACGAGGAAATGAGAAATAACCAGGAGACGCTAGTTTCTGAGAAAAAGACGTTGAAAAAATCAAACGAACAGCTGTCAAAGAGGGCACACCTTGAACAATATTCTAGACAGAACAATATTTAAATTAAAGGTGTACTTAGCACTTATGATGAGAACTGCGTCACAGTCATTCAAACCATCGCAGAAAACGTTGGCTGTCCTGTTACGCCCAGTGATGTTGACATCGCCCACCCTGTTAATTCAAAGCACGGCAAGAATGAAATTGTTCGTTTTTGCTCGCGGCTGGGAAAATCCAACTTTCTGAGGAAGACTAGAAGGGCTCGTCTGACAACGACAGCGCTTGGCTTTTCTCAGGAAAGTAAGGCTTTTGTAAACGATCACCTCACCCCTGAAAATAAACGCCTGTTTGCGCAAGCACTCGCAGTGAAAAAAGAAATAAAATGGAACTTCATGAGGACCGATAATTGCCGTATAAAGGTTAAAAAGACTGAAAACAGCAGAGTGTACGCAACAAGAGATGACCGTGACCTAGCTGTCATCACTGAGCCGTCCCCCTCGTCGCAGGGTTGGAAATCGATGTACGCGAACATGGAATACAAAGAATTAATTCTACCCAAGGAATCAAATTCTGCAATTCATCCTGTGAATTTGTCCTACACATCAACGTGCGCTCTGTTTTAAACAAAGAAGACGATATCTCACTTTTTCTCGATCAATTTTCTTTCAGATTCGATATTATAATATTTTCTGAAACATGGTGCGCCTCCGGATGTAGAATGTTCCAGCCGCATGGTTACCAAAGCGTGGCGCTTCGTGTGACTTGTGGGGTCTCTCACACCCGTGCTCTTGGGACAAAGGAACGACAACACAGTAGTGCAAACAATCACAAGGGCATTTATTGCACCTTTCATAGATGAGTGCCTGCTAGCCGAGTTGCTATCCACAAAACATGCCGATGGGCGCGCGACAAATCTAGAAGTCTGACTCACCGCGACCGGAAGCGAGCGAATATGTTCGCCCCATGCTGGATCCCAAGGCCTGGTCGTTCGCGTGTATGGTCACGCGAATCGTGGCGCGTTCGAGGGCGGCCACGCGAGGCGGTCTCGCAGAAGCATGGGTCGGCGCGCACGCGGGAGACGTCCCCGCCGTGCGCCGACCCGCCGGGCAAGAGGGTCGCTGCACGTGCGGCACGACAGTCCCGCTTGCTGTCTCGAACCCAACAGCCCGAGCGCCTTGTCTCCCGGCGCCCGAGTAACCCCGCAGCGGCGCGACGCTCGCGCCATCTCTCGCACCGCGCTTGTACCACTTCAACCGCCGCGGGCGCCAGGCCACGCGGCGGGCGAAGCCGCCCTGCAGGAGACGAGCCATGCGGGAAAACTATATCTCAGGGGAGGCGTGAGAGTCACGCATCCCCACATCCCCCCAACCTTAAATCACTACATATTCCGGCGAGACATGTGACACGGTCTAACATCAAACTGTGCTTCGCAAACAAGGTAGAACATTAAACAGTGGTCGCGCCGAAGAAATGTCCGCACGCTGTCCATAACATGCGAGCCGACATTGTCCTTGGGTGCACCGCTGGCGTCCGCCGGTCACAGCGGCAGCTTTGCAGACTCGACGGCACGATGCCAGGCCAGGACTCCGGAGACGACGACGCAGTAGTCGGTACGAACAAGCGTCGCTCGCGCCGACGCGCCCTGCTGGGAAGAGCCGCCGTAGCTGTCGGTGACCGCCGGCCCTTTTGTCCGCCGCCGAGGGTTGTGAGCTGGATGCAGGAGGCCGCCGAAGTCGCTGCGCCGAACTGGCCACAGCATCACCATCGCCCGGGGTGGCTCGATCGTAGTCCGGGGCAGGAGCGCAGATGATGTGCAGGTGACGGCAAACCAAAACCAGGGGTGACTCCGTTCACACTGCGTACACTCAACACACTCGGCAAACACTAACGTAGTGCGAGGGAGAGGAATTCGGCAGGCGCATCGCCCACGTGGTACGATGTTCAACTCGGCTAGCAAAAGATAGGGCAGCTACTCAGATGCTAAGTTCACGTGAACGAAGCTCGCGTCCTTGAGTCGAACGAGTAATTTCAATTCGTGCGAGGCTAAATAGAATGAGGGAGGCAACTTGCAACACCTCAACGCCACGGTCCACCAGGTTGTGTCCCTCGACGTGCGACAGGCAGCTTCGTAAAGCCTTAGGCCTAAATCGTCGCTACCCTGACAACAACCGGCATCCAAAAACAACACCCAAAATGAGCGCAAAACAGGCAGCCGCGAGGAGACGTCAGCACTGTGAGGTGGTCCTACTCCGCTCGGTGCACAAAGCATCCGAGTTGACGGCGCCCACCGTCCCGGACGGTGTCGGAGCGCCGGGTGCCAGGCCGCAATACGAGTCAGCCCGTAGTGGCACCCGTGGCCCGCGGCCACCCGGCTCCCAAAGCCGCGACTTCATCCGAGTCAAAGAGATAGAAGAAGCTATTTGCATAAGAAATTCGGACCACCCACGAGGCTTCTGTACTCACTCGCTTCAGGCTTGCCACTGCTCCGCGGGCACTGAGCCTCGCTCTCCCAGGATGCCGACCACGTGGCTCTCGTACCGACGAATGCCATTAAAAAAAACACTTGCGAAAAGGCTTAGCATGTTGACATGTTCAAACACACTACAGCCACCATCACCTCGCTCAAGAAAGCACGCCGCCTACGCTAGCGATCAAAATTCACGCTAGGCCTATGCTTCGGTTCAAACAAAGGTCTCGAACGAAGCAAACTGTTAAAACTATCGTCCGATGCCCCAAGAGGTCCACGTTGGGCAGCCAGATGTGGGGTCTCTCACACCCGTGCTCTTGGGACAAAGGAACGACAACACAGTAGTGCAAACAATCACAAGGGCATTTATTGCACCTTTCATAGATCAGTGCCTGCTAGCCGAGTTGCTATCCACAAAACATGCCGATGGGCGCGCGACAAATCTAGAAGTCTGACTCACCGCGACCGGAAGCGAGCGAATATGTTCGCCCCATGCTGGATCCCAAGGCCTGGTCGTTCGCGCGTATGGTCACGCGAATCGTGGCGCGTTCGAGGGCGGCCACGCGAGGCGGTCTCGCAGAAGCATGGGTCGGCGCGCACGCGGGAGACGTCCCCGCCGTGCGCCTACCCGCCGGGCAAGAGGGTCGCTGCACGTGCGGCACGACCGTCCCGCTTGCTGTCTCGAACCCAACAGCCCGAGCGCCTTGTCTCCCGGCGCCCGAGTAACCCCGCAGCGGCGCGACGCTCGCGCCATCTCTCTCAGCACGCTTGTACCACTCCAACCGCCGCGGGCGCCAGGCCACGCGGCGGGCGAAGCCGCCCTGCAGGAGACGAGCCATGCGGGAAAACTAGATCTCAGGGGAGGCGTGAGAGTCACGCATCCCCACAGACTAGACTTAAAAATTGTGAAGCACTATCTACATACAGCTGTTCAACTGTTGACTATGAGATCTTAACACTGAAGCATAAAGATCAAGTCATTTCTGTTGTTTATCGTCCTCCTAGTGGAAGTTTAACAGCCGTTCAACTGTTGACTATGAGATCTTAACACTGAAGCACAAAGATCAAATCATTTCTGTCGTTTATCGTTCTCTTAGCGAAAATTTAGCGCGCTTCATTCAGTTCTATGAGGCTTTCTTACATTATGTTAGTTAGGAAAACTATAGGTTTACATGCAGTGGTGATTTCGATATCAATGTTTTAGATGATAAATGCTCGCAAGATTTCTTTTCTTTACTTTCATCATCAGGTTTTGAAAATTACATCGGTACGCCAACTGGGTAGTTGTTGGTACCGAAGTGCTGGTACGATTGCATCGGACCTTAGTGATCACTGTCCAGTTTTTCTGATGTATCGTAATGAATCCAACGCGTGTAGAAACTCGACTACTGCATTTAAGATACAGCTTGTCACAAAAGAAAGGCTTCAGTCTTTTAAAAAGGAAATGGCGAGTTGCGACTGGTCATCTGTGTTAGAAAACCAAGGTGCGAACGACGCATACAATATTTTCATCGATAGCTTTACAAGAATTTACGAAAAGCATTTTCCTTATAAAGTTATAAAATCTCCAAGAAAAGCTAGAAAACCATGGATCACTAAACAACATTTGAAGATGATTAAAAAAAAGCATCGCAAGTCCCATACATTTTTACGGAAACGGTTCTGAGATCGCATTAAAAGAATTTAAAATTTATAGGAATCGGTTGAATGCTGAGCTCAAGCAAGCAAAAAATACATATTATCAAAGTATTTTTGCGGATGTCAGTCGACAGCAGCCGGGTGTAACGTGGAAAATAATCAATACTTTACTGGGTCGTAAGAACAAAACCAGTGTCTGAGCCGTGCCCTCCGTGGTCATTATAAAAGTGCAAGCAAACGCTGATCAGACGGCTTATTCACGAAATATGGAGATGCCCATGGGGATGGTGCTGTAAGGACTATAGTGCAACTGACAATAACGGTAGAGAAAAAAATATTGCTGAGTTCATTCTCACCGGTTACCTTAGCACAGACGCTGTGAATACGGAACCAAGCCAACAAACAAGACATTTACCCAATATGGCAATGGTATCGAATATAGGGTCAGTTTCCAGATATCTCTACGGCAAGCACGCTATGAAATACACCGGCGCTCCACGTATTGTTTGACATGTATATCTTCGTACAGTGCCAAATGAAACTGATGCGAATGCAAATATTTTCGAGCGTACTTTGGAGACTGACATAGAGGAACCGAGACGCGTCGTGTTTTGTAATAAATGGACATCATTTCATTACTTCAATCCTCTATTCAGCAACTGGAATAGCTTATAAGAAGTAATAATCTGTGAAGTTATCGATTGGTTGAAGCAAACCAGCGGGAGGCGTAGCAGGCGTCTTCCGGCGCTGACACAGGTCGCAAGAAGTGACATAACGGCGCACAGAGCCATAAATGCCGGGCCAGAAGAAGCGGCGCCGCAGGCGGTCGTATGTACGAGTGATGCCCAGATGTCCAGCCGTAGGAGCGTCGTGAAGTTGCTGGAGCACGGCTAGTCGAAGGTGCTTGGGAACGACCAGGAGGAGCTCCGGGCCGTCAGGACGAACGCTAAGAGGGCATAAAGTTCCATCGCGCAAGGTGAACATCCGGAGGGACGGGTCATTGGGCGAGGAGCTTAGGCGTTCCATAAGTGTTCGAATAACAGGATCTTTGCGCTGCTTGTCGCCAATATGGAGGAAGTCGGAGATGGACAGAACACTGATGTACGAGTATGCATCGGTATCGTCCGGTTGATCCACGGGATTGCGGGACAGGCAGTCAGCGTCTTTATGCAGGCGCCCTGACTTACACATAATAGAATATGCATATTCCATGTGATGATCGGCTACGACACAGAAGCTGCGACCGAAAAGGTACGGCCGGAATTTCGCGACCGCCCATACGAGCGCGAGACATTCTCTCTCGGTAATGGAGTAATTTCGCTCGGGCGTGGAAAGAAGGCGGCTAGCGTAAGCGATGACACGGTGTTGGCCCTGTTGACGCTGAGCGAGGACAGCGCCGATGCCATGACCACTCGCGTCAGTTCGTACTTCAGTGGGCGCAGAAGGGTCAAAATGTGACAGAATTGGGGAAGTTGTAAGCCGCTCAATCAAGGTAGAAAACGCTTTCTACTGCAGAGGTCCCCAAGAGAAAGAGACGTCTTTCTTAAGAAGGTCAGTGAGAAGGTGAGCGGTGTCGGCAAAATTTTTCACAAATCGCCGGAAATAAGAGCATAAGCCCAGCAAACTACGGACATCGTTTGTTGAGCAAGGTACAGGAAAATTTCGCACGGCGGGAACTTTCTCTGGATCAGGTTGGATTCCGGCGGCGTTTACGAGATGGCCGAGCATGTTAATTTCACGGCGACCGAAATGGCACTTGGAGGAGTTTAGCTGAAGGCGAGCCCTGCGAAACAGGGAGGGTATGGTTGTGAGGCACCGCAGGTGGCTCTCAAAGTTCGGCGAAAACACAATCACATCGTCGAGGTAACAGAGGCATGTAGACCACTTCAAGCCGCGCAAGATGGATTCCATCATGCGCTCGAATGTAGCTGGCGCATTGCATAATCCAAACGGCATGACATTAAATTGGTACAGACCGTCCGGTGTGACGAAGGCTGTTTTCTCGCGGTCCATCTCATCGACGCTAATCTGCCAATAGCCGGAGCGGAGGTCAATTGATGAAAAGTATTGGGATCCGTGAAGGCAGTCAAGAGCATCATCAATGCGCGGCAGGGGATTAACATCCTTCTTTGTTATTCTGTTGAGGTGACGGTAGTCAACGCAGAAGCGCCACGAATTGCCTTTTTTCTTTATTAAGACAACCGGTGATGCCCACGGGCTACTGGAAGGTTCAATGATGTCCTTGTCCATCATCCTGTCAACTTCTTTCTGTATGATGGCCCTTTCTGTTGCGGAGACACGATATGGGGCCGCCTATGAATGGGGCTGGCGTCACCGGTGTTGATGCGATGCGTGACAACAGATGTCTGGCCAAGTGGACGGTCGTCCAAATCAAAGATGTCCCGAAAAGATGACAGGAGGTGACGAAGAGCTGTTGTTTGCTCGGAAGGAAGGTCAGGGGCGATCATCTTAGAAACATCGTCCGCAGGCGTCGAGTACGGAGGAGTGGGTGAGAAAAATGCGTTGGTATTGAGGAAGGATGCAGAGGTCAAAGAAGAAATCTCAAATTCTTCCAAAGGAGTGATATGCGCTATGGCGATACCGTGTGGCAGCACATGCTACGAAAATCCAAAATTGAGGATGGGCACGCGAGCGCAGTTTTCGCGGATCCGGATTAAGGTGCTCGGTAGGGCAATATTGCGCGACAAAACCACGTCAGTAAGCGGCGACACGACGTACTCGCCATCAGGTACGGGAGGATAGGGCGTCAGGAGGACATTTGTAGCCGCTTGTGGAGACAGCCTTGCAAACTCAGGAGATCATAAGCAGTGTGAAACACAAGTTGTTGCGTCGGCAGCAAGCGGCAGATCCAACTGTACAACACCTGCGGAGCAGTCAATTTGGGCAGAGTGTTTCGAAAGGAAGTCGAGGCCGAGAATTAGGTCGTGTGGACAGTGTTCAAGGACGATAAATAGAACAACGGCATAATGGCCCCCAATGGTCACACGTGCTGTGCACATTCCAAGGACAGGTGAAGTACTCCCATCGGCGACTCGCACAGTGCACGGTACGGCGGGTGTCAGAATTTCTTGAGCCTTCGGCGGAGAGCACCGCTCATAACTGAAAGCTGCGCTCCTCTGTCAACGAGAGATGTAACAGGAACGCCATCAACTTCAATATCCAGTAGGTTTCCACATGTAGGCAGGGTCAACAGAGGATTTGTGGGCCGGGTCGGAGTTGCAGCTTCACCTCCGGGAGCTGCAACACCTAGTTTCCCGAAGCGAAGCGAGCCGTTGCAGAAGGGGACGAAGAGCGGTGAACGAGAGGCGAACGGGACCTACGACCTTGCGGAGACGGGGAGCGGCTGGATCTTGGTGAAGCACTGTTGGCGTTGATGTTCCTAGTCGGCCTATAGGACGAGAAAGTACGATTGTCTGGTACTTGGCGGTAGTGACTCGGAGACGACCACCGAGGAGGCGACGACCAATGGTTGCGGCAATGACGGGCAATGCGTCCAATACCGGAACAATTAAAACAGATAGGTTTATCATCCGCTGTGCGCCAGTCAGCTGGGTTGCGACGAGGGGGCGGAAAGCTTTGCGTCTGGGAGCGAGCGGCCGGAGAAATCTGGTAGGTGTTTGTATGGCGGACCGAGCAGAGAGATGGAATGCCCAAACTTGCTATGTCCTCCCGAACGACCGCTTCTGTAAGGGAGATAGCGGGCACGCTTTCCCGACAGTCAGAACGGACTGGAGCCGGAGCCATGGCCTCAAGCTCACGGCGAACGATGCGCGTGATTTCTTCCGGTCCTGTGGGCTGAACAAAGCGCGGCGGGTCTTCGCAAGAAGATGTCGCGGCGGTGTTGGGCAATCGGTCGAAAGTCTGAGCGACGCGGCGGCCCTTCGCTTGTTCGAAGCGCCGGCACTGCTTTATAATTGCATCCACAGTGGCACAATCCTTGCACATCAGGAGATTGAAGGCATCGTCTGCAATACCTTTCAATATGTGACCAATCTAGTCTGCCTCGATCATATTGTTATCAGCCTTGCGACAGAGGGCCAGCACATCCTGCATGTAGAAGACATAAGTTTCTGTGGACGTTTGAGCGCGACACGCAAGTTCTTTTTTGCCGCCAGCTGACGACCGACAGGTCTGCCAAACAGGTCTCGCATTTTTTCTTTGCAGACATCCCAGCTCGTTAGGTCAGCTTCGTGTGTGTCGTACCATTGCCTCGCTGTTCCTCTTAGGTAAAACATCACGTTTGCTAGCATCATTGTTGGATCCCACCTGTTGTTGTCGCACACTCGTTCGTACATCGTAAGCCAGTCCTCGACGTCGGCGTTGTCCGTGCCACAATATATCCCTGGGTCCCGCTGATGAGTGAGGATGACCGTTGGCACGGGCTGCTGAGGCGTTATCGCTTGTGTCGGTTGATTTGCCATTCTGGCGGCAGGTAGATGACGTCCGCTGCGAAGTTCCGTGATTGTACCCCGCACCTTCCACCAAGATGTTGCAGCAAGAAAGCAGGTCCACGAGTGTAAAATAACGTATATTTACAACTGGCGTATATGGCGTTCAGGCAACTGCCAGACTTCGTCTTCGTCTAGTTCAATCCAACTTCTTCGTTCCCTTCACCGTAACAATATGATCAAAACAATATTCTGAACCAAATGAACAAAGTTTAGGTCTTTGAGCTAAGGTTTGTACATTAAGTTCAGAAAATTGTCCAGAATTTATGAAGCTAAGAAAATTTAGAATGTGTACATCTACTTTTCACCCGAAGCAGAGGATTCGGCATATCTGGCGCAGCCACGTTTTCGAGAATCTCCTTGTCAAAAAAAGTTATTACAGAAGTCGCAGTTTCACCCGAAAGGCGGAGCATCGATTACGATGACAAATTATTAGACAGCTATAAGAATTGAGAATAGTAGTTTTATCGGCGGTATAAAGTTGTAAGCATTTGCTTACTAACTAAAGTAACAAGCATGGTATCATGCACAGCCAGGCAAATATGAACACATCTCACTCGGTGACCGCGGACACTCGGTCAAAACAGTGACGTGAGAAAGAGCGGCAGCAGCAGCGAGCGCATGGACCTTCGTGTTGCCACTTGCTTCAGCGCTAACTAAGCGGCGAGAACACAGTGCACAAGAAGCTATCAGCGCTCGCTGAACCTAGACTTTGTACCCATGGCAGATTGCTTATATATAAGAAAGGCACCGCGGTCAACCGCGCCGTACACAGCCGCAGGCGAAGTAAAACGCTCCCCCCCCTCCATCACCCGGCGCCTTGTGCACGGTGGAATGCGGGGCGCTTCCTCTCTGCCTTCCTTCCTTGCGCGCGAGATCGAGCTACCATCCTCGACTCATCCTTCCACGCCTTCACTCGTACCCATGGCATGCATGCAGCGCGCGGCCACGATGTTATCGCACATGGACTTTACGTAAAAAATTACGGTGACGTCGACGGAGCAAATAGACCTGGAATGTCTATTTGCTATCGCAAATAATTCCTATCGCAATGAAAAAAAATTTAGCATATGTACCGAAAATAAGAGTAAATATTGTACAATGTGTTGAGGGGCAATAACTTACAGAAAGAAATAGCTAGCTTACCGCGTTAATTAAATTATTCTTCAGTGCACAATATATGCGCGTTCCGTACCACACACGGAGGCTTGAAATTAAGTTCTCATATGAATTAACTTCCCCTTACTGCACAAACTCTACAGCGATATTTTGTCTTTCTTCCACTTTCAACACTGCAATGGCTGGCAGCTGCTCACGTTAATCAACTACTGCTAGCCTATTTCGCATGTCAGTACAAAAAACAACAAAGCAAAGCTTCTTTCATTGGCACGTATCTGCACTTTCACCACATCTGGCAAAAAAAAAATACTATGTTCATTATCTGCGACCATTGCCTATACGAACAATGGAGGAATGTATACCAGACTCTTATTTTGTTGTTGTTAACATAATTTTTACAGCGAAGCTCTACATGGCTAGGGCTTTTACGCGGTACCTCTTAAGTGGTCATCGTCTCCTTCCGCTGGTGGCTCCGTTACCGCCCATTGCTTAAAGGGAAGCTGCAACGGTTTTCAATTTCCATGAATTGCGGGGGTTGGGAAGAAGGGACCTATTAATTTACAGTTCTGAATTTCTGTTTTGTTAGTATAAGGGGCAGAAATCGCTTTCTAAATCCCCCCCCGCGGACACGCCACCGTCGCTTCCCGGAGCGCCGGGTGAGGAGGTAGCCGGAGGAAAGAACCAAGAGAGTGCCGTCATTCCCGGAGACCGTACTGCCGGGCCGCCGTGCTGGCATGTGCTGTCTTGTTTCTTTCCGTCCTGCGCTTTACTAAACGACGCTACAGAGATCTGCCACCGCTCACATTTCTTTTCTTTTGCGATTTTCGTGAATCGTGCTTCCTTTCTGTGCTGCGAGAGTTCCTACAGCCAAGGGCGCCAAACATGCCCTCGTTCTGTGCTGCATTCGGCTGTGCGAACACAGGCGGGCGAGGCGATGCGGTGTTTCACATGTGCCCGAAGGACAAGAAACTTGCAGTGCACTGGGTCCGTGCGGTGAGGAGAGATAATTTCGTGCCGACGAAATCAACTGTGCTGTGCTCACACCATTTCCGCGACAATGATTATCATCGGAGCTTGACAACGATGCGTGCAATCGGTATTCTAATTAAATCGGCGCGACTGAAGCCCGGTGTTGTTCCGTCTATATTCTCCCACAAGGGAAACACCTCGCCACCTCAAAAAGCGGCCTTCGGCAAGAGGAGGAAGGGTGAGGTAAGGGTTTCAATGTGCACACGGGCAATTTTTTAAACAGATGATCACCTGAGTGTCGAACAAACGGCCTTACAGCGGCCTATGACGAAGCGAGGTGGAGGCACAGCCGGGAATATGCACATGCGTGCAAAGTTCTTGCCGTTTTCATCCTATTTTTCCACTCCGCTTTGTCACGGAACACTGTACTACGGCTGTTTGTTCGGCGCTGTTTTGATACGGTGAAATAACTGGCCGGGGGTACGCTTGCGCATTCAGTGATATTTGCTATTCGTCCTACCACGCGGTGCCTGCAGGTTTAGCTGTTCATCATTCGTGTTCAAATCGCACGACGTGAAGCGTTACGGTAATATTTTCTTGCTCGCGTTAGAGTAGTTTAACTCGGCGTGTGAAAACTTCGTTCCGTAGATTTCGCACTCACAGCTTGCTACTAGCAGCGAAATGCCGCAGAAACGAGCGTCCGCACAGCCGCGCCAATGGCAAGGCGAACGGGCTCAAATAATGAAGTAACGCTGTAAGGTATTGAACTTGCGTTCGACGTGGTGTAGCCCAATACAGGCATCGCTGCTGGAGAAAAAAATGTTTCTTGCCTTTGTACCTAGAGAACTAGGTATGCATCACGCATGGCAAAATTATTATTTGAAAGTACTTATATTACATTACTCATTAGTTTCTTATTACGCTCATTGATTTGAATTACATTACCAATTACCGCTTGCAAAAAAGTAATGATAGTACTTTACGATTGCTTCCAAAAAATTTTCATGCATACAAGAAGTAAAAAGCAAAGTATAAAGGGGCGCCAACCTTTCTTCAAGGTAACATACACTTGCCGACATTTGATGCCCTACACCCCTACCCCTCCCCCCCCCATGTTTCTCTACGACATCTCCCGACACTACCAACGTTCTGGCGCCGTACACAGCTTACTGTTGCATACTTAACTCAATCAATAAATTACTTTAGCCATGAAATTACCGACATCAAATAATTCACATTACTAAATCACTAGACAACTAATCCATCACATAAATTACTGAACAAGTATTTCAATTACTGTAACTAATCCAACTGTTGTCATGTTGGCTGATATGCATGATATGCTGAAATTCATGACATCCATGCCTTGCACTCTTTCAGGTTCTAGCAGAGCACCTTGAGAACCAAGCCCCTGATACACCCGTTCCACTACCACCACCATAGCAGCCAGTGTGACACAAGCATACAACGTTGAAGAGTTTGAAGTAGCCAAACGCGGCACTTATGTTTTCGATCGTGTATCAACACGCAAAAAACCACGGAACTTTAAACAAGCAGCGGCAAGGTGCTTGACATCGCAGAATTGCACCCATGTTTACTATCTAATGAGATGTTAGTGCTTCGGCATTCTTGCAGCAGCAAGTTCCCAGTGACACTTTAGCGCGTTTTTCTCCCGTAATTGGAACGTGCAGCTACATGAGAAGACATACGTACCAGCTAACATTTCCAACGCGCGAGAAGGCGCACACATCGCTATTGGCACACAACATCGTCGTTGCCCCCGTTGCCGCCATCGTTTTCTGTATCGGCTGTCGGTTCGAACATGTACGGCCAAAATACAAGCTCTTTGAGACAGCAAGAACGTTCCATAATACTTACAACTCAGTTGTGAAGCCAGAAAAGAACAGCGTGCTACGCTCTGAAACGGCGGCGCCGACCGGCGATCACCGTGAATGACGTCACAGGGGTCCCGACCAATCACGGGCAACAGCGGCATTCGCGCGATGCCCTGGGGCGCTGGTGCGCGTTTTCTTGCGAAAAACAGCCGCTTGCGTTTGTTTCCGCCCTTATTAAACGAAATATTCGTGTTCAGTGGACTCAAAACTGTAGAAGGCTGCAGGGAACTCATTTTTTTTTTCGAAAATGTTTCAGCTTCCCTTTAAGGGTGTATGACCAGTCATTGGCAAGAGGAAACTATCGTCATCGTCATCATCATTATCATACACTATCATAATCAGCAATTGCTCGAGCATCGCTGTCTTCTTCCACAGCTGCCTCATTTATGCTCCTCGTAGCCGCCGCCCGCGGGCCGTACGACGTTTTGTCGACCACCTAATGCCCCAACCACTGGCACCCATCGGCGAGCTTCGGCACCCACCGAAGCGTCAAAAAATTGGCACTGGCTTAGCTCGGCTATGCCATGATATACGTAGCAAAACTAAGGCATAGCATGGTTAGCCTTGGTTAATCTTGATTGCAAGTACAGGTTAGTTTGGTTGTCTAGTATCTTGCGGCGTTTAGCTAGTCGTTCGGCGCGCTGTTCGGCTGTTTCCTGAGCGATTCGTTTCCTTTTCATCTCGTTCCGATGTCGATTCCAGGCCTCCTCCTGCTTATAAGAATTGTCGCCGTCCATACAGCCGCCTCAACTGTGGTTGCGGCGCACGCGAGTTCTCCTTTTTAATACTCCGAGATGTTATCAGGCATGCGACTCAGCAGGCGGAGCGAGCGGAGGCAAGCACAACGACGAGGAACGCGGTATGACGCCACACCAAACGGCGGCTGCGGCAGGCGCGGCGCTGCGCAGCGGCGGAACACCTGTGACGCGGTGCTACTAGTGGCGCATGAGCAGTTGTGACTAGAGAGCGAGAGAGACAGAAATATCCGCAGCGAGGCGCGCGTTGTGACGTAATATGCCTCCTCTGAGCACCGCCACGGCGAAATCGCAAGTTCGCGGCCAGTAAATATTTCGCTTTAAAAGCATCAAAAACGTCGGTCGTGAACAGGGCGAAGCGTTACGACGCCCAGCGATTATGTCGACTGTCGATGCTAGAAGTTCGCCGACGCGAGGCGAAGCTTCGCCGTCGTGCAGCAATGAGAGGCTGCGACGCGTCACCGGCTCTAACCAATCGGAGGCTGCAAAGCCTCCGGCTGTAATGCCTTTGATGGCCGCCCATGCGAAGACGCCAACACCAACAATCGTCCGAGTTCTTTGACTGCACGAGGCGCGCAACGGTGTTCCTGCAAGACAGTGTTGTAATAGTAGGCCGACAACGACACGACCGACAGCCGTGGCTTCTGGCAGTGCGACGTGGATCCGAAGCGATTTCGAACGACGCCGACAAATCCACCCTGCTTATAGGCTTCCGCCGGTCTCAGTGCGATCGTCTACTAAAACATCCAACGCAATCACGATTGCCGCAACGTGTACTTTGTCGTGCTCAAAACGAATGAAGACATGCTTCCGAACTTCGAAGTCTGGATAATCAGCCCTCGCCTACCTCCAATGTTTTTTACGTTATGCGTAGGCCTAGCGCATCCATCGAGTTCGTAACAGGCTAGTGAACGAGCCACGCTGAAAAACTCTGTGGAAGGTAATGAATTTTCAGTTCCGTTTGGTGCTGCAGCGATTTAAAATATGCCATTTCTGACTTCGGTGTGGTGGGTGATGCGGTGAATGAACCAAGTGTAACTTCGGGTGGTGAACCGCGGCATGTTTCGCGTGGTCTCGGGATACTCAAGTTTCATGGCGAGCTCTGCGCTGTTTCAAGTGGCAAACATAACTTTCTAAAGCCAAGGACACGAGTAGCCGAACAATGAGAAGTACGTATACATCATCAGCCATGCCGCCCGTTTCAGTTGACTCTTCTGTTCGGCATGTGAATCCAGTTCAGTGCAAGTTCACTGTACTCCTTCACTGACTTCGTTCAAGTGCATCCGTCTTTTGGGATAGTTAGGGATAAATTGCTCGTGCAGCACTCAAGAACACTAACGCATTGAAGGATACGTGATGCAGCGCAGTCAAGTTTGAGTCGGTGTGTCCTTATACATGAGCACTGCAAAAATAAATGATCTGTTTGCAACGTGTGCACCCTTTGCTGTGCACAGAAGCACCTGCATCATACAAGACCTATGCATGTAGCAGCCTATGGGCACGTTGCAAGTTACTGCGCTGCACTTTACCCCAATTCTTCCTTCCTCAAATAAGAATCTCTATCTCTCTAGGCGGCGCCCTGTCTTTCCAACCCCTCGCGCCATCTGACGAATAGTTGCGCGAATGCGGTAGGGTTACTCACGGCGTCAACAGCTCGCGCTGCGTGTTTGGCGCCCTGCCAAACGGTAGCGATGGCGCGAAACAGCGTGCCGATATTAATTTTAACCGGGTTTCGGGAATTACAAGATCTTGACAGCTTTTTTCGTGAAAAGAATTTAGGGAAAGGAAGTCGTCTATTTGAAGTGGGGCACGTCTACGACGTGAGGGAAGTGTAGAACTCGAACTGATCGGAAGTGACTGCTAGGTGTATTCCGCAAACGAAAAATAACGCACCAGCGAGAAGCGTGAAGCTCAGCGTAAGTTAGTTATCTACGGTGTGGACGCATGAAACTATAGGTGACATTGATTCTTGAAGGTCGGCGACAGCAGACAAATCCTACCGGAGAGCTGCGATTGCCGTGCTGGCATCGCAGGGAAGTGCAACACGCCGCGGTAGTTTCCCTCTACATACAGGACGGCAAATGCCAATCCAAAACAGCTCATCCAAGAACGTGGGGCGTACGAACGACTCCTAAGACCTACCCGAGGTATTGTAACGTTGCTCTCCCCCAACACAAAGAAGGTGAGGAACTTACCAGCTGTGTCAGACTACGCTGGGAAATATTTTCGCCCAAGTTAATGGAAGTTCGATACTTCTATGTTGCGATTTTTCAGTGCGTGCAAAGGAGGTTCCAATAAACCACGTCGTCAAATATTTTGGCGATCTCAACTGCCCCTTAGTTGATATGCTGGGCGCAGAAGAGGTGTATGCCAGCTGAGCCAGCTGCAACCCCTCCTCGTAGCTCTCAGCAAGCCCTAGCGCTGTTTGAAAGGGAGAAGATTGGGAAAGGGTTCCACAGCTTTACTGCGGTACAGTGAGGAAACGAACTACTTTGTTTGCTGCATATTCTGGTACGTACTGCAGGTGTCCCGTTGGTGCCATCATTGCTGTAAAAGCAACTAATTCAGCGTTAACGCACCTGACATAACGCTGTAACATAAAACAGCTTCTGCCGTCGGACGAGCGCGATCCAGTGTTGACGCCGTTCTGCTTCATACCGTCGGCTTGGAAACCTGTAAAACTTTCTTCCTCGTGAGTTGGTGCACCTGCTGTTGCAGCCCACTAGGCAACAGCTCGGGTTGCACTTCGGCATTGCTCAGAAAAGGCAACAGCTACGCGCGAAACAGTGCACTGAGAGGCTTTACGAACGCAAGCGGGCCGGTCGTATCCTGCCAGGTCCGCGCTCGCCGCCGCAAGGGGCGCCCTAGCAAGAGCGCGAACTCAAAGGGAAGCTCATTACATATCGAAGCGAGATCGGGATGCCTTAGAACACGCACTTATAAAGCGAGATATAAGAAGGAAGAAGAAGCATGTGCTAGCTGCGGCAGAGCTAGGGAAACGACGGAGCATGTTTTATTAGAATGTGAAGACGTCTACCCGACGGTCGATTTAGGAACCACTGGCCTTCATGAAGCCCTTAGGTTAAGAGGGAGCAGTGGTAAAGCAAACATGTCCGCAATAGGCATTAGTAAGAGGCGATTGGAGGAATGGTGGAAGAAAAGTGGGGAAACGACAAAAGCAGGAGACGTACAAAATCACAGTTCGCAATAGGGGATCAGAAAATTTGGGCGTGGTAGTTCATAGTGTTTTTTTTTTCATTGTTTAACCTAGGTAGGATATTAAGCAGTATAGTAGCAAGAGCTTGGCGGCGCAACCCACCGCCCCGTTCCAAAAGGTACGCTCATAACATCAATCCACCCATCCAACTACGTTCGCAACCTGCCTATACCGGGATAGCTTCAATGCCTGCTTCGGAAGCAGCAAGTACGGAGTCAATGAAACTGCAATAGATTTTTTTATCTCATTCTTTCGTTTATGGAAAGCGGAGATGGTGGGGGAAGGTGAAAAGGTGTCATCAGTGCTTTGTGCAGTCGCTATGCTTATACTGCCCAAATCTATTCAGCTTCTACTAAAATGTTTCTTGCTGCGATACTATAAATTGTAGTCAGGAAAAAGATCAAGTCAAAAACCTGGTTACTAATGCATCTGCGCAGAATGTGTTTGATCAACACGTTAACATTTCCACTGCAACATTGTGCCAATGAATAGCATATGTGCTTGAAATAAATATATTTCGTAAAGGTGAACGACTGGCCCTACAATAGAAAACTTTGAAGTAGCACTGCAAAAAGTACGGCCATGCGTATGAGCCACAACAGAACTACTGCTTGCTCAGCCGACTTCCTCGGAGGCACCTCTATAAAGATTGTTCGGGCCCTTCCCATTCTGGGTGTAACATTCAGCTCTTCTATCAACTTTTCTACTTAAGTGACCAGCACTGTATCTAAGGATTGCTCCATTCTTGGGTTTGTGTCCTGCGTCTCCCTTCCCTTATGACGAGGTTTTCCGAGCACTCTAGACTTCTATCATTCTGCCACGGATTTAGTACTGCTCATCAGAATATTACCCGTACCAAACTCGCTTAGCTAGCAAACTTGAGCCTGTTTAGCGCCGGACAACACGCACCCTCTACTCCTGTCTTGGTGGTCGCAAGCTCATGCCAGCCTACGATGATTGCCTCAAAGCCATCAAGTGGCCACACACTGCAATACCAGCGCAACATTGCACTAGTCTATTCTTCAGGGTGCTTGACGGCTCTCTGGACAGCACTCGTCTTTCTTCTTCACTTCGTCCGAGCAAGTGGTCAGCACAGCCTGAGCGCCATCAGGCCTGTATGGCCTGACGCCCACAACTGGCTTACAACTTATATCTGGCTACAGGGCTTTCTCTCCACTCCCCTGGCCATTTGGATTCCCATTCCTTGCGACCGGACTAAATTGGCACTCCTGTGTGTTGTGCACCTGTCGATTGTGTGCATGTGTGCTGTGCTGTGTGATTGAGCAAGTGTGTGCGTGTGTGCGCGCGCGCACACACTACACCCTACAAATTCCTGCTCTATATGACTGGCTATCAGACGCTCTAGCATACAGGCGCCAGCCTTTCTTTCAGTCTGCAGTGCCATGTTACCACTAAGATTATTATTATTATTATTATTATTATTATTATTATTATTATTATTATTATTATTATTATTATTATTATTATTATTAGCATCGTCACTACGACCACATTGATTGTGTTGAATCCAGTGTGACACACAATTTAAAATACTTCGGAAGCTTCGTGCGCTCTCCCTCTTCTAAAAAGAGCGTCAGTGATGTAGGTTTTCTTGATAAAAATGCTGATGTCTGAAACACTACTGATGCCTTAGCAGAAAATTTCTCGTCGCTATATGGTGTGAAATATGCTTCAAGTAACCTTCCTTCTCAGTCTGGCACGGTGTGTACGCTGTCAGTCAATGAAAGCCTTCTTTTCAAGTGTATGAAGTGCCTCATCAGCACCACAAGAAAGTGCCTTTCTTGTGGTGCTGATGGCATTTCTTCCGCAGAGCATAAGACGTAAGGAAGCATACTTGTTCCCTGTTCTCCATAAGCATCTTCTATAGTTCCCTAAAGTCTAGTACGTTTTCTAGCACTCGGAAGGTAGCATGGACATTGCCCGTGCACAAATCGGGTGCTAGAGTAGTTACTAACTGCCGGCCTATATCTATCCTCTGCAATATGTCAAAAGTGTTTGAGTCGGTATTGGATTCGTTGCTTTCGGTTAGTGCTAAGAGCACTTCAATAAATTAACAGCGCGGCATTGTGTGCCGACAACTTAAAACCATTTGAAACCGTCAGCAGTGTTCACCACTGCATCGACCTCCGAAAAGATGTTTTTTCACTCTCAAACTGGTGCAGAAAGAATAGGTACTCTTAAATGCTTCCAATACTATGGCAATAAGTTATATGCGGAAAGCACACAATGTTAAATTTTCATACACACTACAGAATGCTCCACTTCTTCGATAAAATGCTAAGCTTCTCTTCACATAGATAATTACATGAAATGCCTTTCACGCTCTTGCGATTGTATGCCGTATATTGCATGATTTCCATTCACCTGTTGTGTTTCTGAAATTCTGCTGTGTGCCTCCCACTACTAGCGTATGCCTCTGTAGAAAAGGGTGTAACGAGGAAATCTAATTCTGACCTCATGCAACGCGTCCAGAAAAAATTGCTATCTATCTTCAAGCACCACATTTGCCATTCTGGCTACCCCCGTCGAGCCTTCTCAAATATGTGACGTCTCCTTTGTAGCAATGGCTACGAACGGGTCGATGTCTGGTTTTCCCTTTATTAACTTCTCAAATATACCTCAACTCGTACCTCTAGATTGGAAATTTAATTAATGACACATTTGCTGCTGTATAAGGTGGTCCATGACATTATACATTCCCTAATGCTTCTTGACCATATGCATTATACAGTATACCACAGTATACCAAGCAGCATTCCGTATTCGTTGCCTGGCCTTGTTGCAAGATTGTGCTATACAAGTCTCGACTCCAAAACACACAATAAGAACTGTGCCTGTATTGACATACTTCAGAGTTGACTTCCTGTGTTTTGTGTATCATCATCATCATCATCATCTTGCTTACGCCCCCTGCAGGGCAAAGGCTTCTCCCATACTTCTCCAACTGCACCGGTCATATGTTAACTGTGGCAATGTTGTCCCAAAAAGTTCTTAATCTCATCCGCACACCTAACTTTCTGCCGCCCCCTGCTGCGCGCCCCTTCTCTTGGAATCCAGTCTGTAACCCTTAATGGCATCGGTTATCTCCCCTCCTGATTACATGCCCTGCCCATACCCATTTCTTTTTCTTGATTTCAACTAAGCAGTCATTACTTCGCGTTTGTTCCCTCACCCAATCTGCTTTTTTCTTATCCCTTAACGTTACACCTACCATTCTTCTTTCCAGAGCTCGCTGCGTCGTCCTGAAATTAAGTAGAACCCTTTTCGTAAGCCTGCAGGTTTCTGCCCCGTACGTCAGTACTGGTAGGACACAGCTGTTATGCACTTTTCTCTTGAGGGATAATGGCAACCTGCTGCTCATGATCTGAGAATGCGTGCCAAATGCACCCCAGTCAATTCTTATTCTTCTAATTATTTCTGTCTCATGATGCGGATGTGCGGACACTACCTGTCCTAAGTAGATGTATTCCCTTACCCCTTCCAGTGCCTCGCTACCTACCGTAACCTGCTGTTCTCTTCCGAGACTGTTAAACATTAGTTTTCTGCAGATTAATTTTTAGACCCACCCGTCTGCTTTGCCTCTCCAAGCTAGTGAGCATGCATTGCAATTGGTCCCCTGAGTTACTAAGCAAGGCAATATTATCAGCGAATCGCAAGTTACTAAGGTATTCTCCATTAACTTTTAACCCCAATTCTTTTGAATCCAGGTCTTTGAATACCTCCTGTAAAACGCTGTGAATAGTATTAGTATCGGATAATTATGTATGATTAAAGGGGTTGAGACACCAAATTTTGAGGCTATAAAAAGCATGTTGTAGGCTGCTTCCGTATGCAAGGACACCCAGAACGAGGTATTGGACGCTGCAAACATTTCAAAATAATTTTAATTGAGCTCCAAAGAGTCATTAAAAACTCCTTCTCGTAGTCGAGACCCATCGCTAGCGCGGCAGTTACTACGTCACAGAGGAGGAACGAAAATATTGACGTCATAGCACACCAGCACAAAAGCGTGACGTATGATGAGTAGCGATGAAATGCCGATTACGGAGCCTGCTGAGCCGAGCAACCGAGCATAGCCTCCACTACGACCGAGCTACAGGCATATAGAAATCCTTTCTTAATGCAAAGAAGGGGTAAGGCGTGCAGACACGGACACAAGAGGAGACAAGTGGACAACACGAACGCCGCACGCCGGCCCGCGAACGGCAAACTGCGTGCGGCGAGTTCCCCTGCGGACGGGCCTTTACACGTTTGAGTGTAACACTAGCCGGCCGACTCCGAAAGGGACCAGCATATGCGGCGTTCGTGTTGTCTGCTTCTCTCCTCGCATAGTCGCGTAGTTCGGCAGCTCGGAGCGGACTCTCCTTCGCTTGGCCTTTCCACGTTACCGGCCCGTCCACGTTACCGGCACGGAAACTCGCGGCACGCCGTTTGCCGTTCGCGGCCCCCATGCGACGGCGGTTTTGCTCGCGAACGGCGAGATTTCCTTGCCGTAGAGAGGACGGGCCCGGGACCCATTTGCGCGGCAGCCGTACGGCGAAGCGGCCAATCAGCGACCGAGAAGTGGTCGCTCTGGCATCGACGGCA
Organism: Dermacentor variabilis; assembly: GCF_050947875.1. Classification (NCBI taxonomy): domain Eukaryota; kingdom Metazoa; phylum Arthropoda; class Arachnida; order Ixodida; family Ixodidae; genus Dermacentor; species Dermacentor variabilis. The sequence goes on along the minus strand of NW_027460423.1, from coordinate 1,265,743 downwards.
GCTTCACCACCTCTGATCGTTCGGCGCCGCCGATATCGTCGCTAGGCCTTTTCCGGTTCACTTCAAAGCTAAAGCTTACGGCGCTTCGGAATAAATCACCGACTCTCACAAGCCGCAATATTTTCTTACCGTTGTTGTCGCTCTTCGCAATAATTATAATAATCGCGACATGCACTTCTAATCGCCAGTGGTTGACCTCTGCTGGCAGAGCACGCGTATGCGCGAGCAGACGACGCAGCATAGTTTTACGTCACTATTTTTTGTGGGCCACGTGACCAAGCCATGTTGTGTTTCCTCCTCTGTGACGTCATAGCAACCCCCGGAGCCCAGAAACCGAAACCAAAATCGCTCGGTATAATAATGCTATTATTAAATTATTTATCGGATATATATGAATCCCGTTGTGTGTATCGTGCTCCCTGAAGCATGACGCAACGTTTGAATCAACAAACCCATGAACGAAAATTTTGATGTCTCCACCCCTTTAACTCTCTTTTACTCGTCCTCGCTTCGTTCTTTCCCTATTTGTTTCTCTATCATGCATTTCTTTGTCTACCGCATTCATATTTTCTGTACATTTTGTCTCGCATATTGCTCGTTAAGTGCACCCGTACGAAGGCCCTATAGCTGTTCCGGGGTTCTATAACAAACATTTGAATGATTTATTATTATCCTTGTATAAAATTTGCTTTTAAGTAAGTACTAGTATATTATTTCAGCGCAGTAGCGTTTGCGCAATTAAAAAAACGCACGAATTAAGAACGTGCAATAATAATATTCTATGTACCTGATTATATCCATTGTGCTATTAATTTCTTCTGAGTTTTAATAATGGTTGGCTACTGTATCCAGTGTTGTGCAGTAAAATAGTACGCCAAAGCAATTATTGCGCGCCTCACAGAACAAGTTGAATGTATCTTTCTCTGTCAAAACATCATAGCAGGTGAAAAACGATAAAATGGTATTCTTTTTATGGTGACGATGTGTATAAATGTGAAAATAACCTGTTCACACATATATATATATATATATATATTATGCACATGAGCTGCCGCCACACATTTGAATAAGCGTTTCAATAATGCGACTTGGCAAAGGGTAGCTAAAGCTAACCATATCATATTGACGGCAAATGAAGACGCGGACAGCGGAGGAGGAGGAGGAGGAGGAGGAACTTCATTATTACGGAAACTGTTGCGTGGTTTATTCCTGGGTGGTTCCCTCTGACAGGGCTCCACTGGCGATCGCGGCTCGCCGGGCGTGGTCGAGGGTCGTCAGTTGGCTTCCCAGGTCCAGTTCGGAGAGTCTCGCCTCCCAAGACCTCGTAGTGAGTGTGTGTGTTGTCACTCGTGGCGAAATTGCGTCGCCCGGACGGTGGGTACATTCGTGTGTTATGTGCGCGAGTGTTGCTGTGTGGTTGCTACAGCAGGGACATGTCCGGGACGTATAACTGTCTGGGGAGATTGCGTGTAGACGAGACAAGTGTGGGTATGTGTTAGTATGCAGGCGGCGCCAGTCCCTTGCCTGGAGTTTATTGAGAGCTTTGTGTGGGGGAGCGTATTGCGTTCTTCCGAGACGCTGGTCCTGTAGTATTTGTTGACCTGTCGTTAACTCGTGGGTCGCTCGTCGGTCTGTCGGGGGCTGAAGAATGATGTGGTCTGCCGCTCGGCTAGTGAGACCTCGAGCTGCGCAGTCCGCCTCTTCGTTTCACCGCAGGCCTTCGTGCCCGGGGCACCAGACGATACCGTGGGTCCACTCTAGTGAGCGACCCAGGATTCGAATGGCTTGTATAGGGGGCGTTCCATTCATGTATAAACGACACGCCGCTTGTGAGTCCGTAAGGACGCGTGCGGACCTTCCCTTGCTCTCGGCGTCGCGAAGTGCGAAAGCGATCGCTGCTGCTTCTGCTGCTGCGCTGCATGTGGCGCGGATGGAGGCAGAGACTACCAGGTTCCCCTGATTGACAACCGCGGGTGTGTATTTGGGCCCGCAACGTGGTGACGAAGGATACAGGCTAGCGTCCGTATAGTATGTATGTGGGTCTCTGAAGCAACGTTTGTGCAACATGCGCGCACGCGCTGCTCTTCTCTCTTGATTGTGGGTGGGGTGCATGTTCTTGGGGATAGGGTCTACTACAATGTTCTCTCTAATGTGGTTAGTCAGGAGTTGTGTTGCTTCTTTGCAGTACTGAAGTGTCAGCGGGTACCCTAGCCGTTGAAGAAGGTGTCTTCCCTGTTGAGTCTTGTTGAGGCGCTCCCTCTGCGCTATAGATATGAGCGTGGCGCTTGCTAGCTCCTCAAAGGTGTTGTATACACCTAGCGCTAGTAATTTCTTTGTGCTTGTGCTTGACGGTAGCTGTAAAGCCGTTTTGTACGCCATTCTTATGAGAGTGTCCATGCACTCTGTCTCGCTTTTGCGCTTGACTTGATACGGGAGTGCGTACGTGACACGGCTGATGTCGAGGGCTTGTACCAGTCCTAAGATATCGTCCTCTGTGAAACCATCTTTGCTGCGCCCTACTCTGGCGATGAGTGATGCGGTGCTTCTTATAACGTGATTTAATTTCTCTGAGGCTACCTTTATGCCGTTGTTCTCCTGGACGTGCATACCTAGTAAGCGTGCGGTCGGGACGCGCTTTATAGGTTGTCCGGCAATCTCGAGATGTATTGGCGGGGCTCAATGTTCCTTAGTTCGCTTGGGCCGGATTTGAAGGTACTCCGACTTGTGTGGGGCACACCTCATTCCTGCTGTGGTTAGGTATGACTCGATGTGTCCGATAGCTGTGAATACAATTCGTTCAAGAAGCTTGCCCAGGCAAGACGTGAGCGAGATCGGTCGTAATTGATCAAGCCTGCGCGGTTTTCCCGGTTTGGGTATAAGGACTATGTGAGCTGTAGTCCATTCCTCGGGTAATGTTCCGCCCGGTGTCCATATTTCTTCGTTCAGCTGCTTTGTAAAGGCTCGCAGGGTTTCATCACTTAGGTTTCTCAAGGTGGCGTTCGTGATTCCGTCGGGACCCGGTGCCGTGTTTTTCTTGAAGCTCTGTGCTGCCGCGTATACCTCCGCATACGTGATGGGTGCATCAAGTATCTCGTTCGGAGGTCCCGGATATTGAGGGTATGGTTTCGTATGCCTGGTCCGGTTTCCCGTCTATGTTTGCTGTAGTTCCTGTAAGAGTTCATCCTGGGTTCCCGGATATTCGCCAACGAGTTTTTGTAGGGTTGTGCTTGTTTTCGTATTTGAAGGATCGATGATGCTGCGGAGTATGTTCCACGTCTTTTTGGTGCTTAGCGTGCCTTTAAGCGAATCGCAGAACGTACGCCAATTGTCTCTGTGAAGCTTCAGGGCATAATTGCTGGCCTGTTTTGTGACGTTTGATATCCTAAGTCTAAGTTTGCGATTTAGCTTCTGTTTCTTAAATGATATTGCGCGACATAAAAACGACACGGACGTGAAAGAAGACGACACACCGTCTTCTTTGGTGTGTCGTCTTCTTTCACGTCCGTGTCGTTTTTATGTCGCGCAATATCATTTAAGCAATGGATTACCAACTTGCCCGGAACGCTGCTCTCATTAGCTTCTGTTTGCGCCATCTTTTTGTGAGGCCTCTGCACGCTCCCCATAAGTGTATCAGATGGTTGTCGATTGCCGGCGTGTCGGTATCGGTTCGGTACACTTTAGTGTTGGCGTCTTATAGTTCTTTGATGCGTTGGGCCCACTCCTTGATCGTGCTCAAGCGGCCTTGATGTTCCGAGAAGGGCGGACTTGTATCCAAATCGAGCTGTTGCCTCTCCCTAAACTTTGGCCAATTTGTAATTTTGGCTTTCCCTAGGGGTCGGCGTAGTTTGGCCGAGGTGCTGGTGATTTCGATAATGTAGTGATCACTATCCAGCGAGTCGTCTAGGACCTTCCAGCTTGTTCCCACGGTATCGTTTGTGATGGTGAGATCAGGGGTCGTGTCCCTGCTGGCGCTGTTTCCTATTCGAGTAGGCGTACCTGGTACAGTAATTAGAGTGTATTCGTGGCGCTCTATGGCTTCTAGGAGCTTGGTGCCCTTGGTGTCTGCTTTCGAGTAGCCCCACGTGTTGTGCTTTTCATTGAAATCTCCGGTTATAATTAGGCGATCGCGGTGTTCCAGCATTCCCTGTAGGTGCCGGAACAATGACGCGAAGTCAGCCTCTCTATCGCGGGGGTGCTGTATACGTTGCATACGACTTGTTTAGGTCTTCCCTTCTTGACAGGCTATATCGTGGTGATGAGATGTGGGATTTCCTCACCGGGGAGCACTGTGAGGGTTGTTGCCAAATCTTTGCGGACGAGTGTGGCCACCCTACGGTAGCTGGGGTCGTGCTGTATTTTATACCCCATAATTGGCTTCGGTTGCTCTCACGCCTCTTGCAGTCAGATAATATCCGGGGGTACTAGCGCCGCATGTACGTATAGCGAGAGGGATGCGTGCTTGCTTTTAATGTACCTACAGTTCCCAGACCAGATCGTGATGCTCTCGGTTTCCATTTGAGGTTTAAGGGTCATGATGGGACTTAGAGGGTATTGTGCTGTCTGTGTCGGAAGTTAGCATGCTACCGTCATCTGCCTGAGAGGGTATTTTACTACTTTTTCGTTTACGCTTGGGTTCCTTGGTTAGGGATTCGTTAACGTATTTCTTTAATTCTTCGAATTCCGCAAAAAACTGTGGAAATTGTTGCTGTATTTGTTGTATTATTTGTTGTTGTGATTGTTGCAGTGCTTGTTCCAATTGGTCCTGGGTTACCAGGTTGCTCTCAGACGGTGAGTGCGCCTGAGGCTGCTTTCAATGTGTTGTTTTGGGGGAGGGGGGCAGTGGCAGTTGCGTTTGTAGTGGCGGATGTCCGGTGAGAGTGCTTAGCTGTGGTAATCGAGATGGTGGCGATCGCTCACAGGTCGCAGCGTGTGCCGATTCAAGCATGGCCACTCTTTTCAATAAAGTTTCGATTTTGTGTTCGTAGTCGGTTAGACGCTGTTTTTGCTGTCTATTTTCCTCAATGGCTCTCTGGTATTCTGGATTGTGTGATCGGTGCGGATGTGTTTCGTGGCTTGGGAGAGACGACTTCCGCCCAGCTTACCTCGTGTGAAGGCTTCTGCTTCCTTGCCGGAGGCGACGGGTTCCTTTTGGGTGTCGGTGGTGCCCGATGCTCGCGGCTCGCTGACTGGGAGCCGGAGCAGGATTGGTAGCGGGAGCGTTCCTCGGTATTGACCGGCCGGCCGCGAGTGTCCGCTTTGTAGGTCTCTTCTTCGTCTTCCGAGGCGAACCATCGTGGGGCTTTCGACTTCATCGGGGCTGATGATGGCGTGAGTCGGGGTCGAACCAGTTTGAGTCGCTGCTTGCACGAATGGTCACCGGTTGGGTGGGCCTCCCCGCACGAGGCGCAGTTTATCGCGCATTTGTGTCCGTCGGTTGGATTAAGCAGTCCGCACAATCTACTGATAAGTCTGTCTGGGTTTGGGCCCACGTCGGTACGGTGGCCCTTTTCCCTGCAGATCTTGCAGACTTGGAGCGTCGGTCTAAATGGATAGCAACGGTTTTCACCTCCGTAGTAGTACACAAATCGTGATAGACGGGGACCAATAAAGGTCAGAGCTCCACTTTGAGTGGCACCGATCATCCTGGCTGTTAGGATTTGCACGCCCTGTGTTCTCACTCTGAGGTGGGCCATGAGGGTTTCGGTGGTTGTGTGCAACGGTATTCCATGTACCACTCCTCTGAGGGTGCCTTCTCCTTGGGCGGTGTATGCGCGCACTGCGTGATTTCTGCCGTTAAGTGTTAAGGTGTGGACGTGTCTTGCTTTTTCGGCGACCTTTTCGTACTGGGTCGATAGGACGGCTATGTTGGTCCCGGGTTGATTCTCAGTATGAATTTCTCATCTGTGAACTCGTTGTGGCACACGTCGATGATCGCTCGTGCAAGCGTATGAGTGAGCACGTTTCTTAATGGCAGACCTTGATTTGGACGAATGATTATCGTGTAATCATTTTTCGGAAGCGGTGGAGGTCTAGCGACTCTCCGCGTTGTTGATGTCTTAGTGGTAGTTGCGGGGTCTTGGGGCTTCACACTGCCGCGTCGCCTCTCCAAGGCTTCTTGCTTGCGTCGCTTTTGTGTTCGTACTGATTGACAATTGAGATCTTCTCTCACGGTGTTATGGTACAGAGTTTCTTGGCTCACCGGTTCGGTAGTCTGGTCCATGCGTTCTTCTTCGTGTCCTCCGGAAGTTGTATGGAGGGGGTCAACGATCGTAGTCGCTTCGTTCACCATGGTTAGGCCAAGTGCCGTCGCGGAAATCACCGTCGGCGAAACGAGCGGCTGCCGCCGCCGGTTAGGGTTAGCGGCTCACCCGTGGTGACGAAACTTTCAAGAATCCTCCTGGGGCTCTCGGTGGTCGGATTTCCACGGGGGTGGCGTCGATGCGGTCCTTATAACATTAGGAAGCTGGTGAAAGCGTTTCGTGTCGTTTTCTGTTGAAAACAACATCAAAAACTCACGAAACTACCGAGCCCGACGCGAGCCGGTGTTGACACTGGTCTTCTTCTTCTTCCTCCAGGGACAGCGGAAGCGAACACAAAAAGAACACGGGCGGTATACTCTCCAATTTTCCGGGGACAGCGGAAGCGAACACAAAAAGAACACGGGCGGTATACTCTCCAATTCTCAAGCTTGTATTACCTGACGATATGTCATTTCATTAATGTCCAGAAAGACAAACTTGACATGTTGAAACCAGTTACAATAGAACATGGCGTGCTTGTTATTGCTTGCCTGATTGTTACTTCAAAAATAAAAAAAGAACTTGCGGCAGGCGTACATTCATTATTCAAACGTGTTTTTTATATCAAAAAGCGCATACAGATAACGAACTTGTTGTTTCAAGCTTAGTTTACAGCAGGCTCTTTTATGCCGGACTTTGACGGACGAAGACAAAATAGTCCAGCAACAGCGCGCCCCAGCCGAGGAGCGAGCTTCGGCGCGCGTCAGAGCTTGTGTCCAGTAGTAGCGTCCCAGGGGTGAATCTCCGCATGGCTGCCATTGGCTGTTTTGAAGCACATGCTCTTTCGACGCTAGCGCCAACGTCCCCTTCAGTTACGGCCCTAACAGGAGGGCGATGCTATAGGAAAATGGCGGCGCACACGATTGCTTACGATGTCATGGCAACACGAATAGCAGCCACGCAGCGCCTTCACTCCCTAGAGTTTTTTATGTTTGTTTTTATCATGCCGACGCGCCCCGCTCTCTCTCCACCCTTCCCCATGGACCGCGCGCCTTTAGTTTTGCTTTACTTTTGCCTGTGCGCAGACCGCACTTTTTTTTTTCTTATCGCGCATGTGCGCTACCTCAGGCGTGGTTTGTGAACTGGCGCGTGGTGCGCCGTGGCTTCTTCATGCGTTAGTACGCATGCAGTCTTGTCCATGCTTTGAGTATGCCAGCATATGCCCGAACGTATATAATTTCCACTTCCAATACAACAGATCTATCGCCTCGTTTTATCGACTTCCGTATCAGGAAACAAATATTTCTGCATAACTTGGTATAATACGCACTTAGAAAATAAGAGTTAAAAAGGCACGACGTGTACATGACTACTAAACAACACAAAAGTTCACAGACAGTGAAATTACAAAAATAAATGAATAAAACTTGAGAAAACGCGAAGGCCTTTTCATGTACACACATATAACATATTTTTATATAAAGCCCTAAAGATCAAAGTGTGGAAGAGCGTCTGATATTCACACTGAGAGCTTCTTATATACTCACGGAGATATTGCACAAAACTGTACGACGTGTATGACATAGTCATGGCAACTAAAGGAAGGCGAAATTCACTGGTAATGACAAAAACAATGACTTGCAAAATACCTCCAAAACAGAATAAAATGCTAAGATAGTTTTATTGACAGTAGTACCAAGAAAAAACACAAGCACTTACCTATAAACCTGCACCAAAGTATGCGAAATGCGTGGCATGTTCATGGCCACTGAACAAACTTCAAAATACATGGCAGAACAAAGATAACACTGCACTAAAAACGAAAATACAGATTATCACATCATTTTGCACTTGTCCACAACTTTAGTATTTAACGGTGGCAAGGGGGAGCAGAAGGTAGTCAGCTTTTGCAGCAGCACATAGAATACATTCACAGAAAGGTCTATTAATTGAAAGACCAGGAGCCCCATAAAGTAAAACTATTCCAATAGGTTTTTATTCCAATCTCCTGAAGTCAAACTTGCTTAATCGGCGACGCAAGCATCGGGCGGTCACCCGCAGGGTTGTCTGCACAGACCATTCAAACGCTCTCCTCGTTCATAGGAAGTCACTTTTGTTTCATTTCATTTCATTTTACTACCTTAAAGACCCCTTGCGGGGTATTACATAAGGGGTGGGTGGTACAAAAAATACAGGAGGTTGCCCACTATCTTATTTTACAGACAGAACACTCGTTACTTCTTCCACGAATGCAGATGAGGTGGCGATGGTAGCGATGCGGTGGCGAAGGGAATTCCAGTATTTAGCTGTACGATGAAAAAATGATGACGAACAGGTGGCAGTGCGCGTGCTAGGGCGAGCAACATTTAGTGGGTGGCCTGTGCGCGGCGATATGCGTGAAGGTGGTAAAACGTAAGGTGCGTGGCGAAGCGAGCTGGTGTAGAATTTATGGAATGATAAGCTCGCGATTCGGCGACGGTGCGCTAGTGTGTCGAAACCAGACTTTAATTTTAACGGTGATACGCTGATATCATATGATTATGTCGAGTGAATGTATCTTACGGCGCGGTTCTGTAGGGATTCTAATGAGTTGCTAAAGTAATTCTGATGAGGATGCCATATGGGTTATGCGTATTCGAGTTTTGGCCTAACCAGTGTTTTATATGGTAGTAGTTTTACCTGTTGAGGAGCATTGCGGAGGTTGCATTTCAGAAATCCCAAGGTTTTGTTAGCAGATGATATGAGGTTAGTTATATGCGAGCAAAGGTTTAAACCATGCGTGATCGTAATACCTAGGTACTTAATAGAGTTTACAGCGTCGATTGGGATGTCATTAATTGTGTAAAGAAAGTCATGCCGATTACGGCTGCGGAAAATTGAGATAGATTTACATTTATTATTGTTTAGCACCTTTTGCCTGAAAACTTTTTGCCATTAACCATTGCCTGAAAAACGAATAACGTTGCCTAGGCTGAGCGGCTTGTCTCGTCTAATTGGCTCACAAGAGGCGAGGAGCATGCTCAAGTGGAGAGGGATTCGATGGGGCCGAACCACCGCACTCAAAATCGATAACCAGATGAAGAGGGTGGTGCCAAGGTCTGCGATTGGTCCGCTCTCCCTTACTTAGCTTGCGGTGGCTGGTCGAAAATCGCGGCGGCGTGCAGCGGAAGGTTAAGAATTATGCTAAACCGGATCCTCAGCAGAAAGAGTTGGCAGAATGATGTCGTAAACGTGCCGGAAGTGCTTGGAAGTGTTACACGGCTACGCAAAAAGTTTTATTATACGCAAATAAACCCATGCTCTCCGGCAGGTACGAGTAGCCAGTGCCTGAGCGATCGGCGGCAGCCATCTTTTATTCCTTTCGGAACCGGGCAGCCATTGGCTATTCAGGAGAAAAAATCTGTTTTGTTCGGCATATTAATGAATTTTTAACGCGTACACGTCACTTTGACGCTGTGAGTTTTTGCAGTTTTGTGACGTCGCGTGACAGGCAGGTGAAGTAGGTGCCGCGTGGAAACTTTGGACGAATAGCCGAGGGCTTCTGGCGAAAAGGTGTCGAATCAGAAATAACTATTTTCTTTTGTTCGGTCAAAGCATACATAATAAGTGTGTAGACATCATATCAGATGCGGTTTTCGTGACGTCGCCTGAAAGACAGGTGAAGTAGGGGTGATCCAAAAAGTTTTTCATCAATCACGGAGGGCTGATGGCAGAAATGGATAGAAAAGTTCAGAATGATGATAAAAACTTGATTTATCCGTCTTTAACGGGAATGGGGCAATGGAATAGAGGGTGGGGGAGGAACTATTTGAAGTAGGCCTCCTTTATCCTCTCAGCCCACTCCAGGATGGCCTCCTGAAGATCAGGCCTCGAGCTGCGCAAGGCAGCCTACCACTGCTCCTCGCTAGGTATTAATTGCTTGTGGAAAGGGGGAATGGGGTGCTTAGGGCACCCCCTCATGATGCGGTTAAAGTCTGCTTTGGGAGAGACACAGAATTGACAAGAGGGAGAAAGGTAAATGGCGGGATGAATGCGGTGGACTAGGTAAGGGGACGGAAAGGTGCGAGTCTGTAGCTGTCGCCACAGAACTTCACACCTACGCGGAGATTTGCCCATGACTGGCGGAAAGGTTAAACGGTCTAATCGGTAGTGTGTTGTGGTAGGTAATAAGTCGATCCCGCGCTGTAAACGGCGCCTCCTCCGTGGCGAAGTCCGACACATTTCATGCCTGAGCCCGGACTGTAAATCCTCGGGCACTGGCATGAGCCGCCTCGTTTCCGGCAAGGCACACATGCACGGGCGTCCAGATTAATGCCACAGTTTGATGGAAAGGATGGGCCAAGAGGAGGGAATAGACTGGCTTAGAGACCCTACCAGCTCTGAAGTTATGTATGGCTGCTTTGGAGTCGTTAACGATAACTGATGAATTTGGGATTGTGAGGACAAGGGCTATGGCCGCTTCCTCCGCCTCTTCCGAGGAAGAGCCAGGAATGGAGGCGGCCGCAGCGACCTGGCCGTGAGAGTTAATGACTGATATTGAGTAATGATTTCTGTTCCCATATTCGGCGGCATCAACATAGAGCACGTCTTTTGAGGTGGAGAATTGTTTTTGAAGAGCCTTTGCTCGCTGCCTCCTGCGCTGTTTGTGGTGCACAGGGTGCATGTTTTTAGGATGTAGGATGATGCAGAGGTTTTCGTGCATGTTATGTGGGATGTTTTATTTAGTCTTGATGACGGGTGCCGGAGTGATAGAAAGAGTTTTTAGAATGTGGCGACCTGTTGCGGTGTTAGAAAGTCTGCTATATCGGGATGTGAGATGGGCTTCTGTGAGTTCAGTAAGTGTGTTGAAAGTTCCAGTAAGCATTAGCCTTTCAGTGGAGGTACGTATGGGGACCCCTAGAGCAAATTTATATATTTCGCGCAAAAGAGTGTCGATCTTATCAGATTCTGATTGAAGGAAATGTAGATATTGTCAAGTGGTAGTGACGTTAAAGAACACAGTAGCAATACTGTAAAAGACAAAACTAGCTTTTATTGGGCGAACCTGTGCCCACAAAGACAGGCAACACTTAAAGCTCGACGATAGCGGCGAACACAGTCGGCGATCGTCGAAAACCTGATCTGCGGGTCAAGCCCGTCGGCTTTTGTACATCCGTCGTCGAATGTTCAAGAGTAATCGCTGGGACCCGCGTGCTTTCCACAAAGTTCTTCAAAGCCTTCCACAAAGCGACCACAAAGATATACTAACTTGCGTGAAATAATAAACAATATTAAAATGTTTATGTATCTCTCTGTCGTGCATTATACCACCTACACAGATTCGCTGGCCATCCCCCTTCACCAGAGTGGAATGGCTGTCGAATTTTTCCATATCACCTCTGACATATAGCGCAAATCCACTCAGTGAGCTGGAATACTCGAAGATGTGGACGTTAGTTACATTGAAAATCAAAATGAATAACAGAATAATTAACTAAATGATATTATTGAACTTTCTAACTAATTAGTTTGGCGCACATTGTGCGATAAGCGAACTCACGCGAGCAATTTTACAAGGTACATCCACCTGGAAACAATCAGCACCAGTTGAATGAGCACCAATCAGCACCAGTTGAATCTAACACCAGTTCAGAGGTACAGGTTGCAATACTTGCGGTAAGGAGGAACTCTTGTTGCCCTTATAAAGTCATTTACCACAACGTCTTTCAATGCACTGAAGCTTAAAGATTGCTGTAAAGCCGACGCATTTTATCACATACTTTCGGAACGCATGTCTCGAAACTGGCGCTACCCTCAGAATTCCTTCCAAGTGAATACGACTGTCGATGTCACCGTTTACATAGAAATGGTAAATTGCAATGTGTGCGCTAACCTAATTTCATTAAACGATAACTACCAAGCTTCGTCACTTAGTAAAATACTTATTCTGAGTTCTAGTGCTAGTAACGTCTGCCTCTGAGAGTAATCTGGCTCAAGAGATACTGTTGACTGGCACGAATTATGTTTCACAATTCTCGGAAAGATTTTGTTAACGAGCTGGGCGCGATATCCGCGGAGGTTCCACGCCGCATTTACGCTTGGTTACATGTCCGGTTTTCGGGCATCATGCAGAATCCGGCAGTGGTGGCGACGGTGCGCCTAGTACTTGCGAAGACTGAGCGGGCAATACCTTAACGCTCAGCGGGCGACAATGGCATTGCTGAACTGGAGGCGTACGAGAAAAAAAAAGCAGAAATGAAAAGGTGCTTGTCTGGACCTTTTCATTCCTTGTTGTGTTCGTGCTTCGACGCCACACTAACAACAAAAACGCGTTTTCAGCGTCGCAAAGGTGTTCTTCACAACATGGCGACGTCATCTGTGAGAGCTAGCTGCTTCCTTAGTGTGTAAATTCAAACCTCGCGGAGTCGCTCAACGGTGTTTACTTTTCAATCAACTGTTCTAAATGACGAAAACAGGAAGAATAGACTAAGTATTTTACAAAATGCCTCGTTCGCATCATGTTCTGGTAACGTTGCTTGATCGGAATAAGAAATTTTGAGTTGTTTTCTTTTTGTTTTTTTTTACATGTTCATAACTACACGAACAGACATGAGGTTGGTCATTATAGTTGTATCTGCGGTATTGCGGCTTTCTAAAAAAAATTGGTAGGCGTCAATGTGTGTGCGTCTGTTGTTTTTTTTTTTACGTGCTAACTTCCCAGCTAACTATGTTTTATGAATATGCTAGAGCGGTGGCCATGACATCTTTCTTCCGTATTGGCGAGGCGAAGCAGAGGTTGGCACGGTTGCCTCTTCTGTCTGCCGGGCGGACGCTATATGAATGTGCTAGATACCGAAGCAAGTTGCTACACCAACGCTTAACCAACCAGCGATAAGTACGCGCTGCAGGTATAACCATTCGCATTTGAAAGAGAAAACAAGCTTTGAAAAATATCAGGCAGTAAGCATACAGCGTACGCATGTGCTTCAATAAACGCCCTTCGCACGAACAAAACCAGCCGAATGTTGAGACGGAACCAACATTGCACGATATCTTGAATTCAGGCGTCAAAACGTCCAAGGCCAAGTTCCGAGGCGCCAAAATTCCGAGAATGTTTCCAAGTAGCCGTTCTAGCTGTAAGAAGTACTAACGCGGAATAAATCTATATCCACACGAACACATTCGCTTTCTTGCGCATTTTTCCAAGAATAAGAATGAAAAGAAAGCTCAAGCTCTCCCGCGATTATACTTTTATTTATTTTATCTTAAGTCGGGGAGCCTGGCCGCTGTCCAAACAGATTTTGTGTGCCAGTGCACAAGACGCCTGCTCGTGCCTGCACTTTCTCTGCGTGGCGTCTCCCGGAGCTGCGCCGGGACGGGGGCGGCGGCGGGCGATGATGTGAAGCAGACCACGGTTTACAGTGGCCACCGCTGCGTGAGTCAGCCGTGGCCGTCGCGAGCGAACCATGCATTTAAACACCTTTTCTCCATCGGTGGCCCGGCGTCTGCCTTAAGAATGCATGAAAAAGACCTTATTAGAAATTCAGGACGCGAGTTCTCGACGAGTGTGCGAACGTATAGGAAACAGTGCAGCCTACCGCACAGTTCGACGAGAGTCCCTGCTGTGGAAAAATAAAATAAAGAGTCGGGGAGAGAAAAGAACGCATTGGAGAACACGCAGAAAAGAGACGGCCTGTTACTCAGCGACACTTGGTTGAGCGATGGCGTTCGATATGGTAAATGGGTTCCCGATTTTCATATATCGAACGACAAGACCGTTACGTCGCCGGCAGGTCCACCGTATCGGCCGCACAGGCCTTTTTTATTATTCCGTGCGGCACGGTTTGAGTGCGCGTGAGGCACTCCGAGGCCATTGCAACCACGCAGTTCATTCAAAACTCTTTGTTGTTCTTTACAAGCTGTAAAGCGATTACAAAATAATGATCGCTACTTTGGTTGCGCGCACCCTCACTTATGATCTCTGCAACCTTAAAGTTCATTCATTTGCATGCGTGGGTTCTAGCTAATATTCGGAATGGCCGATAAGGTTTGAATCAGCCATTTCGTCAATCAAAAAATGCAGGCCTTTTCTTTTCTTTAATCTGGAACAAACGCAAAATAACCTGCAAGTATTAGAAAGCAGGCACAGGGCCCCGAAAGAAACACCCGGTACGATGTAAACTACAGTGCGCTGTAAGCGGAGCTGCTGCAATTTTTGTTTGCCGCTTATTGGAACACGAGTGAGCGACATTGAAAAGCAAGAGTACACAATAGTAAATATCTGATAAACATTTTCGAATTAACAAATTAACGCCCACTGCCTGCATCATCTTTCATTCTATGTGAATATAAAGTATCACTCACTGCGGCGCAATGGTTATTCCACTACATGCCTCAACTCAAGCGCAAAGTCGGAGCATTTTCTGACGTCAACACTGATGTAACAGGTATGTTTATTCACATCACACCAGGTGTCACCACATTGCCACTGCTGCAGATGTGTAGGCAAAAAAGGTGCAACGTAAAAATGAACGTTTACGTGGCTATCTGCAAGGCGGCTAGAATTGGTCTACGGATCTGTGTTAGCAGGATAACTGTCAGAGCTAAATGAACTGGATCTCTATAGCGCGTCCTCATAAGTGAGAGCAGCGCTTACATTATCAGTAAAGTGTAGTGAGGCAAAGCTAGTGAGCGATTACTGTTCCCACGAAGATGTCATCGTTGTGTTGGCCTTCAAACGACGCGATAATAGATGCGCGGGCTTCAGATTAGTCAGTACCCGAATAATATTGCGTTAGCGCACTTCGAACACTTGACGCATATTCAGGGGGCTACATACACACACACATATGTATGTATGTATGTATGTATGTATGTATGTATGTATGTATGTATGTATGTATGCATGTATGCATGTATGCATGTATGTATGTATGTATGTATGCATGTATGCATGTATGCATGTATGCATGTATGCATGTATGCATGTATGCATGTATGCATGCATGCATGCATGTATGCATGTATGCATGCATGCATGCATGCATGCATGTATGCATGTATGCATGTATGCATGTATGCATGTATGCATGTATGCATGTATGCATGCATGCATGTATGCATGTATGCATGCATGCATGCATGCATGTATGCATGTATGCATGCAACCGCTTTCCTGTAACCTGGGTGATTATACGCAGCCCGTAGTCCAATGGTTAGCATAACCGGGCTGCTCTGCTGCAGTGGCAGGGTTCCAAACTAACTAACGAAACAACTCGGGTCACTGCGTATGTGGCAATGTGCACATACGTACCGCTCTTCAACGAACCTCTTCGGCGCCGGCGTGGGCCACCCTAGGTGCGGGCACAGGCGTTCGGAGAAACTCTGTGGCGCCGACTAGGAGCGCTGGGGTGCGTGCCCCTCGGCCCGTGCTGGTCTTCAATGAATCTAACTGATGCCTGCTTGGGGGTGTGTGCCGCTGGTAATGTGCCGCTATACAATAACGAAGAAGGATCCTTTAAATTTATTCCATACTGGGTGGAACATTAGCAGGCACAAATATACACGGGGTATGTGCCGCTTCAGGGTGTCTACCGAGTTGACATTACCAAATTCCCTGCGTTTTCCAGGTCTTCCCAGAGTGCATTTGCCAAATTTCCTGAGTGACGCAGAACTATGTTTCATGTCAAGACAGGCTAAAACTATGTAGCCCGATGCTGTCACTCTGTAGTAAGCATATGAAAAAGAAATAAAAGAAAAAGACAATCCAAAACTTGGATTTGAAAACTAAGGAGCAGTGTTTACGTTATTCAAGAAGAGAATAGGATGGAAGGGTTAGTAAAATGCACAGCAAATAATGTTTCTAAAAGAAAACCGCAAATCGAGTCGGACATTCTCAAATGCAAATAAAAAGGAGATGCATACAGAAGCAAATATTTTCAAATGTGCGCTATTTCTATCAACTCATCGGAAGCTCAGTGGTATGAGGCCTCTAGTTTGTCACAAATGAATTCTTTCTCAACAGCTCGTAAGTCAACCTCAACTGTCCTGACATACTCTCAGCTCGCGAACGATGCCTCAGTGTTGTGTTTCACTGCTTTAAAGAGTTTGTTTTGCTTTGGACGAGAGACACCTGCATCTCGGCATCCGCCAAAACTTTGTCTTTTGAGCTCAAGCTCCTTCAAAAGGGCCGCAGCACGCTTCCTAATTCCCGTTCATTCCTCAATGCGTAGGTCCGTTCTGTTCTTGTCCTGCTTCCGCAACTCGTTCGTCCCACGGACCATTTGAATCATCTTCTTGCTCAGTTGCACAGTCCACGTCCGATTTTTCCAACTCCATAGGAACCGCGAAAACGTCCGAAAAATAGGACGGTTGGAAAAAATAAATGCGTCATTTACTGCACTTAAGGGCTCAAACCGCCACAGGCACATTGAAAAACGCTCTGAAGGCCTGTTGGTACACGTATTATTCATAGCAGCGCTCGTAGTGTGACAGGAGATACCGGGTGCACGCATGTATAATTAAGGAATACATACTGTGTCCCGTGACATTAGCCCCTTCCCACGCTTGTTATGCTTCACTGGCATACTTTTGGGAACCGGCATTATGCAACGCACCGTGCTTTCCAAGCTTCTAGGCCAATCAAGAGGACCACGAAGGGGGAGTCGGTGCGATTGCTGACAGCAGTGAATTCTTTCAATGGAAAACACGGCACCCAACGGCAAGAAGCTTAATAGCGAACGTCGAAGCAGCTAACTCTAGCGTTGCCGCAGTGGTGGCAACGCGTGCGAGAGCGCCAGTTCGAGGCGGCGAGGTAATCAAAACGGCAGGTGTGGTGGCTTTGATTAATTCCGTTTCGGACCTGCGGTCACGGCAAAAAGCGCCGGAAAATCGGACGGCGAAGGGTTCTTGCGTCCGAAATTTCAGACGTTCTGATATATTGACTCTACGGGGCGCGTGGTGGTGCTGTGAAGCTCTCAAAATTATCGGGCATCCGGAAAGTCGCTCGTTGACTGTACATTGGCAGCTCCTCCAGCTGACGACAGAGCGTCAAAAACGATTCATTACGATTCCTGTCTGTTTATCGAGCCAGCATTAGCGCGACTTCCGACCCTTTCAGTAAAATTACAGCTAATTTTCCCTGATAGAGGCACGAATTCCCTGAGTTTTCCCTGAGTTTGAGTTTTTCCAGGCTACTCAAAATCCCTCAGAATTCCTGGTTTTCCCGGTTGGTAGACACCCAGCGCTTGTTCGCCTTTCACGCCAACACTTTAACGAGCTGCGCCAGCAATGCACTGGCCATGTGCAGCTCTCGAATGAACATCTCGCCAACTGGCCTCACCCAGCATGTGCCACTGAGTGTGCGGCAAGCGAGGGAACAATTTTTAGCGTTCGCAGGCACCGCCGGCGCGTCGCGCATCCCTTCTCGGTGGCCATTCTCAACACTTCCGCTAGATGGCGCACCATGTCCGAAACGAGGAGAATGGGAATGGGAACGTTGAATGGGAAGGGATGAGGAGCGAGGAGAAAGCTCATATCAACAAGGTACTGAGGCAGGGGTGCCCTTTATCCCCGCTGCTGTTTATGATGTACATGGTGAGGATGGAGAGGGCGCTAGAAGGAAGTAATACCGGGATCAATCTCTCGTACAAACAGGCGGGTACAGCAGTAGAGCAGCAACTCCCTGGTTTATTTTACGCGAATAACATTGTGTTGCTAGCTAACAAGCAAGGTGATTTGCAACGTCTGGCTAATATCTGTGGACAGGAAGGCAACAATTTAGGTTTGAAATTTAGGTTAGGTTAGACAATCAGGTGTTATGGTATTCAATGAAAACAGTGAGCAGACAGTGGAGATACAGGGCCATGAAATACCTCGGGTAACAGAATATAATTACCTTTGTATATGGATAAACGAAGGCAATAGATATATGGAAAGACAGGAAAAAACCATAACAGCAAAGGGGAAGAGATATGCAGCCATAATGAGCGCTATGGGGATACAATAGGTACGAAGTGCGGCGAGGTATGTGGAATGGTGTAATGGTTCCAATACTTACTTTCGAAAATGCGGTTGTTTGCTTTAAATCCGGGGCACAATCAGGACTCGACGGGAACCAAAGGTCAGTGGGTCGCCTCGCATTGGGCGCTCACGGGAAGTCTACAAATGAAGCTGTGCAGGGTGATATGGGCTGGACTAGTTTTGAAGTGAGGGAAGCTCGCAGTAAAATTGAGTATGAAGAACGGCTGAGGAATAAAGTAAATGGGCTAGGAGAGTGTTCAGGTATCTGTGCAGGAAAAACATTGATTCACAGTGGAGGAAAATAACTTGGAAGCTTACCAGTAAGTATGCGGCCTGTAGGGTGGGCAACACAGCAACAAAGAAGCTCAAGCAGAAAGTCAAAGAGGCTGAAATAATCTCATGGGTGGCGGCAATTGAAAAGAAACCTGCCATGAGTAACTACTTAAGAGGAAAAAACGAAATCAGGAAAGAAACCATTCATGATAACTCAAAGGGAAGCTCATTACATATCGAAGCGAGATCAGGATGCCTTAGAACACGCACTTATAAAGCGAGATATAAGAAGGAAGAAGAAGCATGTGCTAGCTGCGGCAGAGCTAGGGAAACGACGGAGCATGTTTTCTTAGAATGTGAAGACGTCTACTAAGCGGTCGATTTAAGCATCACAGTCCTCCTTGAAGCCCTTGGGTTCAGCGGAAGCAGTGGTAAAGCAAACATGTCCGCTATAGGCATTAGTAAGAGGAGATTGGAGGATTGCTGGAAAAGTCGGGGAAACGACAAAAGACGAAGACGTACAAAAGCACAGTTCGCAATAGGGGATCAGAAAATTTGGTCATGGTAGTTCGTAGTGATTTTTGTTCTTTTTTTATGGTTTAACCTAGGTAGGACATTAGGCGGTATAGTAGCAAGAGCTTGGTGGCGCAACCCACCGCGCCGTTCCAAAGGGGACGCTCATAACATCCATCCATCCGAAGCGAGGAGCACGTCTGCCGCATGACGCGTTTCTCAGCGCTCCCGGGCGCGCCATGTATTTCGGAAGCCACGCGCAGGCTTCGCGGCGGCGGCGCTAGGTGGCACCGAGTGTCCTTAGGAAAGGATGAAAGAGGAGCCCCACTGCAGTACACGTACATACTCATACATAGCGAGTTTTGACGGCGGCAATGCGTTGTGTCACTATATTTATACTATGCTAACGCATTACCGTATACATACATATGTAGGTGATGGGTTCTGCCATTTTCTTTATTTTAATGGTATTCTGCGGTTTTACGTGCCAGAGAGAGAGAAAATAATGCAGAGAAAGGCAGGGAGGTTAACCAGAGGTAGTTCCGGTTGGCTACCCTGCGCAGGGGGAAGGGTTAAGAGGGATAAAAAGAGAAACAGAGTAGAAGGGGGAGATAGGAAAAAAGGGAGACCAGCACAAACAAAGCGCGTACACTACAGAGCGGTAGGGGGCGGCATTCTTAGAGTCTGCCGTGAAGCTCCGTAGACCGCAAGAACATTAATAGTGCGAGTAAGGCCTTCAACGCAGATATTCTTTCGGAGCATTGGCCTAAAGCTTTTAGTTCTTAAAGTGGACGATTGTCGAACTGGTCCAGTACTCTGCACATCACTTCTCTCAGCACTGTATCGCGGGCGGACACAGATAGTGTGTGCGAGCGTCTCGTCGATGTTACATGTGTCGCACGCGGGGTTGTTGGCCATTCTTATGAGGAAAGCATAGGCGCTTGTAAAGGCAACGCCTAGCCACAGACGGTAGAGCATGGTCTGTTCACGTCGTGGTAATCCAGGTGGGAGGTGCATCCGTATGTCGGAGAGAACGACCGCAACCGACACATGGTGAAAACATTCGAGTCGCACAGGGGCACGGTACACTCACGGGACATCAATCGCAGCTCAGCCGCAGCGTCTGTTCGCGAAAGCGGAATGAAGACTCGTTGACCACTTTTATGTGCAGATCGGTCGGCTTCGTCGGCGTGGTCATTCCCGCTGATGTTACAATGTCCTGGAAGCCACTGAAAGATTATGTTGTGTCCCTTGTCATAGATTTGATGATATATGTGCTGAATTTCTCAGGCCAGTTGTTCATTGGGTCCGTGGCGCATTGGGCTTCGTATGCACTTAAGGGCTGCCTTGGAGTCACTAAAGACTGTCCATTGTTGCGGTGGCTTCTGCTTAATGAAATCAAGTGCAGCACGGAGCGCCGCGAGTTCTGCATCCGTCGATGTGGTCACACATGAAGTTCTTAATTTGATTTTCTCAGATTGGACAGGGATGATGACTGCAGCAGCTGAGCTGCTGAGTTTTACTGAAACATATGTGTATACATGTTGCCGGAATCTGTGCACGTTGTGTTGCTTGTTTCAAAGATTGCAATGGCGATCCAGCTTTCTTTCTGATTCCGGGAATTGTCAGTTGAATTTGCGGCCGCTGCTGACACCACAATGGATCTGAAAATCGTGTAGCGGGCGTAAATTCTGATGGCAAGTACGACTGATGTCTTACAATAGTTTTAGCAAAAGTTGAAAGTTGCCTTTTTGCTGGCAAGCAAGCAAGATGATGTGAGGCAATCCGAGTCAGGTGTCGGATGTGCGCTCTCAGGACATCTGTATCAATGTATACTGCCAAAGGAGCGTCTCTGGCTATGGCCCCTGTTGCAATCGATTACGTTGTTTTGGGATGACCGAGACAAGTCCTGAGTGCTTGGGCTTGCACGCTCTGGAGTTTGCGAATATTCGTAGTGCAAGTATTTCCTATTACAGGTAAGCTGTACCGCAAGAAGCCCAATAACAGTGCTTTATATAGTTGCAACATTGACGGTACTGTAGCGCCCCAGGACTTCCCGCCGAGAAACTCAAGAAGGTCCACAGTGGCGGCCAAACGCTTTGTCATGTACGAGATGTGAGGGCTCCAAGACAAGTCTCTATCTATGATGACGACAAGAAATAGGTGCGTTCGTCTATATCGTATAATTTGGTCATTATTCCGCAAAGCATACGGGGCCATCGATTTGTGAGTAAAAGCAACGAGTGCACATTTCTAAGCGGAAAGCTCCAGGCCTTGTCTTCCTAGGTATCTTGACACAGCCGTTGAGGCTTTCTGAAGTCGTACGCGGACTTGTACACGTGTCACGCCTGAAGCCCATATGCAAATGTATGTATATAAGGAGATCTGTACGGTTTGCAGTAACGAATCAGCGAGATCAACGAGCACCAGGTTGAAAAGGGTAGGGCTGAGTACTCCGCGTTGCGGTACACAACGACTGGTATAGCTAGATGGCGTTGGTCCGTCTTCAGTCAAAATAAAGAAAGATCTTCCATTCAAATAGTTGCATATCCAGCGAAAGGTGCGTCTACCAATCCCTACAGCTTCTAAGGCGTCCAGAATTGCATGATGATCTACATTGTCGTACGCACCTTTAACATCAAGCAATAGGGCCGCAGTGATTCGTTTCAGATGTTTCTGGTGTTGTACGTATGTTACCAGGTCGATAACGCTATCTCTTGACGAGCTGCCACGTCGAAAACCAGCCATTACCGCTGGATAGACGTTGTAAAATTCGAAGTACCATTATAACCGTGTAAGTATCATTCTCTCCGTTACCTTGCCGACACAGCTGGCCAGTGCTATTGGACGGTAAGATGACAATTCCAACGGGGATTTGCCAGCCTTCAGGAGTGGAACAATCCGACTGGATTTCCACGTTGTAGGGACCAGGCCGTCATGCCATGATGCGTTGTATAGACCAAGAAGAGCATCCCTGGCCTCTTGACCAAGGTTTGCAAGCGCAGAGTATGTGATGCCATCGTGTCCTGGTGACGAAGATCGCCTGCACCCAGCAAGTGCCGCCGACAGTTCTTCGATGGAGAAAGCAGCGTCCATACGAGGATCTCGGGAGCAAGGGGGCACAACGGGAATAGGTGCGCAAGGTGAATACGTGGGCGCGAAACCCGCGATCCTTGCGCAGTAATCTTCGGCTACCTCGACTTCTCGGCGTCCTTGATGTAGGGCTAGAGACCTTAATGGACGACGCTGTTGAGGAGCTGATCGAAGTCCACGGATTGTTCTCCAGACAACCGACAGAGGTTTACGCGGGTCAAGAGACTCGCAAAACAATTTCCAGCGTTGATTTTGCAGTGCAGCAAGGCGACGCTGAATTTTCTTTTGAATGCGCCTGGCCTCTCTAACGTCGTATAATGATTTAGTCCGTCTGTACCGTCGCTGCGCTCGCCGGCGGATTGCATGGAGGCTCTGTATTTCCGAATCAAAATCTGTGTATTTCTCTAATGGCCGATATGAGCGCATAGCATCCTGCATAGCCTTGGCGATCTCAAATTCTAGTGTGGACGAAATGCATTCGTGGCATGCGTCTTTCATAAGTGATTTAAACACGGGCCAATCTATTGTTTGTTTAAAATTTGACGGAACGGATTTGGTGAGGCCTTTTTTCTTCAGGTAGGTAGGAATGTTGTCGCTTCCATGGGTTTCTATATCTGCGAACCAATGGACGCAGCGAGTGAGGCATCGCGAAACAAATGCTGAGTCTAAACAACTACTGTATGTCCGGCCGCGCAGAAACGTGGGACTGCCATCATTTAGACAACAAAGTTCATGGTCGCAAGCAAAGGACACGAGGTTTCTTCCTTTGGAATTTATCTTGTTTCTTCCCCAAAGTGAATGATGCGCGTTGAAGACGCCAACAACAATCCATGGACCAGGTGTCGCATCTATAATGTCACTCAGACTCTGCCTATCGAAACGACTTGATGGAGAAAGGTAAGCGCCCACTAAAGTAAACGCAAGTTTTTGTTTTTTCACGGTCAAACACACATACTGATTAGTGTCATGTGGCCGAACTGGATGAACAACATAAGTCAGTTCACACGGTATGTATATGGTCACTTTGCTAATGTCAGTACAGGTCGATGACACATGAGGTTCATAGCGTGAGATCCGGACGGGTTTCTGTAGCTTCGGTTCACAGACAACAATGGGGAATCGATTGGTGAAAACGTAATGGCGAAAATCGCTGCGGGATTTCAGGCCATGGGCATTCCATTGCATAATAGATGCTTCCTTGTCTGAAGAATGGCTGACGCGGTAGAGCCATTGTGCTTGCTACTCGAGGCTCGCAAGAACCGGATCCAGGCCGTCCAGCACTCGTAGTGCACCTCGAGTAGATGGCGTCTGCATGTCGTTTATCAACACGCGAATGACTTTCATTAGAGATTTTATTATGGCGATTACTTGCTTGTCTTGGACCTCGCACGTGATCTGTGCCCTCAATGGTTCGTCGGTAGTCCACCGTCGACCTTTGTTCGGCTGGAGGACTTAAGGTCGGAAGTGCAGGCCACTCGTTTGCAGTAGAGGTATTCACTGCGTCATCAGACACCGTGTTGTTAGTGTGGGTGAGCGCCTTGGGAGCACCAGCCTCAGGAAGTTTCGTCTGTCTTGCGACGGTATCAGTATTTCTAGTAGACGAGGATCGTCTACGGCGATGGCGGACACTACGCCGTCGTACTTTGGCGGCGGCCTCTCTGTGAGTTGAGTTGTCTCTCACCATTTGTTTTAGGACTTTGCGCTGTGTCTTGTGCCTCGGGCAGTCTTTTGACGATGCTTCATGGGGACCGGAGCAATTGGCACATTTGAAATGAGTCGCACGGCAAGCGTCTGCGCTGTGCTGCTCAGAGCATCTTGCGCACACGGTCGAATTTTTGCATATGCCTCTGACATGCCCTATCTTCAAACAGTTACGACACTGAAGTGGTCTTGGAACGAACGGTCGCACTAGATGACGAAAAAATCCAACTTTCACGTGGGACGGCAAGCTACCTCCCTTGAAAGTTATCCTCACACAGCGTGAATCTCCTAGGCGACGGATTTCAATAATAGGTACATCTGCTGTGGCGGGTTTGACCAAAATAGGCAGATCGTTGTCGTCGATTGACTTATCGACATCATAAATCATACCTGATATAGTATTGCTGTCCGGTGGTATTATGGTGCGAACATTTATCTTGCCCAGCATTTTCACCTTACTCAAGATATCCAATGCGGCTGTGTTCTTGACATCAACTGCGAGAATGTTCTTACGGGTGTTAATTCTCATATCCGTGATCTCTTTTGGAACAAGAGCCTCTAGTGTTACAGATACGGCTTGCCTGTTTAGCCGATTCAGGTTGTCGGTCGGCGTCTCGGGCAAGAAGAGGATGGTATGAGCCGTGTCATGGGCCTTTGCTGCCGCCGTCGTCCTTGTTGAAGACGAGGAGGTAGTGACGATTCTCCTCTTTCCTTTTTGCCTCACAACTGTCAAGTAGTCGCCGTCATCTGACAGATCTTCTTCTGAAGCAGAGTAGTACAGCAAGGTGTCCTCGCTGCCTGTGTCGCTCATCGGGTGATTGCGCTTCCTCGGAGCGCTCGACGCTGTGACGTCGGTCTCCTCCGGACGTCTAGCTGACTCCGCTTCCATCGCCGAAGGACTTGGAAGTGGCGCCTCCCGAAAACACGCAATAATACTCGCAAAATGAGAGCAGTAGAAAACGGGGTTCCACACAGGAGCCACTTCTTCGTCTTCCTTTACGTGCCAAAAGCACGATCCTATTATGAGGCACGCCACAGTGGGGGATCCGGATTAATTTTGAGCACCAGGGCATCTTTGGGGCAGCCCGAATGCACGGCACACGGGCGTTTCTACATTTCGCCCCCTTGCGGCCTCCGTGGCCGGGATTTGATCCCGCGACCTGGAAGTGCAACACCGTAGCCTCGAAGGCACCGCGGCGGCTGCACGATTATTTCCCTCCACACTTGCACATCCCGGTGATGTTGAACTCGCGTAGTCTCGGGTATCCACCACGCGGGGCGGCACCAAGAGTCATTCGAATTTTCCAGCCAACACAAGGCGTGGTGGTCACTTACCGCTTTGAACGCCCTACAAGTAAGGCCGAAATTTCGCAGTGGTCCAAATGACGACAAGACACCCTCTTTCATTCGTGGAATAATTAGCTTCCGCAATTTGTAGCGGTCGGCTGGCGTAGGCTGTCACCGTTTCAAGTACATGTCGAGCGAAAATCTGCGTAGCAAACCGGATATCGACGCTATTGCGTTTTGCTTCTACATAAAGGCAAATAAAGGTTAGCTCTTTACAAAGAACTAACTTTAGTAGCTGAATATTCCAGCGCGTTGCGGTGACGATGTAATGACACTTGGAAGGTAGAATGCTAATGTTGTGGCGGAAACAACGCATCTATGCCTAATAACATGTGAGGTGATTTTTATGTACACTTACGTGATTTTCTAACACTTTGCTTCAAGCTAAAGCGCTTCCTGCCTGCCTTCACCTAATTAAATTTCTATAGTTCTACTACGCGTAATGGCCGTTTCCTTTCAAGGGTGCGTCACGAAAAATAATTTATTTGTAAAGTAATTTCACTCTCGTTAACTAAAGTTACCGTGCGGTCAAGATAGAGAAAAGCAGCAGGAGCTAAGGGCCTTCCATGCTTGGAATAAGAGAACAGCTACAGAGAAATGTCGGATGATTCGCAGCAAACCGGACAAAGCATACCACCACGTCAAAATCGGTGAAGCTTGTATTGTGCATCTTACCCTTCCTAGTACATTCCACATGCAGCGTAGCGAAATAAATCCGTGAGTTTTCGTTCACGCGAAAAAGAGCTCGCGAACGGTGGTTCCTGTCGAGTGGTCCATGAAATATCTCGTTTTACGAGGTTCTTCCCGTCATGAACCCTGAAGGATTCGCCGAACAACTTCTCTGAAATGCCATGGCTTCGCTGCGAGCTATAGGCAATCTCATGAATAAATGCAACTTTCCTTCGCACTGTACATTCTCGAAATATATTTGTTTTATTTTTATACCCCTGGCCAGCTTTGTCGCCGCCACGGGCTAGGAGAGACGGGCGCTACCGAAAATGCGGGTCAGCGCTCCCGCAGGACACATACGCGATCCGGGATCGGCCTCCTACATCCCGCCGGCCCGATCGTTGTTTTGCACGCTCGCCCGGTGAAAGCATGCGAAGCGTGGCCGCCGCCCGGTGGCGCCTCTCAGCGCGCCTGCTGAAAGCCCCTGAAACTTGAGGGGCTTTACGCCTGCTGCCGAGGGCAGCGCAATGCACAGGGCTCCCGAGAGGGGCCGTTCACAGGGCAGCCGATCAAGTGCTCTCGGAGGGTAGTTTCTTGTAATGGTACTTAGGCGGCTGCGAGTTATTGCTTTTCTTTCGCAAATATTTAGTCAGTCAATGCTAATAATTTCTATATAAGTTTAATGCATATTCAAAAAAATAGCGCAGGGCGTGTCGATGCGGACAACTTACTTTTGAACAGCTGTTGCCTAGGAAAACGGCGTATTGGGGTGGTTCTGTAAGAACCAACACGACAGGCGAATGCACCGAACATATGCAGACAATAAAGTCTTCGTCACAATACTCCATGAAGAATGTATTTACTTCAATTGCATGTAATGTTGCTCTAGATGTACGTGCGTCTTAACCAAACAAGCCCGTGAACCCCACGGCCCGATATGCAATCATAAATATGAACACACGCCGATAGTGTACCATACGCCGCGTACGCTCGACTAAATTTCGCCGTTTCTGTTAGCTCATTGACAGGACATAAAAACATCCTTTCATAGATTGCAGGCTAGGTGCGGCCTTCAACAACGTGTTCCTGCATAAAATGGAGCGTCCTCAAACACAAAGTATTTGAGAGAACGCGATCATGCCCTTGTGGTGACCAATGCGATGATATTTTACGTGTGCGCTTAACTTGTCCGCTTCGTAGGCACGACATAAAAAAAAAAAAAACTGTGAGTCAAGTTTAGAGCAATCGTGAATCATTGGCCCTCTCCAGGAATTTACTTGGGCTCTAGCTTTCTACAGCAGGCATTGTGACGTAAGGCACTTAGTGCTGTGCACTGTGTTCCGTGCCAACGAGTGACAGTGTACGTGCGTTTGAACTTTAATTCCTTCTGCAATGTCTTGCTTAAATTAAGCGTGCACATTATTCAGAGTCTCCTTCTCCTTTTATCGTTCCCATCTCCACCAGCCTTCTTTTTTCGATTGGTTTTTATGAGTTTAGACCATATAAAGCCTAAATATGAAAGCAGGAAACACATTCTTCCAGCCTTTCTACCTGATACCCCAGCTAATTGTACCTATGGACTGATCCTATGTAAAGTATGTTACGTACCTTGCCATAAATCATATGCAATATTTGTATATTCCATATGTGTTTATGCACAAGTGTTTATAGGCATACTACCTAAGACACTAAATATACGGTTCGTTTCTTCGTTGTGCTCGAAAGTGGAATGTGCAAGCCAAGCAAGCGGTGCGCAAAGGACTTTTTAAGAACACGGCGTCCGACATCGCGCATCGCTCGCACGCAAGTTCGGACGCGACAGAGAGAAGCAAGCCTTTGCCGATCGCTTTCCCGACTTCCAAGAAAACGAGACATAACGGCCCGCTGGTGCATGTTCGTACACAAGAGTTAAATGTGTAGCGCAAAACGAAGGCACAGGGGCGTTACACCACAGCTCCCTACATACAACTTTATTTGGAAAAGGCCGATATATTTATATATGCAGATGTATACCTACACCACGTTATCGTTCCAGGCATCAGACTTGCAGATCGGTCTAACAATGAAGATAAAATGAAAACAGCACATGAATGAAACCTGTCATTGTTGTCTGTTCTGTTGGCAGTCGAGCTGTTTCTGAGTAAGGAATATGAAAAGAGAACTGACCAGTGCGACAGTATGCTCTTCTTTTCCCCTTGTTTTAGGAAAGGCTATTTTAGTTATTTTGGGGGATTTTCGTTTTAGTGTCATCTAGAAAGGGAAGAACAAAGCAGTCGTTCAAGCCCAGCCTCGCAAATTTTAGGAACCCAAGGCTGATTGCCCGTCCCATACGTGCTATTCGCAATACCTGATATCTTTCCCCATGAAGTCAGTGCTATTCAGCATCATCCTGAAAGTGAGAGAAAACAATCGAGCATCTTTAATGCGCCTATCCTAAGTACGATGTCCAACGCCTCTCCCTCCAGACGACTTTAAACCGGCAGCACAAAAGATTTTTCTGAATAAAGATGCGCCGACCGTGGCTACATCCGTCATTGGCACAAAAATATGTTGGTGCATAGTGCTGCTATGAATGCGCAAAGATCTGAGTGGCAGTTTATGATCCCCCGAATGCATCCACCCAGCTGCACGCAATGTTCACTCTCTCCCTCATACCTTCCTTCTATCCCCCCTTCCTTCTTACCCCCAGTGTTCGGTAACAAACCGGTCAATCGTCCGATTGCTCTCCTCTCCTTGATTGCCCTGCTTCTATATCACCCTGCTCGGCACATTACTGCCGCTTATTGCCGTCGCCATTTTGACAGTGATATCTCCTGTCAAAAACTCCTGTCCTGGCAAAGAACCTACTACTTCCTATCAGCAAAATTTGCTTTGGTACGATTTCTACAAGTATGAAACTTAAGGGAACAGGGTAGGCAAATTTTCCGCAAAAAATCGATTTTTTGTTTTTGTGCAATTTAAAATCTCTATTCTTTCCTTAACATGGCCCACTGTTTCATTTGCGCGCACGCGGAATATTTAGCTCAAAATCAACATTTTTCGAAACCTAGGCAGCATCCAGCCACGCCCCCTTTGACACATGCTCGGGATCTTTGCCTCTCCTAAACTGAAAAAAAATTTTTTTCACCGCCTATTTTTTGTCACGTTTAGCGGAATGGCTGTCACTCATCTGGCAAAAATGAATACCTAGCTAGCATATTTCACTTAGCCAAACGAATCCTAAGACGCAGCTGCATTACTCGCAACGAGCGGCGTTTTGCTCGTGCTTTGGCGTCTTTTCGCGGACAATCGAATTTATTTATACTTTGGTGCTGATTATTTAGCGGTAATGCAATGACGAAGCCAATGAAGCGCTTTAAAATAACGTCTCTTCCACGGAAACCGGCATAAGTTGACCTGCAATGACGCCAATTCTCCGCAACACAATCCACGAGTGGGCGCCACGGCCACCACGTGAGCGTCTGCATCGAAGCTTTCGAGCTCGGCGGAACGCTCGAAGCAGAACGCCGGTGTTTCAGCAGCTCTCAAAGCCTGAGCTTCTCCAGAAATGTCTCCACGGAAAAACTCAGAACGCGAATGAAGCGTTCAACAACGTTGAATGGGAGAGCGCTCCTAAGAATGTATTTCTTGGCCTCAAAACGCAGAATATAGCGACAATGGATGCTGTGCTAACTTTTAATGACCGCAGCATTGCTCGAGCCGACATTTTGAGGTCATTCGGAGTTTCTCCAGGGTGGCTCACAGTCCAGTGGTTGCGCGAAGTTGACCGGCGGCGACTGTACTTTGCAGAGAGGGCTACATGACTGGTAACTAAGGAGGCCCGGAAAACAAGGCAGCTACCACAGAAAAGAAGTGTTGACGATGGAGGGGACTACCAGGCTGTTGGCTATTGAAGAAATGCGCCAGAATTTGTTTCTATAGTCCTATATTGCGATAACGCTCTTTCTTCCACTTCAAAGCCAATTATCTCCAAACACGAAATTTTGTTGCATTTGACCCTTTTTTTCAGAAACTACAAGCGCTAGGGCGATAATATTTTCCAGATATTGAGCAAACATTACAGAAAGTCTACTGAACCAGGATTATAAATATTGTTGTAGGGCATTTTTGTTTAGAGGCTATTTATTGCAGATTATGGCTCTAAAATTTGGTGGGTCCAGTAAAAAAATGAAAACAAAAAATCTAACCTTTAAAAAGAAATAATCCTGGTTCAGTAACACTACCTAACATTGCTGATTACAATGCCACCAAGATTATTGTTCTAACCCCAGCGGATCACGAGAAAAAGGGTCACGAACATAGCCTAAAATGCATGGCAAGAGTAGGACCTACCCTGTCCCCTTAAAAAAAACTTGAAATTCCAGCGCTACGCATTTCACTCTGAATGTCGACATTAGTGCAATCCGCATCGCAGTCACAAGGCCCCTGTCGAAATGGGTCACACATGAGCCGAGCATGCAACCAGGTTCCTCTATCGCGCTTGCCTCTGGACACGCTGTGCCATCTAGGGCCGCGAAGTCCACACATGGCGCGTGTGCAAACAAAAATATGTAGAAAAAATTTGATGAGTATATCGTCACGAAGATATCTAAGACAGGCTCGCCGAAACATAGCGGCGTTCTTTTATTGATGGCAGACACCCAAAAAACACGGGCACACGGGTCGTCATGACACGCTTGCAACACTTCGCGCAGTAAAATTGGTACGACGAGAACGAACGTTTCTTGGCTGTTCTTGAAGTCCCTTTGGTAGAGTACGTTGTTGCGGAGGCAGTAAGAAGTCAGTGCTCGTAACACCGGTCGTGGGACAACAACGTCGGCTCTCTGGAGGTATAGGGTGAAGGGAAGCATTGTACTGTCTGCACGTTGGAGGCCAGCCACCTCGACAGTGTCTACTACACCATGAAGCGGGGAGTCTTCCTCTAAATCACTTCGCTTCAAAGGTATTGGTGCACCTGAGACACAGTCGGCGTCGCGGTGCTTCTGTCCGAATCGATAAACCACCGTGACGTCGTACTCCTGAAGGCGGAGGCTTCAAGGAGCGAGGCGGCCTGAAGGATCCCTAAGACTCGCAAGACAGCACAGTGAGTGGCCGTCACTTACTACTCGTAAAGGTCGGCCCTACAGGTAGGGTTGGAACTTGTCGATGTCCCAACCGACGGCGAGATACTTCTTTTCAGTCCTGGAATAGTTGACTTCCGCCTTTGTCAGACTACGGCTCGCATAGGCTACTACTCGTTCAGCGCCGTCTTGTCACTGGGCAAGTATGGCATCAAGCCCCACGTTGCAGGCGTCTGTGTGGATTTCCGTGTCAGCCGTTTCGTCGAAATACGCAACTACGGGGGCTGTTTGCAGTCGCATCCGCAATTTTCTGTAAGTGCTGCTTGTTGCTCATCCGTCCACGCGAAGCGTACATCTTGGCGTGTTAATCTCATTCATGGTTCGGCGATCCTTGAAAATCCTTCGAGAAATCGACGATAGTAAGCACAGAAACCTAAGAAGCGTTCTACTGCCTTCTTGTCAGTCGGACGCAGGAACTCTGCGACGGCAGTTAGCTTCTCGGAGTCTGGCAATACACCGCGGGGGCTGAGTACGTGTCCGAGGAACTTGAGCTCTTGAAAGCCAAAATGACATTTCTCAGGTTTGATAGTCAGATTTGCTTTGCTGATGGCGATGAGTACGTGCTTGAGTCGTTCCATATGTTCATCAAACGTCCTCGAAAATACCACGACGTCCTTCGAGTAGACTAAGCAAGCCTGCCATTTCAGTCCAGAGAGAACAGTCCCCATAATCCACTGAAATGTGGCAGGTGCGGAACACAGGCTCAATGGAACGACTTTAAATTTATATAATCCACCAAGCGTCACAAATGCTGCCTTTTCGCGGCCGCGCTCATCTACTTCGATTTGCCAGTACTCTGACTTAATATCCAAAGAGGTGAAAAATTGGGCGTGGCGTAGACGGTCCAGAGCGTCATCGATCTGTGGCAGGGGATAAACGTCGCGTTTCGTGACACGATTAAGACGTCGATAGTAGTGTAGCGTGCAGAAGTGTAGTGTATTTTCCTTCTTTTTAAGCATCACGAAGGGGAACGCCCATGGACTTATGGACGGCTGAATCAGGTCATCACTGATCATCTCTTGAACCTGGCGCTTTATCACCTCCCTTTCCGAAGGCGAAACGCGGTACGGATGTTGACGAATGGGCGTGCTGACTCGTCGGTAGGAATACGATGTTTCGCAACGGGGGTGCGCCGTACTTTACACTCAGTAGAGAAGCAGGCAGAAAAGTCGAGTAGTTGTTTCTGTCCGTCCGATAAGCCGAAGTTAATCTGAATGCGATCGCTCAGGTGGACCGCTTCCAATGAATTAGGCCAAACAGTTGCGAGTGAGGCGACATCCGTGAGGGCAATTTTATGGAGGAAACGGCAGCTGTGCCTTGCGGTAAGTGCTGATATTCGTTGCTGAAGTTGGTCAGCAGGACTAATGAGTGTCCGTCCTGAAGCTGGACGAGGCCCCGTGCAATGCAGATGTTCCGCTCAAGCATTAACGGAATGTTCGCCTTGGCGATGCCCTCATAGCCGTTGATACGTCGCACGTACCAGGATCAGTAGGCTGCTTCTTGGCGGTGCCGTTATGCTGTCATCGACGATGCGCAAGGCGTTTTCGCTGTAATTCTCGTTGCCAGCGTCGCTTGCTATGGCTTTCGCCGTGAGAACGTCACACTCGATTTTTCTAGGTTCATTATGACTCCATTCGCCTGTAGAAAGTCCATGCCGAATATCAAGTTCCTCGAGCAACTGGGCAGATTAATGAAGGCCCCGTCATACGTAAATTCGCGAATATTTACTCGAGCAGTGAATCTGCGCACGGGAATTATTAAATGACCTACAGCAGTAATGGATCTGCGACCAAGTCCACTGTGCAAAAGCTTATCTTTAACTTTGACGCAAGGTCTCTGCTCATAACCGAGCTGTGAGCACCAGTGTCAATTAAAGCGGTGACTTCTTCGTCGTCTATGGCAACCAGTATGTTTGACGTTACAACTTGTCGCTGATCACCGGAATGCACCTGACCATCGTTTCGTTGTCGTCGCGATGGAGGATATTCGATGCGCTCTGCGCCAGCAGCCTCACCTCCGGAGGTCACTTGCCTCAGTCTTCCGGGTTTGTAGGGCTAGGCGAACGACGCCTACGAGCGCCTCGTGGAAACACGGGCCTGCGCGATCGCTTTCGAACGGGCGATGAAGACGGGTCAACCTTGTGCCTTCACTGCCCAAAGAATTACTACTACGCACGATGAAGTTCTCTATCTCTATAGGGCGCTCACCAGGTCGTGGACAAGCAGCACTGGAGGGAACCCACGGAGACCCACGAGCCGATAGGGACACATCCTGTAGACGCAATGAAAGCATAGGGGCCTGAGGTCAGGAGCCCGCCAGACGTCGCTATTCCGGGGCCTCAACTCCTCGGTGGACGGTGGACTGCGACGCCTGAATGCTACTTCCGTTTGTTCAGTGGGGCGAATGACGTTTGAGGGGCCGCACAGCGACGGTCGTGGTACTGCGTCCGCAAAAGTCATTCGGACTGGCTCCCACCGTCGTGTACATCATAGCGTTCTGGAGTTTGGATGGCCGGCTTTATCTCGTCGCGCACTATCTCTGCCATAGAAATTCGTGTTGTCGGCGCGTCGGTTACGTGCAGTTTCTGAAGCTCTTTTCATACCACAGCCTTGATCATTTCGCGCAGGTCCTCGAGGTGGTTTCCCGAAGTCATGGCAGGGGAGCTGTTCGAAAGTTCCATCACGTTGCGGTCGTATTGTCTGGCACGCTGTCGAGGGGCCCTTTGCATTGCTGTGGCTTCAACAAGGAAGCCCCCTTGTGTAGTTGGTGGATTTCGAATAAACCCAGCAAAAATCTCTCGATTTACGCTTCGCATCAGATATCTGACCTTCTTGTCTTCGGGCACTGAGGCCTCCACACGTCTGAAAAGCCGAGCAATGTCTTCAGTATACGTGGTGACGCTCTCGTTGGGGGGTTGGAATCTTGCTTGTACTGCCAACTCCGCTCTCTCTTTCCTGTCCGCGTTGGAGTATGTGGCACTCAGCTGTCGTCTAAATTCGTCCCACGAAGACAATGCCGTTTCATGGTTATGAAACGACGTCCTCGCAGAGTATTGGAGCGCGAAGTACACGTTGCGCAGCTTGCGGTCTTCGTTCCATTCGTTGCAATCGGCGACCCGCTCGAAATGATCTAGCCAACCTTTCACGTCTTCAGTAGCATCTCCATGGAATACAATCGGCGCCTGCGGCTGGTTAATGAACTGCGCCGGCACAACCGCAACAGAAGGCCGTGGGCTCGGGTTCATCGCCCGTATGCGCTCGGGCAAAAGACTGTGCTCAGTTTCGAGCCCTTGCAGACGGCGGCTGCTACGTGCGTGCACAGGCGTAATCACTCCGGGACTACTCACAGGAGACGTGTCAGGGGTATATGCGTCTCCAGCAATGGTAGCACGTACCCCGCACCTCCACCAGTAAAATGTCACGAAAATAACTAAGACGGGCTGGCGGAAGCAGAACAGCGTTCTTTTAATAATGGGCGACACCCAAAAAAACCCAGGGCACAACTGCGTCCTTCGTGTCTTCTCCTTGGCGATCGGTGCCTGTAGTGGGCAGCTGACTTCGCGTCAATATCTATCACGCGCGCTCATTTGTGGCCAGAACCAGGAATGTTTCGACGGCTTTTTCTCTCCTTTTTCATATGAAGACCTATTTCAGAGATGAAAAGAATTGAAAACGTTTTGAAAGAGTCATTTGAGGGTGAGTCACCGAAACGCATATCCACAATGACCCAAGCTTGCGTGAAAGATGGCCATTCAAGAGCGGCGCATAGCTACGGCGCATACAAAGTGACCAAAATTCGCACGAAAGAGATTCGAAGAGTGGTACAGACCTAGTAGCACATACTCATTGGCCCAAGATGATATCAAATAGGTTCATCAATAACCCGCCGTGGTTGTGTAGTGGTATGGCGTTGCCATGCTAAGACCGAAGACGCGGTATGGAATCCGGTTGTGCCGAGCGCGTTTTGATAGAGGCGAAGTGCAAAAAAAAAAACGCCTGAGTACCATGCATTGAGATGTCCGTGAAAAGAAGGCCAGGTGGTCGAAATTAATCCACAGTCCATCAGAACGGTGTGTCATATAATCTTACCGTGGTTTTGGCACGTATAACCCCTGAAAATTTATTTTAAAGGTTTCATTGAACAGCGGCACTTACCCAGTGCCATATAGCAAGTGACTCAAGCTAGTCCTTCGAAGGTTGCTTACAGTTCCCTCAGCACTGCAGCTTGATGCGCTGCCAATTAGACCTAGATTGCCCAGTGATTAAAGTTAGTCTGGCCTTGGGAAGACAGTTGGAGACAAACAGACAGACAGACAGACAGACAGACAGACAGACGGACAGACAGACGGACAGACAGACAGACAGACAGACGGACAGACGGACAGACGGACAGACAGACGGACGGACGGACGGACGGACGGACGGACGGACGGACGGACGGACGGACGGACATGCAGATTACGGACAGACGGACGTACGGACAGACAGACGGACGGATGCAGATTACGGACAGACGGACGGACGGATGGACATGCAGATTACGGACAGACGGACGGACGGACGGACATGCAGATTACGGACAGACGGACGTACGGACGGACATGCAGATTACGGACAGACGGACGGACATGCAGATTACGGACAGACGGACGTACGGACAGGCAGACGGGCATACAGACTGACCGACATGCAGATTACGGACAGACGGACGTACGGACAGGCAGACGGGCATACAGACTGACCGACATGCAGATTACGGACAGACGGACGTACGGACAGGCAGACGGGCGTACAGACTGACCGACATGCAGATTACGGACAGACGGACGTACGGACAGGCAGACGGGCATACAGACTGACCGACATGCAGATTACGGACAGACGGACGGGCACACAGACTGACCGACATGCAGATTACGGACAGACGGACGTACGGACAGGCAGACGGGCATACAGACTGACCGACATGCAGATTACGGACAGACGGACGTACGGACAGGCAGACGGGCATACAGACTGACCGACATGCAAATTACGGACAGACGGACGTACGGACAGGCAGACGGGCATACAGACTGACCGACATACAGACCGACGGAGATACAGACAGACAGCTGAGTTTATTTTGGATTGGTGTAGCACTGGGTTAACGACTCATCTAAATGCAAAGTAATGTCTTTCACTCGTAAACACTAAATCTTTAATTAGCCTTATCACACAAATAATAACCTCATTTTTCCAGCTACTTCATGCAAGTTATTAGGCATTAATCTCCTACCAAGACTCTGCTGGATACATCACGTTACTACCATATGTGCTAATGTTTCAAAGTCACTGGAGTACTGACGCCTAAACCCACGTAATTCGATCTCCAACATCCGCAAGCTAGCTTATGAGACGTTTGTTCAACCGCCGCTCAAATTTGTCTGTTCAATTTGAATACCTTATTATAACAACCTAATCAACCTATTAGAATCAGTTCAAAATAGGCCCGCAAGGTTTACCTCGGGTAACTATATCTCCGGTTGAAGCATCCAAAAAATAAGGCATGCTAGTTCACTTCT
This sequence comes from Dermacentor variabilis, assembly GCF_050947875.1. Taxonomy (NCBI): domain Eukaryota; kingdom Metazoa; phylum Arthropoda; class Arachnida; order Ixodida; family Ixodidae; genus Dermacentor; species Dermacentor variabilis. The sequence continues at coordinate 1,229,225 of NW_027460423.1, read as the reverse complement.
GTCCTTAAGTACTCGCCTTCATTTTGCACTATTACCTTGAGCAGGGTGCTACATTAAAGTCGCGCCTTACACATTGCGCAGATCACATAATCCCCTCAGCTACACGCACATCCATAGGAACACTCATGCATTCAATCAGTCGGCTGTTCCTCGTGCCATTCGGTTACGGAACGCTGTTCCTGGTTTCAAAGTACTAGTAATAGTCTCAGTGTTACATTGTAAAGAGCTAGGGACAGTTATCACACAAGCATGTTCAGTGATGTCACCGACCAAAAGATATTCTGGAGTAAGTTAAACACCCCCTACTTGGGGGCTCTTACTCTGGTACATCTGAAAGCGTCGATCTCGAAGGCAGTAGTTGTAGTGGTGTTGGACAAGCAGACAAGTTTAATGACTAGTTCGTAGAACGACAGAAAGCTGAACTAGTTGATAAGAATTCATTATGCGAAAAAGAAGTGAGGCGTGCAGACAGGACACAAGAGTAGAGAAGTCACTTAAGGCACTTAAGGCACTTAGTGCCTTAACAGTTATCTCACGTAGACCGGCACATGTACCCGACTGACACGTGGTGTTACCATTCCTGAGCTTGCTTATGTGAGTTTTGTGTCTTCCTTCTTTTTTCGCCTCAGTGCTCCCTTCCGTTGATAGTCGGCGTTCGTGATGTCCACTTCTCTACTCTTGTGTCCTGTCTGCACGCCTCACCTCTTTTTTGCATATGGACTAGTTCGTATCGTTCGTTACTAGCGCGCATAAGTCGGGCGCACTTGATGGCATGAGTAACCACCTTAATAGCATGTTTCTTCCCTCCTGTAGTAGTGCCGAAGTGCTGCAAATTTTAAACAAATGAAAATGAGCAATAGTGAAGACCTGATCGGTCTTAAAATAACACCTTTTACCTATTTTATAGATGGAATCAGACCTGCAATACCTCACATACAGTGTGCATCAGCGAACAATTTCAAAAATCTTCGAAAGTTGCCTGTGGCAGATATCACAATTCTAGTTCATCAGTTTGTCTGCTCGAAGCGACAGACAATACTTGCGCAAAAATTGAGATGCAAAATCGACTAATTACTTGTCGCGAAGCACTTTGAGCAGTAAGCGTTCGCGACTAGAACGTTGGAGCAGCGAGAGGTAGTGCAGCCGATCGAACACCGAATCAAGGTTGTTCTTTCTCGTCGTTGTTTTCTCTCTCCTAGCCACTGTCCCACTGCTCCTTATTTTACCGTACAGTTATCTCCCCCGCGGTAAAGGAAGCCGTCCCGGCGACCTACAGGTAGGACAACACAGACGGATCATAGTAGGGCTTGAGACGCTGGGCATGCACAATTTCGCGTCCTCGACGGCGATGATCCAAAGATAGCTCGAGGGGTTCCACAATGTAGTTGACTGGAGACGTTTGGTTGATCACGCGGTATGGGCCCTGGTACTTCGACGCGAGTTTCGGCGACAGTTCAGTGGTAGAGGCTGGAACCCAAAGCCACAATAGCGAGCTAGGAGCATAGGATACAAGAGCATCGGAAGTTTCTTGATGGTGCTTCTGGCGTTGCTGGTCTTCTGACGTAAATATTCGGGAAAGCTTGCGACACTCTTCTGCGTGTGCAGCAGCTTCGGATAGCGTAGTTGTTTCCGTGGAGTCAGGGCGGTACGGAAGGATAGGATAGTATTCATTGTGGAAAAAGGATCGTGTCCGTACAGGAGAAAGAAGGGCGAAAATTCCGTGGTAGTCTGCGTTGCGGTGTTGTAAGCGAAGGTCAGAAAAGGTAGAACATGGTCCCGTTTGGTATAGTCGGATACAACGTACATGGCCACCATGTCACCAAGAGTGCGATTAAAGCGCTCGGTCATGCCATTAGCCTGCGGATGATACGCAGTAGTGGTGCGATGAATGATGCGGCATTCTTTGAGGAGAGCCTCGATGACGTCGGAGAGGTACACGCGGCCTCTGTCACTGAGTAATTCCCTAGTAACTCCGTGGCGAAGGATGATGTGACGTAGGAGAAACCAGGCGACGTCACGTGCAGAAGCGCTGGACAAAGGGGAAGTTTCCGCATATTGCGTAAGATGGTCGATGACCACGATTACCCAGCGATTGCCGTCTGATGTGGTTGGTAGAGGTCCATAAATGTCGAGGCCTACTCGATCAAAAGCACCTGCTGGGCGAGGCAAAGGCTGCAATGGGGCGGTTGAACGACGAGGGCGATCTTTACGGCATTGGCAAACGAGACAGGAGCGGACACAATGATGGATGAATCGACACGTCCCCCATCAGTAGTAATGAAGGCGTAGATGCGCGTATGTCTTCAGTACACCTGCATGAGCGCACTGGGGATCGTCGTGGAACGCTGCATAAATATCCGAACGCAGATGCCGCGGGATGACAAGCAATCATTTGCGGCCGTCCGGGGGGTAGTTACGACGGTACAAGAGCCCGTCGCAAATGGAGAAGTGATGTACTTGGCGACGTAATGCGCGATTGGTAGTGGGTGTCGATGGGCTGGACAAGAAACGCAGCATGGACACGATCCATGCGTCTTCTGCTCCAGAAGAATGTCCGTGGCAGCAAGGGAAGACTCTGACAATGAGGCCTTCGGGGAGCTAGCCTCGTCTGTTAGTGGCGAACGAGACAAGGCATCCGCATCCGAGTGTTTTCAGCCAGAACGGTACAGCACGCGAATGTCGTACTCCTGCAGTCGAAGGGCCCATCGAGCAAGACGACCGGATGGTTCTTTTAAGGACGACAGCCAGCACAGCGAATGGTGATCAGTTATCACGTCAAATGGGCGGCCATAAAGATACGGGCAGAATTTGGTTATGACCCAAATAATAGCCAGGCATTCCTTTTCTGTGACAGAATAGTTCGATTCAGGTTTAGTGAGTGCACGACTGGCGAAGGCAACGACGTACTCATCGAAGCCAGCCTTTCTCTGAGCGAGAACGGCCCCAACGCCAACGCCACTGGCATCCGTGTGTATTTGAGTTGGAGCACTTGGGTCGAAATGGCGTAGGATTGGTGGCGACATCAAGAGACGACGCAGCTTTGTGAAGGCGGCATCGCAATCCGGTGACCAGGTTGAAAGGTTGTGGCCACCACGAAGAAGCTGCGTTAAAGGTGCTATTATGGTGGCAAAACTGCGGATGAAACGGCGAAGGTATGACGCTAACCCAATGAAGCTGCGCAGTTCTTTCAAGGTCGTTGGTCTGGGAAAGTGGGCAACAGCTTGTAGTTTCGCCGGATCAGGGAGTACACCTTCTTTCGACACGACATGGCCGAGGATGACCAGCTGCTGGGCAGCAAAGCGACACTTCTTGAAGTTAAGCTGGAGTCCAGTATCGGCCATGTACTTCAGGACGCGTTCAAGTCGAAGTAAGTGGGAAGGAAAGTCAGGTGAAACGATAACGATGTCGTCCAGATAACATAGGCATATCTGCCATTTGAGGCCGCGCAAGATGTTGTCCATCATTCTTTCAATTGTGACCGGTGCGTTACACATGCCAAATGGCATCACGGTGAATTCAAATAAACCGTCAGGTGTGATGAAGGGCGTTTTCGGACGGTCTGACTCATCCACTGGCACTTGCCAGTACCCGGATCGTAAGTCTAAAGATGAGTAGAATTCGGCGCCGTGGAGGCAGTCTTGCGCGTCATCAATACGGGGTAGCGGATAAACGTTCTTGCGTGTGATCTTATTAAGTCGCCGGTAGTCCACGCAAAAGCGAATTGTGCCATCTTTCTTTTTTACCAGCACTAGAGGAGAAGCCCAGGCACTGTGCCAAGGTTGTATGACACCGCGTTGGAGCATTTCTGCAACATGCTCAGCGATCACGCTACGCTCCGTTGCGGATACACGATACGGCCTGTGGCGTAAAGGCGCATGGCTGCCGGTGTCGATGTGATGGACAAGAGTGGAAGTACGGCCTGAGCCAGATTGTTGTAGGCCGAATTGACGTGCGAAAGCGGTCCAGAAGATGGACGATCTGGGCGTGCTGCGCTGGAGTGAGGTTGGGGTCAATACACTGGTAAAAAGTTGGGTCACACGGCGGCGTGGGAGGAGCAACTTGAAGGGCCAGAGCGTCAACCGGAGGAGAAGCCGCGTCGTCAGACACATCGTAAAGGAAGCTTCGTTCGATTTCGTCGGCATAACCAAGACACTCATTGTGGAGCAGGCTAGCAGGGCAAGGAAACGTTCAATACATAACGTGCGCTGGAACCTTGTCGAATGGCAAGAAGGGCAAAAGGAAGCAAGAAAGGATGACGGCGAGCAACAAGCTTAGACGGCGTGAAAAGAAATATGGAGTCGGAAAACCCAACGCAGGAAACGGGTACAAGTGCGGCAGAGTATGGAGGAATCTCGGTGTCGGCGGTGACGAACACACGACCGAAAACGTCATCAGTATCTTCAAAAACGTTGGTGCCGAACGGCGACAGCGCGAGTTGAGCACGGGCACAATCTATAACGGCATGATGAGATGACAGATACTCCTATACTAAAATCATGGCATGGGAGCAGCGAGGCAGAACAACAAACTCAACATAGTATAAAGCGCCGCTTATAACAACACGCACGATACACTTCCCTAAGGGTTCAATCGGCGAAGCGCTTGCTGTACGTAATGAAATGGCTGAATAAGTCGTCGCCACTTTTCTAAGGGTAAGACGAAGCTAGTTCGAAATCACTGATATTGCTGCTCCCGTGTCAACAAGCGCATGAACGGCAATGTCTTCTGCATAAACTTCAAGGACGTTTGCAGGAAATAACATATTTAACAGGGATAAGCGGGCTAGTTGGTGGTCGTTATTGGAATGCATCATGTAACCGCACAAAAACAAGGGACAAAGAAGGAACACACAAGACAGGCGCGGAACTTTAACTAAGGTTTTACTCCGGGAAATCCCACATTTATACAGGCAACATAATCACACTTGCTGATCACCAGACAGCCATCACTCGACGTTGGCATGCGGGCGTGAGTGCCACAAATTTGCTTGTAAATATTTGAACTCTTTATCGCTCAATGACACTGAAGGGCTGCTTACGCAACTGCCAGATTGCATTTTTATACAATAAGCTTCATAGATTTCTCGGCTCAGTTGTGACGCAAGCATCTTCAAGACTTTAGTGTCACGGAACCTAGGCGTACAATTACGACAGTGGCGACAATGGTCAGCCAGTTTGCCACCCCCCGCCAATCCTTCTACTCCTGCGCGGTGCTCCTGCAGTCTGACGTTTAGGCACCGTCCCGTCTGCCCTATGCCCGAAATAAATGAGGTCTTGAGGAGTTCGCTGAAAACGCAGTTCTTGCCTCCGGAACTGCGGTCCTTAGTTTGCCTCTCGGATTACTTCAGGGCGACGGATAAGCGGCGACAGAGAACGCCGACAGAGAGACGGAGACCGACGGGTATTGAAGGGTCGGGAAGGAGGAGGCGACGCTTCGAAGGGCTGAGCGGCAGTAGCGGAACGGGACGAAGAGTCGAAGCCGTTGCTTTGTGCCCTCGGAGAATCCGAAGGATACCATCCAGCCGGCGGGAAAGCCGTGCAACATGCCCAGGTAAGCCGCAAGAATAACAGATAGGCCGATTGTCATGGGTGCGCCATGGATTGAGAACAGCGGGCGGACACTGGTGGAAATATTGGCGAGGTGGGCGCACGGGCTGCTGTGGCGGCCAGTAGCTGCTTGGGGGGGGGGGGGGGGGGCGTAGGCCTTGGATTCCCGACAACGGCAGCGTACGTAAGTGGCACAGGCGTAGGAGGCGGTTGATGAGCAAGTGGTACTGCGTTAGTGACTTCTTCTTGTATTACCTGGCGGAGATCGGGAGACAAGCGCGGCTCTGAGGCTGGACTGACTGGCAGAAGAGAGAGTTGGCGTGCCACTTCTTCTCGTATAAATTGCTTGATTTTGTCGAAAATTTCTGATCTGCAAGGTGTAGAACTGACACCACCACTCAGAGCTGAAAGCGCGACGTCCGGAGCGAGAGCTCGGCACGTAGAAAGCCGTTGTTTGCGCAGCTCCTCATAGCTCTGGCAAAGCGTTATGAGGTCGTTGACTGTCTGAGGATTCCTTGCCAAGAGCATCTGGAAGGCGTCATCTTCTATGCCTTTCAAGATGTTCTTGACCATGTCATCTTCGGCCATATCTGGGTTGATACGCCGGCGAATGTCAACTACATCTTCAATGTTGCTCGTTAAAGCTTCGCCCTTTTGTTGGGCACGACAGCGAAGCTGTTGTGCCGCCCGAAGTTCGTGCACAGCAGGGAGACCGAAAACTTCTTGAAGTGCCGTTCGGAATGCTGCCCAGGTGGAAAAGTCAGCCTGATGATTGCGGAACCAGAGATGGGAGACCCCGGAAAGGTAGAATGGTACGTAACCAAGCTTGTCAGCTTCAGACCATTTTTTGAGGGCACTCACTCGGTTGCACAATGACAGCCAGTCCTCTACGTCATGATCGTCAGTGCCATTGAATATGGGAGGATCCCGTTGGCGTGGCGCACCAGGACAGACGACCGGAGGCGGTGCCATGGGTGGCGTGGTAGGACTAGTCTCCTCAGGCATAGGAGATGCGACAGGGATAGTCCGGCTTTGGAGTTCCTGGTTTGCAAAAGGTCCAGCACCTTCCACCAAATGTCGCGAAGCACTTTGAGCAGTAAGCGTTAGCGACTAGAACGTTGCAGCAGCGAGAAGTAGTGTAGCCCATCGAGCACCGAAACAACGTTGTTCTTTTTCGTCGCCGTTGTCTCTTTCCTAGCCACAGCCCCACTGCTCCTTATTTTACAGTACACACTAATTAATTTTTAACAAGTTAAATTGTGGCCAATATTGCAATTTACAAATTCTGGCCGAGGAGTCCACAAGGCGGATTCACTTGGATCAAATTTTCAAGATGACACCAGTTTTGAGATATATATTCCCGAACTTTGCGGAGAAATGCATTGGCGTTGCAGTTAATTTGTTAACAAAAGGTTGTTTCATGCACTGAAGCACACAGGCAGACTATCCCGGACTTCAGGTATCTAAAGGTTTCAAAGGTTGAGGTAATGTACATATTCACATTTCAGTTCTGTTATTATAGAATTTGCTGAAAGGACGATTTGCAATATTGTTATCGAGTTGATCATTAGTCGGTATGAAAATGCCTCATATAGTTAGGGGAGATGGCATCTTTGTCACATCGTCGTGACTTTCATTCCCATCTCCTCAGCCATGTGATGTAGCAGATGTCTGCAACAATGAAAGACTGAAGACTCAACCGTTCGCGTCCAATAAACATATCCGCCGGGATACAAACCCAACCAACCGCAGGCCGCTGCGACGCAGGCGAGCAAAAGCTCGAACAGAAGGCAGGCTTCGCCTCATCACGACATTCCCGGCACAGATCGCTGGCGCGTCGGGCTGTTGCGTTCGAGGACACGATGTGGGCCTCAGATTCGATTCTGCTGAGCACGGGAAAAATGACAGAGGTCTTTCACCGAGAGGCCGGGAAAACGGTTAGATACCCAAGTGGTCACACAGCAAGAACTGAGTGATGTAGAACAACGACGCCAATCGCATTAAGGTATGAGGGTACATTCGAAATACCTAATTTACATTTAAAAAATTCCTTTTTCAATTTTACGTTTGTTTAATGAAACCACACCCACTCCTCTATCTATCGCAAAAAGGAAAAATGGCTCTACCTCGTGCCGTTCGGAAGTTAGACACTCTACACAAAAAGTAACGCGAAATCGGTGTAACCGCTTGTCCCGCATCGAATTCTCGTTTTTGTGTTCGTTATACTACGCACAAATCTGGTTAAAAACCTACTTCTCTGCTGACCGTATTTTTGCATGTAAAAACGGAAGTGAAGGCCGTTGGGGAGAATAGTGAGACTATTTTTTACTCTCTTCACGATGTTCTGCGGCTATATTCCTGAGAGTTGTTCCTGAGAGCTCACCAGTTATGACGCCAAGTAAGGTGCTTTTGAGAATATGCCGCCTCATCTTGAAACGGTGGAACCGTATTTCCTTATAGCGTAGGAAACAAAGACGACAAATCGTCGCGATGGCTGGCTTTCTACGGCAGCTGGAGCTGCGGCTCAAGTGAGACAGGCCTTGCGCGTAAACAAACACGCGTGTACACAGCTTTCACTACTCAGCCAACTCACAGCTTGTTCAGTTGTGCGCCCGAGCAAGCACTTGCGGGATCGGCGCTGCCGTACGTACTTCTCTCTTCGAGCCCCGCTAAAATACACACAGCGATATCTCGGCCGATGCGCCACTAGGGCACTGGAAGGGGCTTATGAGGGCTCGCCGAGAGTGATGGCAGTATTTATTCCCGTGAACTTCGGCAAGGTTCTAGATCACGTGGTTTCAAATTCCTTAAGGATGGTTTCCATCCACGTGATCTAAAAACTCCGTACTTAGTAATGTGCGCTAATGACATCCTTTTACTACGTTTCTTAGAGGTGGTAGTAAAAGGATGTAAGGTAGCGCATTTTACTCCAGAGTGCCAGAGCAATATTCTTTTTTATTACGAGGGACTTTTCAAGGCGCAGAAGCGGAAAAAATCGCAATCGCAACTAATTTTTCCTAACAGCGCAGGCTAACTTGTAGCGTGCACCGTACTCAGTGAAACTGACAAATCTCGTTTTTTTGTTTTTGATGTTCTTTTTGCAAGATGGTATCGTATAAGCTAAGTACTGTTTTTTGCTTGCAGCATAAATATGGGGGACGTGAAAAACTTAACATTTTGCAATGTTTGATTAATATTTTGCTGAACGCTGACTTTAGTGGCCGCTTCCATGGCATGATTGGGCAATACCCGTAGGAATCGTCGGTGTTTGCGATGCGCTCAGTATAAAAGCAGATGGAGGCACTTAGTGGTCAGCAGTCGAGGTAAGCAACTGACGGTTACTAAAAAAAGAAAGGGAGAGATTGATAGAATCGTAGTCGTTGCAAGCACCGGTCATTGTATAATACCGGGGGTTTCAGCGAACAACTTCAAAAGTTTTTTTTTTTTAATTTAAGTGTCTGTGGCGGATAGCACAATTCAAGTCCATGAGCTGGTCTACTCCAAGAGACGGACATTACTTGTACAAAAAATTCAATAGCATATACAATTCATTATGTAAAAAAATCATTCAGATTTTAAGCAAAGAGGCGGAGTCCGCAAGGCGGTTCCACTTGTAACGAATTCTCAGGATGACACCAGTTTCGAGATATTAATTCAGGAACTTCGCCAACAAATGCAGTGGTGCTCTAGTCACTTTCCTGCTTCAATGCATAAAACGTTATGTTTTGAAGAAAAAAAATTAAATTATGGGGTTTTACGTGCCAAAACCACTTACTGATTATGCGGCACGCCGTAGTGGAGGGCTCCGGAAATTTCCATAACCTGGGGTTCTTTAAGGTGCACCTAAATCTAAATACACGGGTGTTTTCTTTTTTCGCATTTTTTTACAGAAAATAAGTAGAACGACAGAGCACTTTTAGCGCAAGTTTGACGGCGTATGTCTGGTAAATGGCCTCATCCACAGAATTCCTTTCCAGTGGATATGCCTTGTAGTCTCACTCGCTGGAATTTGTAAATTGCAATATTAGCCAGAAGGTAATTAGTTAAAAACATTTTTTTGAATTTTTGTTAATTAGTTGATTAGGCATCTAAATTTTTCTACAAGTAACGTCTCTTTTTTCGAGTAAACCAGCTCATGGACTACAACTGTGCTATCTGCCAAAACATTTTTTTTTTCAATTTCAAGTGTTCGCTGGATCAACCTGAGTAAATGTAGAAGCTTTATTGAAGAACGAAAATATCAAGGAAAGAGAGGCAAAAAGGACTGCAATAGATGCAAAACCTGCATACATGGAGCAGGCTAGGTGAATGTTAGTCGCCACCCTCTATCCCGTCACAGCGGAACGCCAATCAAAATCAAAAGTATCATCATTGGCAATGAATTCCAAATAACGTCAGGCTACTCATCAGTAAGTTCAGCCACTTGTGAAACTATCTCCAGCTCTGACAGTGAAAAACCACGAACATTGGATATTTTGCAGATAATTGAAATTCCACCTGGTCCATTCAGTTTTGAAGCTTGCCATTTGAAGGACCACTTTCTTCTGGTGGTCGTTATCGTTATCGTCTGGCGAAGCAAAAGCCACCCAGAAAAAAAATGTTTGAGTTGATCAATGGGTAAAACACGACAAAGAGAATGCTCAAGAACAGCTTTATTGCAAGTCCTCTGCCACTTGGCTTTCATGAGGACATTTGAATTTATCTTTTTTTTTTTCACGGAATGAAAATTTCTCGATATTTGTGCTACGCCAGCATTTATGGACTTTCAATCAATAAAGATTCTCTCTTGAAACATTGCACGCTGCTTTATTATATATAAAGGCACGCAATGGACTAGGATTATTGAATTCTACTTATGGCATTTTATATTCTGGCCAGTTTTCTCATAGCATAGCCTTGCGTAAAAGTAATTTTTTTCACTTCTTGATGAATAATTTATTAAATACACATCAACCTTATATATTTTTTTTATTCTAGTTCATTACACAGCTGAGAGCTAGGCCTAGATGGGTACGTTTGTACCCGACAGGGGTGAATGTGGCAGTTCCTAATTACAAGGTGACAATTTTTTTAACTTTAAACTCGTAAATAGCATTCAAACGGATTTCCTTACAAAGTACAGCCGTACCATATGTTTATCTACTTAAATAAACATGTTTGTCTGTAAAAGTGTCGCCGTACCTTAAAATAATGCTCATGTTTGATTTGCAGCTCGCCATTCAGGATCTCCATTGGGGTATTTCTGTCTCTTTATTGGCAAAAAATAGCAAACTATGCTCTCCCAACAAAACTGCACTTGCCACATTTTTCTCCCCGTGTTCACTGGTTATAGACGTGCGTATTTCTGAGACTTGGATTGCGATCGGTTTTAACCGTTCACTTGTGTTCACTCCTTCTGCGCGCATGCACAGGGAATCAATTACTAGGCACCATCTTTATTATTTTAGTCTCCTCTTATAAAGCTCTCTAATGAATCAAGTACGGTAGGTATCACTGCTACGTTACTTTTATTTTTCTGCTTACCGCGGCGACTTGGCACTAGCGACGAAAGTACAGTGCACGACACTAAGCCAACTAAGCATCGATCTGCTTATCCTGCAGGTGCGCTTCTGGACGGTTGAGCATCGAGCCCGAAGAGCGCTGTGCTACAGTGCATGCGCAAACAAAGGAAAAGTTTGGCCTCGCAGGGAACGGACATCGTCTGCGCCTGCGGCTTGGAACGAGAGAGCCTACGTCACTGGTATCTCCGTATAAAAGAAGCCACTCAAGCACCGGAGCCTTCACTTGGCAGTAGCGACGAAAGTACAGTGCACGCCACTAAGCATCGTTCTGCTTATGCTACAGGTTAGTGCAAAGCTGCTGTATTTGCATATATTCGTGCTTCTTTCGTCGCTGCTGCAAAGTATCGTGACGTTTATTGGGGCTACTTGTTGAATTTCTATTTTTCTTGCCTGTTATTCCTAAGTACGACTGCCAAACTGTGTCGAAACAACTGGCCAAGATTAAGGATGAACTAAAGTCTGATTTTGCTAATGTAAGAGACGAGATGCGGCATGAACTGAAATTGTTTCGTGAAGGTTTAGAAAGAGATCTGCGAACAGAAAACCGCGAGCTCAAAAAATGAGCAGTGTAACATGGCAAAAAAGTCTGGAATTTGCGTTTCACGCAATTGATGAACTGAAAACAAGACTGATGGAATGTACTGCGAAGAATGCTAAACTTGAGAGTGAAAACGCGGCTCTGCACGCTAAGTGTTCCTTTTTAGAAAGCACTGTTCAAAGCTTAGAAAACCGACTCGTGCAAACTGATCAATACTCTCGCAAGACCAACCTAGAGATTCAGGGTGTAGTGAAGACCGAGAATGAGCGCTTGAGCGACCTACTTTCCAAACTTGGCTCAACGATCAATGAACCGATCGCTGTGTCGGACATTGAAACGTGCCATCGTGGCCTACACGCAGTAGTGATCGGACAAATATGACCGTCCAGTTCAAGAGTCGCGCGAAGCGGGATAGCGTTTTCCACAAAGCTAGAAAAATGCGTCTCACAAATACAGATCTTGGGTTGGAAGGCTCTTCTTCGGTGTATGTGAATGAACACCTTTGCCCTTCCCTGAAGAAGCTTCTCGCGATTGCTGTGAAAAGAAAACACGCGCATCACTAGAAATCGGTGTGGTCGTTGAACGGCAAAATTTTTGCAAGACAAGCTGAAGACACGCCCGTTCTCAACATAAGAAACGGGAGTGACGTCTAGAAGATAACGTCGGGGCAGGCGCAGGTGCAAAGTGAGGGAGCAGCGCGAATTTGTGCACCCCGCAACTTTGGCTGCATCGTCAAAATGGCTTATCAAGAGCTGGCTCTCCCGCATCTCATTGCTAAGCAGGATGCATCCGCTACGGCTGTTTTCCATCTTAATGCGCGCTCAGCATGCAACAAGAGTGACGATATCATCTTTTGGCGCAATTTACTTTTAAGTTTAATGTGATCATGATATCGGAAACATGGTACTACAGTGACTGTGCTATGCTGACTTTACAAGGTCATCACCGCTTTTTTATTAATCGGCCCAGCAAAAAAGGCGGGGGTGTCGCACTTTTTGTTGAAAGCTATGCAAAATATGAATTAGTACCAGACTATATGGCAGTAACAGATGACTACGAAATACTCACTGTAAAGAGTAAAAACAGGATAATATGTCTGATGTATCGCCCACCGAGCGGCAATGTTGTCACTTTTCTAGATTTTTTGAACCATTCCTAGATTATGTAAGCATGAACAATTTGAAGCTTGTGTGTGGCGGCGATTTTAATATATATGTACTTAAACACAGTAACTCATCCTTCCAACTGAACACGTGCCTCCAGTCTGCAGGTTTTGTAAATACAATCACCACACCAACACGCATTACAAGTCATACATCTTCTTTACTTGAGTTACTCATTGTTGATATTTCTACTACTGTATGCAGCACAGGCACATTGGTCTCTGACATAAGCGACCACTGCCCTATATTTTTAATCTACACTGATGACTCTAAGAAAACAGCTGATACCTGTCAACAATTCACCTATCGGCGTATAAGACAAGCAGATTTAGAGCAGTTCAGGAATGACGTTATGAATCACGATTGGTTACATGTTTTGAACAAAACAGGTGCAAATGAGGCATATAACGAATTTATTATAACTTTTGCCCATATGTACGCCCACAATTTTCCAATGAGGACAGCTAAATATTCCAAAAAAGTTAGAAAGCCTTGGGTTACTCATGAGCTTGCAAAAATGATCAAAAAAAAATAATATCTATCATTCCTTCTTGCGCACGTGGTGTGAATTAGCATTACAAACATTCAAAAAATTTATAAACAGGCTAAATGCTGAACTAAGAAAAGCAAAGGGGGCGTACTATGAGGACTTATTTGCAAATGTTTCTAGACAACGCCCAGAGATTGCGTGGCAAACGATAAATCTTGTTCAAGGTCGCCGCAAGGACGATGCGCACCTGACATCGATGAAGCTGGGCTCACGTGAGATAACGGGCACAGCGCTTTCCGATTACTTTAACCACCACTTCGTAACTGCACAAAGCGATATTGCTGAAGGAAATGATAGCATAGGGGTGGCTTGTCATAGCGATGCTGTTCACGAAAGCGCATTCTTTGCACCTACTGATGAATATATATGATGTATACAGTGTGTACTTGGGGCTGAAAGACAGCAAAGCTTTAGATGTAAATAATTTGCAGATTAAACCACGGCCTCACGATCACACGGCCTCGAAGAGCTTCTCGAGTGCCGGCAAAGTTGTGAGCGCGAGACGAGTGAAACCGCGAACCCGGCCGGAGGCCCCGAACGAGGGACGGCTTCTGCGCGCATTGTGCGCGACCCGCGAAAAAAGAAACGACGGGGCACCTCGCGGGCGCGCGCATAGTTTGTTGCGGCGCGAGTCTCTCCGCTGAGTTCGCGTACACAAGGCGACACTTCAGCGAGTAACGTTCGCGCGTGTCCGACGGCGGCTCGAAAATAGCCCGCCGTCACGAGCGCCTCCGCGCCCCGGAATAGACGCGGCCTCGCCGACAACGGCTGCCCGCCTCGCGTGGCGTCGTCCGCATCGCAGCGCTCCTTGTCTGCTCACGGACGGCCGTCATTGCGGGCAGCAGAGTGAGATGGGGAGACGCCTCCGCGTTTGGGGGACCTTGAATTGTCCGTGCCAGCCAAAAAATAATAAAACATTATCGCGCTGCAATTACAGCACTAAGTGAAACTATTCTTAACAAGTCAGAGCTGTGTCATTATGGCCCGAGGTGGGGCCAAAGTGACATAGGTAGAGTGGACAACATGAGACAACTAACGATTATAAGACAATTGATTGCTCGCAAATGAAACACTTGTCCACGTGGGCCGACACGCACACTTCGCGGGCAAACTAGCCGCAGCTTGTGCACTGCATTCACGTACTTGCATATATCAAGCACTGCCAGCGCCCTCTGAGGCGAGTCGTGTGGCTGGCACAGCGCTATTTTTATTCGGATCCTTGCGCACTGAATGGGGGGTGCATTTGCCGTCGCTTTCCCCTTTAGCCTTATTCGATTTCTATTTTTTGTAGTCAACGAGACTCCGAGCCTTCTGGCACTTCTTTACAGCAAAGTGGCCTTACATGGAGATTGCATTAAACTTGTGCTCACTTAGTTCTGCGTTCTTTGCTTCAGCTCTTATTATTTTTCGCACTAGGCCAGTTTTATTTAAGCTTTCATGGCTTTTACTAGGCTCAACAGGTTTATTCAAACACCACTGCTCTGGACGCGCGAAATGCGTATCGAAACGGCCGGCACTGCCGCGTTACGCAATGCCGGCCGCAGCCTCCACCGCGGTAATCCGAGGTATAAGACGCACATGCGCACCGAACGTCTCGTGATAACATATTGGGGTAAGATACCACGTATCACCGAATGATAAAGCACTCTATTAACCGGAGCTTTTAACCATCTTTTGAGAGAACATTTCTTATTATTGCGTGAAGCACGTTTCCAGTAATATTTTACTTCTAATGCGGGAAATATGCTACGAGCTAACAGGCGTTACAGACTCCTAGCGGATGGGCAAACTTTAGAGTCAGCAGAGACTTCGGAAACGCTTCCACAAAACAATCAAAATGCAACATTCGTGCTACAGGAAAACAGGGTCAGAACGTTTACGCCGCGTTTAACGTGCCCGCCCGCCTCTTCAGAACACGGCATCCCTTTTCAAGCAAAATAAGAATGCCCTACTTGGCTTTATTTTCGGTACTCAATAAAAGCGCCCATTCAGTGGCAATTTCTTTACTACATGGTCAGAGCTATGCGGCGGTAGAGTACCCGTCACGTGATAAATAAGCTCTTCCTTATTCAACGAGCCAAAGCTGCGAAACTTAATTTGGAGTGCGTCATGCACGACGTATGAAAATAGTGACAAAGAAGTGCACAAACGTTCGAGACATGCATTGTACGGCTTGTCACTAGACTCTCGCCAAAGCCCTCAGAACAACAGCTGTATGCACATTATGAGCTAAAAAAACGTGATATAAAAACCAAAACGAGACGAAGCGCGAGAAAAGAAATGCAGTGAGGAAGACAGATGAACAGACAAAAAAAAAATTCAAGTGCCCAGAGCACCGCGATCGATGTCAGCATAAAGTGCGTCCTGGCGCGCGACGTCATAAAGGAAGCAGATTAGGAAAAAAAAAGAAAGGGCGCGGAGAACATTATCTTGCTAGGCGAGAGACGAGCTCAATTTGCTCTCGGGAGACTAACTACCCTGTCGTGAGCCGCAACGTGGTCGCACGAAGGTGGAGTGAAAACTGCTGGGCACCGCAGCGAGGCGTCCTTCGAAGCGGTGCACGTTCCTCTGCTTCACCGCGCACAGAGCGATGCCACCAACTCGATGTCATTCAACACCGGCGATAACTTGGAAGTTACTTTCCAACGCGACCTCGAGCGAGCATCCGCTAATCGGAAAGAATGCAGGCGCTCATTTTTCGTAAGAGGGAGTCAGGTAAAACAGCATGGGCGCCGACTAATGGTTGCGCACGAAAGGCAAGACATCACTGCAGCTCCTCCTCATTCAAACGGGTGCATTACGGGCTAGCGTTTTACCCGTTCGGCCCCTCGGTATCGTGAACGACCTCGACAGCCTTGTTCAACGGCCTTGCCGACTTCGCTTTATTGGCCGATTACAATCTCAGCTAGAGCGCCGTCGCAATTCGCTACAAAGGGTTCACGATGACTGGCCTAGTACGCGCATAAGGTCACGTTACAAACGGGAGTTTCAATCCTATGACATGGTGAATTAATCGAATTCACCTTCAAATATCACAAAAAGTGCCTTTGATATATATGGACCGCCACATCGCGGTTTTTGCAGTGAGGAATGCACCGAGATGGCGTTGGCTATAGTGAAGGCACGTGTAGCCCAAGCCCCGTAAATGCTGAACTCTTTGTTGAAAGTACGCGCAGTACCAGCAACTACGCGTAGCGCTAGAGCGCTTTTTTAAAAAAACTTAACGCCTCTAGAGTATTAGAAACTGGTAGCGATCACCACTAATCGTATACCTCGAGCTGTACACCGCCCCACAACTTCTATTACTTATTTCCAACGATCTATTTTCTTTCAACACAACTTGAACAAGTAGCACACTGAGCCACTACTTCATATCATAGCGCGAATGTTAGGGGCGCTGCAGCGTATTGCAGTGCGCTGTTCTTGTACTTCCTTTCAGGTAATTAAATTCCAAAATCCGAAGCTTACAAGTTAGTAGGCAGCGTAAGGAAACTCTGGCCACACCATTTCTGCGTATATTTCCCACGAAAGTGGCGACAGCTTCCAATACCATCAACGAAGGGCGCACAAAGCAACTTGAGCCAAGACGACCTGCTTTTTACTCCCAAATTAATGCAAGCGCACTCAATTGCTCCAACGGCTCCAACGGCTCCAACGCCTTGGCTCTCAACAAGATCTGTGCCCAATCGCAAAACACCCTACGACTTCTTAAACGTATATCTAACCGTCGAGGAGGACTCAAAGAAGAAAGCCTTCTCCGACTCGTCCAATCCTTTGTCATATGCCACATTACGTACGTTGCTGCGTACCTCAACTGGTACCGGGCTGAGCAAAACAAGCTTGACACCCTCATACGAGGGGTCTACAAGCAAGCACTTGGGCTCCCGCATTGCACCAGCACTGAACTCTTCAACCAACTGGGAGTTCACAACAACCTTACCGAACTCATTGAAGCCCAACAACGCTCCCAGCTTGAACGGCTCACCCTTACTGAAACGGGGCGCTTTATTCTGTCCACGCTTGGCTTCACCTACCATCAGCAACAGGGCCCCAAACAGCCGATCCCGACCGACATACGTAGCTGGATCTACATAGACCCTATCCCTAGAAATATGCACCCTGAATACAACAGGGCCCGGCGCCAAGCTCGGGCCGGAGCTATCATAAAAGCCCTTGCCCACGTACCTGGCGTCACATTTGTTGATGCAGCCCAATACTCCCATGGCACACGATTTGTGGCCGTCGCCACACGCGATGGAGCCCTACGCCACGCCTGCAGCGTCACTACCCCCACTTCCGAGACGGCTGAAGAAGTGGCCATCGCCCTGGCCACTTTAGATCCCACCTGTCACACCATAGTGTGTGACTCTCGCTCAGCCGTTACTAACTTCAGCAAAGGCCGTATTTCTCCCCAAGCTCTTCGCATCCTCTGCCAGGCACCACACTCTAAAGACAGCATAATCTCCCTAACATGGATCCCGGCCCATGCGGG